>NC_089579.1:0-1200000 GCF_040115645.1 Euwallacea fornicatus
CTATTTTTCTTGGAAACTCAACAAGATAAAATCATCATGTATTACGTCATGTGAAAGATCTTGTCGAGCTGATCAATTTGCGACTTTGTTTATGAAATTTGGAGTTCATTTGCCGAAGTTTTTTTTTTTTTTTTTTTTATAGAGGGGGAAATCCTTCCAAATGTACCCGGTCTGATGAACTGGCGACCGGGTATGTGGGATTCACCCCCTGAAGGGAGGCGCCTACCCACTAAAAACCCACCTCTCTTCACCGTTGTTCCCCCCCCCCACAAGAACCGCCTAAAGGCATTACTTCAGGGGGGTGGTGGCATCGCGCCAATTAATCCGGCTCAGGCCGGTCCACTTCACGGAGGACTTCTCCCTGTAACATTCTTCTTCTTTCATTCTCTCTCGTACGTTTCGCATTCATGATTTTCTCTACCATTCTTGCAAACGCATTTCGCTTACATTCTGATTCCAGGATCACACCCTGTAACTCTGTAACGCGCAACACTGACGTAAGGCATGTTGCGTCCAATCGTCATATTTCGGTGGCCCCTATCTCGGGTTTCGCCATGTCCCATTCCCAATGAAACACCCTGTATATATAACATTTATTTCTTCAAAACAATGAAGAAATGGACTATCGACCCTCTTGGTCTTTCCGCCCATGATTACAGCCTGTTTACTATTTGTTAGAGATTATAACATTATGTTTTTACATGTCATCATATGTTGCGTAGAGGGTTTTGTTGGGGAACCGGAACTGCGCTTGCTCGGTCTGTCCAGTCAAGCAAAGTGGTGTCAGTAATGTCCAGTTGTCAGGGTTGTTTTTCCATTTCGTCCGTATGTGTAGCAGTCTGTCTGTTATTCTTTTCACACATGTGCGTTACAGTGGGTCGTTAGATGGATTGTACAGTGGGCTCTCGGGATGACTTATTTTGGTAGTTAGGCTCAGTGCGATTTGTTCCTTCGCTTGTATATGCCGTTTAGTTTCTTCTGTGGAGTTAGCTCTTATTATGTGTCCATAGTCCAGTAATGGTCTACAGATGGACTTATATATTTTTGTGGCTGTCTTTGTGGATATTCCCTTGTCTTTGTACGTCAGTAGTCGAAAGTATTTAGTCCTTTTCTTAAATTCTGTCCTCATGTTTTGTACGTGTTTTGTAAATTTGAGTTGGTGATCGATTGTTATTCCTAGATATTTAATGTGTTTGGTAGGTTTGGTTGTGTGTCCGTCCGGGATTATTGTCGGTGAGCCGTGAGTGATTCTGTGGTTTGTTAGTAGAAGTTGGTTTTTTGTTGGGTTCGGTGTCAGTCTCCATCTGTAGAACAATTTCATCGTAGTGTCCGTCAGAGTCTGTAGTTTTTCCGCTGTTTTCGTAGCGGTTTTGTGTTACTTAATGTTTAAACTATTTGCTCAAAGTGTGTTCCGCCTTTATTCCAGCACAGTGGAATTCTTCATAATGAACGATCCCACTTCAACACAGGTGTCTAGCCTGTGTAATGTAACTCGGTGCAGGGCAACGGACACTATTATTAAAGAAACGCGTTGGTTCTACTATGTAACTATTGTAATCGACTGTTATTGAAAATGGTTCTTAACCGAACCCTCTTTACTACCCTGAGTCTGTATTTACGTGCATCTTATCAAATAGAGGGGTGATTGTAACATTAATTCCTACATAATGTCCTTTGGTTGAACTCCGGACTCGGCTGATTGCTTGGTCATTGGGCTTGTTAAGGGTTTCCTTCGACAAATGAAACCACGAAAACACCAATTTGGTTTACAAAAGAATGGACTCTATTTAGCTTACACTTATATCAAACAATGAAAGAATTTTAGTCTAAGTAGGAAGAGGGAGAATGCTTAATTGGGCGGGTTACACAATATGACTTTGATTATGTCCCGACACCGAATGCAGCTTCCACACGAACAGAAGAAAAAAGAGAAAAATTACTTCGGTTATCCCTTAAGTACTAAACCCGAGGAATTCCGACCAGGGGCGCACCACCACCAAGAGCCCTTACGGGCTATGGCTACGCCGGATCCCATAAATCGCGGCCATCTGGGGAATGCCTATACTAGTCGCTTTTCTGGGAATATTGCAGGCCCAACAAACTGCCCATCATGGCAATAGTCCCGACCGAGACAGCTTCCTTTGACTAGTAGCATATTCCTCAGCCAAAACGTACCCTTAGTTTTGGCCTGACGGGCCATGTGGTCTGGCACCCAAATGGTATTCTCGGAATAAATATCGCCATACATGGGCGTAACTTAAGGGATAAAATATAAAATACATAACAAAATCAAAATTAACAACAAAAACAAAGAACCAATGGCTTAAGGTCCCTAACAGGGCTAAAGATTAAGTTAGTACAGGGTACTAAGCAATTCTCCATGAGAAATACAAATAGGGTTGATTAAAAAGATGATTTATCCTAATGGCGGTTAATAGGTTCGTTACGCCTGATTGATCGCGTTATACCGACGACAAGAGCCCCCAAGTTAACTACGTTATTTGACCTTATAAACGTGAAATTTTGAATGGCCCCAGAGGAAAAAGTTACAGAGATTTAAATCAGGTAACCGAGCTGTCCGCTCTGTTTCACCTCGCAAAAAAATTGGCACTGACTCTTTTTTAATGAAAAATTGCAACTTCTGGAATGCCATTTACTTCACTTGTAGTGTGACAGGGTGGAAGCTAAACGCGAATTCAGTAAAACACCTTTATTTAACAAACTTGAAGGTACAAGATTACGAACACAGGTTGTAGATTTCTGTTAGGCACGAATAAAGTTGATTTTCGTTTCTTAGTTGCTTCTTTCTTAACTGCTCTTCTCGAACTCTCACTCGAACTCTTGCGTTTGTGTTTTCTTATATACTACTTCGTATCTCTAGATATCGTTAAGGGTAGATTTAGACCTTTAACCTATTTAATTACAGTGAAATGGATTTAGACCTTTAGCCTCGTTAATTATGAATTTGTTGTACTAACATAGTGACGTCCTAATTGTTCTGTAATTATGTCTGGTTGTTTCCATTCGATATGAGTGGGTACATTACACACTTTCAAAAAATACAGAAGGCCTTCATGTTATTTTTTTTTGTTTTTATCAATTTTAATTTCTTCGGATACGATAAGGAAAAGAATTTTTTCCTCGAAAATATTTCGTATCTAACCCCAATAAAATCGGATATACAGGGTGGCCCACCTAAAACAGTCCACCCGAAATATCTTGAAAGGAATTTTTTTCGGGGGTCGCATCCCCCTCAAGAACCTTAAATGGGACGGGGATCAAATGGAACATCAAATCAAAAAGATTTCAATTTGTGTGTTTTTGAATGTTGATGGGTTTTAAATGGGCCACCCTGTATATGTACACGCCCATAAGAATAGGTTTCACAAAACGGTTCGAAAATAGCGGGTGACATTTTAAAAACTAAAGTTGCAGTTCCTACGAGCGTTATGGGGTAAGAAAAAAAAAGTTCAACAAATCAAAAAGTTTTGCCTTTATAAGTAAACCAGGAAATTCTTTCCATTGCAGGAAATTCTCAAGGATAAGCCCAACCAAAACTTCATATTCAGCCCGTTTTCAATCGAAGTAATCTTGGCTTTGACCGCGGCTGGTGCCAAGAATGACACTCATTTAGAGTTCGTTTCCGCCCTTAATTTGCCCGCGCAAGAAACGACCGAAGAAGCCCTTAAGTATGTTTTTTTTTTATCATTGCGCCCTTGCTAAACTCTTTTTGTTGCAGAAATTTCTTTATTTTGTTAAAAGGAAAATCCGACGACTTCCAGTTATCGTCAGCCAAAAACTGTTCGTTAATAAAAATTTCCAAATTCTGGACAGTTTCAAAAAGCGAGCCATCGAAAATTATGACGCCGATATCGAAAATATTAACTTCACTGAGGTATATTGTTGATTTTTACAATAATTAACATTGTTAATTAGAGTTTTAAAAGGGTTGAAGCAGCTCAAAAAATTAACCGATGGGTGGAAGAGCACACCAACAACAAAATCAGGAACATAGTCTATCCTAATGATATCGATGATTTTATCAGATTGTGCCTGGTAAACGCTTTACATTTCAAGGGTAAGAAGTAATAGTTTCCCGTCTATTTGAAGTACCAAAAGTATTTAGGCACTTGGGAGAGCGAGTTTTCGTACAGCAACAAGGAGACTTTCTATATAACCAAAACAAACACTAAAGAAGTTGATATGATGAAACTAAATGCGTCATTTAGCTACTACGAATCTCCAACGCTTAAAGCCAAATTCTTGGAGCTGCCATACAATGGAAATAATATTACAATGACCATCGTCCTCCCCGACGAAATCGAGGGGCTTGCAGCCCTAGAAAAAGACATACATCCCCTTCTTAAACCCCAAAAGTTGGAGTATGAACACGTGTCTGTAACTCTGCCTTCTTTTCTTGTTGAGAGCAAGTATGACCTGAGGCCCATCTTAGAAAGAGTAAAAACAAGTCTCATCTTTGAAATTAGCTTTTGGAAATAGTTTTTCTTTAGTTGGGGTTGAAAAAGGTCTTCAGCGATAGTGCGGATCTTAGTGGGATTTCTAGTGAGCCTTTGAAGGTGTCTGCAGCGGTCCAGAAGGCTTTTATCAATGTAACCGAGTTTGGAACTGAAGCTGCAGCTACAACTATCGGTAAGTGACTTTTTTTGGGATTCTTCATGTGTTTGCTGCTTTCAATTGCAGTAGGCGCTCGGTTATATGAACACCCTATTATGTGAACCACCCGCTACAGTGAACACTTAGTTCAAATAACGTCGGGTTCTACAGAGTGAACGGCGTTGATCTCGATTAAGTGAACAGAAACACTAGTTGGCAATATGCACTATTAAGGTGGTAACCTGTAACATGTTCCTTCCCACATTGATAGGGACTTCCCCGAAAATGTCGAAAGACTCGAAAGGGACGGAGGGTTAATTTCATCGGTGTATGGCTTGCGTATACCGCGACAGGTGCACATTACAAGTTTATGCAAAGTTCATCATTGTGAAGCGAAAATTGTTAACTTTATCAGCAAAAAGCGGCAGTACAAAAAGTTCAGAGAATGGTATGAGTGTTACAAGTTTATCAAAAAAGTATGGTGTCGCAGAATCTACAATTTGTGCTGTGAAAAAAAATCAATTGAACATACTGAGGGTAACATCGCAATGTTTTTTTTTTTTTTTTATTAAAAAATACTCTTTATGAGATCCTTTAAAACTATTACAATCTGATCTTTTAAATACACTGACTTTCAAAAAAACCGCAACACCAAGAAGAACGCATTGAATGTATTTGAAATTTTGGTATGATTTTAAACCTGCAAAGAGAAAAAAATGATAAAAATTTCAAGTTCGTATTTTAATGCGATATGAAGTTTTTCTTTACTTTTTTATCTGTGACGATCGTTCTTTTTGCAAATTTTTTTACAGGCGGATAGCGATAAAGGTACTATCGTTAGTACCATATTGAATGTGTGGTAGTGCAAAATGCCCCGTGTACGCCAAAATGCAGTTTATCGGCACTTAACTCCCTTTGAAAGGGGATGAATTGTTGGTATGCATGAGGCAGGTTTACCTTTCCGCGAAATTGCACGTAAATCGGATCGAAACGCATCAACAGTGCTAAGAGATCGGAGAGACTGGTCTAACGAAGGGTCAGTAAATCGTCATCATGGTAGTGGCCGTCCAAGAATGACGAATCAACGCGAAGACCGACGACTTCGTCGTTCAGCGACAGGCGCCCCGTTTGAAACAATTCCGTCTCTTGGTGCTAACTAGGTGGCCACCCTAAATCGAAGGGTCTCCCTTAGTACGATGTATCGCAGAATTCGAAGTTTTGGACTAAATTCATATCATCCTATGCGTCGGCTTCCATTATCACGAAACCACAGGGTGGCCCCACTGGAGTGGTGTCGTCTGAGAGTGCAATGGGTGGATGAGTGGAGAAGAATCGTGTTCAGCCGATTTTGTTTATAGCGATCTGATGGACGGTCACGTGTTAGAAGGCGGAGAGGAGAGCGATTAAATTTGGACTTTTTGGAAAGGCGTCTGTCATGAGGGGAATCCTGTCATTCCCCTGGACAATGTAGTAGTTAATGGGTTCTGCTTCCGCGGCTGGTTCTAAACCTTTTGGTTGCCGAAGGACCACTCTCGTTTTTGTCAGACCGAAAGAAACTGAGTTGGATTGAATTGCTTGATTGACTTTTTGAATTTGTATATTAGCAAAGCTCTTAGCTTAAAGGTGTTGACAAGTGCTCGGTGTCTGATGATTTCACGGGCAAATTTTGACTTTTTGCGAATTATTAATCTCTGATGAGGTCTAGTGTGAACTGACTAAAAAGTGGGTGGAAGTCTCACCAGTCAGTTCCCACCACCCTTCCCTTATCACACGGTAACGACCCTTTATTGAATTACTGGAATTGGACGTCCTCCGCGGTACCAGGGATTGGTCCTTTGTTTGCCTCTAGTCGGGTTTTTTTTTCTTGAAATCACCAGGGTTTACGACCTTTTCTACGACTATGGCTAATTGCAACCAATATCACAGATGTACTGCAGTGGGATTCTTGGAAAATTTTTACAGTGTAAATTTTTCTTCAAGGGACTCCATTATGGGAAAGTTTCCAGGGTTATGATACCCTTTCGTTGTAGTTTATTGCCGACATTTGGCATTCCCGAAAAAGTCTGATTGTTTTCAGACAGCGTCATTCTGGTTTAACACCAGGTGTCATGGTTTGGGGTGCCATCCAGTATGGTAGTCGGTCTCCTCTTGTTTTCGTTTATGATAGATTAAATGCTCAGAAGTGCATTAATAGTGTCTTCGAACCCATTCTTGTACCATACATGCACGACCATCCTGGAAGCACATTTCAACAGGATAATGCGCGACCACATGTAGCCAACGATACTTTGAGGTATTTGGAAGCTGAAAATTTGGATACTTTGCCTTGGCCAGCTCGGTCTCCAGATTTGTCCCCAATAGAGGATGTATGGGATATAACGGGTCGGAGACTTCGACGTTTGGCTCGCCCTCCAGAGACCATAGATGAACTCCGCGAGCGGGTGCAGATTGCCTGGGATACAATGCCACAGGAAGATATTGACAATTTAATTTCAAACATGCCACGTCGCTTACAGGAATGTATTAATTTAAGAGGAGATACCACCCATTATTAAATTATTATTAAATTTTTTCACTTATTCACGGCAATTTTCTTTTGATATTTTGACCGTTTTTATCTCTTACCCGACCCAACGTCATGCTAGAATTTCAAACGTGTACGATGCGTTCTTCTTGGTGTTGCGGTTTTTTTGAAAGTCAGTGTAGTTATGTTATCTACCAGTTTAAATGTTAAAAGTGAGTTTAAGAAACTGAGGTTACGCCCATGGACAGCCCCAGCCTTTGGGTGGTACTGGTGGAATTCCCAGCGCTTAACACCCATCTTCGGTGAAGGGAAGTTATTTTATGATTGGGATTTCCAGCGCTATTCTTTGTCTAAAATTGCGAATCTAAATTAAAGGTACCGCCAAACGAATACACTGGCTGGGCTCCAATAAAGACCCAGCGACCATGCCTCTATGCGGTACGTTTTAACGCGACAAGGTAGCCTAGAAGCCGCTAATGGGCCTTATCGGGAGTACGCCCATGGGTGATGCGCCTCCGTATCGGTACTTAAGGAGGGTGCGAAACTGAAGACTCTCTCTTTCCTCCTGACCTCTTTACGGACACGTGCGCGCTAGACTCTTCTCATCAACATACTTTTAATCTCTCGATATTGTATGGTTGTTAATGGCACGAATAAATCTTTATTAAATTAAGAAGATTTAGTCTCTCTCATACGCGAAAACAGTGTCTCTGAGACTGCGACCTCAGGGTAGTCCTTTCTAATCGATCAATCCAGTCAATAATCTACGTAGTTCACGGTTATCGTATCGATAAGGGGTGAATCGACCCAAACACGTACACGCGCAAAATTAAGGACCAAATAAGGCTCTAGGCAACCTGAGTTGGTTAGGTTTCTTTCGAAGAACTCAGTCATCATTTCTTGTACTGCATTAATTGAAGAGTCCTTGTTAACAATTAACTAACAATACCAGGTCTACCGGTATGAAATGAGCGCTAGTTTATGAAAATAAAACACCAATTTTAACAAGAGAAAAAAAATTATTCTAAATATTGACCACTGCTTTCTACACATTTTGACCACCTTTTTGGCAATTTATGGATACCACGCCAATAGAAATGGGCTTCTTTGGCATCAAACCAATTAGACACCCAATTTTCTACTTCTTCGTAGGAATCGAAGTGCTGCTCATCCAATTCGTGTCCCATCGATGAAAACGAATGGTAGTCCGAAGGAGCCAAGTCTGGTGAGTACGGCGGATGGGGTAGCAACTCCCAGCCAAGTGTTTTGCTGGTATCATGAACCGGTGTTGCTTTGTGTGCAGGTGCGTTGTCATGAAGCAAACTTACCTTCCCGTGTCTTCTGGCCCGTTCTGATCGTTTTTCGATCAATGCATTGTTTAAATTAATCAATTGTTGTCGGCAAAGAACGGTATTAACGGTTTCGCAGGGTTTTAAATGCTCGTGGTGCACCACACCTTTCTGATCCCACTAAACACACAGCTTTGCCTTCTTGCCGAATCGATCAGGTTTAGCAGTCGATGTTGATGGTTGTCCCGAATCAACCCATGACTTTTCCCGTTTAGGATTTCGAAAATAAATCCATTTTTCATCTCCAGCAACAATTCGATGCAAAACTGATTTTCTTTCGTGCCTTTGAAGCAACATTTCACAGGTGTTTGTTCAGTTCTCCATCTGTCTTTCATTCAATTCTTGCAGCACCTATTTTCCACACTTTTGGTCTTTCCCATAGCTTTTAAACGATCAGAAATTGTTTGTTGTGCAACATTTATCATTTCTGCCATTTGCTTTTGACTCAAAGTGTCATCTTCATCCAATATTGATTGCAGTTCGGCGTCTTCAAACTTTTTTGGTGGCCTGCCACGTTCCTCATTTTCCTCATCAAAATTGTTATTTCTGAACCGTTGAAGCCATCTTTTGCACGTTGCTTCTGATGAAGCACAATCGCCATATGCCTCGACAAGCATCCGATGCGACTCTGCTGCGCTTTTCTCCAAATGAAAGCAAAAAATTAATGCTTTTCCCAAATCATCATTTTGTGGTAGAAAATTCGACATTTCTGACACAGTGAAATAATACATTGTTATTTGTTCAAGGATCTGATTTGTACTAAATATGTTTGTCAGTTTGCATACCAACCAAGCAAACAAAAGAAAAGGTTTGTTTACAACAAATGCCCTATATCGAGACATTTACATCCTGACGCTCACTTCATACCGGTATACCTGGTACACCAGGTATCCTCAAACAAACAATGCTCTTTATACAATATACTCAGATTTTTCAAGCAGGCCGAAGCAAAACTGTTCCAGAAAGTTCAGATTTCTGAATAAATTTAGATTTTTGTGCATTATACACAGATAGGCGAAATCATACTTCCTTCATCTCTATTAAGAACTGAGTGAAATCTACCTTTTATACGTCGCTCAAACCTGAGACATATTATTTCTTTACTTAAACATCTCAATATCTGATCTCAAATATTGAAGATCATCTGAGATATCACACTTAAGATATTATACTGCACAAGCGCAATACGATGAAAACAATTTAGTGCGGATGGTAGGAGGTAAAAACGTGGATGTTAGCCGTAGTAACTAAGCAAAGCACACACAGGTGGCGCAACCGTTAAGTCTATCTGGTGAAGCCGCAAAAATTGGGCCGAAAACCACATTTATGCTTCTTTCAGTGCAAACCTCAAAGCCCTATTAATAGACTAAAACTGCAATATAGGGGAGGGAAACCGCCACAACAAGCAGACATTGTTTCATAGAGCATTTTAAAAGTAGAAGATCGAAACTTTGTCTGTCACGTACCAACTTACCAACAATATCAGTACCAACACCAAGCAACACTCCCTACTGAAAACTATTCATATTAGCTTCTAGTGCAAATAAGCTTCTGGTGCAAATAAGCTTCTAGTGCAAATAAGCTTCTAGTGCAAATAAGCTTCTAGTGCAAATAAGCTTCAAGTGCAATTAAGCTTCTAGTGCAAATAATTTTCAGCTACCGATGTTGATTGGTGCCATGAACTGTGAATTTTTTATCATCGCAAACTGCTAGTTTTTGTTTGTACTTTTTCAAGCATTAGTCCCACCCTGAAATTTAAATACAAAGCCTGACGTACATATGCATGTGAGCATTCTTTGTCCATGTTGAAACTATTAATCAATTATCTGAAAATATCATGGGGTTCTGGCTCTAAATTCCTCCCAAGATAAGTGCGAGAAAATGGTAAAAGGGCTGTCATGAATCTCCTCGCACGTCTTGTTTATGTTAAGATCATCAATTGGCATTATCTGAAAGTGGTACAGGCTTTTGGTACCAAACTCTTCCCCAGATTAGCGTGAGAAGAGAGGGTTGTTTGCAAATTCCTTTAGCGTAGGTGAGAATGACGTTTAGGGGTTTGGTACCCGTGGGAAAAAGGATGGACAGCCCTTCCATCTTACCGGTTCTCTGACGAAGAAGGGATGTGTTCTGTGTATGGATACCGGGTCGTATAGGGATTCCCTTTTTGGTTTACGAGGAATAAAGAAGTGCACTGAGAATTGTGTCGTTTCTCTCCACTCTTGAACCGTGAATTTTACATGCATATGATTTTCCCTTAATCTCTTTACAGGCTCAATCTGTATTTGCATATCCTACTAAAGGATTTTGGTTTTTATAATGCCACAATGTGATTGCATTGGTACCTTCAAGTAACTTGAATTAAAATCGAACGTCGAATCAAAATTTCAATAAATATTTAAAATAAACAACGAGTATCAACTTCCGGTGCAACCGGAAGTATGACGTCATTGGAAATGTTTTAGATGAGGCCGTCACAAGGCTCTTAATCTCAACCAAACCACCAAATTTTGGTTACATTGTTATTCGTAACTTTCCTAAACCGTCTAATGACGATTCCCGGAGGAACGCCCTGTATAATGCATACGACAAAGACCATATTTTGGTAAAATTTTACGGTGGTGGTTCTCCGGTCACCTGAATGCACCTGGAAGTTCTAATTAACTACGCATTTCACTTACAAATTGTTTGTTCAACTCACACAGTTCCATTTTCTTTGTCTTCATCACCTACAGGACGTTTCGTTGTAGACCACGAATTTCTCTATTATGTTAGATCTAACGACGTCATGCTACCTATAGGGCGAATCGTCCATAGGGTATGCGTGTGCTTTACCTACACATGCGTCTCTCTTCCCACGTTTCTTCCGGATGCTTTTGTAGTACCGGTTAGGGGGTACTGGTACCGACCCACGTTCGCTCACACTTTGCGTTTCTTTCACTACTTGTAGAATATAGAATACCAGATGCGGGAATTCCAAAACGTTTCATTGCCGATCAGTTTAAGTTTTACGTGAGTGTCCATGGAATTGTCCCTATCGCAGGACGAATTCTCGGAATTTAACCGCAGGAACATGCAAAATAAAGGCTATTTTATCTTATTTGCGATCAAAGTTAAAATCGCCGCGGAATAAGTAGTTTGGTGCTGCCTCTGCATTTATGGGCTTCAGTGGAAGTTCGACTAGTTCTTGGAGATTTAAGGAGGGTTGAAATTATGTTGATTTATTTAGTCTATTTCACACTAGAATATCTGCCACCTCCAGCTGAGTTTAGCTTCATCTATGCCGTTAAGACGGATAACGTCGTTTTATTAGCTGGACGAATTGATACATTTCAAACGCGATTTATATTACTCTCACTTTCATATGAAATTCACCACCCAATAATAATAATAATTATTATTATTATTAAGTCTTGTAATTTTGGCAAAGTGATGCTTCGTGACTGAGCATCAAATGATCAGGTTTCACTAAAAAAAAAAATTATTAATTAAAAAGTTAATAATGTTCTCTTCGCGGCATTCTTTGCAACGAACGATCAATATCCTCCTGGGATGTTTCATTCCATGCTATCTCAAGGTGATGTCGTAGATCGTCCAAATTGTTTAGAATTCTCGGTAAATTTCGAATGATCATCGAGAGATGTTCGATAGGTGATAGGTCCGGCGACTGTGCAGGCCAAAGCAACATGCCGTGGGCTGAGAGGATGTTGCTGAATCCCTTCTTCAGACCACGAAGACCATATTCTCGCAATAGTGGTGTGGTTCCGATTCAATCATCGGGCAATTTCATGAACAGAAAATTCACTCTTCTTCATGCCGATAATTCACCCTCTATCAAAATCCGAAAGGTGGGAGAAATTTCGACGCTGACTCACTGGGGGCATCTTAAGACGTCCTGCGGGAGTTTAACAACAAAGTAACTGATATTTCCATGTAGATATTATTTTATTTATTTATTATTATTAACAAATGGATACAAAAATCTAGAAGATCCCTGATAAAAAAAAACCATTGCTGTTCTTTCTTTTGTACTGGAACTTTGATCATTTGATACTCTATAATGAAGCATTACTTTACCAAAATTAGAAGATTTAATTATTATTAATATTATTATTATTATTATTATTGCGTGGTGCATTTCATATGAAAGTGAGTGTACATCTAGAGACTCGTTTGATTTTAACTCATTCTATTTGCGCACGTATATGAATATATGGCATCGAATAACATTACATAAAGGAACATAGAAGAACTGATTGTTTTTCTCAATACGTCAAGCCCTCATTTTATCTTTGATTATGCATGATATGTTTATTTCAGTCTGGCGCTACATGTCAGGAGTGAAACGGTTTCCACCTGTTAAAGGGTTCCTAGTGGATCATCCCTTTATTTACTACATCAAGTTTCACGATGTTGTGCTGTTTTCTGGAAGAATTTCGCAATTTTAACTGTGCCATAACATATTGCTAGTTAATTATTAAATATATTTAACAAATATGTATTTTTTTTTCAATCATTTTGTTCCCACCTTTGTGCTTAACGCTGATGGGAAATTACATGTTACCAGATCTAACCTGAACTAACCCGGCTCGAACGTTTGTTGCAGTGTTAATGAATTTTTTGTTTTTAGTAACTGCGGTATTTCGGCAGAGATTCCTTCTATAGAAGAAACTACATATTTTGTCGCCAATCATCCATATATTAGGTCGTGTAGTATAAAATGAGTAGATTCTCGAAATGCCACATTCAACTGCGAATAACTTCACTCTAAATCTATATTTGGACTTGACTTTTTTATGTGGAAAAGGCACATTCTTCCTCTTTCGATCAGAGTTTAAAGTGTTAAAAATTATTGAAAACTTTTATTTTTATAAAAATTTTTGTGCAGCCATGCAAAATAGTGAAATTCGTGTGTTAATGAAATATGAGTTCCACCGTGGAACCACAACAGCTCAGAGGGCTCGCAATATTAATGATGTGTTTGGTACTGAAGTCACTTCACATCAAACAGTATCTTGTTGGTTCATGAAATTTCGTTCTGGCAATTTTGACCTAACAAATGAACCACGTGGACGACCTGAAACTCAAGTGGATAACGATCATCTGAAAGCCGTGGTGGAAGCGAATCCACGTCAAAGTGCGTTCGAATTTTCGTTAATATTCAGTGTAACCAAAAAAACAATATTGACTCATTTGGCTGAAATTGGTAAGGTGAAAAAGCTGGACAAGTGGGTACCGCATGAGTTGAGCGACATACAGAAAGAACGACGTCTCGAAGCTTGTGTTTCTTTGTTGTGCCAGTATAATAACGATCCATTTTTGAATCGGATTGTTACTTGTGATGAGAAATGGATCCTATATGACAATACCAGACGTTCATCACAGTGGTTGGATCAAGATGAACCACCAAAACATTGTGCGAAAACAAATCTTCATCAAAAGAAGCTTATGGTGTCCATTTGGTGGTCCAACACAAGTGTCATCCATCACAGCTTCATGAAACCTGGTGAATCGATTAAGGCTGATGTCTACTGCCGACAACTGACCGAAATGATGAGGCAACTGACAGTTAAGTAGTCAAGATTAGTCAATCGAAGCGCACCGCTACTGTTGCACGACAACGCTCGGCCACACACTGCACAAGTCACCTTGGCCAAGCTACAAGAGTTGGAATTGGAAACTCTTCGTCATCCACTTTATTCACCCAACTTAGCACCCACTGATTACCACTTCTTTCAAAATTTGGATAACTTCTTGGTAGGGAAAACATTCAACTCCGACGAGGCTGTCAAAGTTGCCTTCCATGAGTTTATCCACTCCCGGCCTGCAGGCTTTTACAGCAGGGGAATCAATGAACTTCCCATTAAATGGCAGAAGTGTATTGATAATGGTGGTGCATATTTCGATTGACAATAAAAACATTTCATATGAAAAAAAAATGACTAAAGTTTCAATTCAATTCTACTCATTTCATACTACACGACCTAATATAATCCTTCTAATTTCTTAAGTTTTAACTTACTTCTCAGTGCTTAAAATTAGTGTTTTCTCTATGTTATTTGTTTGTATAAAATGCATTAAATTTTGGAAAGCAGATTTGTTTTTATTGGCAAATAACGATTAAAATAAATGGAAAGTTCACGCAGAATATCCAATCATAACAATAACATAACCCTCAAGGCCCGAGCTCGTAAACGAGGATTGTCAGCTGATTTTATTTAGTGAATTTATTTCCAGCGCGATGCACTGTTCGCTCGAGAGCCGTCCACTCCGAGAACCCACACCCTGACAAGTGACACTTACACGAGTGGCGGTTGACGAATGCCGGGAGCAGGAGATTAAAAGGGTTGTCGAGATTCCAGGGGCTTGCGTATACCGAACGGATCGGGGGTAACGCAACGAGCAGTTGGTGTCGACAAGGAAAATGATTTTCGGAACAGAATACAAGACGATACTTTTTACAGATTTATTTAAATGATTGTTACGTGGGTGCACAGTCTGTTCTGTCTTCCCGCGAGCCGCCAACCTCCTTTTATCCAGAACCCCAGTCGTGAATCTCTTGGGGTTCCCCTTTTTTTCTCTAAGCTAACGGCTTTTTTGATTTTCCCGCCCCCGTCAATTGCCACACGTGTGTCACTTGTCGGTGCGGGTTCTCGGAGTGGACGGCTCTCGAGCGGATAGTGCACCACAATACTCCCCCCCTAGAAACGGAGTATCGGGTTACAAGGAATGTACTACTACTAAGCTTAGACATAAAGACGACACACCTGAATAATAATACAATTAGTGTAACTGCTGGAAATATTATTTACAATGTGTACTGAAACGTACCGTTTTCTTTACTTTACTATCTACGGATTTTAACTGATTTTGGCCGGCACAGGTATGGTCGTGCGTTGTAGGATCCGTAGAAAGTATATAAGCTGGCTTCAGTCGATCTTTGGAGATGTTGATGTCTCTATGATTCATTGTGACGGTAAAATATTTATCACTACGGCTTCTAACAGGTAAGGGGCCTTCGTAGGGGGGTTGGAGAGGCTTTTTCACCGTATCGTTCCGCACAAAGACGTGTGTGCAGGTCTCTAATTCCGGAGCGACGAAGATTTTTCTGCTGCTGTGGTTGCTAGTGGGTATGGGTTGTAATAGCTTCATTTTCTGTTTTAGTTTTTGCACGAAGGATGTTGGGTCGTGATCTGGTTTGGAGGGTTCGAGAAATTCTCCTGGGAGTCGTAGGGTTGTTCCATATAACATCTCTGCTGGTGATACACCTACCTCGTCTCTCACATTACAGTGTAATCCCAACAGGATTGTAGGTAGCACTTCCGTCCAGCGTTCTGTTTCGTGAGCCATAATTGCGGACTTAAGGGTCCTATGCCACCTTTCCACCTTGCCGTTCGTTATGGGGTGGTATGGTGTTGTGCGCGCTCGTTTGCAACCTAATAAAATGGATAGGGCACTGAAAAGGGAACTCTCGAATTGTCGGCCTTGGTCGGTAATCATTTTGAGAGGGGTCCCGTATCTACAAATCCAGTTGTCATAAAAGGTTTTCGCGACAGTGTCTGCTGCCATATCGGCCATCGGATATGCTTCTGCCCAGCAGGAATATCTATCTATACATGTCAGACAATACCTGTAACCGTTTGACGGTGGTAGTGGTTCGACAATATCTATATTGATATCTTGGAAGCGTGCGTCTGGGACCTGCAGTTGCTTCCATGGTGTGTAAGTATGTTTATTAATTTTTGCTTTTTGGCAGCTGATGCAGGCTTTGGTCCAGTCTCGAATATCCCTATTCATGTATGGCCAGACGAACCTTACGGATATCAGTTTGGTGGTTCCCTTTATCCCTGGGTGGGAAAGGTTGTGGAATCTGTCGAAGATAGATCGTCTGAAACCTTTTGTAATAAAGGGTCTGATTTTCGAGTTGCTGTCGTCGCAGTAAACGATCGCCTCAGTACCAGGTACGTTGCATTGTTTCAGGTTCAATGCGGTTCCTTGAGGGTCTCCCAATATTGCTTGCAACTCCGGGTCGTCTGCCTGGTGTTTGCTCAAGGCCTCGTAATCGACCGGTTGGAGTGCGTCAACTGAACTGATCCGGGAGAGAGCGTCGGCTACTACGTTGCTTTTACCACTGATGTGTTCTATATTCGTTGAGAACTGCGAGATGAAATCCAGATGACGGAATTGCCTTGGAGATGAATTGTCGGACTTCTGCCTAAAGGCATATGTAAGCGGTTTATGGTCGGTAAAGATATTAAAGTGCCTTCCTTCCAACATATATCTGAAATACTTTACAGCTGAGTAAATAGCGAGCAGTTCTCAGTCATATGTACTGTACTTCCTCTCAGTTTTCGAGAATTTCTTCGAAAAGAAACTGAGTGGTTTCCATGAGTTGTCCTCGAATTGTTCGACTACTGCTCCCATTGCGAAATCAGACGCGTCAACCGTGAGTGAAATGGGTGCTGATGAGCTAGGATGCACCAGGGTCGCAGCGTTTGCTAGGTCCTTCCTGCACTGTTCAAAGGCTGCTCGAGTTTCCTCCGTCCAACTTATGGGGGTTTTATCATTTTTCTTGCCATTCCTATGCAATTCGTGGAGGACGCGTTGGTTATGGGCTGGAATGGGTAAGCATTTTCGGTGGAAGTTGATCATACCGAGAAAACGCCTTAAGTCTGAGACGGTCTTAGGCAGAGGATAACCAACGATAGTGGCTACCTTCTCCGGGAGCGGTGTGGAACCTTGCGGAGAGACTTGATAACCCAGGAACTTGACCTGTTCCTCGCCAAAGACACATTTTTCCGGGTTGATGGTCAACCCGAATTTTTGTAGGCGTTCGAATATTGTTTTCAGATGTTTTATGTGCTGCGGCTCGTCTTCGGAAGCTATCAAGATATCGTCGATATATGGGAAACAGAAGTCCAAATTTTCCAGTACTTCATGTATGAATCTCTGAAAAGATTGCGCTGCGTTTCTCAATCCGAATTGCATACGAGTAAATTCGAACAGCCCGAATGGGGTAATAATCGCGGTTTTTGGAATTGAGTCCTCATCGACGGGGATTTGATGATATGCACGTACCAAATCCAGTGTTGTGAAAATAGTTTTTCCCTCTAAAAAATTTGAGAAGTCGTGCAGGTTCGGGACCGGGTACTTATCCTCAATTGTCGATGAATTTAGGCGGCGGTAATCTCCCACAGGTCTCCATTCACCTGTTGCCTTCTTTGGGACCATGTGCAGGGGGCTAGCCCAAGGGCTCTTTGAAGGTCGGCAGATACCCATCTCGAGCAGGTACTGGAATTCCTGTTTAGCCAACTTAAGTTTCTCCGGAGGCAACCGTCTCGCTTTTGAACAAACCGGCGGTCCGTTGGTGTGTATGGCATGTGAGGTGCTATGCTTCAAATCGTTAGGTGCCGAGGTTGGAGAATTGCCTTAAGATTTCACTATACTTGCAGGGTGCCGGAATGGTACATACCGAATACGTGCTAGCAAGTTTTACCTGACCATACCTAACCGCTTGCGTAATGCCATCTATGATCCTACCGCGTCCCATATCGACAAGCACGTTGAAATGGTGTAGAAAATCTGCGCCTATGATAGCGATATCCGTCTTAGCTATAATGAAGTTCCACATGAATTTCCGCCGCAGACCAAGGCTGACGGCTAAGTGCTTGCTGTCGTACGCGGGGATTTGTGTGTTATTTGCTGCGAGCAAGTTAAACAGGGTATCAACGTGCTGGTCCTTATGGGAACGGGGGACTATCGATACCTCGGCGCCAGAATCAATAAAAAAACCTAATTCCTGTTAAATTGTCCTTAATAACTAGCCTATACGTACTTATTTTGTTACCTGTAGGGGCTGGAGAGCTGGGCGCGTGGCGAGCTGGCTGTCCCACATTGCCGTTCGCCTCAGGCAACGTGGGGCCTAGTTTTCCGCCTTGAAATTACAAGGCCTCGTACACCTGGTGGCCTTCTCCTTGAATCTTCGGTGGTACCAGCAAATTTCAGCGTCCTCCTGTCTTCCGTCTGGAGATCTTGATCTTCTCCGGCTCTGTGATCTTTCCCGGGCTCGTGTGTCTCTCCTTATTTCCTTCACCTTCAGAGTGAGCTGTCGCAGGTTTTCAACTAATGCTGGCAGATCAGGAGTCTCGGTCTGTTGCCGGATCTGGTACACGCCGGGCTGTAGGATTTCTGCGATTTGGTCTGCCCTCGTTGCCAACTGCTCCAGTGGATCGCTGCTACCGGCTAGGATTGACTGGATCTGATTTGGGAGCTGCTGCAGCCATATTGATCTGAGCAGTTGTTTTGACACTGATGCGCCGCCTAATCCCATCATTTCATTTAACAGGTGAGATGGTTTCCTGTCTCCCAATGTTGTATGTGAGACTAGTTTCCTAAACTTCTGCTCATCGGACTCAGAGAATAATGTGATTAGCCTGTTTTTTATTGCTGGGAACATGTCCACAGCTGGGGGGTTGTATAACAAATCTCCTACCTGCTTCATAACTTCGTTGTCGAGAACGCTGACCACGTACTCAAACTTGGTCTCATCCGTTGTGACTCCAGCTAGTTTGAACTGTGCTTCCAGTCGGCGAAACCAGAGTTTTAGATCTGCTGTCCAAAAAAACGGAGGAGGCTTTACCGCTACTCTGTCTACCATTGCGGAGGTGTTGTCGGTTTCGGACGGGCCTGGGTTCTCCATGATCCTTGTACTGATGTGTTATTGAGTTTTCGCAGTTCCTGGTGCTGGAGCTTCGTAGGGCGCTGATCACGTCGGGGTCACCAATTTGTCGAGATTCCAGGGGCTTGCGTATACCGATCGGATCGGGGGTAACGCAACGAGCAGTTGGTGTCGACAAGGAAAATGATTTTCGGAACAGAATACAAGACGATACTTTTTACAGATTTATTTAAATGATTGTTACGTGGGTGCACAGTCTGTTCTGTCTTCCCGCGAGCCGCCAACCTCCTTTTATCCAGAACCCCAGTCGTGAATCTCTTGGAGTTCCCCTTTTTTTCTCTAAGCTAACGGCTTTTTTGATTTTCCCGCCCCCGTCAATTGCCACACGTGTGTCACTTGTCGGTGCGGGTTCTCGGAGTGGACGGCTCTCGAGCGGATAGTGCACCACAGGGTTAAGCAGCTTCAAAAAACAAACGGCACGACCATCATCTCCACGAGGGACGAAAGTACAGGCGGAGAAAAATTTTAACACTTTTATTAATTTTGTAGTAAATTTTAATTTATTATAAAAAAATTCAGCCCAACAGATGTTTGAAATAGTTCCCCTGCTGTTCAAGGCACTTAACAATTCTGTTTTGAAGTGATTGTTTGGTATTTTCCAGCATTTCAGTTGTAGTGTTTCAACAAGCATTTTTGATCCGAATTTTCATGTCTTTGGAAGTATTTGGTACTCGATTATAAACTACTTGTTTTAAATGACACCACAAAAGGAATCTGGTGATCGGGCTGACCAGTTAACTTCACTACCGCGCCCTATCCATCTTTGTGGGATATGTTCATCAAAAACTTCTCTGACATTTTTAGCATAATGAACAGGGCAACCGTCATATTGAAACCACATTGTCAACCTTTACCCTGAATTAACTTCTTCGAAAAGGAGTGGCAAATTTTCTAACAAAAAATGACGATGTTTCTCTGCATTCAGGTTTCCATAAAAGAAATATGACCCAATCAGATATGTACCTAAAATACCACACCAAACATTCAAAGTCCACGATCGCTGTCTTTTGTTGGAGTCTCGGTGAAGAATGCTCTGATACCGAGTGTTATTTTATACGTGGATACCGTCACGAAAAAGCAGGACGATAGGCGAGAGAAACTTCACTACTTAACGTCAACAAATGTCTCTGTTAGTTTCTAAAAGTTGAATAGTACAAAAAAATGGTTATATGGTGAGGAAAAACCATTTGTGTTGGATCACCCTCCTTTCCCTTCGTTGACCAATCCGGACCCTGGTTGGGTACCTTCCCACGGGTCAGGATTTTCAGGGTGAAAGTGATACTAACATGTACCTTAATGGGATTTTACCATTGTGTGCGTGTCAACTCATGGGTTCTGCGAATGGTCGAGTCGCTGATATTTATCTAACATTTTAGGTGGTACATATTGTGGGTCTGTTTTATATTTCTTCTAATCAAACCCAGAACTGCCCTTTCGGTTTGATACTTTTATGAGTTTGGCTTTTAGACATTTAACATATAACAAACTCAATCATAAATAACATGGGGATGTGGATGGGAATCCAACACTTTCCACTTCACGAAACCGGCGTGGATTCTCAACCGACTAATAATGCATGTTGTGGTGAGTCACTGGACCGTAGTTTGTGAAGCAGGATTCGTCGAAAAATAGTACATTTGAAAAAAAATTGCATTTTCATGGAGTCTTCTTTGTACCTAAGTACAAAAAGTCCCTCGATTTCGGAAATCGTCACCATGTAATTCTTGATGCAGACTTACGTGTTATGGATGAAATTTATGTGCGTGTAAAATACACCAAACAGTACTCTGCGAAGGACCTGCATCTCGAGAAATTTGACGAGTGCTGTGAACGTGAGAATGTGAGAATTTGCGGCTACTGCACCTAAGACGCCAATTTGATAATTCTCATTCAGATGAAGTGGTTGAGCGTTTTCACGTTTTTTTTCTCTCCAAACTGTCTGTTTCTAAGAACCGATTCAAAACACGATAAAAAGTATTACGTCCAGCGACATTTTTGTCCCAAAGGACAGGTGAAGGTGACCTTGGAAAGAACAAATTGACATAAAAAGTTGAGGCCCCGAAAATAAAGAAGACTTTGTTTGAACTTTTTTCTTGTAGATCTTCTCGATTTCAGATTATTTGCTTGCCCCACTTATCTAGAGTCACCCTGTATATGTATACAAGTATATTTAGGTTTTGTTCATTTTGTAGCAATAGTTCCAATAGTCCGGTTGATTCCGGAACGTCAACACTCTCACAATAAATGTTTCGTATCTAAATGAAAGTCACACAATTTTTGACCATCGGGAATGGAATCTCTAGAAACATGTGACCACTTCGAGGCCATAAAACAATCACCCCAGTGCCCGATCCCAAGAAGAGGGGCGGACCCAATAAGGGACGATGGTTCTTGTTGGGAACTAAACAGGGAGGCAGTCGAGAAAGGACTCTGGTAATGCTGACTTGGCCTAAGAAAAGGGGCTGACTACTTGAAATTTCGAATATAACTAATAGAAACAAACATGTCGTGTATTAATTAGTGCCACTGTTTAAGCCAGGGGCTTCCCGAGTTCCTGCCTAACGGTGGCGACTGCTTCAGTAGGCACTCAAAGAGAAATCCAAATACGCTGGCGGGGTTTTGTACTTGAGTCGAAGGACCAGACGGGCCACCGTCAAGAAATAATGGGGGTCCGAAGGTTCGAGAAGGTACAGAAACGCTCTTACACGAATCACACTAAATTTAATCACAGACTAGTTGGAATACAGGGTTTGATTGACGATTAAATTATTAACTACAGATTTCTATTGCGACGAGATGCGTTAGAAGTTGGTAAAGTGATTTATTCTAACTTGTGAAATCGAGAGAGGAGAGAAGTTGCTGTTAAAGCGACGAGATGAGACACGATTCTGTTTTCTGTCTATTATTATTTATTGCTCAGATGTTAGGGCATTGCGTGAGAGCGATCTTTATGTTGGACGTTTCTCCAACAGCCACGATCTAGCTCTTGCAGATTCCCTTCCGAACCATTACAGTTTTCTTCCATTTCTATATAGCCCTCCAGCTAGAAGCCAGGGACACGAGCTCCGACAGGCACCTTCCTCCCTGTTTTCTCTTCTAGTCTCATATTCCCAATTCTCTTTAGCAAATTCTTATCTCTCATCCTCCCCTAGTCAAACAAACCACACACCTGTTTCCCCAAACCAGAAAAAAAAACAACTATGATCTAAACTTTGGCACATATCTATGGCTTCTTACCCGTTCAAGCAAATATAGGGTGCGCCAACTAAAACGAAACAGAGTTGTTTTCTCGGATGATGAAAGAGTTGTGCAAGAATGCTCAGACACGTCAACATGGATTTATGCCGCTCTTCAAAACACTCGCCAACAAATAAACCCTGCTCAACAGGGCATGGGGCGCAGTGACGTGCCGAATCTTCCATAACTCCTTTATTCCAACAAACTTTCCATTTTTTTCGCATTATCCTACTGCCTTTACCTTCGCGAATTTCGATTTTCCGAGGGGTGCGGTTATGAGAGGTGTTCGATTGCCTTTCAGAAGGTCCCTCTTCTGGGAGCGTTTCCTCTGTGATTGCCAAACGGAATTTATAGCATTGTTAAGACATAGGCCCTATTTAGATAATAAGTAGGTTAATTTGTATTTCTAGACCTTAAGCTACGCCCCTGTACAGCAGAATCTATTTCCCAGCATAGTTCAATAAACATACCATCTCAAGAAGTAAAAGGGTTGGTTAAGTGCGGGGAAATACGCTCATGCCCTTTTGCGGCACTAAAAATTGGGATATCTTTACGATAAGTTGAGAAAGCGTATCGTATATATCTTAATAAAAGTACGTCGTAAAAGTACCCGCCTAACGGTCGCATTTTTATAAATTAGGTACCAGATGTGTGAAAGACGATTTCAGAAGGCAGTACGCCTCTGCCTGGAGGTTCTCGAATTTGGTACTTAAGAACTGGGAGACCTGGGGAATAAACTATTTACAACAAATTTTGATTTTTCAATCCAGTGGGAGCATGCTCTTGTCTATCCTAATAGGAATACACCAAGCAAGAAGACATTTAAAAAAATTGAAAATAAAATGCATGAAACAAAATCTTTAAAAATCAAAGAAGAGTTGTGCCAATTAATGTAAGGAGAAGTCTGATAATTCTAAACTATAATATTATAGGCAAAATCCCAATGCCTCTTTGCGCATTGGAAGTTTGCAAATGAATCTATCTAGAGGACTACTACATAAAGTTAAAAAAAAAGAATCAAATGAAAATTTACAAGTTTACAGCTGTGCAAAAATGAGCAGATATTCGCATTCAGAACAGACTAAATTGTTGTTAATATATATTGAATCGCTAAAGGGACAATCTAAATTTCTTTAAAAAAGTGTTATAGACAGATGAGGCAATATTTTCAACAGTTGGTGTGTTTGACAGACAAAACGGGCGTACTTGGCCCAGCCGCAATCCAAATTTAATAAAAGTCCAAGGCAGAAAAAATTTTGACGTGCGATGTGGTATTCGAGGAGTCAACGGTATTAAGGGTTTTTAAATGAAGACTTTTTTGATTTAATCGAAAATCTACAGCACATATCTCGTGTGCGATTTCCTAAATCGGGGGAATATTACGAATGGATAACAAGAAACGGAATAATTCCATGCCCACCAAATAGTCCAGACCTCACCCCTTCGGACACCTTTTTACGGAAGTATCTAAAAAACGAGATAGATGTTTGCGAATTGGATGATACATTAGATGCGATGAAAAGGAGAGTCCCAAATATAATAAATCGCATCTATCGAAGTGATACGATAACAAAATGTCTAAAAACTTTGGAAAAAATACACAGGGTGTCCCGTAAACCTTCGACAATACTTCCCCTGATGGAAGAGCCATCCTTTGGAAGTCAGAAAACGGAAAAAAATAAAATCTTAACGAAAGTATCGTGGATTTCGAGATATTTAGGTACAGAGCAGTGAAGGAAAATGCAGAGTGTTTGAAACTACACAAGCTCGTATGAATTACCGCTGCCACTGAAGACCGCGCTGTTTGGGGTATAAAGTGCCCTAGCGCGCCCACAGGAGGGATGGCCAACATCAAGATTAAGTGTAACAACAAAAATAACAAAACACATGCGCCAATTACGACACATGACCTCACAATAAACAAATATGAAAACGACATGAATAAAAACGGAAACAACAATGGGGACTTCACCGCAAGCTGAGAAAGAGGTCCGTCGAGGACTTCGGAGTTGACTCAAAAGTAGTATTTTTTGATAACTTCATGTACATACTGATGTTCGACATAGACGACCCGCAAGGAAACTCACCAACAGAACCATAAGACAGCACAGAACAGACAAGATCGAACATGCAGAACTACCCTTAAAATTGATTTACTCTGACCCAAACGGCATCAACGGGAAAAGGGGCGGAGCGTTTAATTGCCTTAAAGGAGATCACGTGGACGGGGGCATGTTTGGGGAGACAAGGACAAGAACTGACCAAATACCAAGGTGGAGGGGTTGGTGTAAGCATGGCGAGACAATGCACAACGTCAGAAGTGGAGCCTTTACACCTCTTAAACCAAGAACTAAGCTAGGCGAAACAAGCCGCCCATCCCTAAACAATCTCCTAAACGAATGTCTATATTCTACTCCTCCCTATCTCAAAGACAAAATTCATATACAGCGTGTTTCCTAAATGTTAGGCAAAAATTTAGGGGGCTATTCTCCTAAAAATGTTCAAAATTTTTGACCTTTTGACGATCTTAGGAAAAATACTTCGCTCCCTAGGCACAAGGCCATAAATGTTCATTGACAATTTTTTTATGGTTAAAATAGACGTAGCAAGATGGTGTGAAGCTCGAAAACTACGCCACTGAACACGTTGAACACCATTTAATTTGAACACTCGTTCAAATTTGTCATTTTTAATCTTTTTTTCATCATGGACACCTCTACCAGTGCTGAGATGACCGACATGCGTCGAATTGAATGAATCGTAACGTTCCCGATCGGAAAATGTCCGAAATAATTCAGCTGCGCCTTCGTGAAACAGGTACGTTGTGGAGGTGCAGGAGGACCAGCGAAAGTGAGGATGGTAGAATTGGAAGAAATCATGTTGAACATAGCACAGGACAATCCAGGCACTTTTACTAGTAAAACTGGAAGGGCTTTGGATGTTAGGGATAAGACTGTGTGGAAAGATTCAAGAGAAAATTTGTTGCACCCGTGCTACGTAGAACGTGCTCAGGCTCTTCTGTCTACAGATTTTCCTTTGGGGATTCCATGTTGTCAGTGGCTTTTCCAGGTGCAAATTCCACGACCACTGTCGTTGGTTCTTTTTGTCGACGAAGGAAATTTCTCGAGAAATCCAATAAGAAATTTCCACAACAATCATGAATGGGCCGAGGAAAACCCGTACCAAGCTCCAGAAGTTGATTTTCAACGCAATTTTACTTTGGAGCTGTGGGCGATTGACCACTTGCACCAACTTTTCTACCAGAAAGACTTACAGAGGCAGTTCATCATAACTTTTTAGAACAGTCGTTACTTGAATTCCGTAAGGACATTTCCATTGGCAACCAAAAGTGCCATGTGGTTTGTGCCCGATAGAGCACCAGCGCATTTTAGTAAAATCGCTCGCGAATTTCTAATGGAAACATGTGGAGATTGCTGGACTGGTCGTGGCGGACCTCACTTGTGTCCAGCTAGATCCCCAGACTTAAACCCTCTGGACTATTTCCTGTGGGGTCGTTTAAAATCATTAGTTTACACTGATCCAATGGGAAACCTGGAAGATTTGAGAAATGGCATAATTAATGGGTGCGATTCAATAGAAAACAGTCGTTGTATTTTTGAAAGAGTTCGTCTATCGGTGAGGAGAAGATTAGGAGCATCCGTCCGAACTGGCGGCAGTCATTTTGAAGGATTATTGTGGCTTTTAATAAATTTCACGAAAAACGTTTATCGCCCTGTATCTAGGAAACGAAGCATTTTTCCCAAAAACGTCAATGGGTCAAAATCTTAAAATTACTCAGAGAATGGCCCTCTAAATTTTTGCCTAACATTTAGGAAACACACTGTGTATTACATGCGCTTTTAAGGGGCCTTAACTAGTATCGATCATATTAAAAAAGTATCAAATTCTACCAAACACTTTAAAAATTATTTAACAAAAACCGACTTTCAGTGGCGTATTTTAGGGGCCCATGTCTTGATAGGGAGGGTCTATAGAATTTTTTTTTATGAGAACTTGTTATGTTATTTTGACATCTTGTGTATATATATATCCGAAAGCATGTCCACATTTTCCAGGACACCCTGTATGTATATACAGGTGTGCATTGCAAAATTTTTCTAGAAAAAAATGCAATAATTTCGACTATCTTAAAAACTGGGAAAAAATCAAGGATAACTCTGCAGCAAAGTCTAATAAAAAAATTGTTTAAATAAAAGATATTAATTTTTTAAGGGTCTACGAGGATATACAAGAAAATACAGGGTCGCTACTTCAAGTTTGCTCTTGAAATGACGTTTTGGCTAAGTCACCATCTTCATGGCACATGTCCCCCTTTACCGGACAACTTTTATTTGAAACTTCTTTCATATCACTTTTTTGAGTAATCTTCAATCACAGCTTTAAGGGGGACACCCTGTATACAGGTGCGTCAGATGAGACTGAAAGAGTAGCAGCTACCGAAAAACTACTAAAGAACTTAATGAGAGAATATTTGAAGGAAGGACATTGTCTGTTTATGGACAACTTTACTTCACTGTACCGGGACTTAAGGGCAAACAGAGAGGAAAATCCTGAAGCTGTTCAGAACAAAACTGCAGACAGAACAGACAAGAGCAGCATATGGAGACGGTGTAATGACTGGACAATGGAGGGACAAAAGAGAGTTACTCCGCATATCGTCAGGGTTTTCCATCAACTTGGTGCTAACACCAACTGAAAAAGGAAACATTAGGGACAAACCTGAAGCTATTGCAAAGTATAACAAATACATGGGTGGGACTGATCGTATGGATCAAATGATTTCATATTACCCCCCCGTTCGAAAATCGTTGCGTTGGTACAAAAAGGGGGGGATTTCCATGCTCCAGACATAGTTATATAATTCTTTCCTCCTCCACAGAAAAAATTCCAGGACACATTTGTTATGCTATAAATTCCGTTTGGCAATCACAGAGGAAACGCTCCCAGAAGAGGGACCTTCTGAAAGGCAATCGAACACCTCTCATAACCGCACCCCTCGGAAAATCGAAATTCGCGAAGGTAAAGGCAGTAGGATAATGCGAAAAAAATGGAAAGTTTGTTGGAATAAAGGAGTTATGGAAGATTCGGCACGTCACTGCGCCCCATGCCCTGTTGAGCAGGGTTTATTTGTTGGCGAGTGTTTTGAAGAGCGGCATAAATCCATGTTGACGTGTCTGAGCATTCTTGCACAACTCTTTCATCATCCGAGAAAACAACTCTGTTTCGTTTTAGTTGGCGCACCCTATATTTGCTTGAACGGGTAAGAAGCCATAGATATGTGCCAAAGTTTAGATCATAGTTGTTTTTTTTTCTGGTTTGGGGAAACAGGTGTGTGGTTTGTTTGACTAGGGGAGGATGAGAGATAAGAATTTGCTAAAGAGAATTGGGAATATGAGACTAGAAGAGAAAACAGGGAGGAAGGTGCCTGTCGGAGCTCGTGTCCCTGGCTTCTAGCTGGAGGGCTATATAGAAATGGAAGAAAACTGTAATGGTTCGGAAGGGAATCTGCAAGAGCTAGATCGTGGCTGTTGGAGAAACGTCCAACATAAAGATCGCTCTCACGCAATGCCCTAACATCTGAGCAATAAATAATAATAGACAGAAAACAGAATCGTGTCTCATCTCGTCGCTTTAACAGCAACTTCTCTCCTCTCTCGATTTCACAAGTTAGAATAAATCACTTTACCAACTTCTAACGCATCTCGTCGCAATAGAAATCTGTAGTTAATAATTTAATCGTCAATCAAACCCTGTATTCCAACTAGTCTGTGATTAAATTTAGTGTGATTCGTGTAAGAGCGTTTCTGTACCTTCTCGAACCTTCGGACCCCCATTATTTCTTGACGGTGGCCCGTCTGGTCCTTCGACTCAAGTACAAAACCCCGCCAGCGTATTTGGATTTCTCTTTGAGTGCCTACTGAAGCAGTCGCCACCGTTAGGCAGGAACTCGGGAAGCCCCTGGCTTAAACAGTGGCACTAATTAATACACGACATGTTTGTTTCTATTAGTTATATTCGAAATTTCAAGTAGTCAGCCCCTTTTCTTAGGCCAAGTCAGCATTACCAGAGTCCTTTCTCGACTGCCTCCCTGTTTAGTTCCCAACAAGAACCATCGTCCCTTATTGGGTCCGCCCCTCTTCTTGGGATCGGGCACTGGGGTGATTGTTTTATGGCCTCGAAGTGGTCACATGTTTCTAGAGATTCCATTCCCGATGGTCAAAAATTGTGTGACTTTCATTTAGATACGAAACATTTATTGTGAGAGTGTTGACGTTCCGGAATCAACCGGACTATTGGAACTATTGCTACAAAATGAACAAAACCTAAATATACTTGTATACATATACAGGGTGACTCTAGATAAGTGGGGCAAGCAAATAATCTGAAATCGAGAAGATCTACAAGAAAAAAGTTCAAACAAAGTCTTCTTTATTTTCGGGGCCTCAACTTTTTATGTCAATTTGTTCTTTCCAAGGTCACCTTCACCTGTCCTTTGGGACAAAAATGTCGCTGGACGTAATACTTTTTATCGTGTTTTGAATCGGTTCTTAGAAACAGACAGTTTGGAGAGAAAAAAAACGTGAAAACGCTCAACCACTTCATCTGAATGAGAATTATCAAATTGGCGTCTTAGGTGCAGTAGCCGCAAATTCTCACATTCTCACGTTCACAGCACTCGTCAAATTTCTCGAGATGCAGGTCCTTCGCAGAGTACTGTTTGGTGTATTTTACACGCACATAAATTTCATCCATAACACGTAAGTCTGCATCAAGAATTACATGGTGACGATTTCCGAAATCGAGGGACTTTTTGTACTTAGGTACAAAGAAGACTCCATGAAAATGCAATTTTTTTTCAAATGTACTATTTTTCGACGAATCCTGCTTCACAAACTACGGTCCAGTGACTCACCACAACATGCATTATTAGTCGGTTGAGAATCCACGCCGGTTTCGTGAAGTGGAAAGTGTTGGATTCCCATCCACATCCCCATGTTATTTATGATTGAGTTTGTTATATGTTAAATGTCTAAAAGCCAAACTCATAAAAGTATCAAACCGAAAGGGCAGTTCTGGGTTTGATTAGAAGAAATATAAAACAGACCCACAATATGTACCACCTAAAATGTTAGATAAATATCAGCGACTCGACCATTCGCAGAACCCATGAGTTGACACGCACACAATGGTAAAATCCCATTAAGGTACATGTTAGTATCACTTTCACCCTGAAAATCCTGACCCGTGGGAAGGTACCCAACCAGGGTCCGGATTGGTCAACGAAGGGAAAGGAGGGTGATCCAACACAAATGGTTTTTCCTCACCATATAACCATTTTTTTGTACTATTCAACTTTTAGAAACTAACAGAGACATTTGTTGACGTTAAGTAGTGAAGTTTCTCTCGCCTATCGTCCTGCTTTTTCGTGACGGTATCCACGTATAAAATAACACTCGGTATCAGAGCATTCTTCACCGAGACTCCAACAAAAGACAGCGATCGTGGACTTTGAATGTTTGGTGTGGTATTTTAGGTACATATCTGATTGGGTCATATTTCTTTTATGGAAACCTGAATGCAGAGAAACATCGTCATTTTTTGTTAGAAAATTTGCCACTCCTTTTCGAAGAAGTTAATTCAGGGTAAAGGTTGACAATGTGGTTTCAATATGACGGTTGCCCTGTTCATTATGCTAAAAATGTCAGAGAAGTTTTTGATGAACATATCCCACAAAGATGGATAGGGCGCGGTAGTGAAGTTAACTGGTCAGCCCGATCACCAGATTCCTTTTGTGGTGTCATTTAAAACAAGTAGTTTATAATCGAGTACCAAATACTTCCAAAGACATGAAAATTCGGATCAAAAATGCTTGTTGAAACATTACAACTGAAATGCTGGAAAATACCAAACAATCACTTCAAAACAGAATTGTTAAGTGCCTTGAACAGCAGGGGAACTATTTCAAACATCTGTTGGGCTGAATTTTTTTATAATAAATTAAAGTTTACTACAAAATTAATAAGTGTTAAAATAAATTAATAAAGTTTAATGAAATGTTTTTTATTTTGTGCCTGTAATTATTATGAATTTCGTTAATTTTAGCACAAAATGTTTCAAGTAAAAATATTTTTACTGCCAACAAAGAATTCAAATCTCCAAAAAAAATGTTAGACACTACAATTGAAAAAATCAAGTTGACCCCAAAGGTCAGGTGAAGATGACCTTGGAAAAAACAAATTGACATAAAAAGTTGAGGCCCCAAAAATAAAGAAGATTTCGAACATTTTTTTGTAGTTCTTCTCGGTTTAAAGATATTTGCTTGTCCCACTTATCTAGAATCACCCTGTATGTATGTAATTTCTCACCTAAACCGTAAAAACGTTTCCAATACTGCCACGAAGTTCTGCTTTTCTACCAGACTTGTGAATTGTAATGATACAGTCTCCTGTCCACGGTAGATGTAAAGCTCTACAATTAGTGCGTGTTCATCTTCGTCGTCCGATTCACCGTTATCAAACGTCGTTATATCGGTGTCTTCTAGACCAAAAAACACTTCCCCATTTTGGTCTTTGAAATTAATAGTAGCGCCCTGATATACTTTTACGAGTACGTCTGCCATTTCGACAGCCCCTCTTTGGAATTTCACAACATTGAAGCTCGACATTTTCTTCTTCACTAACTTAGCCTTTTGTCGTTCACGTTGGAAGTGACGAAAATCCATTATCAGTTTTTTCATATCCATTTTATCTAAAAAAAAACTACCTTCACTGGTTTTTATCACTGGTTTAATGCGTACTAACCTATTCCGAATCCCATCGGCCGTCCGTCACTAATTCGTCTCGTCTGGTCCCAATAACAAGATCAAAGACACGCACGTTGCATGTATAAATAGTTGCCTATGTTGGAAGCAGGATCGTACATATAATTATACGGTGCCTTCATAAATGTTTATCCGCTTCGTGGTCAACAATGTAGACAACCAAACATACATCGGTTGGTTTCATGTTCAGTTGCTAGTGTGGGGCCAATAAGAGTTTGTACATCCCGAGGGGATGTAGGAGTAACGCAACGCATAGTTGATGTTAACGAGGTAATGTATGATTCCGTTACTAGGCGTGCGCGTGGGAAAGGGCCAGTATTCAAACTCGAAGAAGAAACTGACCTTGGGTACTGAATACCCTTTTGTACTACTTATACTATTTTGTTTTCACTTCTACTATTGCTACTCTAATTTTTTCCCGCCTGTACTTTCGTCCCTCGTGGAGATGATGGTCGTGCCGTTTGTTTTTTGAAGCTGCTTAACCCTTTTAATCTCCTGCTCCCGGCATTCGTCAACCGCCACTCGTGTAAGTGTCACTTGTCAGGGTGTGGGTTCTCGGAGTGGACGGCTCTCGAGCGAACAGTGCATCGCGCTGGAAATAAATTCACTAAATAAAATCAGCTGACAATCCTCGTTTACGAGCTCGGGCCTTGAGGGTTATGTTATTGTTATGATTGGATATTCTGCGTGAACTTTCCATTTATTTTAATCGTTATTTGCCAATAAAAACAAATCTGCTTTCCAAAATTTAATGCATTTTATTCAAACAGATAACATAGAGAAGACACTAATTTTAAGCACTGAGAAGTAAGTTAAAACTTAAGAAATTAGAACCATTATAGTCTACATTCATCATCAGCGGTTCGACTCGATTCTCCGTTATATTGCCTAATTTCCACCTTTTGGTTTCTACTTTTCCATTTACATGATTTACACATCTATGCTATTTGCCAACAGTAATATCATTTAGGGCGTCATCAAAAGTGTTCTTCACATCGGCATATTTAAATGTTATGGTCAGCTGCAAAGTTCTTGACGTCCGCCTATATAATTTCTATCGAGTTAAGCTCACAATGGTCAGGTGGGAGTCTCCACACTGTTTTATTTTCAGCCTTGGCCACTTCGTCCATCATGTATTTGTTGTATTTTCCTTTATGTTCGTTAACTATTAACAGAAGTTCCGCCTTAAATAAATCCTCCTCAAAATTGATGTGTTTAGATTGGAGCCATTGTCATACTTTAGATTTTCTTGATGCCATTGTAGAAATTCCTTCTAACTTTCTAAAATCATATGGGGCGTTATTTAATACCGTGACTCTATTTTCCTGGAGTTTAGGTAATATTCTTTTGAACAACTTTTCAAAAGAGCTTCCGTTCATTTTTTCATGGTAGTCTTCGGCCTTTTTTGATTCAAATACTCGTAAGTCATTTGGAACGAATCCAGAAACTTGTGAGATTTTCAGCTGCGTAGGTCTTATAATTTTGGCTATATACATATTTTGGATTTTTACATATTGGTCTACAGGGTGTTAAAAAAAGATTGTAAAATATTTAAAGTGATAAAAGTATGCACTAAATTAAGCAACAAGTCTTAGTAAACATGGGTCTGCAAAACTCTTTTTTGAAAGACTTATTTCTAATTCCCTATTACTTATTTATTATCTACGAACCTCAAAAAAAATACAGTTACATAAGGTGTCAAAGTGCCCTCCTTCTATTTCCAAGCAGGCCTGACATCTTTGTCTGAAGGATATTCGGACCCTTTCTAAAACTCCCTCGTTGGCTCGAATTTGTTGGTACTTTTGATTAATCCGTAGCTTCAGCTCCTCGAGGCTATTTATAGGAGGACCATAGACCGATGTTTTCAAATATCTTCAAAAAAAGAAATCTAGAGGGTTGAAATCGGGCGATCTTGCAGGCCGCAATGCAGGTCCGCCCCGTCCTTCCCATGTACGTGGAAAAGTTTCGTCTAAATGCTCTCTAACGACAATCGAAAAATGAGCTGGAGCACCATCAGGCTGAAACCACATTTGTTGCCTTTCGTCTAAAGGAATGTCGTCAAAAAGGTCGCCCATTGTGTTTTGCAGGAAGTTTAAGTAAACAGCGCCTGTTAATAGGTTTGGTGAAACAACAGGACTTAAAAACCTGTCGCCTACAAAACCCATCCAAATAGTTAACGAAAAACGCGTCTGATGTCGAGATTCCGTTAGAGCATGGGGATTTATGGAACATGTGTATTGTGAAAATTAACAACTCTGTTTCGTGTGAATCCGGCCTCATCAGTAAAAAGAATGTTGGCAAGAAAACGGGGATTGTCAGCATCACTGCGTAGAAACCAGCGACAAAAAACCAAACGTGCTTGACGATCGAGTGGATTTAAGGCCTGTACTCGTTGTACATGGTATGGATAGAGCAGCTCCTCGTGGAGGGTTTTCCGAACAAGAGGAACACTAATTCCCACCGCAGCTGATATCATTCGCACACTCCTCTCTAGATTATGCTCTATCCGTGCTAAAATTTCTTCTGCTTTAGAAGTAGATACTGATCTTGATATTCCGAATAAATAGCATTGTTTGTTCAATGAACCGGTATCACGCAATCTTTGATGAATTGGACCAAACGCACGACGTGAAGGAATTTAGGTGATTCTTTCTAGCTTTTAATACTACTAAAATCCTCATAATAAGAGACAAAATCTGTATTCCTAAAATAGTTGGAATACCGCTTGATAAGTACCAATGCAGGGTCGGTTCGGTGATGATGCAGAGAGGGTCGGTCGCCTTAACTGCGGTCACCCCCGTCTGTTTTCCTAACCACGACGTGAATCGCCACACTTTGGTGATCGGACAGGACGCTACAGACCAACATGGCACGCGGCTATTATTATTAGGGGAATGCTACCAGTCATAATATAATGAGCACCAGAGGATATTTTAATTAAATAATATAGTTAGTTTACATCATCCATCTCCCCAATAACGATATTACTTCATTCATCCACATAAAATAAATATATGGATGATTAACGATAAAATATGCGGTCTCTTCTAGAAGAAATCCTTGTCGAAATACCGCAGTTACTAAAAACAAAAAATTCATTAACACTGCAATAAATGTTCGAGCCGGGTTAGTTCAGGTTAGATCTGGTAACATGTAATTTCCCATCAGCGTTAAGCACAAATGTGGGTACGAAATGATTGAAAAAAAAATATATTTATTCAATGAATTAGCAACACGTTATGGCATAGTTAAAATTGCGAAATTCTTCCAAATAACAGCAAAACGTCCTGAAATTTGATGTAGAAAATGAAGGGATGATCCATTAAGAATTCTATAGCAGGTACAGACGTTTGCTCCTGCATTAGTGATACCGGGGCTGAAATAAACATATCATGCATAATCAAAGATAAAATGAGGACTTGACGTATTGAGAAAAACAATCAGTTCTTCTATGTTCCTTTATGTAATGTTATTCTATGCCATATACTCATGTACGTGCGCAAATAGGATGAGTTAAAATCAAACGAGTCTCTACATGTACACTCACTTTCATATGAAATGCACCACCCAATAATAATAATAATAATAATATTAATAATAATTAAATCTTCTAATTTTGGTAAAGTAATGCTTCATTATAGAGTATCAAATGATCAAAGTTCCAGTACAAAAGAAAGAACAGCAATGGTTTTTTTTTATTAGGGATCTTCTAGATTTTTGTATCCATTTGTTAATAATAATAATAATAATAATAATAATAAATAAATAAAATAATATCTACATGGAAATATCAGTTACTTTGTTGTTAAACTCCCGCAGGACGTCTTAAGATGCCCCCAGTGAGTCAGCGTCGAAATTTTTCCCACCTTTCGGATTTTGATAGAGGGTGAATTATCGGCATGAAGAAGAGTGAACTTTCTGTTCATGAAATTGCCCGAAGAATGAATCGGAACCACACCACTATTGCGAGAATGTGGTCTTCGTGGTCTGAAGAAGGGATTCAGCAACATCCTCTCAGCCCACGGCATGTTGCTTTGGCCTGCACAGTCGCCGGACCTATCACCTATCGAACATCTCTCGATGATCAATCGAAATTTACCGAGAATTCTAAACAATTTGGACGATCTACGACATCACCTTGAGATAGCATGGAATGAAACATCCCAGGAGGATATTGATCGTTCGTTGCAAAGAATGCCGCGAAGAGAACATTATTAACTTTTTAATTAATATATTTTTTTTTAGTGAAACTTGATTGTTTGATGCTCAGTCACGAAGCATCACTTTGCCAAAATTACAAGACTTAATAATAATAATTATTATTATTATTGGGTGGTGCATTTCATATGAAAGTGAGAGTAATATAAATCGCGCTTGAAATGTATCAATTCGTCCAGCTAATAAAACGACGTTATCCGTCTTAATGGCATAGATGAAGCTAAACTCAGCTGGAGGTGGCAGATATTCTAGTGTGAAATAGACTAAATAAATCAACATAATTTCAACCCTCCTTAAATCTCCAAGAACTAGTCGAACTTCCACTGAAGCCCATAAATGCAGAGGCAGCACCAAACTACTTATTCCGGGGCGATTTTAACTTTGATCGCAAATAAGATAAAATAGCCTTTATTTTGCATGTTCCTGCGGTTAAATTCCGAGAATTCGTCCTGCGATAGGGACAATTCCATGGACACTCACGTAAAACTTAAACTGATCGGCAATGAAACGCTTTGGAATTCCCGCATCTGGTATTCTATATTCTACAAGTAGTGAAAGAAACGCAAAGTGTGAGCGAACGTGGGTCGGTACCAGTACCCCCTAACCGGTACTACAAAAGCATCCGGAAGAAACGTGGGAAGAGAGACGCATGCGTAGGTAAAGCACACACCTACCCTCTAAGTAGCATGACGTCGTTAGTTCTAACGTAATAGAGTACCTCAAGGAGCGGTACTATCGCCATTTCTGTATAGTGCTTATGTTTCAGATCCCCCGAAAACGGATCGCACACAACTAGGACTTTATGCAGATGACACAGCGATTATGGCTAGATCCTGGAATGGAAAATTACTAGTCAAACGCCTGCAGGACGAAGTTACGGCGCTGGAAAGATGGTTTTCAAAATGGAAAATTAACATCAATAAATATAATATTGAAAAGACTCAGGCTATCGTGTTTAAGAAAAAAGAAAAGATTAAAACAGAAGACGAAGTCAAAATAAAAAACAAACCAATACCGTGGACCAAACAAGTCACGTACCTGGGAGTGAACCTGGATGAAAAACTTACGTGGTAACAACACGTAAGAAAAACCAGGAACAAGGCAAAAATGACAAGGGCAACACTGTACCCTATGATAAATAGGAGGTCCAAATTGCTCTTTAAAAACAAGATCACGCTCGTCAAGACCGTCATTCAACCGCAGCTAACATATGCATCAACCACATGGGGTTGTGCAGCCAGAACGCACCTAAAGAGTCTTCAGGCAGTAGAAAACATTGCTCTGAGAACGGCTCTTGGAGCACCCCGGTTTGTTAGCAATGAAACAATAAAAAATGATTTAAATTACAGAACAATGACGGACATCATCAAAGACCGTGCAGCAAAGACCTTCTGAGACACCGAGGAACACCCAAACGAGCTGATAAGAAGGGCAACGTACTGCTGGACAACGGCTGAGAAGCAACACTCAACCAACAATGGACCGCATGAAGCCAAAAACTCTGGAAGAAAACTGCCAAGGAAAAATCGCAATAATGTAATAAGAACGCCAGAACGCCTTCTGGTACTTCTAATTCATTAATGCGAGCCATTGATCTACAGTAACAACTCAGCTGACAACAAAGGAAAGCACAAATAGTACCAGAAAAAAGTAAAAGGAAACCCCAATCGGCGGGAAAACTGACTCCAAAGCTCCGGGAAACAGCAAAATTCCCGAAGGAGAAAATTTTGAAATCAGGGCAGAAAGCGATAGTCTCCTTGACTCTCCTCATAGGAATACCATCAACAACAGTGACCCAAAAGAGCGATTGAGGTTTTGAGCACGAGCTCGAAATTCTCGAAATTCATGGGGATTTTTTAGTGGGTGAAAACCCCACACAGGCTGGTACTGCGGACTCCAATACCGTCTTATCGGCAAGATTTTTTACCCCGGGGTCGCCCCCCCCCAAAAAAATCAAACATAATAGAGAAATCCGTGGTCTGCAACGGAACGTCCTGTAGGTGATGAGGACAAAGAAAATGGAACTGTCTGAGGTGAACAATTTGTAAGTAAAATGCTCAGTTAATTAGAACTCCCAGATTCGTTCGGGTGACCGGAGAACCACCACCGTAAAATTTTGCCAAAATATGGTCTTCATCGCGTGCATTACACGGGGGTTCCCCCGGGAACCGTCACTAGACGTTTTAGGAAAACTACGAACAACAATGTAACCAAAATTTGGTGGTTTTGTTAAGATTAAGAGCCTCGTGACGGCCTCATCTAAAACATTTTCAATGACGTCATACTTCCGGTTGCACCGGAAGTGGATACTCGTTGTTTATTTTAAATATTTATTGAAATTTTGATTCGATGTTCAATTTTAATTCAAGTTACTCGAAAGTACCAACATAGTCACGTCGTGGTATTATGAAAACAGAAATCCTTTAGTAGGATATGCAGATGCGGATTGGGCCATGTGAAGAGATTAAGGGAAAGTCATGTGCATTGTATTCAAATTTCAAGGAAAAACTAGCAAATTGCAATATCGGAAAATTCACAGTGCGTGGCACCAGTCAACACCGGTAGCTGAAACTTATTTGCACTAGAAGCTAATATGAATGTAGGATCCGTTTGTCAGATCGCTACAATATTTTGTAAATATTAATCAATAAGTATAATTGTTGCCGTCTGACCAAATCGAGATGCAAATAGGAAGATGTATATTGTAAAGTAGCTATAATTTAGGATATGTTGGGGGAATAAGGAGTGAGGTACCCTGATGATACGCCCATGTGTATGGTCACTGAGTTCATGTGGTTCGCAGCATTACTGGAATTTTCCCTGTAATTACCCTTGGTCGAGAGCCACATGAAGTAAGAGAAAGTCGAGCATCTCTTTGTTAGAACCAGGAAAGAGGGTCGAAGGACAGTCGACCAGGGTTCTGACAAAGAATGGTTTATGATGTCCAGATGTGACTGGCCACATGGCGGATCGGGAATCGGACTCTGGTTAGGGTACGCCGCTGGTTTATTGCCCCGAAGATAGCATTTAAGGTATTGGAGAAAACGGGGACGCTCTTTTTTTTCTCGAGGTGACGATTCGGCGAAGTGTCGGGAGTGTCGCGAAAGAACGCGAGTATCCTCTTAGTTAAGTTAGTAAGTAAGCCCTAATTGTATAAATCCAGAAATTAAACCCTAGACAACTTAAGAAAAAGCCTACATGAATGGTTTCCAGCAGTGAGTGTTGGTTGGTGTTGGTACTGATACTGTCGGTAAATTGGTACGTGACGAAATTTCGATCTTATACTTTCAAAATGCTCTATGAAACCACGCCTTTGCTCGTTGTGGCGGTTTCCCTCCTCTACACTGCAGTTTTAGTCTTTTAATAGGGCTTTGAGGTCGGCACTGGAACGGTTTTCAGCCCAATTTTTGCGGCTTCACCAGATAGAGTTATCAGTTGCGCCACCTGTGTGTGCTTTGCTCAGTTACTACGGCCAACGTCCATATTTGTACCTCCTACCATCCGCATTAAACTGTTTTGATCGTATTGCCGCTCGTGCAGCATAACAGATGATCAGATGATCAGATGATATTTGAGACCAGATATTGAGATGTTTAAGCAAAGAAATAATATGTCTCGGGTTTGAGCGACGCATTAAAGGTGGATTTCGCTCGATTCTTAACACAGATGAGGGAAATATGATTTCGTCTATCTGTGTATGATGCATGAAAATCTATGTTTATTTAGAAAGCTGAATTTTCCGGAATGTTTTTGCTTCAGCCTGCTAGAAAAGTCTGAGTAAATTGTGTTGTGGAGGAACCGTTCCCCCCTTAACCTTTCGGGGGTCGCGCGCGGAGTCTCGCTCCGCAAGATTAATACATTTAAAATAATTCCGTGATGCGTCACCTGCTGCTGTGGCGCTGCACAGTAGTCTCATAAAATGCGTTAATAGTGGCGCATGCGCTTTTGTACGTCATTTAGTGCGTTTCGTCTCGGTACTTTCTTCATTGCGGATGGTAATTCCCCATACGACCTTCCTTGCCTTAATTTTGTGTTTAATAAAAGTATACAACTAAGTAAAAATTGTGTTACTAAACAAGGTAAGTTGGTTTTTTTCTTCAAAAAAGACATCTAAATGTTACGGACTATTAATTTTTTAGATGTGTTCTTGGGAAGATGAACAGAACCATTTAAAAAAACTTATGGAAGAGTGTTTGTGGGAAGATATACCACAAGATACTTTTGACGATGACGATAAAGATTTGGAAGAGGATGATCTGGTTGAAATACAATGTATTGATAGCAGCACCGAACAAGAATATTCCGATTCTGAAAGTGGTGAAGAAATTTCAATACAGGGGTCTACTTTCACTGGTAAAGACAAAACAACAATTTGGTCAAAACATCCAATAGCAAGGTATGGAAGGACTCGAAAAGAAAATCTTATAAAAGATCTTCCAGGTGTCAAAACTTGTCTAAAACACGTAAAAAAAGAATCAGACATTTTTAGTCGCTTTTTTTCGGATAAAATTCTCAACGATATTGTAATTCACACAAATCAGTATACAGGGTGAGTCTTAAGTAATGGGACACAGAGCAACGATGGATTTATGACATAAAAACAATGCAATATAGCTAAATTTATGTTATACCAAAAGTTGATAATAACTGAGATACAGGGTGCCAAAGTTGAAAAATTACATAGGGGTTTGTGGAGATGATCAATTCAAATTTATCGACGATTTCGGTGTATCTTCTAGAGGGTGCCACAATCGACAATTAGGAGTCATTTAAACCATCTAAACTTTTTTGTGCCACGGCGTATGTCATTTTGTCCTCATAAAATTTGTTCCCCTACCTTTCCTAGTTAAAAAAGTTATACCTTATTGGTGTCGCTAGGAGCAACGGTTTTCGAGAAATTCAATTAAGTAACTTAAATTCCCATTTTTTCTACTTGTTGACATGTAACGACATAATTTTTTTGTATTGTTAAAAAAGCACATTTTTCCCGTCCAGTAAGGGATTTCTTAAGTACACGTTTTGCCAATCGTTGTATAGGACGTGGATTTGAAATACCCTGGCCCCCACGGAGTCCCGACTTCAATCCTATGGACTTTTGTGTATGGGGTTACATGAAATCTTCCGTTTACCAAAATACAATAAATACACCTGAAAAATTATTAAACAAAATTCAAAATGCAGCTACATTATTTCAAAATGAACAATTGCTATTTAAAATAAAGAGGTCGTTCTGTAAAAGAATTGCAAAATGTATCCAAGTAAATGGTGGACACGTCGAACATTTATTGTCACAGGAAAATATGTTTAATTTCTAATTTTTTTAGTTATTGTTAAAATATCCGTTTGGAGCTTAAATAAATATATCAATAGAAGACCAACTACGGTATTAAGTTGTTTTCATATAATCTTTGTGCTTTTTTAACAATACAAAAAATTTATGTTGTTACATGTCAGCAAGTAGAAAAAATGGGAATTTAAGTTACTTAATTGAATTTCTCGAAAACCGTTGCTCCTAGCGACACCAATAAGGTATAACTTTTTTAACTAGGAAAGGTAGGGGAACAAATTTTATGAGGACAAAATGACATACGCCGTGGCACAAAAAAGTTTAGATGGTTTAAATGACTCCTAATTGTCGATTGTGGCACCCTCTAGAAGATACACCGAAATCGTCGATAAATTTGAATTGATCATCTCCAAAAACCCCTATATAAGAAATTTCGTGAAATTAGCCCGAACTGTTCCAGAGATGTTAAGGAAAATTTGATTTCATTTTCCAACTTTGGCACCCTGTATCTCAGTTATTATCAACTTTTGGTATAACATAAATTTAGCTATATTGCATTGTTTTTATGTCATAAATCCATCGTTGCTCTGTGTCCCATTACTTAAGACTCACCCTGTATACTAGGGAATCGAGATAATTACCAAAGAGAAAAAGATGAAATAGACTGAAATCTATATTCTATCTTATCTATAATCTATAACGGAATAGTAGTCCGCGTGCGACCTTTTATGTCTCGATTTAAGCGCGACCTCCGAAAGGTTAAAGAAAAAAACCCGCCTGCCATCCAAAACAATAAAATGGGTAACACCCAGGGTTTCCCCTAACTTCTCATGAGGCTAGGTTAAGACTTTGTAAATGTGGTTAGAAATTATTTTAATAAAATAAGAAACAGAAAACGATCGGGAAAAATACCCTCGTGGTACGCCCATGGGCTTCACAATCTGCACCATGACTTTCGACAAACCCCGGGTTTTTCCAACCGTTATCTCCAGATGAGGGACGAACCAAATGTTGGAATTCCCAGCAATAGCCTTTGTCGGAACCAAAATCATGGTGCAATTACGCGTACCGACGATACGCACAAGGCCCAATCTAGCCATTAAAGCGCTACGCCTTAATACGGCAAAAAGCGTAGAGTCGGGGTACGCCTATGGGTGTCCCTTGAAGAGGTAGGATTTAAGGACAGGCAAGATTTGGTAAGAGGGTTGTTATTCTTTTGCTGACTCTGAAAAAGCTTGCTTGTTTTTGGTTCTCGAAAAAGCTCTCTTGTCTTGGCTTCTTTTACAAGTTTGCCACTCCGCGAGTTAGGAACGAGGCAAAAGAGAGTACGACACCGCCGACCGTGTAAAACCGAGAAAGAAAAGTGAGTTTAGGTGAGTGTCCGCGAGTTAACACCGATCGTGAAAAGTGTCTTACCGCGTAACTCCCGCCATCAGTACGTCATCGGGGGGGATCAGTAGATCTCTCATTCCCACCGCCGCGACCTCGAGGAAGGGTCGGGAAAGGAGCCTCACCCCGAGAACTACGCAAGGACTGTTAATGGGATAAAGGAGGGGAATGTAAGTGTAAGTAAGGAATGTGAAATTAAGGACGTTTGTAGAAATAGTTTTAAGGTTCAGGAGCTTATCCAACTCTCCCACTCTTGTAAATGATTAAAAAGTTTCCTAAGTTGAACTTTAGAAGTAGTATTAAGAACTCTTTTAGAAAAACTTAGGTGGTGACATCAAGACTTAGTGAACCAAGTCTTGATGTCTTCATCGAGCAAGTTAAAACCCCAAGTTGCCCCCTGCACATCTTGCATTTGTTGCCTCCCAGATGTCGCGATCCGTTAGATTCTCTAAAAATGGTTTATGGTTCGAATTCCTCGTTGTTGGGAAAAAACCCAACATAAATCAGCGGCATCGCTGTGCTCCAATTAGGCCCTAAAGACATTGGGACAATCCCAATACACATCGTACCCCGCGATGTAGCACTTACCCCTACGTGCCTAAACTCAGCCACGGTGACGGCATTGGTTCCTTCCGATTTATGGGGGGCACCAATAAATATACCAAATGAACCAGCGAGCCACATCTGGGCTTTGACCGTGGAAATTCTTGGGAAAAAACTTTCCACAAACCAGGGGGCGGTGTCGGTTGGGATTGGTCAAGGGCTTATCGTGGCGATCTCCCTCCAGCCCCAACATCCCGGGGAGGCAAAATCTAACACTTCTGACCAGACATTATCTAAAATTCAGTGTTCGCGAACGCTCTCTCTATCTTCTAGAATCTAACACTTCCCGATCCGTGAACGCGAAACTCTCTGTTTCAATCCTCTATTCCGTAACTTATATGTAAAACACCTTTCTAACCGTACATGTAACCCTTCTCAGATCTTGGGCAACCCAGTACAGACTCTGTAAATCAGTAGTGTGTATAAAGTCGTAAATCTGTAGAGCGTAAATTAGAGTGATGTCTGTAGTGTGAAGTAAATTCAATAATTTGTGCTACGGAGTTTGAACCCCCCCAATGCTTGAATTTCGTGTAATCTACGAGGCTTCAGATGACGCTTAATTCCTTTTCCACTTCTTACTGATTGTAATTTGTTACTAAAATACTTCTCACGAGGACATTTGCAGAAACATCCCTCGTAAAACCTTGAAAGCGTGCAACGTCGCTTCGACATCGACTATGGCTTAAACGTCGTACAGTGGGAGGAAATCTCTATTTCATGGACGAACGTTTGTGTAACTTCTTATTTTTAACGAAAATAATCGGATTTTAGTTTGTCGGCAGGGTGGTCACATGAGCTCCACTCGAAAATACCGATAAATAATTAAAATTAGATTTAAATAGTTGTGATAACAAAAATTCCCGGATCCACTATAATGTGAAGGTATTGGGGCTTTAGTCTAAAACAGGGTTTAATTATACAGGGTTCGCCATTACTCCGGCCTTGGTTCCTGGTGTCTTTGTATAAATATCAATATGAAATTTTTAGTACAGTACTCATTTATATTGGAAATCTGCATGATTTGATAATATTTTTGTTTATACAGAGTGTTCCGTTTTCGCTGGGCAGCATAAAGTTATAATTTTCTAAATAGCAACCCATAATTTTTTTTGTGCCATTTGATGAAACCTTAATTTGGAAGGAAAATACAGTAAACATTTTTTAAATTGGTTGCAGCGTTGCCATATTAGAAGATAATGACAGGTAATATGACAACTAAATGAAATAAGTAATTTATGCTTCTGTTAAATAGAAGCAAAACCTACTAGAATAAATCTGTTGGATTATAATAATGCCTGTTGCAATTTGATTGAAATTTTTGCAAATATCTCTATAACTGTAAATGTTAGATGAAAAAATGTTATTGCAAATTAATAGAGAATTAAAAACTACATTAGGAATTGAAAAAAATCATGGGTATCATTAAAAAAAAATGAGTTTCAGCAATTTGTAAAATTTGCAAATTAGCGCTCTTATACAAAAAAAAGTATGGTGCATTAAAAAAATGTTTTAAAGTTTTTAAGTACCTCTGACTTTCATTTGCTACTTTACAAAAAACAAGTTTCAAAATTTCAAAAAACACCGGTTTTGTGACAATTTTTTTCTGACGCTGCATTTTTAAAGAAATTTCTCTAATATGGCAACGCCGCAACCAATTTAAAAAATGTTTAGTGCATTTTCCTTCTAAATTAAGGTTTCATCAAATGGCATAAAAAAATTATGGGTTGCTACTTAAAAAATTATAACTTTACGCTGCCCAGCGAAAACGGAACACTCTGTATAAACAAAAATATTATCAAATCATGCAGCTTTCCAATATAAATGAGTACTGTACTAAAAATTGCATATTGATATTTATGCAAAGACACCAGGAACCAAGGCCGGAGTAATGGCGAATCCTGTACATGCCTTACTGGCGCCAGTGCCAAAGTGATTAACCAGGGTTTTACACGCGCGGTTTATTGGCGCCAGCGTCAAACGCTTCAACTATTTTTGATATATTTGTTACTACGAATTATTGGCGTATCTACACGTGCAAAAACACTGGCGCCAATGACTCGTGCACGTGTAAACCCTGCTTTAGAGGAAGTTTAATTTTCTGGAATTTCACTGGCGCCAGTCCCAAAAAATTCAACTGCTTTTATGCAGGGTTTGTGCCTGCAAGAATCATTTTGGGTCGGTGGGCTATCGCCGACGTCTTTACATCTGTAAACGTGTAAATTTTGAAGTGCCATTAAGTGGTAATAATGCTTACCTACAGATAAATGCGTTAAAGGCGTTTGGACTTTATGGCACCGGTAGGCTGGAACTATGCGTGATCTGGCGCCAACAAACCGCGCATGTGTAAACAATGCTGAGTGTTGCAATTGGTGCCAAATTATTGGCATTTCGAAAAGCACATTTCTTAACAGTTACGGTAGCCCTCGATTGTGTCACGATTTTAGGCGACTTTAACGTAGACAACATGAACTTCCAATGGAGGTACTGAAGGCATATTTGGCCTTAGTCTCGCCCCAACCCTACCAGATGGATTCAGAAACTTATACTTCAGCCCTCTGGCCAGTAACAGGGAATTTGCAGTATCCACGAAAATACCGCACAATTCCTCACTGACCGAGGATAGTTACCATGAATTTTACTCTTCAAGTAACGAAAGAGGTTCGTTTCTTTCGGTCGCTTCTAGATCTTTCAACATTTCAGTTTTTGTGGCGATTAAATACAAATTTGTCAAGTATAAGTTAACCGAAGTGGAATTTTTGCATAATGTGGATAATGACAATGTTGATTCTAGGTCCTGATGCCCATACCATAAATCGGGTTAGTTCGGGTTAGATTCAGGTCACCGACGGAGAGGTTCAGTTTTGCGACTTGATAGAACAAAACGCGATTGGGTGTTGGAATTGTAAAATGTCTTATACAGAATCAAATATCACAGCCCTAGAAAAGAACCATGAAGAATTAATTTTTCCTGCGGACATTAAGGCCTGACAGTGCCTCGTTTAGATTTTTGAATTTTCCTAAATTTGTAAAACTATGGGTGGACAGAAACAAGTATTCATGGGTCATTTCGGACCGCACGCCCAAATTCCTATTGCCCTTTTTGGACGGACTATTATTCAGAGCCGAGCTTTAGGATATTTCTCGCTTATGTGGAGGATTTAGTCAGCGGCGCCATATGCGAGTCTTCTACACAATTCGAGGACGACTCTGAAGATTTCTATGGGAACTTATGTCGGGGCAGCAGCCCTCTTATGAAAGAAATCTATTATCCTGCTTGGAAGCGGCGATTTGCTAGAGAATACCGAGTTTATTAAGGCTCAAATTATGGTTTTCTTATGATAATATGCCATTCTAGAACGTTCTCTCTTAAACCTCTTAATAATCAACATTCTTCAAAGGTTGTCAGCAACTAATGCGCGCCAGCCCCAAATGAAGTGCGCCCCTCTCCCCCATTCTATGACGGCTAATGTTGACGTCATCGTGAAGCCTTGAGCAACGCTGTCCCTCTTAATTGCGTCACTCGGAATAAAAGATATTATGAGGAAGAATGACTTACGTTATACAATCGTGCCGTAAATTGCCAATTTCCAGTGGTAAACGCACTCAACGGCTCAATTCCGTTGCAGTGACTCAACACCAACAAAGTGGTCAAAGTTAGGCATATTTGCATCAGCTGCATTCTGGACGATTCTGAAAGTGAGAAAGAGGAAGTTTACACCTGGAAAAAATGATATTGGGAAACTTAGTTGCTTTACGCGAGGACGCTTTTATACAGAGTGTCCGTTTCACGAGCTCGATCACGGGAGATCTCGGTTATTTGAAGAGATACGAAACGGTCGGTAAAATTAGGGAAAAGTTGCGCATTTTCGAGCTTTGAGAAACTATAAAATTTCGATTACTTCCGGAAATATCCGGGAAAATACGAAATATCGGGTTTTTATTTTTTTCTCGACTCATTTGAAGAGATAATGAAAATGGCTGGCACATTTTCATAGTCACTTTTTCCCCTCAGCAACTTGACAGTGTGAAATTGGGAATCCGACGTTTCGATTTTCCGGAACCATCATCAACTTAATTTTTTTTACGGGCGCCATTTCGGATTCTCACATTTCTGGATTCAGCTTTTTTTTCGATTACGATGATGTATCACATGTGGTCGAGATTCGGTCTTGCCGTCTAATAGAAATATCACAAATCCTGTTTTTGCATTGTAAACTTGAACATTGCAATGAGCAAATTCGACGATGCGATCTACAGAGCCAGCTCTAATGATGCAAAGCAATGAAATACTCAACTGTAAATTGTTGTGTATTTATGTGTTGTCGGTGTGTAAGTTTCGGTACAAAAGGTTTAGAACAAATTATTTTTGAGAACTTACCTTTGTAAGCGGTCACCGCACTATGAATGTAATCACTCGAAGCAGAAACAACTTAAATCTTCAAACCGGTAAAATCACTTTGGGACTTGAGGGAGCAATGATTTGGTTAAGGTGAAGGCCAAGAATATTTTTTGCCAGTGATTAATACAAAATCGTATAGAACACGGATTGCCACAGTACACGAAACCTCCACTATGTGATCGTCGAAAATATTTGAAAAATAAACGTGTCCGAATTGAGGCAGGAGAATCTAATCGAGCCTACGAAAGTACGTTTTAACCGTAATTTCACTCCCATGGCTAAGAAATGCAATTAAAATTTATCCGTCTAGCTGATTATGGCCAAATTTTAAAAAGCTGTTTTTTCTCGACCTAGACCCACTTCACAAGCGTTGAGAAAGGGTCGGAAAGAGATTTTTGTATAATTCCATTTTTTTTTCTAAAAATTCATTTTAGTGTTTAATAGACTCCAGTACGATCTCTTCTAACATGGGTTCACATACGACGTATCCTTATAATACGACGGAAAAATTGTACACGGTAAAAGACGGTCAAAAATTATAAATGACCCTGTATTAGGAAAACTCAATAACAATCAGTATGAGTCATATTAAAGAGCAGTTCGAGCTTATGCATTTGAGTCATTGTTGAAGGCATTTGGAGCTCATTTACTGAAGTTATTAAGGTTCAAAGTTAAAAAAGTCACAAAAGATGTGTGTTTGAGCACATAAATGACTCTATCCAGAAAACTTTTCAATCATCGAAGCTCAATAACTTCGCCAAATGAGCTCCAAATGTTTTCAAAAATTACTCCAAGAAACAGCTCGACGAGCTCTTTAAGATGGCACATACGGCTTGATTGTATCTTGTTAGGTTTCTTAAATAAAGAGTCATATTTATGTGCTCAAACATACTTTTTTCGTGACTTTTCAAGCTTTGATGCTTAATAACTTCGGCAAATGAACTCCAAGTACCTTTAAAAATTATTCAAAGGATAAACTCAACGGGCTCTTCAAGATGACACACACGGCTTGACGGCATGTTGTTGAGTTTCCTAGATAAAGAGTCAAGATTTTTTATCCTCGGGGTCGCCCCCCTCCCCTAAAAAAAAATGCACTCTCTTACATCTGCGACTCTTCTTTTCTCCCGACACGGTGAAACCTGGCTCCTACAATCTCTGGTGAACAAATTCTAACAGCACACATTTAGGCATAAGTTTATTGTTTACTACATAAATATATACATTCACAGGTATCGATAACCACTCTACATCCTGTGAACAATTTCAAGTTGGATACTGAAAGCCCTACGACCATTAATCCGAAAATTGGTGACCCCTAAAGAAGAACACCAAAATAGAGTCCAACCAAGAAGCCATGGCGACGTCCCAACCAGCTACATTCCCTGACTCAGACGAGGCGACAATTGGACCGTCTCGGGTGAGCAGACTGTCCGTACGGGACCCACTATTTTGGAAGGCGAACCCCAAAACATGGTTCAGGACCCTGGAGACACAATTCGCACTGACCCGCATCACAGTCGACCAGACGAAGTACCACCACATAGTCGCTGCGGTAGACCCGGAAATCTTGGACCAGGTCTCGGATTTCCTAGACAACCCACCTACCGAAAACAAGCATGAGGAATTCAATAGTAGATTAATCTCGCTATTCGCCGAGTCCGACGAAAATGGACTCAGAAAACTCCTCTCGCGGATGGAGCCCGGCGACAAAAAACCTTACACATTTGTTGAACGAAATGAAGAGCCTAGGGGGATTAGCGGTCTCCCCACAAGTTTTGAAGACCCTATGGATGTAACAGCTGTCTATATTCATACAGTCCATTCTGGCCGGCTGCAGCGACCATTTGGACAAAATGGTGACTCTGGCTGACAAGATCTCCGAAATCGCACAGCCACACGCCTGCACCTTCCAAACCCCTCCTCCCCAGACACCATCCCCCGGATTGTCGAAAAAATCAACAGGCTGGAGAGGGCAATGGAACAGCTAACCAGGGAGGTGAGAAGACGGAGTAAGCCCAGAACGCGGCCCCAGAGGACCGAAGCTGAACCGACACCGGCAAACCCCGGAGCGTGCTAATACCACCAAAAATTTAAGGACAAGGCTAAGAGATGCGTCGAACTCTGCAGCTACCAGCAGGAAAATTAGCTGCCTACGCAGTCTTCGGCGATTGGAGACGCGGGACCGCCAGATCGCCATAACATCCAGATGCAGCCATTCCCAACTTCATCAAGTTTAGTTAGTCGTAGGGTAGTAGTTAAGGACGACATGACAGGCATAAGCTTTCTCATCGACTCTGGTTCTGATGTCTCGCTGGTTCCTAGAACAATCAAAAATCAATATATTGAAACGTCACGCGTTTTGTACGCGGCCAACAACACACAGATACCCACCTTTGGTACCAAACGGTTGTCTGTGAGTCTCGATCTTCGAAGAAAATTCACATGGAATTTTATTATAGCAAAAATGGATCACGCAATAATAGGAGCTGATTTCCTACACCGTTTCAACATCTTGGTCGACATGAGTAACAGCATCACCGATCTGCATAAAGTCAGAATAACTAAATCTTTTAGTGTTGTCTCGATCCGTAGCCTGTCCTCATCCAGCAAATATTATGACATCCTCAAACAATTCCCCAAAATCACCACATTCTCTCCTACCCCGATCGACATCAAACACAGTTCAACGCACTTGATCCACACTAACGGTCCCCCCATCTCTTCTAAGGCAAGACGTCCAGCTCCTGATAAGCTTAAAATAGCCAAACAGGAATTTCAATATCTCCGCGACATGGGTATCTGCCGCCCTTCTAAGAGCGCCTGAGCCAGTCCCTTGCATCTAATCCCCAAAGAGACCCCGGGGAATGGAGACCTGTGGGCGATTATCGTCGTCTGAATGCAGCTACAGTTCTGGATAAATACCCAATCTCCACGACTTCACCCATTTTCTAGACGGGAACACGATTTTCTCCACCTTAGATTTGGTGCGAGCTTATCATCAAATCTCGGTCTCAGAAGAGTCAATCCACAAGACAGCCATCATAATTCCCTTCAGCCTATTTAAATTCACAAGGATGCATTTCGATTTGAGGAACGCAGCCCAGTCCTTTCAAAGATTTATCCATGAGGTACTTTGAAATCTTGAATTATGTTTTCCTTACATCGATGATATTCTTATCGCATCAACAGACGAGGCACAGCATCAGGAACATCTCAAGTCTGTTTTCACTCGTCTGCAAGAATTCGGGTTAACTATGAACCTTCATAAATACACTTTTGGTGAAAAGCAGGTAAAATTCTTAGGTTATCTAGTCTCCGCACAAGGCTCCACACCATTTCCGGAAAAGGTAGCTGTCATTTCCAATTTTCCTGTTCCTCAAACAGTTTCGGAGTTTAGACGTTTCCTCAGCATGCTCAATTTTTACAGGAAATATATTCCCAAGGCCGCCCATCATCAAGGCATTCTCCATAACATGCATAACAACTGCAAAAAGAATGACAAAACCCCGTTAGTCTGGACTGAGGAAGCACTTGTTGCATTCAAACAATGCAAGCTGGATCTAACCAACGCCACCTCTTTGGTACACCCTAGTTCCGCAGCTCCAATTTCCCTCACAGTCGATGCATCAGACCATGCAATGGGAGCTGTCATTGAGCAATTCGAAGATAACTCTTGGAGAGCTCTAAATTTTTTCTCTCGAAAATTGTCAGATGCTCAAAGGAACTACAGTACTTATGATCAAGAATTACTTGCCATTTATTCGGCAATCAAATATTCCTGATATGTTCTAGAAGGCAGATCTTTCAGCATTTTCAGAGATCATAAGCCGCTTACATTTGCGTTTCCACAGAAGTCCGACAAAGCTTCTCCAAGGCAAATTCGACACCTAGACTTCATCTCCCAATCTTCCACGGACATCATACACATCAGTGGTAAAAACAATATTGTGGCCGACACCCTCTCAAGAATTACTTTCATTTCCACTCCACAATCAATTGATTACAAAGCTCTAGGCCAATACCAGTCTTCTGACCCTGAGCTGCAAGAAATACTCAAAAATCAACAAGGAACGTCCCCACACCTCAAACAGTGTAACATACCAGGTTCTGACATTCTGATCTTCTGTGATGACAATGGTCCCAAGATCAGACCCTTCATTACACAGAATCTTAAAAGAATGATCTTCCACAAGTTTCACAATCTCTCACACTCAGGCATTAGGAGCACAACTAAACTCATCTCTTCTCATTTTGTTTGGCCTACTATGAATAAGGATATCTGTAACTGGACTATGGACTGCATTAATTCCCAGAAGTCTAAAGTCCACCAAGACACCTTAACTCCATTCAAGCAGTTCCAAATTCCAGATGCCAGATTTCAGGTCGGGAATATAGACATAGTTGGTCCACTGCCCTCTTCTAAAGGGTTTGTATATTGTCTAACATGTATTGATCGATTTTCATGTTGGGCTGAGGCATTTCCCATGAAGGATATGACGACTGATACGGTTGCCAAGACCTTCTACAGCATCTGTATTTGCAGGTTCTGTTCTCCCCAAAAAATCATTACAGACCAAGGGCGATAATTCAAAAGCTCCCTTTTGGCATCTCTGACAATATTACTGGGCTGTGCACAAGCACATTCCACCCCATGAATAATGCCAAAGTGGAAAGTTGGCACCAAACTCTCAAGGCAACAATAATGGCCTATGCAACAGAGCGTTGGATGGAGGTTTTGCCTATGATCTTGCTGGGTTTACATGCTGCGTTGAGAGATGAAATTGGTATCTCACCAGCAGAGATGCTTTATGGAACTTCCCTATATCTGCCTGGAGAATTCTTCGAGTCTGTGCAATCCAATGTAGACCCTACTTCATTTGTTGCTCAATTCAGACAAAAAATGCAACTCCTGCAATCAGTCCCCTCAAGCAACCTCAGTAGAAGGAAGATCTTCATTGCGCCGGAAATGGATACCTGTACGCACGTCTTCGTACGTAACGACGCAGTTAGGAAACCACTCCAACCCCCATATGAAGGTCCCTTCCCTGTAAAAAGCCGTGCTGATAAGTATTTCACCATCTTAATCAACCACAGAGAAATCAACATCTCTAAGAACCGTCTCAAACCGGCTTTTATCCTAGTCCAAGATCCTACCTCCCATGATCACTCCTATACCAATCCAAAACCACTTCACGACACAGATAAGAAGCGGGTACAGTTCGTCTAGCGCCAGAGCCTGATGCTAAAGCTTATGGCATGATTCAAATTATAACTTTTAAGTAGCTTTAGGCCTTCTGGTAATAATTTTTAGCACAGACACAATGTTAAAATAAGTTTTGTATTTCGTATTTGGGAGGGGAGTATTGTGGCGGAGCCAGCGGCGCGTCAAGCTGTCAACTGTCAGACTATGACAGTATGACGTGCACCAGAAAAACCTGTCGGTTCCCTAGGCGATTTAAACAGCCGGCAGAAAACGGCTACCAGAACTTCCGACGGGACGTTCCAGAAAGTTTGGCCGGAGGGTATAAAATGCAAGGTTGCGCAACGATGCACCCTCGGTAGGTGAAACCCCACACAGCCTGGTTGCACGGGCGCCAGTATCGTTTTCCCCCAAGATTTTTTATCCCCGGGGTCGCGTCCAAAAAAAAAAAACGATGCACCCTCGTACATTTGCGACGCTTCTTTCGTCCCGACACGGTGAAACCTGGCTCCCACAATCTCTGGTGAACAAATTCTAACAGCACACATTTAGGCATAAGTTTATTGTGTACTACATAAATATATACATTCACAAGTACCGATAACCACTCTACATCTTGCGAACAATCTTAAATCGGATAGTGAAAGCCCTACAATCACTAATCCGACACAAACAAGGATTGTCAACTGATTTTATTTAGTGAATTCATTTCCAATGCGGTGCACTGTTCACTCGAGAGCCGTCCACTCCGAGAACCCGCACTGACAAGTGACACTTACACGAGTGGCGGGGGCGGAAATATCAAAAAGCCGTTAGCTTGGAAAAGAAAAAGGGGAACCCCAAGAGATTTACGACTGGGGTTCATGATAAAAGAAGGTTGGTGGCTCGCAAGTGGACAGTACAGGCTGCGCAACCACAGAACAGCAATATAAATAAATCAGTTAAACAGTATCATGTACTCAATACCTAGGGCCAGTTTCCTTGTCGGGTTTGAATATTGGCCCTTCCCTACGCATTCACCCAGTAACGGAATCATACATTACCCCGTTAGCACCGACCACGCGTTGCGTTACCCCTACATCCCTTCGGGATGTACAAACTCCTATAGGTCCGACACTAACAACTGAACAATGTCACCAACCGTTGTATGTTTGGTCGTCTACATTGTCTATCACGAGCCGGACAAACATTTATGAAGGCACAGTATAATTATGTACAATCCTGCACGCAACATAGGCAACTATTTATACATGCAACGTGCGCGTCTTTGGTCTTGTTATTGGGACCAGACGAGACGATAGAGTAACGGACGGCCGACAGGGCTGGGAATAGGTTAGTACACATTAAACCAGTGATAAAAACCAGTGAAGATAGTTTTTCTTTTAGATAAAATGGATATGAAAAAGCTGATGATGGATTTTCGTCAATTCCAACGTGAACGACAGAAGGCTAAGTTAGTAAAGAAGAAAATATCGAGCTTCAATGTTGTGAAATTCCAAAGAGGGGCTGTCGAAATGGCAGACGTAATCGTAAAAGTATATCAGGGCGCTACTATTCATTTCAAAGACGAAAATGGGGAAGGGTTTTTTGGTCTAGAGGACACCGATATAACGGCATTTAATAACGGTGAATCGGACGACGAAGATGAACACACACTGAGTGTAGAGCTTTACATCTATCATGGACAGGACACCGTATCGTTACAATTTGCAAGTCTGGTAGAAAAGCAGAACTTCGTGGCAGTATTGGAAACGTTTTTACAGTTTAGGTGAGAAATTACATACAGCTAAGGTCGTATAAATAGCACACATACTAAATTCATATATTTTTTTAAATTGTAAATAAACAAATAGGAATTTTTACTATAGAATATTCTTCTGATAAACCCTAAAAAACAATCATCTATAGATTTGCCTTTTTGCACGTTTCTTCGTTTTTTAAATTAAAAGTTATTATTTTACATTCGGCATTTAAATAGCATGTTTGGCTTAAATTTAAAGTTAAATATTTAAAAAGCAGTTTCTATCTTCTTAGGTTGTATAAAACAGTAAGTAAATGTTTTTTTCTTACATCTTAAATAATAAGCTAGGTTTTCAAGTGGGAAGGAAGTGACATTGTGGACCTGAAATGCGACAACTGATCATGCAACTCAAAAACGAGGGAAAGAATATTTCTCAAATAGCCCAAGATTTAAGATGTTCTCAAAAGCTAGTTTACAATGCTATTCGCTTGTATAATAGTACACAAAGTTATGAAAACACGGTAAGGGCTCCTAGGAAACGAAAAACTACCAAACGAGAAGATAAAATTATAGTAAGAATGAGCAAAGCAAATCCTTTTTGGAGTGCAAGTGAAGTTAGGAGACAAATAATTCAACACCATAGTATCCAATTGTCGCTGAAGTCAGTAAAACGTAGATTGTATGAAGCAAATCTTCGTGGTTGCTGCGCCAGAAAAAAACCGCTTGTCTCTCGGCGGAATAGGCTTCGCCGGGTTGCTTTTGCTAGAAAATATTTAACAGAAAACATTAATTTTTGGAAAAAATGTTTATTTAGTGATGAAACTAAGATTAATCGTCTGGGAATGGATGGAAAAATCCATGTTCGTCGACCTCCTAAACAGAGTGTTAATGAACGCACACAATTAAGACTGTGAAGTTTGGTGGAGGATCTCTCATGGTTTGGGGTGCTATGTCTTGGAAAGGTGTTGGGCCGATTCATAGGATAGATGGAATTATGGATCGATTTGTCTAAAAAAACATCCTGGAAACCATTATGGAACCTTATGTGGAGGAATTTATGCCAGTTACTTTTAAGTTTTTCCAAGACAATGACCCTAAACATTCATCTAGACTGGTAAAGAATTGGCTTAAAGACAACTCGGTAGATGTTTTAGATTGGCCAGCCCAGAGCCCAGCTCTGAACCCAATAGAACATCTGTGGCAAAGAATTAAAAATGATTTAAGTGGCAAAAATGCCAAAAACATGAATGAATTGTGGGAGCTCATTGAAGAAGCGTGGAATGGAATTCCTAACGACTTTTGCCAAAAATTGGTAGAGTCTATGCCTGCCAGATTGACAGCAGTTATCCAGCAAAATGGATATCCCACTAAATATTAAAAAAATTAGATTTTTATGAACGAAATTAGAAGTGTGCTATTTATTTGTCTCATAATTTTTTTAAATATATTTTTTTTGTAATTTTTTCATATATCTTAGAAAACTTATATGCTTTTTTGATTTTCTAGATATATTAAATATTTAAACATGGAAAATGATTAGATTGTATATGTTTATTAAAACTTATGTGGAATATTAAAAGTGTGCTATTTATACGACCCTAGCTGTACATACATGATGATTCTAGATAAGTGGGACAAGCAAATATCTTGAAATCGAGAAGAACTACAAAAAAATGTTCAAAGTCTTTTTTATTTTTTGGGGCCTCAACTTTTTATAATGTCAATTTGTTTTTTCTAGATCATCTTCACCTGTCTTTTGGGGTCAACTTCATTTTCTCAAATGTAACACCCAATTTTTTTTGGATATTTGAGTTCTTTGTTGGCAGTAAAAATTTTTTTACTTGAAACATTTTGTGCTAAAATTAACGAAATTCATAACAATAACAGACACAAAATAAAAAACATTTCATTAAACTTTATTCATTTATTTTAACACTTTTATTAATTTTGTAGTAAATTTTAATTTATTATAGAAAAATTCAGTCCAACAGATGGTTGAAATGGTTCCCCTGCTATTCAAGGCACTTAACAATTCTGTTTTGAAGTGATTGTTTGGTATTTTCCAGCATTTCAGTTGTAATGTGTCGACAAGTGTTTTTGATCTGAATTTTCATGTCTTTATTTATATACACTGACTTTCAAAAAAACCGCAACACCAAGAAGAACGCATTGTATGTATTTGAAATTTTGGTATGATTTTAGACTTGTAAAGAGAAAAAAATGATAAAAATTTCAAGTTCGCATTTTAATGCGATATGAAGTTTTTCTTTACTTTTTTATCTGTGACGATCGTTCTTTTTGTAAATTTTTTTACAGGCGGATAGCGATAAAGGTATCATTGTTAGTACCATATTAAATGTGTGGTAGTGCAAAGTGCCTCGTGTACGCCAAAATGCAGTTTATCGGCAGTTAACTCTCTTTGAAAGGGGAAGAATTGTTGGTATGCATGAGGCAGGTTTACCTTTCCGCGAAATTGCACGTAGATTGGATCGACACGCATCAACAGTGCTAAGAGCTTGGAGAGATTGGTCTAACGAACGAAGGGTCAGTAAATCGTCATCGTGGTAGTGGCCGTCCAAGTATGACAAACCAACGCGAAGACCGACGATTCGTCGTTCAGCGACAAGCGCCCTGTTTGAAACAATTCCGTCTCTTGGTGCTAACTGGGTGGCCACCCTAAATCGAAGGGTCTCCCTTGGTACGATGTATCGCAGAATTCGAAGTTTTGGACTAAATTCATATCATCCTATGCGTCGGCTTCCATTATCACGAAACCACAGGGTGGCCCGACTGGAGTGGTGTCGTCTGAGAGTGCAATGGGTGGATGAGTGGAGAAGAATCGTGTTCAGCCGATTTTGTTTATGGCGATCTGATGGACGGTTACGCGTTAGAAGGCGCAGAGGAGAGCGATTAAATTTGGACTTTTTGGAAAGGCGTTATTCTGGTTTAACACCAGGTGTCATGGTTTGGGGTGCCATCCAGTATGGTAGTCGGTCTCCTCTTGTTTTCATTTATGATAGATTCAATGCCCAGAGGTGCATTAATAGTGTCTTAGAACCGGTTCTTGTACCATACATGCACGACCACCACATGTAGCCAACGATGCTTTGAGGTATTTGGAAGCTGAAAATTTGGATACTTTGCCTTGGCCAGCTCGGTCTCCGGATTTGTCCCCAATAGAGCATGTATGGGATATAATGGGTCAGAGACTTCAACGTTTAGCTCGCCCTCCAGAGACCATAGATGAACTCCGCGAGCAGGTGCAGATTGCCTGGGATACAATACCACAGGAAGATATTGACAATTTAATTTTAAGCATGCCACGTCGCTTACAGGAATGCATTAATTTAAGAGGAGATACCACCCATTATTAAATTATTATTAAATTTTTTCACTTATTCATAATAATTTTCTTTTGATATTTTGATCGTTTTTATCTATTACTCGACCCAACGTAATGCCAGAATTTCAAACGTGTACGATGTGTTCTTCTTGGCGTTGCGGTTTTTTTGAAAGTCAGTGTATTTGGTACTCGATTATAGACTACTTGTTTTAAATGACCCCACAAAAAAAATCTGCTGGAGTCAAATCTGGTGATCGGGCTGGCCAGTTAACTTCACTACCGCACCCAATTCATCTTTGTGGGAAATGTTCATTTAAAACTTCTGTGACGTTTCTAGCAAGAGTGCAGTATGCGCGACGTCGAAGACACCGCAGAACACTGTATCTTCCGGTGTCCCGATCTCGCGGCTCAAAAAGCGGAACTAGAGGCATGTGTGGACGCCCTGACTCCGGGGAATTTGACAGAAACGATTTTAACCAGGAAAGTAACTTGGAACCGCTGCACGAATGCCATCGTAGAAATGGTCAAACTCAAGCAACAGTTGGAACGACAACGCGCTTAATCCTGCGAGAATCGCGGATAACAAACGGCAATTTTGTTTGCAAGGTGTTTTATTACCGCCAAATCAGTCACGAAGGAAAGCAACGACGCTTACCCAACCCCAAGCACATTAATAAAAATAAATCTTCCATGTTGTTTTACTGTCACCCTCAAGTCCAAAAGCCAAAATCTACATTCAGTTTGTCCTGTTCCTAACCATGTAACCACCTAGGAACCAGTAGGATAAACTACTGTAGATTCCTAGCTTTAGTTCATCACAAATCTCTACCTCGACCATAGCTCGCCTCCTAGGACTCGGTAGTGAAAACTACTGCAGATTCTTAGCTTCATCCATTACAGTTTTCTACCTCTAGCTAGTCTCACCACCTAGGAACCGGTAGTACAATGCATTGCAGATTCCTTGCCTCATTTCACTACAGACTTCTACCTCAACCACAGCCCACCACCTAGGAACCAGTAGTGCAATCTGCTACAGATTCCTAGTATCATCATTTACAGCTTTCTGCCCCCAATATACAGGGTGCGCCAACTAAAACTAAACAGAGCTGTTTTCTCGGTTAATAAAAAAGTTATGCAAAAATGCTCGGACACGTCAACTTTAACGTGGAGGGGGAAGATTTTTTATTAGATATTTACGGTGGTTGCCTTCACCCCCTGGGCAGGGGATGAACCACCCCTGGAATTTTAAATGGGAAGGGGGGTCGAGTTATACATCAAATTAAAGGTTTTTTGAAGGGCTTTATGGTGATACCAAAATGTCTTACTTTCGAACGACCACTGATGAGTAAAACGATTATTTCTTTATGAATACTACAAATACATAACGCATAAAATCACCTAAATCAATTGTTCAAAATGCTGTCCGTTAACTTCCTGACAGTGAAATAAATTTGCTTCGAATCTCTGTCGTACCTTCTGGAGTATTTCGGGGGTTATTTGGCGGCATTCATTAACAATACGTTCTCGCAAAACTTCCAAAGTCCCTGGAGGAGTGGAGTACACTTTCGACTTGAGATGACCCCAAAAGAAGAAATCTAATGGAGTCAAATCTGGAGACCTTGCAGGCCATTCAATTGGACCCCTTCTACTAATCCAATGACTAGGAAAATTTTCATTTAGAAATTGCCGAACGGCTAAAGCATAGTGCGGTGGTGCACCATCTTGTTGGAATGTCAATAGATTTTCTGAATAATCCGGATTATTTTCCACAAGACCTACTAATTGGGGATAAGCGAAGTCTTCCAGCAACTGAAGATAAGTCTCGCCAGTCAGATTTCCGGGAATAAAATATGGTCCGATAATGTGATCCCCAAAAATACCCGCCCAAACGTTTAGTTTTTGAGGATGTTGTGTATGCGCTTCGTGGAAGATATGTGGGTTAATATCTGACCAATATCTACAATTGTGACGATTAACAATGCCATTTAAAGGAAAACTTGCTTCGTCCGAAAAGCAAATATTGAAAATAAAGTTCTGATTTTCAGTGGCTCGTTGGCTTATGAGTTCGCAAAATTGTAGTCGGCGGTCAAAATCGTCTTCGTTTAATTTTGTAGGGGTGAAATTTGTGTGATTTTAAAATTCTGCGAATGCTGGTTGCGCTTATTCCAGTGGAAGTCGCCAACTGTCCTGTACTGGTTGTTGGTTCTAAAACCATATGTCCTAAAACTCCTACCTCCACCGCCTCATTTCTGACCGGGTGTCTACGATTCTTTTTTACGTTAAGAATTGAGCCAGTTTCTCTAAACTTCGCTACTAAATCCAGCACATACTCTCGGCTTACATGCTTGTCCCCATAACGTTCGTTGAAAACATTAACTGCTTGGTTCGCACATTTTCCATTTACAAAAAATAATTCAATAATCTCAACTCTCTCTGCAGTTGAATAAACCATTTTTAACGATTAACACAGACGATGAATTACCAGGTCACCTGAGAGTCACAAACCAAACGGGTTTAATTTTCGATGTTTTCGATACTTCCAGGCAAGAACTTGTTGATAAGGATTTTATTTTTAGTACAGCAAAAAACATTAAACTTTGTTCATTTTGAATTATTTATCAAAAATGACTAAATCGCATCTAACTTCAATAGAGAAAAAGAATAAATGTTAATTTGATTATAATATTTAATTTTTTTTAAATTCATAAAACCCATTATTATTACCTAACAAAATCCATGATTTTAGCTTTAAGTGTGGTTCATGAAGAAATAATCGTTTTACTCATCCATCAGTGGTTGTTCGAAAGTAAGACATTTTGGTATCACCATAAAGCCCTTCAAAAAACCTTTAATTTGATGCATAACTCGACCCCCCTTCCCATTTAAAATTCCAGGGGTGGTTCATCCCCTGCCCAGGGGGTGAAGGCAACCACCGTAAATATCTAATAAAAAATCTTCCCCCTCCACGTTAAAGTTGACGTGTCCGAGCATTTTTGCATAACTTTTTTATTAACCGAGAAAACAGCTCTGTTTAGTTTTAGTTGGCGCACCCTGTATGTACAATCCTGCACTTAAAGTAGGCAACTATTTATACATGCAACGCGTGCGTCTTGGGTCTTGTTATTGGGACCAGACGAGACGAATTAGTGACGGACGGCCGATGGGATTCGGAATAGGTTAGGACGCATTGAACCAGTGATAAAAACCAGTGAACATAGTTTTTATTTTAGATAAAATGGATATGAAAAAAATGATAAAGGATTTTCGTCAGTTCCAACGTGAACGACAGAAGGCTAAGTTAGTGAAGAAGAAAATGTCGAGCTTCAATGTTGTGAAATTCCAAAGAGGGGCTGTCGAAATGGCAGACGTACTCGTAAAAGTACATCAGGGCATTAATATTGCTTTCAAAGACGAAAATGGGAAAGGGTTTTTCCTTCTAGAAGACACCGATATAACGGCATTTGATAACGGTGAATCGGACGACGAAGATGAACACACACTGAGTGTAGAGCTTTACCTCTACCATGGAGAAGAGACTGTATCATTACAGTTTGCAAGTCTGGTAGAAAAGCAGAACTTCGTGGCAGTATTAGAAACGTTTTTACGGTTTAGGTGAGAAATTACATACATACAGGTTGATTCTAGATAAGCGGGACAAGCAAATATCTTTAAACTGCGAAAAACTACAAAGAAATGTTCGAAGTCTTCTTTATTTTTGGGGCCTCAACTTTCTATGTCAATTTGTTTTTTCCAAGGTCACCTTCACCTGTCATTTGGGGTCAATTTGATTTTTTCAAATGTAACACTCAATTTTTTTTTTGGAGATTCGAATTCTTTGTTGCAGTAAAAATATTTTTACTTGAAACATTTTGTGCTAAAATTAACGAAATTCATAATTACAGGCACAAAATAAAAAATATTTCATTAAACTTTATTAATTTATTATAAACAAATTCAGTCCAACAGATGTTTGAAGTGGTTCCCCTACGGTTCAAGGCACTTAACAATTCTGTTTTGAAGTGATTGTTTGGTATTGTCCAGCATTTCAGTTGTAACGTTTCGGCAAGCGTTTTCGATCCGAATTTTCATGTGTTTGGAAGTACTTGGTACTCGATTATAAACTACTTGTTTTAAGTGACCCCACAAAAGGAATCTGGTGATCGGGCTGACCAGTTAACTTCACTACCGCACCCAATCCATTTTTGTGGGAAACGTTCGTTTAAAAATTCTCTGACATTTCTAGCATAATGAGTGGGGCAACCGTCACGTTGAAACCACATTGTCAACCTTTGCCCCGAATTAACTTCTTCGAGAAGGAGTGGCAGATTTTCTAACAAAAAATGACGATATTTCTCTGCATTCAGGTTTGCATAAAAGAAACATGGCCCAATCAGATATGTACCTACGCTGTCTTTTGTCGGAGTCCCGGGGAAGAATACTCTGATACCGGGTGTTATTTTATACGTGGATACCGCCACGAAAAAGCAGGACGATGGGCGAGAGAAACTTCACTACTTAACGTCAACAAATGTCTCTATTAGTTTCTAAAGGTTGAATAGTACAAAAAAAATGGTTATAAGGTGAGGAAAAACCGTTTGTGTGTTTCTCGTAAAAACAAACTGTATTTTCTTCTCTGGTTTCCCGACCTCGTTAAGTTTGGATCACCCTCCTTTTTCTTCGTTGACCAATCCGGGCCCTGGTGGGTACCTTCCCACGGGTCAGGATTTTCAGGGTGAAAGTGATCCAAACGTGTACCTTAATGGGATTTTGCCATTGATGTGTCAATTCATGAGTTCTGCGAATGGTCGAGTCGCTGATATTTATTTAACATACTAGGTGGTACATGTCGTGGGTCTGTTTTATGTTTCTTCTAATCAAACGCAGAACCGCCCTTTCGGTTTGATACTTTTATGAGTTTTGCTTTGAGACATTTAACATATAACGGACTCAACCATAGATAACATGGCGATGTGGATGGGAATCCAACACTTTCCACTTCACGAAACCGGCGTGGATTCTCAACCGAGTAATGATGCACGTTGTGGCGAGTCACTTCACCGTGGTTCGTGAAGCAGGATTCATCAGAAAATAGTATATTTGAAAAAAAATGTGCATTTTCATGGAGTCTTCTTTGTGCCCAAGTACAAAAAGTCACTCGATTTCGGAAATCATCACCATGTAATTCTTGATGCAGACTTCCGTGGTATGGATGAAAATAAAGAAGACTTTGTTTGAACATTTTCCTTGTAGATCCTCCCGATTTCAAGATATTTGCTTGTCCCACTTATTTAGAGTCACCCTGTACATGTATACAAGTATATTTAGGTTTTGTTCATTTTGTAGCAATGGTTCCAATAGCCCAACCGACTCGGGAACGTCAACATTATAACGATAATTGTTTTGTTTGTGTGTTTGATTCATAATTCCAGTAGGAATAGTTTCATTGATGATACTCATAATGTTTGAAAATAAAGTCAACAAATTATTTCGTGATAGTCGTATAATCTTCTTATCTAATCTACGTGAAGTTTTTCGCGATCGACCTAAACTTTTCTTGGGTTTCATAGTTCCTTCACGTTTAAAGTGATTTATAATTCGTGAAACTGTCGTTTTTCTAAATAGTAATTGACTTACAATAAAGTTTTGCTTGGCAACCTCATTAAGTAGCTGTAGTATTCTCTCTTGCGAATTACTAAAAACAGCAACACCTTAAGGCATACTAATATATGTTTCAATTGCAAACAAATTGGAATTTCCATTAAACATTTTTTTAGAAAAAATGATTAAAAAAATTCGGTTTCTACCATTTTGTCCAGGCTGAAAACTAAATTTGTCTGTAGATTTACCTGTTTACATACATAGTTCAAAGCCAATTATATTTGGAATATACTCGTATTACCAATTGTATACTAATTATAACGTAGTAATCTAGAGTGTTTACCTATAAAATTTTAACAAAATATTTGAAATTTTGAAAGAGTTCCAACCTTTTTTTCCAATACTCCATCCTTTATCGTTCTTTCAAATTTAACAGGTTCTTTTCGAATAAAAAATCCGCATTTCATACTTGTACACATCGTAATATGCATATATAGCTCTTCCAGTTTTCGAGTTAAAGTTCTATAGCTTATAATACGAAGTCCTAATGTTGATATTCTCAAAGATATGAACATTTCTCAGAAATAAATATCATCCGCTAGGTTTAATAGAGCCATAGTATGGATAACATGCTTCATCAAAACATTTTCAAAATCAGTTTTATCGAAATCACCGATTTTTTTTCCAACATTTTTTTGGCAATATAGAATATTTTACATACTGTTTGCATTGTTTGTAATCATTATAAACGTTATTACTATGAACTCTTTTCAGATGTGAAATAAAATTTGATGAAGATTTTGTTCTCGATATTAAAATTTTTTCCCGTAAACATTTTCTACATTGGGCTATATTTTTGTGGAAATAAATTTTTCTTTAACAAATTTTGAAAAAAGTTCTATCCACAACTGAAATAGTTATAGCGCCCTTAGATGTCGAGGGTTGACTTTTTACTTCTTCATCGGACGAATTGATTCTTTCATCATCGACATCAGTTTCTACAGACACATTGGTTAAAATGCTTACTGAAGCCATAGACATAGATTCATCGAAATCCATTTTTGTTTGATTTTCCTCTAATTTAAATTTAAAAAAAATGCAATAAATAAGTAGTAAAATAAGAAAAAGTACAAATCGTCAACAAATTAACATAATAAATAAATTATTTGATTTGGTAATTACCGAAATTTTTGTAAAAATTTAAAACACAATGAACTCATGCACGGGACGGGCGTATTAAAGTGAATGTTACTATACAGGGTGTTTGGTTGTTTGGTTTACCGATACACATCCGAAAGAGGGTGAAAGGTAAGATGATTGTGAACGTATTTGACCATATACATATACTATTATACAAAGTGTCACGCATTTCCAGATATCGACACTTTTCCGAATTTTACCAAATTTGCCGTTTACTTCTGTATAAGTTACAACAAAAATTTAATAGAACATTTGTTGCGACTATCGGTTTTCGCATAAACTTGAATATGTATTTTATCGATATCAAACATGTAGTAGTATCTGCATATGAAAAAAAATTGTGATGCTTTAAAATTTCATAAATGAATTTCTCTAATGTCAAACCTTGACTTTGTAAGTAAATAAAGAGAAACATGCAAATGGAAGAGTCGTTCAAATATCTTTAAAAACCTCTTTGACCATTGCTCTTTCGAATGATGTATTGAAAGGTGCATAAAATTATATTTTAAAGTAGTATGAGATCAACATTCTCTAGTATTCTACTTGTTTAAAAATCGTATATAGAAAATTATAGGAAGAATAAAAATACCAACCATGGTAAAATTTTTTCGCAGTACAATTCGAACCATCATTAAAAACTATAATAATCATCGAGGAAATACAAGCAATAAAGCAAGATCTGGTCGCCCAAGAAAATTAAATGAAAGAGATGTGTGATCACTTTTAAAAAGAGTTTCTTCAGCACCCAAAACAAGTGCTCCAAAACTTGCTATAGAGATTAAAAATGATATCGGAAAGACTGTTAGTGATGATACAGTAAGACGTATATTGCGATCAAATAACTATCAAAGAAGAAAACTATTTATATCTTCAGCAAACAGATAGAAAAGACTAGAGGGTGATAATAATCACTTAAACAAACGCTTCAAGTTTTAGAAAACCGTACTATTTAGCAATAAAAGTAAATTTAACATTTTTGGATGTGACGGATAGGGTAAAGTATGGAAAGGGTAATTAAAGAGCTCACACTTCAAAATTTAGTGTCGTTTATTAAATATTGAGGAGGTAACGTCATGGTTTGAGTATCAATATCAGCGGCCGAGATTGGAAAATTAGTTTTCATTGATAATAAATACCACGAACCATCTACAATGTTTAAAAATATTGTAAGACAATTTGATTCAATTAGTCAAAAAACTGAAGTTTGGCGATCGTTGAATATTTCAACAAAACAATGATCCTAAACATACAGTTCGGGCTGTTCGTGAATCAATTTTATATAATGTATCTGAAAAATTGCACACACCTCCTCAGTCGCCTGATTTGAACCCTATAGAACACCTATGGGATGCATTAGAAAGAAAGACTAAAAGATTTAAAATAATTAAGAACATTAAAAAACAAACATTAAAACGCGCTTTACAAACTTCGTGGGCAAAAAGACCCTCTGACGTTACAGAAAATTTAATTCAATACCAAAACGTTTTGAAGCAGAGTTTGACTCAAATAGAGGGAAATATTAAATACAAACTAATAGATAAATTATATTTAAGAGTGTATGTAGACTTTTGTGGGCTAGAAATTCTTGATTTTTAATTTTTATTTACACAGGAATGTAAATAAATAATTTTTTTTTATATTTATGTATTGTTACTAGAGTAGTATCGTTGCATAACTAACAAAAGAAGAAAGTGCATTCACTAATTTATTAGTTATATACAATTTACAGAGTGTATGTAGACATTTGAGACTGACTGTACGAACACCCCTTCGATTTCGACGTTTGATATACTGTAAATCGTTAAAACAAATTGAACACTCCATATTAGCACGCCACTGCTGTAGGGTATTTACGTTTTTCAAGTGATTAATTTTTCCTATTTCTATCAAATAATTCTAGAAATCTTTGAATCTATAATGTATTATCAGTAATATAACGTTAAAAAGAGGATTTAAGGTAATTTTCAATAACTCATTTGGAAATGAGTCTTGTGTAAACGAGGAATTTAAAGCGTATACGTTTCACAATACGAATGCAACGGAGATTGTTGGATTGACACTATGGTTAAAACCGCAGTGTCAATCTTAATAAGGAGTAAGGAGTGAAAGGTTCTTTATGTAAGGGAACCCTTAAAGAAAAATGACGGGTTCCCAACATGCGGTCATCCCAGGGCAATTTACTAAGACACCGTAATGCGTAGGCGTAGCCTAAGGGGGCATTACAACACTCATAAGGTGTTAATAGTGGTCGGAGTTACAAAAATAAAAACCTCTGCTGGCACTCGTACATCCAGAAGATGATGTCGGGTGATACCACTTGTGGAAATCACAATTTTCATGATAGTTTTATTTATTGCTAACAACTAACGATCCAGAAAACCATCTTAAACCACCTTCGAATATCAAACAAATATCGTCGATAATACGGCCTATAGAACAAAACACGCAGTATAAACTATATAGATCCATTCGAGGCTTACTAACGGAAATAAATTGAAAAAAAGGATCGACAGGTAGAGAGGCAGAGAACTAAATCGATTCAGGGGCATAAAATACGGCGATGTCGGAAAGGTACCTACAGTATACAACAGTTCTATTCGTACACCTGCATTTTTAATGTAAAAGACTCTCTAAATGCTTTTAAATTTATTTTTAACAATATTTATTTCATTATTGTGATCAATAAATATGTTGTGAACAATTATATAATGTTCGTGAATTTTTATCTTCTAATCTACCATAGATAATTAATTAAATTTACAAAAATGTATTTACTACGTGCAACACTTCTGTTCGTACAGTTGATTAGAAAGGGAGCTAAATGTTAGTAAAAAAATATAAAAACAACCTAAAAGAGTCGAAACACAAGACGAAATGAGTTTGAACAATGAAATATGCAACAAAAACATAAGGTTGAGTAAGTTGGATGAGTAATCCTATCTAAATTTAGTGAGTTAGTAGATTGGGAATGCAATATGCTTCAATTCGTGTTTTTTCAATCAGAGGCGAATCGATTTTTGAATTGCCGATATAAAATCTCAACTTCAAGAAAGGTATAACGGTAAGAAATTCTCAATACTAAAAACTTAATTATAAAACTGTCGAACGATCGATAATATACCTAATAAATAGTGTACTGATGTTATTCCGTATATCGATATCGATGTATCGATTCGTATCGAATACATTTCTACTACTACTTTACTTCTGTGAATCTTTCTTTGATCCCGGCCGGTGAGGCGGTAAGGTCGAAACGATAGCGGCTTAAGTCTTGTTAATGACTGTGTGAGATTTTAAGGTAATTATTACAAATTAATTTACTGCTAAATACTTAAAACAGCTATTAAAATGTTATTCGTGCTGTAGGTAATGGAAATAAATTTCCAGTACCAGTCCTCAGGGACATTATAATTGATAAAGATTTTCTACCCAGGCACCACTTGAACGTTTTTCATACTTCCTGCTTAAAATAGTTCACCTTAATAGTCCCACTACTCTTAACTATATTTTCCTCGTACCACATGAAATGTAAATTAATAATATGTTAATGAGTGGAATATGCGATGTAGTGATTTGCAAACCTCATTATTTTTTCATATAAGTGCCTATAAGTCATGTATTCTGAGCATTGAAGTCTTCATTTCTCTTCTATCAATCTTCACGAATTACATATATCCGGATTTTCTGAGTGATTTTTCCTTGGGTTTTTGGAAAATTTCAGGACATTCTGTCGGCAATGGTGATAATGTCAATACATTCAAAATAAAAAAGTCACCATTAGTGTTCCATTTGATATAGGTCAGGTCACAATTAGATTTCTTCTGAATAACACGTTATCCTTTCTTTTGATCCAAATAATTGGAACTGTTATTAAAGTGCTACTTATACTTTACTATGTAGTCAGAAAAAAAAATGTTTAGTCCTAAGCAACATTAAAGTTGATAAATGTTTACTATCCAAGCACCACTTAAATATATATATATATTTTCCATGTTTTGTGGTCGAAATCATACACCGTCATTACTTCACTGCTATAACGTTATTTAGGAGAGGCATCATGTAAAATGGTAATTTATAATATATTTATAAGTAGAGTGTGCAATATAGTGATTTGCAAATCTTCTTGTTTTCCTGGAAGTATTCTATTATATATTCTGAGCACTGGGTTCTTTATTTAAAAAAATAAAGAACCCAGTGCTCCATTCACCTCAAGGATTTTTATATATATTTTGACTTTTGCGAACATGTTTGAGTTTTTAGTGAATTCCAAGAGGTTCAGTCAGAAGTGACAATAATATTTAGGGATCCAACCAAAGTAATAATATTACCATTAATGGTTCATTTGAAAAAGCTGATAATTGTGCGGTTGAAATGTTGAAATTTCTCGGGAATGAGATTTTACCTTTTTTTTTGGGTTGAATACATTTTTTTTTTGCTTTAAACAGTCTTTTAGCCACTTGATAAGGACTGAACAGTCTTTTTGTTGGAGTTGGCTTATATTTAAGTGAAAATAGTCATGTCGGATATTGATAATTGTAAACTTTAAAAATATTGTTAAATAAGTGATTGAACAAAATCAAAAGAACAACATTATAAAGTTTTGAAGTTTGAAATAGAACATCCATCCATATGTTATTCTTGCATTAGTTCAGACTTTTCATTTTGATTTTGAAATTATCAGGTTTTGTAATAGGTATGTAATGTGCAATATACATATTAAGGTAAAACAATGTTACCTTGATAACAGTAATTTTTATAATTTTACACAGCAAATTTTTATACCTACAATTGACAAAGAATTTAAATTGAAGTCAAATACACATTTCTGTGAAATGAAACTCCTGGGCTCATGGGCTATTATAAAGCTTCGTTAAGCATTAATAAGGTTTTAGGTGTATTATTATTTTGATGATGAAACGGATCCATGTAAAGAGCTTAGCACAAATCAGCTGGCAATGAATAACTTAATTTTTAGGTTCACATAAAGTCAAAATTTCTAATATTTCATTTATACTGTATATTTTTATTAACTCAATTAAAGGAATGGTGCCTTAATTCATTCTTTTCCATTTACTGCTCGCAGTCTCTATGAAAACTGATTTGTTTCTTTTAACTGAACATTGACATTATTTATTTATTTATGCTGCTTAACGACTACTTTTATATAATGCAATATGGAAAAGTTGATTACTTATTAAAAAATACATTTTTAATTACCGAAAAAATTTACACGTGATTCTAAACATAATCAAAAATGAAAATTAAAGTTTGCAGATTCAGATAATATTTTATGTATTTTCCAAAAAGTCACGAAAGTATTGGTAAATGAGTACTTAGAAAAAATAAATAAAAATTACCGTTTAACTTCTATCGCTATTTACAGTATAGTCGTTATAATAAGAATACAAAAAATCATTGAAACGTCCAATCTACCGGAAATGTTGACAATCTGACCAAAAATTCATTTATTTATTTTTTTTCAATAACCGATGTAGATACGAAAAAACTACAAGATCTTAAACAGTTTATTAATAAAATTAAGAAGTCATCGTGTATTGTAGCATTTACCATCCACGCATTGCTAAATGGTCAGAGAGAAAAGAGGCCCTGACCACTGAAAAAATATCATTCTATAGATTAACAAAATTATTTGACTTGATCAATGATGTAAGTTCTCCGTCATAAACTATATTACAAATTTTAACCAACCATCTCAAAAACTACAGAAGCTGCAAAGAAAAACCTGACTTTTTTTAAAATTTAAACACCCTGTAGATTGGTAACGAAGCTTTCGCGATCCTACGTTTATATGACATTTTAGTCGTGAAATGAGCCAAAGAATTACCCCCCTTTCGTATGTACATCTTCGGTGATGGGGATTAAAAGAAAAAAACTGTTACTACTAATGATCAACTATTTCTGATATGCACGGTCCGACAGATAATAGAAGAGTGTCTTATTATATCAGGACGCAAAAAAAAAATATCAAGCATCGCTCCAGACACCCATACATCGAACCTGGTGTGATTATATAATCCTGGAGGGACTAGACCAAACATATCTATCTAAAATATGTATCTTATGGAAGTGATACCTTCATAAATTTTGCCTTATAAAAGAAAGCATTATCCAACAGTACACGATAATTAGGAACACCCTGTATAATTATATATATATGTTTACAAATATGACAAATTCTTTAATGAAAAATATGATATTATTTTAATTTGGTCTTGTTTAATAAAAACCGTTGCCACAATCGCTTTTTCATATACATGTAAGATTCTATGTCCAAGGGTGGAGATAAAAAAAACAATTCTCAGAGCACTTCTTTATTCTTCGCGAACCAAAAATGGAATCCCGATACAACCCGATATCCATATACAGCACACGTCCCCTCTTTTTGAGAGAACCGATAAAATGGAAGGGCTGTCCACCCTTTTTCCCACGGGTACCAAACCCCTAAACGTTATTCTCACCTACGCTAAAGAAATTTGTAAACAACCCTCTCTTCCCACGCTAATCCGGGGAATAGCTTGGTAGGGGATTCATGATAGCCCTTTTACCATTTTCTTGGTGGCACTTATCTTTGGAGGAATTTAGAGCCAGAACCCCGTGATACTTTCAGATAATTGATTAATAGTTTCAACATGGACAGAGAATGCTCACATACATATTTAGGATAATTATTTCAGTAACGATTAAAACATTTTGTTTAATCCATTCCGTTGCTACTTTTAGAGCTTGAATTGCGTCGGAGTGTGAAACTTTATTAAGTAGTTCTTCTTGGATTTCACCATCACTTTTTTGAGAGTCATTATCGGTGTTACATTTGCCTTCCAGATTTAAATCTTCTACTATTGTGTCTTTATTCTATTCTTTCACATTAAAAATTGTACATTCAAAGGGTACTATAGCTTGTAGAAGCACGATAGTCACTTCTAGGGCATTATAAAGACTTTTTCTTCATCGAAATGCTGCTTTATAATAGACAACGCCAAATCCTTTTTATCAACCTCATTAGTTTTTGTTTTTGTATTTTGCTAGTATTTCATAATAGTTTGAAGGACATAACTTTTTTTTTGCGTGAAACTGTCTAATTAATAACTGCATCTCATAAAGTAAATTTCTTCAAAGCTTCTCCCATTGTATCGTCTACAGCGACGATGGAACTCAGAATACTGTTTCTGTAGTACCCTGTAGTTATAAGCCTTGGTATATTCTGATCCATAGGTTGGTTTAGAGGGGTGACGCTTGGTGGCATGAAGACTACAAAAAACATCCGTCACTTTTTCAATTCTTTAATGGCTGGATGCTAGTTATATCACAACAATTTGCTTAATAATTAAATAATAAGAAACTGCGTAGTGTTTACTACCATCTAGAATTTGCGATTAGAAAACGTATTACCCCTAATTGCGATTTAATATTAAGTTCATAATGTTCTGGAAGCCTTATGCATGGTCAGCATATATTTTAATATAAATAGGGAAAAACGTAGATTTAGGAATCATAATTTTTGTAACCGTATTGTTAGTTACATTTTGTGTTGTTTCCTGTAAAATAAATTTTTAAAAAATAGTTTGGCTGAACCTCAAACTTAACTGGCGCAGTTGGTAGGATATTTTGAAAAAGTGTTAAAAAAAAAAAAAAAAAAAAATCGAATTGCACGATTAAGAAAACACTACCAAAAGTTCACTACAACCAAAACAGGAAGCAGCGAAAAGCACCCGCAACGAGAATCTGAAAAAGAAATCGAGCCTGAGACCAACGACTATCCTCTGCTAAGGATGAGGCGTGGGTAAGTGCCACAAATTTTCCTTTTGTCCATTGAACCCTCTGTATAAGGATTTGATAGGGATAATTAGGTATTGCAAACATATATATGTCAGACAGTGAAACTGATAAATCAATTGATGAATTATCATCTCAGTTAAATAACGTCTCAATAAAAGGTAATATAAGTACAAGAAAAAATTTAAAAATGACTTCTAGTGACGGTTCTTCTAGTATAGTACAAAAAAGAATAAATTGGGATTTGTTCCAATCTCGGTTAAATTCACTTAAACCTTATGATGGTGATAGCAATACATTAAATAGATTTGTTGACAGATGTGAGAGTATAATTTCCAGTTACCATATGTTTAAGGATGATGAATTAAATACAGTAAAATCTCCCTTGACGGACACCTCCGATAAGCGGACCTCTCTAATAACCGGACAGTTTTCTGGGGACCAACTCTTTCCCATAAGATATTCTAATAAATATTTCTCTATTAAGCGGACTGTCTATTAAACGGACACGGACATTGAATCTAACTCCATTTTTACATTTTTTCTCTCATAAACGGACATTTATTTAGCCCGCGACCAGGAAATAATTTTCGAATGAACGTTGCCGTTCCTTTTAATATATTTAACGAATGGCAACGTTTTGCCTGGCCGCACGTCTTTCGTAGAGGAATTACCGGACTCCCGAAAGGCATATTATGTATGTATAACCATGCCACTATTTTTGTCTACTACATTTGTATTTAACGCAACGTTCGGAGTAGTCGTAGTAGTAGTAGTATTTCTCCTTGTGTGTTTTTAGTGTTTATATGTTAATAATGGCTCCAACAAAACGTCTGTTAACTTTAAAAGAAAAGCTGCAAGTAGTGGAAGTTTACGATAGAGAAAAACTTAGTGTACGTAACTTAGCGGCCCGATTTAATATAGGAAAAACCCAGGCAAGTGAAATAATTAAGAAGAGAGAACAACTATTAAACAGTTGTGTTACATCATTTAACTCGGAGCAGAAGAGATCATTCTTCAAAACTAAGGGATTTAACATCGACAAACTAACTTATGAATGGTTTGTTAAAGCCCGGAATAAAAATTTTCCTATATCAGGGCCTATAATTCGATCAAAGGCGAAAGAACTTGCAGAAAAAATGGGGTACCAGGATTTTCGCGCTTCTTCTGGATGGCTTGAAAAATTTCGGATTCGACACAACATTACGTTTCGTTCAATTTCAGGAGAGGCTGCTACTGTCAATACGGAGCACGTCGCCATTTTCAAGAACAATATTTCGGTGTTACTGAAACACTACGAGCCAAGAAATATCTATAATGGTGACGAGACTGGCCTTTTCTTTCGTGCCTTACCCGAAAAAACATTCGCTTTAAAAGGTGAAAAATGTGCGGGTGGAAAAATGGCCAAAGAACGCCTCACTATTTTACACTGTACAAATATGGCAGGTGAGAAGGAAAAGCTTTTAGTTATCGGAAAATCAGCAAGGCCTCGTTGTTTCAAGAAGTTGGACCTACGTACTTTACCTGTCACGTGGTATTCAAATAACAAATCTTGGATGACAAGTAATATCATGACAGAATGGCTACAAGTGTTTGATCACAAAATGGCCAGGGAAAAACGGAAGATTTTATTATTTATGGACAATGCCGCTTCTCACCCAAGAGACCTCAATCTGCAGAATATCAAAATAATTTTCTTACCACCAAATACGACAGCTTTGTGTCAACCATTGGATCAGGGAATAATAAAGAATTTTAAAATATGTTACCGCTCAATTATATTAAGACACATTTTAATAAAAATGGACAGTGTTAACAACGCTAATGAGTTAGCCAAATGTATAAATGTACTGGAGGCGGTGTTTTTCATTCATTCAGCTTGGAAACAAGTATCTTCTACGACCATAAAGAATTGCTTTACTAAAGCTGGGTTTAGATATGAAGTTACACCAATATCAGGTGAGGGTTGGGACCCAGATGACGAAGTCCCGTTATCAAAACTTGCGGAGGTGTGCAAAATGATGAGACATGCTGGACATGAACAAACTGATACAGATGCTTTTATTAATGTTGATAACGCTGTTCAAGTTGAAGATCAAGAAATGGAAGTTTCAATTTCTAATGAAAACACGGAAGAGATAGACTCTGAAGATGAATCGGATACGATGATATACAACAATAATATGAGCGATAGTAAAATCCATTCTTACAGTGACGCGTTTAATAATGTAAATAAATTAAAAGAGTTTTCTTTGAAGAACAGTGATTTGAGAGGATTCGAAATGTTAAGTAAGTTAGAGATACATTTTGAAGAGGATTTTATGAAGAAAAAGACCCGTCAAACTTCAATTACTGAGTATTTTACTTCTAAACTTTAGTTACCTAAATATGTATGTATATATGTAGTACATACATGTACATACATATACGTACTTGTTAATTTCTCATTTTAAAATATTTCTTTTTTTGTGGCTGATTAGTTAAGATTATTCTTATTTTACTCTCTTAATTGAATAAAATATTTATTTAATAAATAAGTTTTAAAAAACCCATCTATATTTTCACATTTTCTAATAAGCGGACACCTCCTATAAGCGGACAAATAGAAGACGACCACCGGTGTCCGCTTATGGGAGATTTCACTGTACACACATATTCGAATCAATCCAGGATAAGTTAGTAGGGAATCGTACGGAAATAAAGGATTGGATAACATTGAAAAATTGCTTAATTCAGTGTTTTTCTGATAGAAGAGACCTAGATAATTTAGTGCAAGAATTAACTAGGACTAGGCCTGAAAAAGGTGAACATCTTTTAAATTTTGGGAATAGAGTACAATTAATTTTAAGCAATGTTATCCAACGTATCGGGAACGATAATACCATTAACATAACACAAAAACAGTGGGATATCAGACATCATGAAAAAACAGCATTGGATACTTTTATTGCAGGATGTACAGGAATTTTGAAAAATAATATGCATCTAAAAAGACCTGATAGTTTAGAGGATGCAATGGCTTATGCCAATGAATTCAATAATTTCCAATCATTGTACGGTCGTTTAGAAGATAGACCGGCGAGACAAAATTTTTATCAAGAAATGACCACCCGAAATTATAATTCGCAACGATCAAATCCATTTTTTCAAAATCAAAATCAAAGTAATTCGTTTCCCTGTCCAAGAACAGATTTACCACCAAGACGATACCCTACGAATAGACAAGTTTTTGGAAATCAAAAACCTTTAAACGTATTTAGACCTGGTCAAATAAGGTCAGACCAGTTACCAAAACCAACCCCAATGTCAACTACATCAAAAAACCCCACGATTCGAACTAATTATTCAAATTTTAGGAATAATTCAGGAAATTTTGGAAATCCTAATTATTTCCAAAGAAATAATGCTAATAATGTGATCAGTGAGGAATTATTTGCTCAAGACTATTTAGATCAAGGAAACCAGTTAGATAGTTACAATCAAGAAACTAATTACAACCCTGAAATCACGGTAGAACCACAAAATACTGTACTAGAAATTGATAATGTAGAGGAAAAAATGAAAGGAAATTTTCAAAATGTTTTCAAACAGCAAATGCACCGATGACAGAAGTTAATATTTCACTGAAAGGTGCCCTACCTTATATAGAAATTAAGTCGTTTAAAATAAAACTTTTAATAGATACGGGTAGTAGTCGCTCAGTAATTAAACCAACATTTGTCAAAGAATATTTTCCGAACAACATTTGGGAATCAGAAAATATTGTTAAAACGGCTTTGGGTAGTCAGAATACAAAATATTGCGCAAACATTCCAATTCTAAAAGACTTCAATATTAATGATGGTATCGAATTTATATTATTTGATTTTCACAATTATTTTGACGGAATCTTGGGATTGACAGATTTATTGAATCTAAATTTGAATATAGATTTAGTGAATAGAATTCTAGTAAATACCAAAGTTAAAATTCCTTTCAAAATTAGGCATCAATTAGATGAATTCTATCATTTTTCTTTAAAACCACGTGAAAAGACTGTCAAGAGAATTCCGGTAACGATATTTAAGGGCGATATCTTAATAGATCCTGTTGACCTGGACGGAATGATGATTTCACAAGGCGTAAGTACTTCCAAAAATGGATACGCCCTCGTAGAAATTCAGAACTATTCGGAGGAAACCATTGACGTTACAATGGAAGAACGCTTTCCAGTAAAACCGTTTGAAGAAGAAACTTACAACATATGTGACTTGAGAAAATTGGAAAGTAATGTGTTATTTTTAAACAATATAAATTGTGAAGATATAAATGATATACAAAAATTAATCAGAACAGATCACATGAATAAGGAGGAAAGAAATGAAATTATAAAATTATGTAAACAGTACTCTGACATATTTCTCAAACCCGGTGATAAACTAACATTTACGTCAAAAACTAAACATGAGATAAAAACAATAGATGAAATTCCTGTACACACTAGGTCATATAAATACCCATTTATTCATAAGGAGGAGGTTCAACGTCAAATTAAAGAAATGCTGGAAAATGAAATCATTCGACCATCCTCAAGTCCTTGGAGTTCACCAATATGGATTGTGCCGAAGAAGATAGATGCAACAAAGAAACAAAAGTGGCGGATCGTAGTAGATTATCGAAAAATCAATGAGAAAACTATAGATTCACGATGGCCCATTCCAAATATTAGTGATATATTAGATAAGCTAGGACGTGCACAATACTTTTCGACTCTGGATCTTGCTAGTGGGTTCCATCAGATAGAAATGGCCCAAAATTCAATTGAAAAAACAGCCTTTACAGTAGAAAATGGTCACTATGAGTATCTCAGAATGCCTTTCGGATTAAAAAATGCCCCTAGCACGTTTCAAAGAGTTATGGATGAAGTTTTAAAAGATGTACAAAATAAAATATGTATGGTTTACATGGACGATATTATTATATTTAGCACTGGCCTCCAGGAACATATTCAAAATTTAAAACTGGTATTTTCCAAATTACGTCAAGCAGGCTTTAAGATACAATTAGATAAAAGTGAATTCCTTCGTAAAGAAGTAGAATTTCTGGGACACGTAGTAACACCATCGGGAATAAAACCAAACCCGAAGAAAATTGAAGCAGTTCAAAATTTTCCTTTACCAACAACCGTTAAAGAAATAAAATCTTTTCTAGGATTAGTTGGTTATTATCGTAAATTTATTAAAGATTTAGCTAAAATAACCAAACCAATGACAAAATGTTTAAAGAAAAACGAAAAAATTGTTCACACTAAAGAATTTCTTGATAGTTTTCAAACTTGTAAAAATATTTTAACTTCTGAACCAGTATTAGCGTATCCGGATTTTTCTAAACCATTCGAACTCAATACAGATGCATCAAACTTTGCTATAGGTGCTATTTTATCTCAAAATGGACATCCGATCGGTTATGCATCTAGAACATTGAACCCAGCCGAAACAAATTATTCCACAATAGAGAAAGAATTACTCGCAGTTGTATGGGGATGTAAATATTATCGTCCATACCTATTTGGAACAAAATTCACAATCTTTACAGATCATAAACCACTTGAATGGGTTTATTCCTTAAAAGAACCAAATAGCCGTTTAGTGAGATGGAGACTCAAACTGGAAGAATTTGATTATACAATTAAATACAAAAAAGGAAACTCTAATACAGCAGCGGATGCACTGTCAAGAAATCCAAAAGAAGATTTAAATGCTTTAGAAACTGCTTCAATAGTTAACAATCCAGGCGATTGTGATGAAGAAATTTTAGAATTCTGCAAAAACATAGAAAGGTACCCACAATTAGATGAACAAACGGTTAAAGAAATATTAGAAAATATAGAACCACCAAAAATTAATGTTATATCTGATATACAAATCAAACCACCCGATAATAAGTGCGGAAATAAAGAAATATCGAAATTAAAGGAAATTCCAAAAGAAACCAATGAGAATACTGACGATGATTTAGAAACAGTGCATACCTCATTAGAGAATCCCATTTTTAATCTACCAATCACAGAGAGAGTATTTAATGGATATAAAAATCAAATTCTTGTAATAATGGGAGATATTCCAGCGGTAAGGTGTCAAAAGGAACAGATTTTTGACAATACAAGGTTTAATGTCATATTGCCAAGAAATAATTTAGTTCCTGGGATTATTCAGTTCGTGAAAGAATATGTCAGTCCTAAACGTTCTTATGCATTTTTGTTTCGAGAACCACAATTGGGAGAAATTTTTACTGTTACGATGCAAAATATTTTCGTAAACACTTCATTTAAATTTGTCCAATGTACAAAAATGCGCGAGGATGTTTTAACAAAGGAAGATCAAGTACAAAAATTAGATCTGCATCATAACACGAAAACTTGTCATAGGGGGATAACAGAGATGGAAACTGCGTTACAAAAAAAATATTATTGGCCAAAAATGGATTCGGATATTGAAGAATATGTTAATAACTGTGAGATATGTCAAAGAAATAAATATGACCGGAACCCACCAATCATTAAGTTTAACTTAACGCCAACAACTTCCAAACCTTTTGAGCATATTCATATAGACACATTTAGGATAGAAAATAAATCATTTTTAACAATCATAGATACATTTTCCAGATACGGCCAAGCCTATTTGTTAGATAGTATAACGGGTATATCTATTTCTGAAAATTTGTTCAACTTTATTACACATCATGGACTTCCCCTAAAAATCACTTGTGATCGAGGATCAGAGTTTAAAAATGCTGACTTAGAAGATTTTTGTAAACTATATAAAATAGACTTGCATTTTACCACGTCCAAGAATAGTAATTCCAATTCTCCTGTCGAAAGGTTTCATTCAACAATAATTGAACATTATCGTTGCCTTAAAGAAACTAATAAACATTTGAATCCCGAACAACTTATGAAGAGAGCAGTATTGGGATATAACAATTCAATCCACAGTGTTACTAAATTTACACCTTTTGAAATAATTAAAGGGCATATAAATAATTCGGATTCATTAGACATGAATGATCACGTAATTATATCACATTACGTTCAGGAACATAAAAAAATTTGTCAAGAACTATATAGAGAAATCGCCCAGCAGAATCACAAGATAAAAGAACAAACAATTTTAAAAAGAAATGAGAAACGAGAAGAGCCAGAACTCTACCCCTTAGATAAACCAATATACGTGAAAACGAAGAATCGTAATAAAGCCCTGCCAAAATTTAAAATTTATGATTTAAAAGATCAATCAGAAATTAAAGTAAAAACTGCAAATGCGGAATATCATAAGAATACACTTAAAAGACCTCAAAATACAACAGTCAAAATTTTTCAGGACGACTCCAAAATTTGTGCTAATAATACTGACAATCAGCCTTCAACCAGCAAGGAATGAAGAAGCAAAATTTATTTCAGTTCCAAATCCTTTGTTACCAATTAAATTAGGATCAGCAAGAATAATCTATACGAAACATACATTTCTGTATTATGTAGAAATGGAGTCCTTACTTTCGCAATTAATTAATATTAAGAAATCATATGATTCAATTAGGAACTGTATAACTAAAGATAATATATCGAATCCGATATCTTATCATGGATTGATTGGAAATTTGCTTCCTAGAACAGAATTTTTTATAAACACAATTGAAAAGAAAATATTCAACCTTTATCCAAATTCAAATCTTCAAAGAAAACGAGGTTTAATAAACGTAATTGGTCACTTTAATAAATGGATATTCGGAAATTTGGACTCTGACGATGGAAAACAATATGATAAGGCGATTAGAAATTTGGAAACGAATCAAATAAGGTTCGAAAAAACTATAAATGGACAAATAACAATATCTCAGAAAATTGTAAATTTTCTTAATAAAACGATGCAAATAATTTCAGATAATCAAGAAAAACTTAAAAGAGGTATAGAATTAGTTCAAAGTACTATAGATCGAATAATTAGGAATCAAGACCTGTTTAGAATCCCAGGGGTTCTATTAGATTCGAAACTCCCGCGCCCCGGCATCAACCTGACTTACGTCGGTTCCGGCGCTGCTAGCGCCGGAAGGTGGGAGCGGAAAATAATAGAACTTCTCGAGAAAAGGGGAATACCCTAGAATATATAATAATCAAGACACGTTTTTAGCAGCTCGGTGTTAGTTCTTAAGCTGGTTTGAAAAAGAATAAATGTGCTACAAATAAAATACCCCGCGGGGCTTGTTAATAGCCAAAAACCATAGAAGAATACAGTCCACTCCCCAACAAGACCAGTACCTTAGTATTCAAAATATTTTAACGCAAATTAATTTAGATTGTCAAAGTTTAATCTCATTCTTGGACAATTTAGAAGATGCTGTTGTTTTTGCAAAACTCAATTCGATACATAATACTGTAATATCCATTTCTCAAATTAATGAACTATTAATAGAATTAAGTAACATTTATGGAGATGATAAAATACCTAAATTAAATAACTCAGTAGAGTATTATCAATTATTGGGAACGCAAGTATCTTTTGTCAAAGGAAGAATAATTTTTGCAATACATATCCCAATCCTGAAAACAGAAGTTTATAACTTTCATCGCCTATATTCCGTTATCCAAAGAAAATCCATGCTTCTCTTAAAATTCCCTTTCGTGGCACAAAGCAATGATAACCTGCAGTTTAAAAAACACATCTGCCCAGACATTGGAAGAATATTTTTCTGCAAGGAAAGTGAAAACTCTGCCGACGAGTGTGTCGTCAACTTATTGACAAACCGTCCCTTAAAAGGATGCCAAAAGACCCATGTATCGTTGCAACAAACATTAATAGAACAAGTTGCAAACAATAAATTATTAATAATTCCTTCAATGCCGATACAAGTACTGTCAAAGTGTCCATCGGATCATTATACGGAAATCGGAGCACCTACCCTAGTTGAATTTTCAACTGATTGTGAACTCGTTATAGAAGGAAAAACATTTATTAACAAAATGCAAATAAGTCAAGGAATTGCATTTATTCTACCAGAAGTTCAAATGGATTATGTGCCAAATGATCAATCATCTATAGTAATCAACCTCACAAGAATGGATTTTATAGAAAGCCACCATATAAAGGACATTATCGATCATCTACCACCCATAGAAGAAAGCCATCTAGATGAGATATCAATGTGGTCAAGTGCAACTCTTTGGACATTTATAATAATCTCAATAATAATTAGTATTCTTATAGTTAGGTATAAAAAGTTTTGTAATAAGAGAAAAACATTGGAAAAAACATATAATGAAGTAGAAAACACTAACAGTCAAACCCATTCCATTAAGTTTGCCTCTTAAGGATGGAGGAGTTATATCACAACAATTTGCTTAATAATTAAATAATAAGAAACTGCGTAGTGTTTACTACCATCTAGAATTTGCGATTAGAAAACGTATTACCCCTAATTGCGATTTAATATTAAGTTCATAATGTTCTGGAAGCCTTATGCATGGTCAGCATATATTTTAATATAAATAGGGAAAAACGTAGATTTAGGAATCATAATTTTTGTAACCGTATTGTTAGTTACATTTTGTGTTGTTTCCTGTAAAATAAATTTTTAAAAAATAGTTTGGCTGAACCTCAAACTTAACTTGCTATGGGGCATTTTCACTTTCTAACAGTAATAAAGTTTTTTCGGGGAGATTTTAAGACTTTAAGAAACACTTAACCTGAAATTAATTTAGTATCCGGAAAGGCGTATACTATACATATAGAATTAATATAACGTTACTTCAGGGAGCAATTGTTGATAGAACCAGTTTTTAAAAAGTTTGGATGCCATCCATGCATTTCTGGTGCTCTTATACACAGTGTGACTCATTTCAAATGAAAACACCTGTAATGTATAATGTAACTTTTGCATTTGTAACTCGATTTCAAAAAAATGGATGAATTTGGTAATTTTGGTAATTGTTTTCCCCCTTTTTTTTTTGGGAGGTCGACTGGAAAGTAACCTGAACTACCCTGTAGAATAATAATGTTTTCATGACTGACACGAAACTCTTAATTTAAAATTCCTATTTCATTAAAAAAAACTATCATTTTGTTTTAACTTTTGATAAAATTCGGGTATTTCCTAAAAAAGCATTAATTAAACAATTCATTTTTTCTGGAAGTGAAAAAGTTTTTTACTTCAAAAATAATTATATTTGTTTCAATTTTAAAATTTAGTAAAATTAGTATTTTTTTAATGAATTTAAAAACATAAACAAAATAACGTTTGAATATATGTTGTTATTGCGAGAAAAATAAAAACAATTAGGAAAATAGTGCTTATTTTCTTACTAAAATAATAAAAAACGATAGTCTTTATGACATTAAGCAGACATTAAGATTAAGATTTTGATTTTTAGGAACAACCTGTGATTTTTCTCGAATGAATGAGAGAAATAGAGAAATGGCGGATGGAATTTATTCAAGAAACCACAGAATTTGGAAAACTAAACGACGAAGACGGAACAAAATTCGACGGATCCTAGAGGAAGTTTTAGTCGACACTGGCGACGACTCGAACCGAAGAACCGACGACGGGGGACCATCCAAAATTTTTCCTGAAAACATAGTCGAATCTAGAAAAGCCAGTTCTGGCCGGTTTCTTCCTCAGAGAACCCTGGGAAAAACTTGCGTTTTTTTTCTACCACGAAGTTCTGCTTTTCTACTTTCTACTTGCAAATTGTAATGATACAGTCTCTTCTCCACGGTAGATGTAAAGCTCTACAATCAGTGTGTGTTCATCTTCGTCGTCCGATTCACCGTTATCAAACGTCGTTATATCGGTGTCGTTTAGAAAGAAAAACCCTTTCCCATTTTCGTCTTCGAAAGTCATATTAACGCCCTGATATACTCTTACGATTATGTCTGCCAGTTCGACAGCCCCTCTTTGGTATTTCACGACATCGAAGCTGGACATTTTCTTCTTCACTATCTCAGCCTTTGCCGTTCACGTTGGAAGTGACGAAAATCCATTATCAGTTTTTTCATATCCATTTTATCTAAAAAAAAAAAAACTACCTTCACTGGTTTTTATCACTGGTTTAATGCGTACGAACCTATTCCGAGTCCCATCAGCCTGTCGGATGGATATCAGGTGCGAAGTATTTTCGCTGTCCGATCTCTCTCAGGATGTGGAGTAGATTTTAGGAATTTGTAAATATGTATATATACTTGTACAAAATAAATGGAAAAAAACTTATATTTGATTTTGAATTATTCGAGTGTATTCACTAAGTGGTTGTGGGAGCTATGTGGTTCGACCCAAGTTTCCCGGTGGCGAGGGAAGAGAGAACGAATTGCCTTGGTGGCTGGCTACGGTCTTTTGTACTATTCCGACCGAACGTTCTAGAACGTCCTGCCGGAAGTTCTGTGGGAGGATTTTTCCGAAGGCCCTAGGGACCGGAAGATCGCTCTAGGGTACGTCGCACTGTCATCCTGACCGATTAAAGCTTGACGCGCCGCTGCAAAGAAGCCTGGGAAAAAACTTGCGTTTTTTTTCTAGACGAAATGGCGGACGGAAATTATTAAAAAAATCACAGAGTATAGGAATTTAAATGAGAAGGACGGAACAAAAATCGACGAATCCAGGGGGGTTACAAATTGGTACCGGAGAAGGCGAAATCCGAAGTTCCACCAATGGGGGGCCGTTCAAAAAGACTCCGAGTGTCCGGCTGAAAATCGAACGAAAGAGGGAGCACAAACTTCTCACTACTCCGACACTTTGACGAGAAACTGCGCGGCGAACTGTAATAACCATGAGGAGGTCGAAGTATCGGCAAATCAAACGGGAGGTGGATGCGGTAACCCGACTGAAAGATGAAAAATAAATAAATAAATAAATCCTGGCTCTGTTCGACGGAAGAATTCACAAAAGATAAACAGGGGAAGAAACTTAATCCTCCGCCTTCGTGGACGTTATATCCGGCGAGACAGTCCCAAATAGGCGTAGGACAAGAGTGGTAACCCAAGGTTTTTAGTGGGTTGGCGCAGCAGGCGTATCCCACACTATCCAACCGCCAGGACGCTAAGTCGGACGTCTTTTGAAGATTTCCCTCGTGAAAAAAGAAGGTATTTTGCAATTGGTCCGTTTTTCGTAGAGGGTACTTTGAATAGGTTGAAATACCTTGATTTGTTCCAGGCACAAATTATTCTAACAAACCAACAATTATAAATTAATTTAGGAGAGGTATGGTTTCAGCGAGATGGTTGTCCTACCTACAATACCGCTCCTGTTCGAGAATGTCTCGAGAGATATTTCCCAAACAGAGCGATAAGTGGACGGGGAACCACTGTATGGCCAGCAAGATTCCCTGATTCGAGTCCTGCAGATTTTTTCTTGTGGAGTTATGTCAAATCTACAATTTATAGATTTCAGGATGATAGGGCTAATCATTTTGATGAGTTGCGAATTGAAATTCGAAATTGCATGCAAGCTACTAGTCCAGAAACACTTTCAAGAGTGCGGCAGGCTTCTTATGATCGGCTCGGTTACCGTTCTGCACAGGGAGGGGGCTGATTTGAACGTTTAATTTAATTTAATTTAATTTAATTTTCATTAACAACAAATGTTCATTGTTTATTTATTTATTTATTTATTTATAGAATTTTACACTTACTTTTAAGTGTTGCATTTGTTTTCTTATTTAATTATGAGCCGGAAAAATTATTTGAAATAATTTTGATGGCAAACTTTAAATAACGATTAAGCGTCCGGCCGGTTAAGAGCGAGCAGTACTGCAAATGCAACTTTTTTTTATCTCTTACTGAATTTTGATTTGGAGCCTCCATTAGATGAAAAAAAATTAAAATTTTCACATCGATTTCTGAAAAACAAGTTACAACGAATGCAACGCCTGTGTTGTGTAATTGACCAAAGCGCCGGCGATCGTTGATAATGTCGGTGAATGCATGTGATCGATTAGATTTGCCAAAGTTCGAGGAAATTTTAAAAAATGTATGCGCTTCGAGAACAAACAGATGTGTTGCTCACATTGGGATTTTGTCAGGGAAATGATCGTGACTGTGTCAGAATTTATGCGGAAAGATTTCCGAATCGGCAAACTCCAAACTGGAAAATTCTTGCGCGATCGGAGAGAAACCGCCGCGAAGCTGGCAGCTTCGCTGCTCGACGTTATCTATGTGAGCGCCATGGAGCGCTACCGGTAAAACGGGAGGAAGAAATTTTGGAGAATCCGGAGCAGAATGCTCGTAACAGCATGAGAAGACTGGGGCTTCAACTTAATATACCAAAAACATCGGTGCATAGGACTTTAAGAGAACAATCAATCCGTCCCTTTGTTTTGTAACGTGGTGGAAAAATTGTACTTGTTCCATCCATTCTAACGGGTCAAGCAAATATTTTCTGTTCAAGGAACGCATACTTGTTATACCATTTCAGAATCTAGAAGAACGACGCTACTTTTTGAGCCTGTGGGCTTCAAGATAGCTGTACATCAATCGCTACACTAAGGAACAACAGTTACATAATAGAAATGGAGTTATCAGGAATCCGTTAAGATAAAAATGTTTTTTTTTTTTTTAATCCGAAGCGTACATGTAAGATCTATCGATGCGCTTTTGAACCATAAACATTGAGGAAACTAATACAGAAATTTTGCTTCTCTACTTGGAGTGGTGTAACAGTGATAGTACGAAATATCAAGTGATGTCAGTTCTTGTCGATTTTGAAAAAAGTGTAAATATCTCGAAGTCCACGATACTTTCGTTAAGATTTTTTTTATTTTTTTTTCGTTTTCTGACTTCCAAAGGATGGACCTTCCATCAGGAGAAGTATTGTCGAAGGTTTACGGGACACCCTGTATATTTTTTCCAAATTTTTTAGACATTTTGTTATCGTATCACTTCGATAGATGCGATTTATTATATTTGGGACTTTCCTTTTCATCGCATCTAATGTATCATCCAATTCGCAAACATATATCTCGTTTTTTAGATACTTCCGTAAAAAGGTGTCCGAAGGGGTGAGGTCTGGACTATTTGGTGGCCATGGAATTATTCCGTTTCTTGTTATCCATTCGTAATATTCCCCCGATTTAGGAAACCGCACACGAGATGTGTGCTGTAGATTTTCGATTAAATCAAAAAAGTCTTCATTTAAAAACCCTTAATACCGTTGACTCGTCGAATACCACATCGCACGACAAAATTTTTTCTGCCTTGGACTTTTACTTCTTTTATTAAATTTGGATTGCGGCTGGACCAAGTACGCCTGTTTTGTCTGTCAAACACACCGACTGTTGAAAATATTGCCTCATCTGTCTATAACACATTTTTAAAGAAATTTAGATTGTCCCTTTAGCGATTCAACATATAGTTACAACAATTTAGTCTGTTCTGAATGCGAATATCTGCTCATTTTTGCACAGCTGTAAACTTGTAAATTTTCATTTGCAAACTTCCAATGCGCAAAGAGGCATTGGGATTTTGCCTATAATATTATAGATTAGAATTATCAGACTTCTCCTTACATTAATTGGCACAATTCTTCTTTGATTTTTAAAGATTTCGTTTCATGCATTTTATTTTCAATTTTTTTAAATGTCTTCCTGCTTGGTGTATTCCTATTAGGATAGACAAGAGCATGCTCCCACTGGATTGAAAAATCAAAATTTGTTGTAAATAGTTTATTTCCCAGTTCTCCCAGTTCTTAAGTACCAAATTCGAGAACCTCCAGGCAGAGGCGTGCTGCCTTCTGAAGTCGTCTTTCACGCATCTGGTACCTAATTTATAAAAATGCGACCGTTAGGCGGGTACTTTTACGACGTACTTTTATTAAGATATATACGATACGCTTTCTCAACTTATCGTAAAGATATCCCAATTTTTAGTGCCGCAAAAGGGAATGAGCATATTTCCCCGCACTAAACGAACCTTTTACTTCTTGAGATGGTATGTTTATTGAACTATGCTGGGAAATAGGTTCTGCTGTACAGGAGCGTAGCTTAAGATCTAGAAATACGAATTAACCTACTTATTATCTATGAACAATAGGGCCTATTTCTTAACCATGCTATGAATTCCGTTTGGCAATTATAGAAGAAACGCTCCCAGAAGAAGGAACTTCCGAGAGGCAATCGAACACCTCTTATAACCGCACCCCCCAGAAAATCGAAATTTGCGGAGGTAAAGGCAATAGGATAACGCGAAAAAAAATGGAAAGTTCGTTGGAATAAAGGAGTTATGGAAGATTCGGCACGTCACTGCGCCCCACGTCCTGTTGAGCAGAGTTTATTCGTTGGCGAGTGTTTTGAAGAGTGGCATAAATCCATGTTGACGCGTCCGAGCATTATTGCACAATTCTTCCATCATCCGAGAAAACAACTCTGTTTCGTTTTAGTTGGCGCACCCTATATATTTGCTTGGACGAGTAAGAAGCCAAAGTTTGGATCATAATTGTAGTTGCTTTTTTTTTCTATTATAGTTTGGTGAAACAGGTGCGTGGTTTGTTTGACTGGGGGAGGATGAGAGATAAGAATTTGCCAAAGAGAATTGGGAATATGAGACTAGAAGAGAAAACAGGGAGGAAGGTGCCTGTCGGAGCTCGTGTCCCTGGCTTCTAGCTGGAGGACTATGTAGAAATGGAAGAAAACTGTAATGGTTCGGAAGGGAATCTGCAAGAGCTAGATCGTGGCTGTTGGAGAAACTCCAACATAAAGATCGCTCTCACGCAATGCTTTAACATCCGGGCAATAAATAACAATAGACGGAAAACAGAACCGTTTCTCATCTCGTCGCTTTAACAGCAACTTCTCTCCTATCTCGATTTCACAAGTTAGAATAAATCACTTTACCAACTTCTAACGCATCTCGTCGCAATAGAAATCTGTAGTTAATTATTTAATCGTCAACCAAACCCTGTATTCCAACTAGTCTGCGATTAAATTTAGTGCGATTCGTGTAACAGAGTTTCTGTACCTTCTCGAACTTTCGGTCCCCCATTATTACTTGACGGTGGCCCGTCTGGTCCTTTGTCTCAAGTACGAAACACCGCCGACGTATTTGAATTTTTCTTTGAGTGCCTAGTGAGGCAGTCGCCACCGTTAGGCAGGAACTCGGGAAGCCCCTGGGATAAACAGTGGCACTAATTAACACACGACATGTTTGTTTCTATTAGCTTTATTACAAATTTCAAATAGTCAGCCCCTTTTCTTAGGCCGAGTCAGCATTACCAGGGTCCTTTCTTGACTGCCTCCCTGTCTAGTTACCAACAAGAACCATCGTCCCTTATCGAGCCCTTCTTGGAATCGGGCACTGGGGTGATTGTTTTATGGCCTCGACATGGTCACATGTTTCTAGAGATTCCATTTCCAATGGTTAAAAATTGTGTGACTTCAACACACAACAGTTCGTGTTTTCATTTAGATACGAAACATTTATTACGATAGCGTTGACGTTCCGGAATCAACCGGACTATTGGAACTATTGCTACAAAATGAACAAAACCTAAATATACTTGTATACATATACAGGGTGACTCTAGATAAGTGGGACAAGCAAATGTCTTGAAATCGGGAAGATTACAAAAAAATGTTCAAACAAAGTCTTCTTTATTTTCGGGGCCTCAACTTTTTATGTCAATTTGTTTTTTCCAAGGTCACACCTTCACCTGTCCTTTGCGACAAAAATGTTTCAGGACGTAACACTTTTTATCGTGTTTTGACTCGGTTCTTAGAAACAGACAATTTGGAGAGAAAGAAAAACGTGAAACCGCTCAACCACTTCATCTGAATGAGAATTATCAAATTGGCGTATTTTACACGCACATAAATTTCATCCATTCCACGTAAGTCTGCATCAAGAATTACATGGTGATGATTTCCGAAATCGAGTGACTTTTTGTACTTGGATACAAAGAAGACTCCATGAAAATGCGATTTTTTTTTCAAATGTACTATTTTCTGACGAATTCTGCTTCACAAACCACGGTGAAGTGACTCGCCACAACATGCATTATTAGTCGGTTGAGAATCCACACCGGTTTAGTGAAGTGGAAAGTGTTGGATTCCCATCCACATTGCCATGTTATTTATGGTTAAAAAATTTGCCACTCCTTCTCGAAGAAGTTAATTCAGGGCAAAGGTTGACAATGTGGTTTCAACATGACGGTTGCCTCGCTCGTTATGCTAGAAATGTCAAAGAAGTTAACTGGCCAGCCCGATCGCCAGGTTTGACTTCAGCAGATTTTGTTTTGTGGGGTCACTTAAAACAAGTAGTTTATAATCGAGTACCAAATACTTCCAAAGACATGAAAATTCGGATCAAACACGCTTGTCGAAACATTACAACTGAAATGCTAGAAAATACCAAACAATCACTTCAAAACAGAATTGTTAAGTGCCTTGAACCGTAGGGGAACCACTTCAAACATCTGTTGGACTGAATTTTTTTATAATAAATTAAAATTCACTACAAAATTAATAAAAGTGTTAAAATAAATGAATAAAGTTTAATGAAATGTTTTTTATTTTGTTCCTGTAATTATGAATTTCGTTAATTTTAGCACAAAATGTTTCAAGTAAAAATATTTTTACTGCCAACAAAGAATTCGAATCTCCAAAAAAAGTTGAGTGTTACATTTGAAAAAATCAAATTGGCCCCAAATGACAGGTGAAGGTGACCTTGGAAAAAACAAATTGACATATAAAAGTTGAGGCCCCGAAAATAAAGAAGACTTCGAACATTTTTTTGTATTTTTCTCGATTTCAAGATATTTACTTCTCCCACTTATCTAGAATCACCCTGTATGCATGTAATTTCTCACCTAAACTGTAAAAATGTTTCCAATACTGCCACGAAGTTCTGCTTTTCTACCAGACTTGCAAATTGTAATGATACAGTGTCCCGTCCATGGAAGATGTAAAGCTCTACACTCAGTGTGTGTTCATCTTCGTCGTCCGATTCACCGTTATCAAATGCCGTTATATCGGTGTCTTCTAGACCAAAAAATATTTCCCCATTTTCGTCTCTGAAAGTAATATCAACGCCCTGATTAACTTTTACGAGTACGTCTGCCATTTCGACAGCCCCTCTTTGGAACTTCACAACATTGAAGCTCGACATTTTCTTCTTCACTAACTTAGCCTTCTGTCGTTCACGTTGGAACTGACGAAAATCCTTTATCAGTTTTTTCATATCCATTTTATCTAAAATAAAAACTATGTTCACTGGTTTTTATCACTGGTTCAATGCGTCCTAACCTATTCCGAATCCCATCGGCCGTCCGTCACTAATTCGTCTCGTCTGGTCCCAATAACAAGACCCAAGACGCACGCGTTGCATGTATAAATAGTTGCCTACTTTAAGTGCAGGATTGTTCATATAATTATGCGGTGCCTTCAGAATTGTTTGTCTGTCACGTGATCAACAATGTAGACAACCAAACATACAACGGTTGGCGACATTGTTCAGTTGTTAGAGTCGGGCTTATAGGAGTTTGTTCGTCCCGAGAGGATGTAGGAGAACGCAACGCGCAGTCGGTGCTAACGGGGTAATGGATGATTCCGTTACTATGCGTGCGCGTGGGAAAGAGCTAGTACCCAAACCCAACGAAGAAGCACATCTTGGGTACTGACTACTCATTTGTACTATTTAACTATTTTATTTTCACGTCTATTTTTGCTACTCTAATTTTACCCCGCCTGAACTCTCGACCTTCGTGTAGATGATGGTCGTGCCGTTTGTTTTTTGAAGCTGCCTAAGCCTCTTAATCTCCCGCGGCCGGCTTTCGTCAACAATGTCGGTGTCCTCTAGCTCCACCACAACTACCACTCATGTAAGTGTCACTTGTCAGTGCGGGTTCTCGAAGTGGACGGCTCTCGAGCGGACAGCGCACCACACTGGAAATGAATTCACTAAATAAAATCAGCTGACAATCCTTGTTTATCAGCTCGGGCCTTTGAGGGTTATGTTATTGTTATGATTAGATATTCTGCATGAACTTTACATTTATTTTAATCGTTATTTGCCAATAAAAACAAATCTGTTTTCCAAAATTTAATGCATTTTATACAAACAGATAACATAGAGAAAACACTAATTTTAAGTACTGACAAGTAAGTTAAAACTTAAGAAATTAGAACGATTAAAGTCTACATTTATCATCAGCGGTTCGACTCGATTCTCCGTTATATTGCCTAATTTCCACGTTTTGGTTTCTACTTTTCCCTTACATTGCTTTCAGAACGGCATTAAACGCACCTTGGTACGTTTGCAACCAGACAATAAAAAGAGATCAAAACAATGATGGACATCATGAAAGAACATGATATCGAGACATTCCAAGCAGTGGAGCAACACCGAAACGAACTGATCAGGAAAGCAACAGATTACACTCTGGAGCATGCCATTCTGCACAAAAGACCAAAACATCAGTTACAAGATAACGGATGACCATAAAGAACAGACCTGCATATGACCAAGCAAACATTTGCAGGCTAGAGGTAAAGACCAGAGCCATAAGGCTTCTTCCGCAATGATGAAAAAAAAAACCGAAATAGCCTGCCTGGTTCTTCTGACCCATCTTCGTTAAAAGCACAAACACATCAATCAAGTGAACGAAGAAAGAAGCGCCCAGACGGACAGAAGAGGGCAGAAGAACTCCACGTTGGGGAGGTAACTCCAGTCAAAAGAAAGGAGAGGTATCAAACGCCTCCCAGATAGGCAAGAAAAGGCCTAGAGCGAAAGCAGAGTAAAAAGCGATAGTTCCGCTCGACTCTGCTAGCTCACATATGAAACGACAGAAGTGCGCTCGAGAAATTCGAACTTTCAAACTCGAAATTCTTCGCTACACGGGGTTTTTTAGTGGGTGAAACCCCACACAGGCTCGTTGCAGGGGCACCAATATCGCCTTCTGGCAAGATTTTTTACCCCTTGGGTCGTGACCCCACAAAAAGAAAAAGATCATTTGCAGTACTGCTCGCTTGGTACGATGGACAGGGGGAGTTCTGCAACGTTGCCGACTCGCTCTTAAACGGCCGGGAGCTTAATCGTTATTTAAAATTTGCCATCAAAATTATTTCAAATAATTTTTCTTCTCATAATTAAATAAAATAAATGCAACACTTAAATGTAAGTGTAAAATTCCATAAATAAATAAATAAACAATTAACATTTGTTGTTAATAAAAAGTACATTAAATGTTCAAATTTGCCCCCTCCTTGTGCAGAACAGTAACCGAACCGATCATAAGAAGCCTACCGCACTCTTGCGAGTGTTTTTGGACTAGTAGCTTGCATGCAATTTCGAATTTCAATTCGCAACTCATCAAAATGATTAGCACTATCATCTTGAAATCTATAAATTATAGATTTGACATAACTCCACAAGAAAAAATCTGCAAGACTTAAATCAGGGGATTTTGCTGGCCATACAATGGTTTCCCGTCCACTTATCGCTCTGTTTGGGAAATGTCTCTCAAGACATTCTCGAACAGGAGCGGCATTGTAGGTAAGACAACCATCTTGCTGAAACCATACATCTTCTAAATTAATTTCTAATTGTAGGTTTTTTAGAATAATTTGTGCCTGGAGCAAATCAAGGTATTTCAATCTATTCAAAGTACCCTCAATGAAAAACAGACCAATTGCAAGGTCACCCAAAATACCTCCTTTTTTCACGAGGGAAATCTTCAAAAGACGTCCGGCTCGGTGTCCTGGCGGCTGGATAGTGTGGGATATGCCTGCTGCGTCTACCAACTAGAAACCTCGGGTTACCACTCTTGTCCTGCGTCTACTCGGGATTGTCTCGCGGGATATAACGTCGACGAAGGCGGAGGATTAAGTGTAGTTGGTTCGTAGTCGCGCGACGAGGTTACGTTCGGTGCAGTGTGGAAACAAGAAGCACAACGATCTGCCTCTTTATCTTCCCCTGCTTATCTTTTGCTAGTTCTTCCATCGAACAGAGCCAGGATTTATTTATTTATTTATTTTTCATCTTTCAGTAGGGTTACTGCATCCACCTCCCACTTGATTTGCCGATATTTCGACCTCCCGATGGTTATTACAGTTCGCCGCGCAGTTTCTCGTCAAAGTCTTGGAGTAGCCAGAAATTTGTGCTCCCCCTTTCGCTCGAGTTTGAACCGGACACTCGGAGTTTTTTGAACGGCCCCCCATTGCTGGAACTTCGGATTTCGCCTTCTCCGGTACGAGTGTGTAACCCCCCCCTTGAATTCGTCGATTTTTGTTCCGTCCTTCTCATTTAAATTCCCACATTCCGTGGTTTCTTTAATAAATTCTGTCCGCCATTTCGTCTAGAAAAAAAGACGCAAGTTTTTCTCGGAGTTCTCCGTGGAAGAAACCGACCAGAATTGGCTTTTCTAGATCCGACTATTTTTTAGGAAAAATTTTGAATGATTCCCCGTCGTCGGTTCTTCTGTTCGAATCGTCGCCAGTGTCGACTAAAACTTCCTCTAGGATCCGTCAAATTTTGTTCCGTCCTCGTCGTTTAATTTCCCAGACTCCGTGGTTTCTTTTGAATAAATTCCATCCGCCACTTCGTCTAGAAAAATTACAAGTTATTCCTAAAAATCAAAATCTTAATGTTTGCCTAGACATTCGGTTCACATTTTCCATTAACCAGCAATGAGTGACGACTGAATTAGCGTGACCTAATAATTGAAATGTCGATTCATCCGTAAAAAGGACGTTTTTGATGAAATTTTCATGATTATTGGCCCTTTCCATCATTGTTTCACAAAAAACCAGCCGTATCTCATGATCTTCAGGAAAGATTTGGTTCATTTTTTTCACCTTGTACGAAGTGTACCTGTTTTTCCTCGAAACTCTGCGGGCGGTGGTATGTGACACATCTACTCGGTTCGTCATTTCATTGAGGGACTGATCAAGATTTTCCTCAACACTGGCACAAACCGTGATTTCCTGTTCCTCCCTTTCATTGCTATCTTGTGGGGGGCGTTTATGATGCAGGGGCGAAACACATCCAGTCGTCTCGAAATTTTGAATGATAAGACGCATTCTGGTAACCCTGGGAACGGGCCGATTCTCAAAATGTCCTAGTTTTCTCTTCTAAGCAAAAACTAATACCAAACACATACATCGAAGTCCCGTTTCCCGATTTTTACTGTACACAAAAGAAGTCACTGTACCTACGTATGACTATGTACATGCACTGCGTTTGTAAATTACGCATAAATTCGTTGTTTTTCTGAAGAACGAAATTTTCCAAAAAAATCTTCGAACGCGTTAATTTTGCTTTAAAAAAGTGCTTTCTATTGATGTATCGTTTGGGCCAGTGGCGTCCGTAATTTTTTAAATTACAACCCCCGATTTGTTTCTTGCATTTGAAGGTCCGTTATATCTACTTTATGATTTATGGGAAATTCTTAGTACGTTACATAACAAAAATTTCGAGAAAATAAAATTCAAAATCCAAAAATGAACTACCTCATTTGAACACGAATACTTTGCTCGTGAGTCAAAAACAGTTCCTTGAGTGGCTTTTTTGCTGAATAAAATGTACTAAAAAGAGCAAAACAAATTGTAAATAATTACAGATTTTGTGTGTAAATTTTGGAAAATATTTCAAATAAAATTGTTCTATTTCTAGCAATAAAGTTGCATTCACCTACCGGGGGTTGCCACGTTTGACTCTAATTCCATTTATTTTCAGAATTGGCCTTAACTGTGACCCAAAGAATTGAAATTTTAATGCTGATGAGGTGCAGAGATCGATCACTACAAGAAGCGTGCGAGTTGCTTAATAATAACTACCCGGAAAGGCTCACGACGCAATCAACAGTTGGCAGGGTGTTAACGATCGACCAGGAAATGGAGCTCCTAAATTTAATGAACAGCTTAAATTAAATGTTCTTTTGACCGTGGAAGAAAATTCACAGAGTGGCGTTCGTCAGATTAGCGAAAATCTTCTCACCACATGTCTGCCAAGGTGAGTAAAATATTGAAGGTAAGAAAATGGCAACTTTTCAAATCACACCAGGTACAAGAATTAAGTGAAGACGACCCAGATCGAAGAATGTGGTTTTGCGAGGTTTCGATAAATATGAATAACCATCATCTACTTCTATTCCAAAAATGTCCTTTTCTCCGATGAGGCTACTTTCACATTAAATGGGTCAGTGAACGGTCAGAATTGCAGGTACTGGGCATCGGAAAATCCTCGATGGGTGGGAGAGGCTCGGAGTATTTTGGAAAAATTTACCTATGGAAGAATAATAAGAAGTCTTTTGCGAAGGAAATTTAGATGGCCTCCAATTCCTTCGATTTTCCCAAGAACATGTGGTTCCTGCACTGACAGACTTATTTCCGGATATAAACAACCCGAGAACGATTAACGCAAATTTATGCCTTCAACAGGACGAGGCTCCACGACATTATTGTGGTCATCGTTCGCGAATATCTTGATCAGGTATTTCCGAATAAATAGATTGAAAAATGTGGCATCGTCGAGTGACCGCCGAGATCTCCAGACCTCGATCCGTTGGATTTTTTTCTTTGGGGTCACCTTGAAAATGTAGTGTGCACCGGTCGACATTGAAGAGCGGAAAGACGGGATAAGAATTCAATGCAACGATATTGTACCGGAGGTTTTACACGGAATCCAACCAGGAATTGTTGACCCCCCAGGACGCTGTCGAATTCGAAATGGTGGTCAATTCGAGCATTTATTCAAATAAATTAAATAATTCATTTTCAAATTTCCGGTTTTATTTTCTCGAAGTTTTTGTTGCGTAACACACTAATATTTTCCCACAAGTCATGAAGTAGAAATAACGCACCTTCGCATGCCGGAAAAAAAGTCGGCGGTGTCGTTTAAAAAATTTATTGATGACGTCATATTTTGCATACGAGTGACGTCACTGACACAAACGACACGTCACAGAAGGTACTTTTTGAAAACAAAATTGAAGGAGTCGAGGATTTTTTTTTTGGAAAATTTCATTCGTGTATTTGTTCGTTTATGTGTTACACTCAAAAGTTTACATAATGTGTGCGTGAGGAACTATGTGCAATTAGATTTGTTCAAACTTTTAGATACGTAAAGGCGTATGTGCGTAACATACATAAGATGTGAAAAATATGAATTTTTTTATTATATTTTTATAGCGTACCTCCGGTTGCAGAGTACCCAATTTTTGCTCCCTACAGAGTACTTTACGACCGAAATTCGCTGTAATTATACTGTTAAATTTTGTATAAATTTTATTTAACATTTATTAATAGTGAAACCTAATTTTATTTATCTTTTGCAGATTTGTTCTAAATGAGAATGCTGAATTTGACAAGATTCGCATCTCAGCAACAGCCCAATCGAATCGTCTCTGACGTATTGTTACGACTGACGGACGGGCGTGGCAGGTAAAAGACGGTTAAAAAAGTACATAGAACACTCAACCGAGCGATTTATAGTTACTTTTAAGTGCAACGAGCGTTCTGGTACGTTTGTTCATGTTAATGTTTGCATGTTTGTTAGAAAATTGTTGAATCTGTTAGTAACTGGACCTTTAACTATACATAGATTTTGAAAGACTTGGAATGAAACAAGATTTGAAAACGTTCTCGGAACCGTTTCCATAATAAGTAGGGCGGAAACAAAATCACGCATTCCCCAACCTATCCGCGCCTTCCCTCTAGCCCCCAGCTGCCCCAACCTTGCAATTTTAAACGGCACCCCCCCCCCCCCCACTTGTAATACCTCATTTTAAAGGTTTTTTTAAACCGGTTTCCGATAGTATTAACTAACAACACGTTTGTTCAAGCAGTTATCGAAGTTTTATATTGAAAAAAAAATGTATAATGTAAATTTTCAGAATCGTATCGAAGGGCAGAGTAGTTTTTCAAATAATAATTTTCCTCTTTATTTAGAGATTTTGAAGAGTTTACACGCACATTTTCTACATTATAGACATTTTGTCCAGCAAAATTAGTAGTTTTCTTTATCCGGAGCTCTGCTTTCAGTCGTTCATTTACTTCACTTAGTTTTGCTACTGAGACCAATTAAGAAGGTTTCGACCAATATTTTTGACTAATTTTTGAAACATTGAGCATCAGCGTCGCTAAATGGTTCATTTCATTTTTTTTTCCACAATGGCGCGCACCATTGAGACCGCAATTGAACCTTTCATCGTTCGTGAGTTAGAAAGCCAGGGTGACATGCGAGGAAATGCGTCTTTAAACGAGGATTCGCTACATTTTCACCACTACGGGTTACCTTCTCACCACGTGGTTCCAGATAGGCGATCGCTAGATGACCACCGTTCAAATAAATGAGTTGGTTGACCGGGCGTTATATTGCGGCCGCCAAGTTGTCCAGACCTAACACCCGTTGACTTTTTTTACAGGGCCACCTAAAATCTTTTGCTTTTAAAAAGCAGCCCAACTCAATTGAGGTACTGCAAAAAAGAAGTATTTAGGCATGTCGGGCTATTTTAAGGCTCTGTTATTGTCAGGACAATGGCGGAAACCACTTTGAACACTTAATTAAACAAAAGGTAAATACAAACGTTCCGTTTCTTTTTTATTTACTATATTGCTACCTGCTGGGACAAATGCGACGTTAGTTAACACCACCCCAAAGCACTTTTAAAGAGCTTCAAAATGAGGCATTACAGGTGGGGGTTGCCATTTAATGTTGCTGAGGCCGGGAAGGGGATTAGTAAGTTCGTAATCTTGGTTCCCCCTATTTACTGTAAAAACGTTTTCGATGAATTTTTTCCATGTTTTTCCATTCCCGAGACGTGCCATTGCGAGTTATTGGCATGTCACCCTCTACAAGGGGACGATTGCGAGGGGCAAGTAACCCTTAGAATAGAGCACATTTTATTCGTTAACGTTAAATAAAACTTTTAATTGGCAGAGGTCGAACCAAACAACGTGATAGAATTATTCCGAATTGTAAATACATGTTATAGTTGAAAATAATACTGTATTATGCATCGCGGTTGCGAAGTGAGTTATTATGCCTCGCACGTCAAGCTTAAATCCCGAGGTGCGCAACACTAACGAATCTACGATGCGTCAGGCTTTAGTATTTCACAACCGCGCTGCATATGCGACTTTTTCCACTGCGAGACGTTTAATTGGGCGGGCATCCCCTCCTCTCACCCGCTCTTCCTCAAACCTCTTGCTCAGGATAGAGCGGATCTCCTCCCTTCTTCCCGTCCCTTCGGCAGGGTCAAGAGGACTTCGCCCCGTTACGCCTCCCTGACGCAGCATATTTCCACCTTAGTCCCGCTTTGAACCACCAGCTGCCTGACCATTTTCAGGGTGTCGCCGTAGATAGTCCTCTCCCCCTTCGAAACAAAGAGGACTTCTTCGTCCCTCCTGCCCCCTCCTGCTTGGGCGGGTGTAGGAGAGACAGTCACTCCCCCCCTTTATCCCCAAAAGGCATGCAGAGGAGAACCCTGAGGCCGTCTCCCCGATCATGCATCGCCGCTGCCTTTGAGACCAGGAATTCGCCCCCGACACCAGTGGGACGACTACCCGGATCCTCCCCTCCAACCTCATCGTCTGGAAGAGCGCCGGAAGCGCCCCCAGCACCTCTCTCTGACCCGTGCCTTTCAGTCTTCTGAAAAACACGAGTCTCTCTCTCTCGTTTTTGCTTTCCCGCTCTTGACCAGAGTGCTGGTCTGGCGCAAGAACGGGAAACTCTCCCCTCTCGCATCGTCCAACTCCCCCAGTTCCGGATGGACCTGCGAGACCTATCCCCGAGGTGGCTGAACTCTGCCCCCACAACTGCTACATCCGCTCTTAACCGTGCCCGAGGGGATCGCCCCATCTGTTGGCTCCGAGGATATAACAGTGATGTTGGAGGGGTTAACTGACTGAGGAAAGACAGGACGGACAATAACACAGATAGCAGGAGGACTAAAAGAAAACAAAACATTGGGTTACAGCTTCGTGAGGGAAGAGGTGTATTAAAAGGAAAAGTGCACTGAGGTGTTTATCCTGAAGGAGGCTGTGGACAGGTGTTTAGGCCAGGGGTTTTTAGTTTCTGCCTAACAGAATCGACTGCCTCACAAGGCACCCGAGGAGGTATCTCCCTTTCGCTGATGAGGTTTGTTACATTCGAAGGACCAGACGATGCTTCGTCTATTGAGGTGTATGGTTCCAAGGGTTGAGGAAGCAAAAAACTCCGTGGCACGAACTAATGAATTTACTTCACCCTACAGATATCACTTTACAACTTGCGTACACTACAGAGTTACCGTAGCTAATGAGTTGCCCGAGATCTGAAAAGGTTTACCTGTACGGTTGGTGTAAGGTTGTGCATGTGAGTTACGAGACAGAAGTTGGAGATAGAGAGGTTCGCGTTCACGGACCGACAATCTGCTAGAAACGGGAGAGAGAGCGTTGAGCGACAGACTTTGAGTACTTAGGGTTGTAATAGAGTTGAGTTTAGGGAAGAAGCTTCGTTCCGATCGCGATCACTTCTTTTCTTTTTCTTGTCTTCTCTCACCCGCCCCGATTTTTAGCCTCACAAGGAAGGTGAGGCTGGAGGGAGTTCACCGCGATCAGCCCTTGACCAATCCCAGCCGACACCACCCCTTGGTTCGTGGGAAACTTTCTTTTTCCATTTCTCCGCGGTCAAGCCCAGATTGTTGCCAGAAACAAAGGTATAATAATTAACACAGTATTAATTATTTTATTGATAAAGGTGTGATTATTATAAAAAAGAAATTGATCCCGTTAAATAGTGCTCACTCGGATGATTGTTGGAGCCGGACTGACTTGTGATGCCGTTTTGCTTGATAATCATTCCACTGAAAAATAATCAAACAACAACCGCTTTAGATTTGCCGAAATAAATAATCGCACTGTGGTGTTTTAATGCCGTAATCAAAAGAGACTTATCTTAAGTATAATAACTAAAAAAATCTAATTGTCATTAGAGTTGTATTATTCAACAGATACCAGTCTTCTGAACCTGAGCTGCAAGAAATACTCAAAAATCAACAAGGAACGTCCCTACACCTCAAACAATGTAACATACCAGGTTCTGACATTCTCATCTTCTGTGATGACAATGGTGCAAAGATTAGATCCTCCATTACAGAATCTCAGAAGAATGATCTTCAGCAAGTTTCACAATCTCTCACACCCAGGCATTAGGAGCACAACTAAACTCATCTCTTCTCATTTTGTTTGGCCTGCTATGAATAAGGATATCCGCAACTGGACTAAGGCCTGCATTGATTCCCAGAAGTCTAAAGTCCACCAACACACCTTAATTCCATTCAAGCAGTTCCAAATTCCAGGTGCTAGATTTCAAGTTGTGAATTTAGACATAGTTGATCCACTGCCCTCTTCTAACGGGTTTGCATATTGGCTAACATGTATTGATCGATTTTCATGTTGGGCTGAGACATTTCCCATGAAGGATATGACGACCGATACGGTTGCCAAGACCTTCTACAGCAATTGGATTTGCAGATTCGGTTCTCTCCAAAAAATCATCACGGACCAAGGGCAACAGTTCAAAAGCTCCCTTTTGGCATCTCTGGCATACTACTGGGCTGTGAACAAGCACGTTCCACCCCATGACTAATGGCAAAGTGGAAAGTTGGCACTAAACTCTGAAGGCAGCAATAATGGCCTATCCAACAGAGCGTTGGACGGAGGTTTTGCCTACAATCTTGCTGGGTTTACATGTTACGTTGAGAGATGAAATTGGTGTCTCACCAGCAGAGATGCTTTACGGAACTTCCCTATATCTGCCTGGAGAATTCTTCGAGTCCGTGCAATCCAATGTAGACCCCACTTCATTTGTCGCTCAATTGAGACAAAAAATGCAACTCCTGCAACCGGTTCCCTCAAGCAACCACAGTAGAAGGAAAATCTTCATTGCGCCGGAAATAGATATCTGTACGCACGTCTTCGTACGTAACGACGCAGTTAGGAAACCGCTCCAACCCCCATATGAAGGTCCCTTCCCTGTAAAAAGCCGTGCTGATAAGTATTTCACCATCTTAATCAACCACAGAGAAATCAACATCTCTAAGGGCCGTCTCAAACCGGCTTTTATCCTAGCCCAAGATCCTACCTCCCGTGATCACTCCTATACCGACCCAAAACCCCTTCACGACACAGACAAGTGGGTACGGTTCGTCTAGCGCCAGAGTCCGATGCTAAAGCCTTTAGCATGATTCCAATTATAATTTTTAGTAGCTTTAGGCCTTCTGGTAATAATTTTTAGCACAGGCACAATGTTAAAATAAATTTTGTACTCCGTATCTGGGAGGGAAGTGTTATGGAGAAGCCGGCGGCGCGTCAAGCTGTCAACCGTCAGACTATGACAGTTTGACGTGCACCACAACAATCTGTCGGTTCCCTAGGAGATTTAAACAGCTGGCGAGAAAACGGCCTCCAGATCTTGCGGCAAGGCGTTCCAGAACGTTCAGCGGGGGGGGATAAATGGCAGGGCACCCTCGTACATCTGCGACGCTTCTTTTCTCCCTACACGGTGAAACCTGGCTCCCACAATTTCCTGTTAACAAATTCTAACAGCACACATTTAGGCATAAGTTTATTATGTACTACATAAATATATACATTCACAAGTACCGATAACCACTCTACATCCTGCGAACAATCGGATAGTGAAAGCCCTACGACCACTATCCGACATAAACAAGAATTGTCAGCTGATTTTATTTAGTGAATTCATTTCTAGTGCGGTGCACTGTTCGCTCGAGAGCCGTCCACTCCGAGAACCCGCACTGACAAGCGACACTTACACGAGTGGCGGTTGACGAATGCCGGGGGCAGGAGATTAAAAGGGTTAAGCAGCTTCAAAAAACAAACGGCACGACCATCATCTCCACGAGGATTGAGAGTACAGGTGGGGAAAAATTAGAGTAGCAATAGTAGAAGTGAAAACAAAATAGTACAAGTAGTACAAAAGGGTACTCAGTACCCAAGGTCAGTTTCTTCTTCAGGTTTGGATACTGGCCCTTTCCCACGCTCACGCCTAGTAACGGAATCATACATTACCCCGTTAGCACCCAAATTTTCTTTTTGGAGATTCGAATTCTTTGTTGGCAGTAAAAATTTTACGGACGAATCGACATTTCCATTATTAGGTCACGCTAATTCAGTCGTCACTCATTGCTGGTTAATGGAAAATTTGAATCGTATGTCTGGACAGACATTAAGATTTTGATTTTTAGGAATAACTTGTGATTTTTCTAGACGAAATGGCGGACAGAATTTATTCAAGAAACCACGGAATCTGGGAAACTAAACGACGAGGACAGAACAAAACTCGACGGATCCTAGAGGAAGTTTTAGTCGACACTGGCGACGACTCGAATCGAAGAACCAACGACGGGGGACCATCCAAAATTTTTCCTAAAAACATAGTCGAATCGAGAAAAGCCAATTCTGGCCAGTTTCTTCCTCGGAGAACCCTGGGAAAAACTTGCGTCTTTTTTTCTAGATGAAATGGCGGACGGAATTTATTAAAGGAACCACGGAGTGTGGAAATTTCTCGAGAAGTCCGATAAGAAATTTCCACAACAATCATGAATGGGCCGAGGAAAACCCGTACCAAGCTCCAGAAGTTGATTTTCAACGCAATTTTTCTTTGGAGCTGTGGGCGATTGGCCAATTGCATCAACATTTCTACCAGAAAGACTTACAGGCGCAGTTCATCATAACTTTTTAGAACAGTCGTTACCTGAATTCCGTAAAGATATTTCCATCGGCAACCAAAAGTGCCACATGATTTATCCCCGATGGAGCACCAGCGCATTTTAGTAGGATCGCTCGCGAATTTCTAATGGAAACATGTGGAGATCGCTGGACTGGTCGTGGCGGACCTCACTTGTGGCCAGCTAAATCCCCAGACTTAAACCCTCTGGACGACTTCCTGTGGGGTCGTTTAAAATCATTAGTTTACACTGATCCAATGGGAAACCTGGAAGATTTGAGAAATGGCATAATTAATGGGTGCGATTCAATAGAAAACAGTCGTGGTATTTTTGAAAGAGTTCGTCTGTCGGTAAGGAAAAGATTAAGTGCATCCGTCCAAACTGACGGCAGTCATTTCGAAGGATTATTGTGGCTTTTAGTAAACTTCACGAAAAACGTTTATCGCCCTGTATCTAGGAAACGAAGCATTTTTCCTATCGTCCTAATCGTCAATGGGTCAAAACCTTAAAATTACTCAGAGAATGGCCCCCTAAATTTTTGCCTAACATTTAGGAAACACACTGTGTATTACGTGCGCTTTTAAGGGGCCTTAACTAGTATCGATCATATTAAAAACTATCAAATTCTACCAAACGCTTTAAAAGTTATTTAACAAAAACCGACGTTCAGTGGCGTATCTTAAAAACGGGGAAAAAATCAAGGATAACTCTGCAGCAAAAAGTCTAATAAAAAAATTGTTTAAATAAAAGATATAAATTTTTTAAGGGTCCACGAGGATTTGCAAGAAATACGGGGTCGCTACTTGAACAAAAAGTTTACTCTTGAAATGACGTTTTGGCTAAAAGTCGCCATCTTCGTGGCACATGACCCCCCCCCCCCTTCCGGACAACTTTCATTTGAAACTTTTTTCATATAATTTTTTTGAGCAATCTTCAATCACAGCTTTAAGGGGGACACCCTGTATACAGGTGCGTCAGATGAGACTGAAGGAGTAGCAGCTACTAAAAAACTATTAAAGAACCTAATGAGAGAGCATTTGAAGGAGGGACATTGTCTGTTTACGGACAGCTTTACTTCACTGTACCGGGACTTAAGGGCAAACAGAGAGGACAATCCTGAAGCTGTTGTCAGAACAAAACTGCAGACGGGACGGACAAGGGCAGCATATCGAGACCTGTATAATGACTGGACAACGGAGGGACAGAAGAGAGTTACTCCGCATATCGTCAGGGTTTTCCATCGACTTGGTGCAAACACCAAATGAAAAAGGGAACATTAGGGACAAACCTGAAGCTATTGCAAAGTGTAACGAATACATGGGTGGGACTGATCGTATGGATCAAATGATTTCGTATTATCCCCACGTTCGAAAATAGTTGCGTTGGTACAAAAAAGAGGGAATTCACATGTTCCAGACATTTTTATATAATTCTTTCCTCCTCCGCAGGAAAAACTCCAGAAAACGTTTGTCATGCCACGAATTCCGTTTGGCAATCATAGAGGAAACGCTCCCAGAAGAGGGACCTTCTGAAAGGCAATCGAACACCTCTCATAACCGCACCCCTCGGAAAATCGAAATTCGCGAAGGTAAGGGCAATAGGATAATGCGAAAAAAATGGAAAGTTTGTTGGAATAAAGGAGTTATGGAAGATTCAGCACGTCACTGCGCCCCATGCCCTGTTGAGCAGGGTTTATTCGTTGGCGAGTGTTTTGAAGAGTAGCATAAATCCATGTTCACATGTCCGAGCATTCTTGCACAACTCTTTCATCATCCGAGAAAACAACTCTGTTTCGTTTTAGTTGGCGCACCCTATATTTGCTTGAACGGGTAAGAAGCCATAGATATGTGCCAAAGTTTAGATCATAGTTGTTTTTTTCCGGTTTGGGGAAACAGGTGTGTGGTTTGTTTGACTGGAGAAGGATGAGAGATAAGAATCTGCCAAAGAGAATTGGGAACATGAGACTAGAAGAGAAAACAGGGAAGAAGGTGCCTATCGGAGCTCGTGCCCCTGGCTTCTAGCTGGAGGGCTATATAGAAATGGAAAAAAACTGTAATGGTTCGGAAGGGAATCTGCAAGAGCTAGATCAAGGCTGTTGGAGAAACTCTAACATAAAAATCGCTCTTACGCAATGCCCTAACATCTGGGCAATAAATAACAATAGACGGAAAACAGAACCGTTTCTCATCTCGTCGCTTTAACAGCCACTTCTCTCTCCTCTCTCGATTTCACAAGTTAGAATAAATCACTTTACCAACTTCTAACACATCTCGTCGCAATAGAAATCTGTAGTTAATCATTTAATCGTCAATCAAACCCTGCATTCCAACTAGTCTGTGATTAAATTTAATGTGATTCGTGTAACAGAGTTTCTGTACCTTCTCGAACTTTCGGATCTCCATTATTTCTTGACGGTGGCCCGTCTGATCCTTCGGCTCAAGTACAAAACCCCTCCGGCGCATTTGGATATCTCTTTGAGTGCCTAGTGAGGCAGTCGCCACCGTTAGGCAGGAACTCGGGAAGCCCCTGGCTTAAACAATGGCACTAATTAACACACAACATGTTTGTTTCTATTAGCTTTATTACAAATTTGAAATAGTCAGCCCCTTTTCTCAGGCCAAGTTAGCATTACCAGGGTCCTTTCTCGATTGCCTCCCTGTCTAGTTACCAACAAGAACCATCGTCCCTTATCGGGTCCGCCCCTCTTCTTGGAATGGGGCACTGGGGTGATTGTTTTATGGCCTCGACGTGGTCACAAGTTTCTAGAGATTCCATTCCCGATGGTCAAAAATTGTGTGACTTTCATTTAGATACGAAACTTCACAAATATTTATTGTGAGAGTGTTGAGGTTCCCGAGTCGGTTGGGTTATTGGAACCATTGCTACAAAATGAACAAAACCTAAATATACTTGTATACATGTACAGGGTGACTCTAAATAAGTGGGACCAGCAAATATCTTGAAATCGGGAGGATCTACAAGGAAAATGTTCAAACAAAGTCTTCTTTATTTTCATCCATACCACGGAAGTCTGCATCAAGAATTACATGGTGATGATTTCCGAAATCGAGTGACTTTTTGTACTTGGGCACAAAGAAGACTCCATGAAAATGCACATTTTTTTTCAAATATACTATTTTCTGATGAATCCTGCTTCACGAACCACGGTGAAGTGACTCGCCACAACGTGCATCATTACTCGGTTGAGAATCCACGCCGGTTTCGTGAAGTGGAAAGTGTTGGATTCCCATCCACATCGCCATGTTATCTATGGTTGAGTCCGTTATATGTTAAATGTCTCAAAGCAAAACTCATAAAAGTATCAAACCGAAAGGGCGGTTCTGCGTTTGATTAGAAGAAACATAAAACTGACCCACGACATGTACCACCTAGTATGTTAAATAAATATCAGCGACTCGACCATTCGCAGAACTCATGAATTGACACATCAATGGCAAAATCCCATTAAGGTACACGTTTGGATCACTTTCACCCTGAAAATCCTGACCCATGGGAAGGTACCCACCAGGGCCCGGATTGGTCAACGAAGAAAAAGGAGGGTGATCCAAACTTAACGAGGTCGGGAAACCAGAGAAGAAAATACAGTTTGTTTTTACGAGAAACACACAAACGGTTTTTCCTCACCTTATAACCATTTTTTTTGTACTATTCAACCTTTAGAAACTAATAGAGACATTTGTTGACGTTAAGTAGTGAAGTTTCTCTCGCCCATCGTCCTGCTTTTTCGTGGCGGTATCCACGTATAAAATAACACCCGGTATCAGAGTATTCTTCCCCGGGACTCCGACAAAAGACAGCGTAGGTACATATCTGATTGGGCCATGTTTCTTTTATGCAAACCTGAATGCAGAGAAATATCGTCATTTTTTGTTAGAAAATCTGCCACTCCTTCTCGAAGAAGTTAATTCGGGGCAAAGGTTGACAATGTGGTTTCAACGTGACGGTTGCCCCACTCATTATGCTAGAAATGTCAGAGAATTTTTAAACGAACGTTTCCCACAAAAATGGATTGGGTGCGGTAGTGAAGTTAACTGGTCAGCCCGATCACCAGATTCCTTTTGTGGGGTCACTTAAAACAAGTAGTTTATAATCGAGTACCAAGTACTTCCAAACACATGAAAATTCGGATCGAAAACGCTTGCCGAAACGTTACAACTGAAATGCTGGACAATACCAAACAATCACTTCAAAACAGAATTGTTAAGTGCCTTGAACCGTAGGGGAACCACTTCAAACATCTGTTGGACTGAATTTGTTTATAATAAATTAATAAAGTTTAATGAAATGTTTTTTATTTTGTGCCTGTAATTATGAATTTCGTTAATTTTAGCACAAAATGTTTCAAGTAAAAATATTTTTACTGCAACAAAGAATTCGAATCTCCAAAAAAAAAATTGAGTGTTACATTTGAAAAAATCAAATTGACCCCAAATGACAGGTGAAGGTGACCTTGGAAAAAACAAATTGACATAGAAAGTTGAGGCCCCAAAAATAAAGAAGACTTCGAACATTTCTTTGTAGTTCTTCGCAGTTTAAAGATATTTGCTTGTCCCGTTTATCTAGAATCACCCTGTATGTATGTAATTTCTCACCTAAACCGTAAAAACGTTTCCAATACTGCCACGAAGTTCTGCTTTTCTACCAGACTTGCAAATTGTAATGATACAGTGTCCCGTCCATGGAAGATGTAAAGCTCTACACTCAGTGTGTGTTCATCTTCGTCGTCCGATTCACCGTTATCAAATGCCGTTATATCGGTGTCTTCTAGACCAAAAAATATTTCCCCATTTTCGTCTCTGAAAGTAATATCAACGCCCTGATTAACTTTTACGAGTACGTCTGCCATTTCGACAGCCCCTCTTTGGAACTTCACAACATTGAAGCTCGACATTTTCTTCTTCACTAACTTAGCCTTCTGTCGTTCACGTTGGAACTGACGAAAATCCTTTATCAGTTTTTTCATATCCATTTTATCTAAAATAAAAACTATGTTCACTGGTTTTTATCACTGGTTCAATGCGTCCTAACCTATTCCGAATCCCATCGGCCGTCCGTCACTAATTCGTCTCGTCTGGTCCCAATAACAAGACCCAAGACGCACGCGTTGCATGTATAAATAGTTGCCTACTTTAAGTGCAGGATTGTACATACAGGGTGCGCCAACTAAAACTAAACAGAGCTGTTTTCTCGGTTAATAAAAAAGTTATGCAAAAATGCTCGGACACGTCAACTTTAACGTGGAGGGGGAAGATTTTTTATTAGATATTTACGGTGGTTGCCTTCACCCCCTGGGCAGGGGATGAACCACCCCTGGAATTTTAAATGGGAAGGGGGGTCGAGTTATGCATCAAATTAAAGGTTTTTTGAAGGGCTTTATGGTGATACCAAAATGTCTTACTTTCGAACAACCACTGATGGATGAGTAAAACCATTATTTCTTCATGAACCACACTTAAAGCTAAAATCATGGATTTTGTTAGGTAATAATAATGGGTTTTATGAATTAAAAAAAAATTAAATATTATAATCAAATTAACATTTATTCTTTTTCTCTATTGAAGTTAGATGCGATTTAGTCATTTTTGATAAATAATTCAAAATGAACAAAGTTTAATGTTTTTTGCTGTACTAAAAATAAAATCCTTATCAACAAGTTCTTGCCTGGAAGTATCGAAAACATCGAAAATTAAACCCGTTTGGTTTGTGACTCTCAGGTGACCTGGTAATTCATCGTCTGTGTTAATCGTTAAAAATGGTTTATTCAACTGCAGAGAGAGTTGAGATTATTGAATTATTTTTTGTAAATGGAAAATGTGCGAACCAAGCAGTTAATGTTTTCAACGAACGTTATGGGGACAAGCATGTAAGCCGAGAGTATGTGCTGGATTTAGTAGCGAAGTTTAGAGAAACTGGCTCAATTCTTAACGTAAAAAAGAATCGTAGACACCCGGTCAGAAATGAGGCGGTGGAGGTAGGAGTTTTAGGACATATGGTTTTAGAACCAACAACCAGTACAGGACAGTTGGCGACTTCCACTGGAATAAGCGCAACCAGCATTCGCAGAATTTTAAAATCACACAAATTTCACCCCTACAAAATTAAACGAAGACGATTTTGACCGCCGACTACAATTTTGCGAACTCATAAGCCAACGAGCCACTGAAAATCAGAACTTTATTTTCAATATTTGCTTTTCGGACGAAGCAAGTTTTCCTTTAAATGGCATTGTTAATCGTCACAATTGTAGATATTGGTCAGATATTAACCCACATATCTTCCACGAAGCGCATACACAACATCCTCAAAGGAATTTTGCTACTAATTGTAGGATGTAACCATGATGTATGTGTCTGTCTGCATGCCTCTCATTAAACAAAGTTGCCGTTACTTTTGCGCATTGATTGTTTATAAAACACAATTCAATAATTTCCACTTTCTCCGCAACAGAATAAGCCATTTTTATCGAACCGAAAGAAAAGAATTGCACAGCAATAACGAATTACCCACATAAACTACTTTACTGAAGGTAAAATCGAATTTTCCACCGGTATTTGTTAGTTTACAAAAAATTGTTACTCACAAACCTATTTGAAAATTAAAAGTCCAGTAAAATGTTGAAAATTACATTTCTCGGCGACGCGCAGCTCAAATGTAAAAAACGAAACGCCATTTGAAAGACAATTTAATGCCCATTCAAATGATGTATCACAACATACCCCTTTCCATTTGAAGAAATAAGGGCGAATGCCGCCCCCGCTAAGGGGTTGCAGTTACAGCGATAGAATTAATGTGGAAATTTGTCCCCCCGAATACAAAAGTTACGGGTCCGAGGCTTTTTCCAAATTTTCACATATAAAGCAGTAAATTTTGCTGGACTGTTTTCGATGGGCCACCCTGTATGACGAATTCTTATAATACGACGGAAAAATTGTGCACGTGCTCGTGCAAGACTGTCAAAGAATTATAAATGACCCTGTATTAGGAAAACTCAATAAGATACAATGAAACTGCACGAGTCATATTAAAGAGCTCGTCGAGCTGATTCATTTGAGTCAATTTTTAAGAAATTTGGAGCTCATTTGCCGAAATTATTAAGGTTCAAAATTCGAAGTCACAAAAAATATGTGTTTGAGCCCATAAATAACTCTCTATCTTGAAAACTCGACAAAATACAATCAAATTGTCTCTATCACGTTAAAGAGATCTTCGAACTGATTCATTTGAGTCGTTGTTGATAAAATTTGGTCCAAATTTGCTGAAGTTATTGAAGTTCAAAGTTTGAAAAGTGACGAACGATGTGTGTATGAGCATATAATAGGTGTACAAAAAGAAACTGAGCATTTTCTGGTGAAATTAAGCTTCATTAAAAACATAGTTATTGAAAATATTAGTAATCAAAATAATTTCCATAACTGTCCATGGTCTTTTGCCATTTACTGGGTAGATGATGGATGCCCTCGTGATAGAAGCTCAGTGGTTTCGACGAAAAATAGTTATCGAGCCATTTTCGAATATCTTCAACGTTAAAGAATCGTTGGTCAGCTAAAGGAGACCGCATGGATCTGAACAAGTGGAAGTCGGAAGGAGCCAAGTCTGGAGAATACGCCGCATGCTGGAGTATTTCCCAGCCTAACGAGAAGACGAGTTCCTGGGTCGATTTAGCTGTATGCGGACGAGCAATATCACTTTCCGACTTCCTTGGCCCGTAAATGGTCTTTTTTCCTCCGAAGCATCGCTTAATTTGACCATTTGGGCCTGATAACGGTCAGCTGTAACAGTTTGACCGGGTTCCAGAAGCTCATAGTAAATGACTTCTTTACAATCCCACCAGACGCACAGTAAGATTTTCTTGGCATGAATGTTTGGTTTTGCAACCGATGTGGATGGCTGGCCTGGGTCAACCCACGGTTTTCTGCGCTTAGAATTGTCATAGAAAATCCACTTTTCATCTCCCGTAATAATGTTATGCAGAAAATTCTTTCTTTTATACCGAGAAAGCAAGTTCATGCAGATGTCAACTCTTCGATTTTTATCGTCTTCGGTTAGCTCACGAGGAACCCATTTTCCTGCTTTTTGAATTTTTCCCATTCCATGCAATCGAACTGAAGCTGCTCGTTGAGTTACTCTTCATTGCTCTGCAAGCTGTTTTTCAGTTTGGCGTGGATTTTCCAACCTCCCCAAGCCGAATTAACCATTTCTGTTGTTTCAGCAGCATTTTTTCCCAGTTTAAAACTGAAGAACATTGATTTTCTCAAATATTGCTATGTCCACGTCTCTATTTACGTTTTGTGCACTGAACTACAGCTCCAAAGCAACTGAAACTTTTATCATATAAAAAGTCATAAATGAACAACACCTGCTTACAATTGCAGGCGAATTGAACGTTTCTAAGTATGTTTTCTTATTGTATATAACTTCATTGCTCAGTTTCATTTTGTACACCTATTAAATGACTCTTTATCCAGGAAAACTCAGCAAGATCCAATCAAGCCGTGAGTGTCATCTTCAAGAGATCGAGTTATATGATAAACTATTACATATATTAAGAAATAGGATAATAACTAATCTGAAGAAGCTGTTTCTAGTAAGTTATAGGACCCAATTATGCATTAAAAATTATTTATGCTTGTATTGCATTTCATAAGAATATACAGGATGTCCCATAAGTGTTTCATTATATTTCAGTGGGTAATAGTACATTGAAAAATAATATGACTCCCTATATAAACCATATTCCAATAATGCTTCATTAAGAAGATACAGGGTGTTAAACTTAACTTAAAAAATCTAACTTTTATTGATATATTCAAAACCGTTTGAGATATGTAAGTGAAATTTGGCATGTTTTGAGAGTTAATGTAGACGCATTTATTTATGTAAAAGGGCTATTTTTCGTTTCTCCAGTGGCGTGCGTACGGACTCCTCTCAGCACATTTTTAAAGAAAAACATGGTGCGCCACTGCTTTTTATCAAAATAAAAATTATTTTTAGAAGTTTAATTTCATTTAGAAGAGAAATGCTCACTTGACTCTCTTTCGTCCGACGCATCGTTTGCCAGTAAAAAATTGAATACCGTCTATATGCACGATATTCTCTAAATGGTTTTAATAATATTAAGTTTGTTTTAAATATTATTTATTTGCTATAACATTATAGAAACTGTTCAAATTGGTGGCCATTTTGTTCAATACATAATCGACATATCTCAAACGGTTTTGAATATATCAATAAAAGTTGGATTTTTTAAGTAAAGTTTAACACCCTGTATCTTCTTAATGAAGCATTATTGGAATATGTTTATATAAGGAGTCATATTATTTTTCAATGTACTATTACCCACTGAAATATAATGAAATACTTGTGGGACACCCTGTAAATAGGTAAAATAGTTTTAGACTTTTTTTGATTTGATAAAGATAACTGGAACAGAGTAAACTGCTGGTATGACAATTACTTCACCGAACAAACTAACCCTAGACACGAGATAATTACGGACGAAGAATACGCCAAAGCCCTGGACAAAATTAAAAACACAGCGCCTGGAAAAGATAAAATAAAGAGTAAAGTACTAAAAGGTCTGACGCCAGAAAGGCACACCGAAATCCGGAATCAACTAAATAACTGTCTTATGAACAACACGATACCGCAATCATGGAAGAATGGAATAATAATAACCATTCCAAAAAATGGGATGGACAACACTAAAACCCAAAGCTACAGGCCAATCGCCCTACTATCTACTATCAGCAAACTTTTCGAACACATCATAAAGGACGGACTTGAAAAACGAATCGGACAACACATTCCAATATATCAATTCGGATTCAAACCAAAACACTCGACAATCCACCCACTTTTGGTCCTAACGAACAACGTACAGACGACACACTTAAACGGAGGAAAATCAGCAAGTCTATTCATGGACATCAACAAAGCCTTCGATACCGTTTGGCACAAAGGACTATTGTACAAACTCTTCGAACTATAATACAAACACCAAAATGCTTGATAACAACTATAAAAAACATCCTTGGAAACAGACAACTAGAAGTTCGTATAGACAATACTCTATTGTTCTCTTTTTCCCCACAACAAGGCCTACCGCAGGGCTCTTCACTCTCTCCTCTACTCTACAACATATACTGCCATGACATGTACAATCATAACCTTCAGGACAAAGACCACATAGACAAAGCAGCATACATTTTACAATACGCGGATGACACGGCGCTTATAGTACACGACAAAAACACCAAGAAGGCTGTAGAAAGACTTCAAACACTTACTAACCAAACAATGAAGTGGTTTTACGTATGGAGGCTGATACCAAATGCTGGCAAGAACCAGCTTCTATTGTTAAACCACAGAATTAAACCAAACTCCCCAATAATAACAGCGGACGGACAAGTAACAGAACCAAAGAATGACGTAAAATACCTAGGAATGATACTCGACTCTAAACTGAAGTTCACTAAACATGTAAAGACCATGAGAACAGAAACAATCAAAAGGGCAAAGCATTTCCGGTCACTAACATACAAAGACAAAGGGGTCAGCACAAAGACTGCAACAAAAATATACCAATCCATATGCAGACCACTCCTGGACTACGGACACATCCTAAGAGCAAACACACCGGAAAAGACCATAAAACACATACAAACAACAGAACATATCGCCCTACGAACTATCACAAAAATAAGAAACCCCAAAAACCCACTACACAACCCATCTAACCAACTACTATACGAACGCACGCACATGACAAGAATAACGGAACGACTACAACACATCCAAACAAAATGGAAAAACAATCCTCACAATCTAGCACTACTGACCCCACTGTGCCTAACAAGACAAACTAGACAATCACGCTTCCATTCTCCCACAAACACCCTCTTAGAACACTTCCAAACATAAACCCTATCCTAACACCTTATTCTCTTACCCCTTGCATTAGTCCCGCTTACACAACACCTAGTTTAAGAAAAATTGCAAATAGTGAGACCCTAAAATGAAATGTATACACTCAAGGGCAGAAAGACCAAAAGGTCGATAGCCCATTTTTTTTTTTGGGGACGCGACCCTGGGGATAAAAAATCTTGGCGGAAGACGATACTGGTGCCCGTGCATCCAGCCTGTGTGGGGTTTCACCCACTAAAAAATCCCATAAATTCAAAGAAGAGTTGAGCAAACTCAATTTATTCTTAATCGCGCTTTTTGGGTCGCTGTAGTTGTGGGTCGTTAATTATCAGAGTCAAACGGTATCACCGCTCTTTGCTCTGTAATCGTAATTGGGCCCTTTGCGTACCTCTTTACGGGAATTCCATGTTATTCCCGAGGACTTTAGCTATTGTTGACCCGCCGACTAGGTTTTATTGCCATCTTCGGATCAACTTGGATATCACGGAAACCACTTAGAGCGTTACTTTTTTTTTCCCCGTAATCTACTCGCTTAGTAGTTCACCAATATGTTTTTTTTGGTGCGGAAATGCTTTATTCAAAAGTTTGCTTTTCCACATTTATTTCAATACTTGGCTCTCTTACGGGACCGTGGAGCGAACAGGGGTGCTGGGTGGGATAAATGAAAGTAAATTGAGATAAGTTGAAGTAAGTTTAGGTAAGTTGCAGTATTATTGGTGCCTTGAGTTAGGTAATTAGTTAATTTTAATTGTAAACTAGCCGTAGTTAGTCCCTTAAGCTACGCCAATGTATGTCAGTATTTGTTGGGGAGATTTTATGTGGAGGGAGTGACGACGACACCCAAAAAGCCATACCGAAGGTTATTTTATGTTTGGGAAATACGCTACTTGTGAATAGACGCAGTCTAAATTGAACTAATGCTGAGATCCGCAATTTAGCGTGTCTCCAATGCCCCTATAAAAGGGACCGATATAGGTATGCGCCCGACGGTTGGGTTTATGATGGTAGGCGCCCTTATGGCGCAGAAAGTCCGACCTATATAGGACCGATATAGGTAAACGATTTTATTTGGAAATTTAAAGTTGGAATCATGGAATATAAATGGTTTGATAATATGTTGCCTAAAACCCGTGAAGAAGGCTATCAACTAGCTTTACGAGAAGGACTTCTTCCGAAGCCGCCATTTTGTAGAAGCAAAACAAAAGGTCATTCCGAACCAGTTGCGCGTTTTTCGCATTATTTTGACTCTGACACTAATTTGGGTCGATATCGATGTCCAAAACGGAATAAATGTCGACCTGACATATTCGCCTCCAGTGGCACATGGTTTGAAAATTCTCGGCTTTCAATTCAAAGTGAATTCATGTGAGTATTAATTAATTAATATATATACATATATATTTTTTAATTTAATCTTTTTATACTAGTATACTTTACCATTACGCTCACGGTTCAAGTTATGAACAAATCCAACGAGCTTGTACGCAAGATGGGGAAAAGCTGCTTGCTACAGACACAATTTCCAATCGTGTAAGATATTGTAGGGAAATGGTAACAGAAGCTTTCTCCAAAATGCAGGAACAAATGCCTAAAACTGGAGGTCAAGGTGTTGTAGTTCAGGTTAGTTCGGGTTAGTTCCAGAATCTCTTTATGATTCAATTTTACATAAACACATTGATAAATAAATATTATAGTATTACATTTTAGATTGACGAGTCTATGTTTGGTCATAGAAAATACAGGGTGTCCGGAAATTAGAGGTAAATATTTCAGGGGGTGGTTGTACGACAAAAAATAGGCAGAAAACCTCATATAAACATAGGTCGGCAAATGGACCCTAAGGGAGCTAGACACTTTTAAAAGGTGAACCCTGAAGGTGGTTTTTTATCGATATACTCGAAACGGTTTGAGATAAAGTCATGAAATCTTGATTGTTAACTCAGATTTTTATGGTAAATTAGAAAATTTAAACGAAATTTAAACATCTTGTTTTGATGTGTGTTAAACAGGGCTGGCTTAGGTTATTTTAGGCCCTAACTTTTTTACTCGTAACTTTTCCTACATTTTGACTACACGAATTGAAAAAGCATGGTTTTCTAGATTAAAAAGGTGCTTTTTGTCGACTTCGAAATAAGGCTCCGTTTTCGAGTAATATGGATTTTAAATAGTTCATGCAAAGTGCCATGTTTATTTATTGTTACTTATTTATTTATTTTAACGGGAATTGGATTTTATAAAAACATCTCAAATTTTAAACAGTTCATGTAAAGTAACATGTAACGTGAAAAAAATACCAGAAACTTTAACGAAGCTTGCCATGAAAACAAGTGCGTCGTAAAAATGTCTATGGAAACAAGCAGACCTACACATGTCGGTAGTTGTTAATTTTGACAGATCAGTAAGACAATTTCCTGTAAAATCGAGATTAACAGTAAGATAAAATGAATAATAATAATTATTCTAAAAAAAACAACAAGTTTCCATTAAAAATATGAAAGACACGATGCTTTCTTTCAGAATCAGAATAAAGCAAATTTTTCCGATTACAGCGCCATCTGTGGCGAATTGAAAAAAAAGTTTCGGACAAATTCCAAGTAATTTTTATCGTAAAATTCAAATCTGCAATAAAAAATGAGGGTTGCCCTTTGAGATTTCAAAGTTACCCCCGCCCCAACCCCAAGTGAAAGAGTTGGGAAGTCATCGTTAGTGTTATCCATTCGAGACAAAATACTTTCATTTGAAACTTATTTCAATCTGATGCGTAATTTTCGAGATATCCCGATTTGTCAGGTTAAATGGACCACCCGGTATATTATTCATGGCGAATGTAACGAAATATAAAAAAAACATATCACAAAATTAGTATTTATTATCCAGAAAAAACGGGGCCAACACGAAAAGTACTAAAAAGCATACTAAGTAGATATTTTTAAAATTAGGGTATCTGCTACTTTACGGGAGAAACAAGTCAAGGAACAAGTTGGTGATGAAATAACTGAAAAGGTAATTTGTGAATTATTAGAAAACACATTAATGGCTAGAACAGTCATTTTTTTGCAGAAAGTTCTAAATATTTCAAAAATCGTAAAATTTTGGTACGAAACATCATACATTTAAAATGTTCATAACGTTCCGTAGAATCGAAGTTTGATAAAATATACAGGGCGTTTCATTGAAAATAAAAGAGCTAATGTTCATTTCCGGTATAATCTGAAGCGGTATTTTAATAAAAATATTTTTAACTACTAGATCACCTCTACTTTAGTATGGGACCGAAATTCGAAATTTTTTCTAGTCATAGTTTCCAACATATGGATAGAGACCACATTCGGGGGACACCCTGTAGATATAATCGATATTAAATTAACAAAAAATATATTCCTAACATTTACAACGTGAAACCCTTGTTTATTTACGGCAACGGGTGCCGCATGCTATCTCTGAATACAAGGAAAATATCATGATCAACGTGGCCTGCAGATCTGAACAGCGCAGTACAAAGTAAACAGATCTACATGAGACATTCAAGTCAAAACGAATTTGTAAGGATTGTAAGAAGAGATGTAAGGAGAATGGAAAATTGTAGCAATTCAGGTGTATGAAGCACAGCAGTGTTGGAAAGCCATGAAAAACCGCTTATACGTTTCAGAGCGGTTCGGAATTGCTCCTTCAGCAAAGTGAAAACCGTTTGGACAGTATGAAACGTGAAATCAGAACTTTCCTTTTGAGTTTCGATTTACATGTTTTCATTAAGAGGGCGAATCGAGTTTTGAAATTTTCGATAAAACTATCGATCTTAAAAGGCGGAAAGATATAGCGATCAAAACTCCACGGTACTAAAAACATAACTTTAGAAATGGACATACAGTCAGTCACATAAGTCTACGTACACCTGGCAAATTCGTATCATTTCATAGTTGGAATCATGATCCAAAAAATATTTTTAAATACAGGGTGAGTCGGGAGGATCGTGCCAAACTTCAGGAGCGTGTTGTACATGAAAAATAAATGTAAAAAAACTCAAATGTTGTTATCCGATTTTCGTTTGTTTACAAGTTATAGCGTAAAAAAAATTAAAACATAAAGGTTGAGCAACATTTAGACGAAACCTTTCCTGGACGTTGGATTGGTCGTGGTGGCCCTATTAGTTGGCCTCCAAGGTCTCCAGACCTGACACCACTAGACTATTGTTTGTGGGGTTGGTTTAAAACTGAAGTGTACAGAGTAAAAGTGGACACTCAAGATGCGCTAATTCAACGCGTTAGAAATGCTGCAGCTGCTATTAAAGAAAGACATGAAACAATCAGGAGCATAACGAATGCTCTTCATAGATAAAGCCGAAAATGCTTAGAAGTTAATGGCAATATTTTTGAACATTTACTATGATATCAGAACGTTAATTTATGAAATTTCTTATGAAATTTATAATTTTTTTAAATTTTATGTTTTAATTTTATTTACGCTATAACTTGTAAACAAATGAAAATCGGATAAAAACATTTGAGTTTTTTTACATTTATTTTTCATGTACAACACGCTCCGGAAGATTGGCACGATCCTCCCGACTCACCCTGTATATTGAAATCCTCTCATAAATGATTATTATTGGTAATTAAAAATTTGGGTTTCGATTAATAGGTTGGAAGAAAAAAAATTAAAATCGAAATTTTTGATCTCACAAAAGTAAATATACAGGTAAAAATACCACAAATATTACAATTTTTTTTGGGTTTCATAGATTTTATCGCAAAAATATGCACAAATAATATTTTAATTTAGTGTAAAATTTTCAATAAAATTCATTAAATCGAATTATGAATCTCTAGCAGCACAATGCGAAGAGAAATTGCAAAAGAAATTAGAGAACTAATAGCTTCATCACGAAACGAAAGAAAATCTTACGGTGACATGGCGAAAACTCTCAAGTCAGCTCGTTCTACAGTGCACACTATCATAAAAAACTTTTATTTATTAAATTCAAACTAATAATAAACCCCGATCTGAAGGCCCTAAAAAAATGAGCCTCCGCGAAATTCGTACTATTATTAGAGAAGTTGCGTTAAACCCGAAAATTAGAGCTCCGAAATTGGCTGATCAAGTTCGAAGAGAAACTGGTAAACGTGTCAGTGCCGAAACTATAAGAAGAGTTCTGAAATCAAAGGGATTTCATGGGAGGGCTCCTAGGAAAGAGCCCCTAATCTCGCAGCAAAATAGAAGAAAACGCCTAGAATTTGCAAAAAAGTATTTAGAAAAGGGTCTTCAGTTTTGGAGTTCGGTCTTGTTTACTGATGAAAATAAGTACATTATTTTTGGTTCCAATGGTAAAGGAAAAATATGGCGAAAAGCTAATGAAGAACTGAAACCTGAAAACTTGATACCCACAGTCAAGCATGGCGGAGGCAATACAGGGTGTCTCTAAAAGGTCTGTACAAAATTCTACCACAGATTTCTGAGGTCAAAACATGACGATTTAACCCAATTTACCTTAGTCCAAAAGGGGACGGTTTTCGAAATACAGGGCGTCTAAGTGAAAACAAAAAAAAAGCAAAAAAATTAATTTCTTGGTTGGTAATGCTGCTATCTATAAAAAATGTCGTATCGGGCGGTTTTTGGGGATGAGAAATCAGAATCCGTTTACATTTTCGATGCACAATGTAGAGGACGTTGTCAACGCTCGATGAACCCTCTTTAAAAGGGCATAACTTTTTCATCACCCGGTATAAAATTTATTTATGACTAAACTTGTGTTTTCCTACATTTTTAAGGAAAAAAGGTCTTTTGTTAAAAATCTCTACGAGGCTTCCTTCTTGAGATATTGGAAGCTTAAAGTTCGCTGCATGTCTTGAACAATAATTTTAATGTACTACAGTTGGATCGAAAAAAATCAAAACTTAAAAATAGGTTAGAAATTACTTGAAAACATAGATACCAACCATAAACACGAAAAAATTATACTTTTAGTAGATGTTCGAAATGACCACCATTGACTTGCATACAAAGATTAATCCGACGCAAGAAATTAAAATGTACTCTATTCATCAATTCTTCGTCGTTCTTTAAAATGTTTACTGCACTTTGAATTCGTCCCCATAGTTCCTCTTCACTATTTATGGCCGTGAAGTATACCATGGACTTTCGAGTCCCCCATAAATAATAATCCATCGGAGTTAAATCCGGTGAGCGCGGTGGCCATGGTACCGGAGCATCATTTCCTCTACCTATCCACCTTCGTGGGTACTGTTGATTTAAATAGTTGCGCACATTTATAGTAAAATGTGGCGGAGCACCGTCGTGCATAAACCACATATCTTGCCGAAGTTGTAAAGGAAGATCTTCCAATAATTCTGGAATTGTATTTTGAATATGTTCCAAATAACTTCCACCACTTAATCGGGGCGTCAAAATGACAGGACCAATAATAAAATTGTCAATTATTCCTGCCCACACATTAATCTTAAATTCATGTTGATAATGTACCACCAACTGTAAGAATAGATATGTAGTACATTAAAATTATTGTTCAAGACATGCAGCGAACTTTAGGCTTTAAATATCTCAAGGAGGAAGCCCCGTAGAGATTTTTAAAAAGAGACCTTTTTTCCTTAAAATATGTAGGAAAACATAAGTTTAGTCATAAATAAATTTTATACTGGGTGATGAAAAAGTTATGCCCTTTTAAAGAGGGTTCATCGAGCGCTGACAGCGCCCTCTATATTGTGCATCGAAAATGTAAACGGATTCTGATTTCTTATCCCCAAAAACCGCCCGACACGACATTTTGTGTAGATAGCAGCATTACCAACCAAGAAATTAATTTTTTTGCTTTTTTTTGTTTTCACTTAGACGCCCTGTATTTCGAAAACCGTCCACTTTTGGACTAAGGTAAATTGGGTTAAATCGTCATGTTTTGACCTCAGAAATCTGTGGTAGAATTTTGTACAGACCTTTTAGAGATATCCTGTATAATAGTATGGGGCTCAATATCTGCGGCTGGTGTGGGAAATTTGGTTTTGATTGAAGGTGTAATGGATCATCGGAAGTATCTCCAAATTTCGCGTGATAATTCATTGCCTTTAGTTGAACGTTTGGGATTAGGAAACCAATGGATGTTCCAACAAGACAACGATCCCAAACATACCGCCCTGGTTGTCAAAGAATGGCTCCTTCACAACGTGCCCAGGCAACTTCATTCTCCTCCGCAGTCGCCAGACCTGAGCCCTATAGAACGCCTATGGGACGAATTAGAGCGAAGGGTGCGAAATTACGAAATTTCAGGGGAACAATCACTAAACAGAGCATTAACTTCGGCTTGGGGTGAAATTACCTCAGATGTCACGAGAAATTTGGTTTCATCCATGCCCAGAAGATTGCAAGCAGTTGTAGATGCAGAAGGTGGACCAACAAAATATTAATTTTTTGTCTTCTTTAAGTATAATCAAATTTATCTGCTGTATGGTCAGTTGCATGTAGCCTATCGACTCCGGAGTTATACTGCATATCCCCGAAGAGGTCATCTGCATTGAAAGAAAGTTGCAGCTTCGGGGGACGAGGGCGCTAAGGCCGATCATACCAAAAACAAGAACATGTTTCGATTATTCCTGATGATGTTAAAGGCCTGGCAGCATAAATCCACGAACTGATGGAACTTTTCGGTCGGTCTATCTCCACCGTTGATGACATAAGCCATGTCCGAAGTTAGGACGAAAGGAGCTCGATCCCTTGGAAAATTCAAGATCTAACTCTAGAATTCCTCTTGATCAGCATTGTACAAATGCCTCTTAAAATTTCCGAACATCTGGGCATCACCCAGAAACTTTCCAAAATCGATGTGAAACATATGACCTGAGGTTTTTAACATAATATTGTTGGAAATTGGATTGGAAATTTTGATTTTGATTTTTTTTCTTCCAACCTATTGATCGAAATTTTCAATTACCAATAATGATCATTTATGAGAGGATTTCAATATATTTAAAAATATTTTTTGGATCATGATTCTAACTATGAAATAATACGAATTTGCCAGGTGTACGTAGACTTATGTGACCGACTGTAAATTACAAAGTGATCGAGCGATCGATGTTATATCTGATAAAATGTATTGATCGATTGAGCGTATTAATGTGAGGCCTCATATCGATCTCGAAGTACGCAGCATTGATTCGTATCGAATCGAGGATCTACACAACTCGCATTTCGCTCTTTCCTTTGCCGACCGCCAGCGTGGTACAAGGGTTGAAATGGGTTCATGGCAGATCGTGTTGAAGACGCTTTGTGAGAGATTACAAGGTAATTATTACGGTAACTACTTAGAAACTGCTAACAAAATGCTATTCGTGCTAAATGTAGTAGGAATAAGCTCCTAATCCTAGGGTTAAGTAAGATTAAAAATGGTACATGTTTTCTATCCAAGCACCACTTGGACAGTACGTTTTTCACACTTTGAGGGTTAAATCATCCACCATGACCATCGCACTTTTACAACTTGACTTTGGAGGCATTACACGAAGTAGAAATTAATAATGTATTAATGGTTGGGATATGGGATATGGTTTCAAGTCTCATTACTTCCGTAGAAGTAATGAGACCATTGAAAACTTCGTTTTTTTGCTCGTCTCTTGCGATTTCGATATGTCTCTAGATTTTTCCGAACTTTTTTTGATTTTTAGAAAATTCGGGAAAGTCCAGCCGCAAAGCGCATTAAAAATCGTGTCTTCGACCGAAATAAAAATATCAGCATTAATGCTCTATTTGAGAGAGTCCATTATTGTTCAACTAAAATTACTGGTTTTTTGCTTTAAACAATTGTATTCTGCAGTGAATTACAAAAGAATTGGTGCACTCTATATCTTCTCTGAATTTTCTCTATCCCGTGTGGTCCAAAAATGTCAAATTTGCTTCCGTCCGTGGACAGCATTTCTTCCAATATCCCTCACGGTTATTTGGATAATTTTTTTTTTAATTTTCGTTTTTTATGCAAAATATATGGTTTACGGCGTGGAGTTTTGACGTTGTACCCACCAGAACGTAAAACTTTCCTGATGTTTTCAGGATGAGCATTTTTCCGAGCGGCTAACGCAACTTGAAGGGCCGTTCCGCGTTCTTGGGACGTTCTTCACTTGATTGATTACGCTTTTGGTTTTGCGCAGATTTAGTATTTTTGGACGGTCAATTTTGCCTCAAAAATTGCCCGTTTTTTTAAAATTTTTCCTTTAATAATTGATTGAGCAGTCGAACGACATTTTTTCAACCATGTGTGCAACTTTACTACAATTTTTCCGTTCCTTGTGAAATTTTATTCTTACCTGCTTTAAATAAAGCGAAAGGTCTTTACTTTTCCGTCTCTTTCTAACAACCGCGCTATGAATTTAAATCAGTTCAATGGTAAATATCGGAATAAACATTGTTGTTAAAAGTATGATAAGGAAAAAGCCTGAAATGTTGTTTTTTGTTTTTTTTTGCCAAAATGTATTTTAAACGAAGGCGTATGAATATTTCTGTGAGGAACATCTTAGGCATTTTAGTTTATAAAAGATAAATAAAATCTTTGTTATACACCCTAAACACTAAGACTACTTGCAATAAAATTACTGAGCGTTATTCTATCAGGGTCGACTTTTTATAAGGTCTATAAACACTTTTGTGATTCACTGTACATACATTTGATGGGGACTAGACCCTCTCTTCTGTTAAGCTACCTCGTATTTGTTAATTCAATAACTGGAATCAGGTACTTGTGTATTGATACAAGTCAAATCTAAAAATACAGTTAAAAGGGCAATTCGACAAAAACAAAATGATTAAAATACGAAATTTTAAAGTACATTCAGTGACTCGCATTAATATTCGGACATTATGGTATTTTTGGAAGTATTCGGTTTTCATCTAACTAACATTATTTATTGCGCAATCTTTGGTTGCAACAATGTTTCTGGTATACAGGGTGGCCCATCGAAAACAGTCCAGCAAAATTTACTGCTTTATATGTGAAAATTTGGAAAAAGCCTCGGACCCGTAACTTTTGTATTCGGGGGGACAAATTTCCACATTAATTCTATCGCTGTAACTGCAACCCCCTAGCGGGGGCGGCATTCGCCCTTATTTCTTCAAATGGAAAGGGGTATGTTGTGATACATCATTTGAATGGGCATTTAATTGTCTTTCAAATGGCGTTTCGTTTTTTACATTTGAGCTGCGCGTCGCCGAGAAATGTAATTTTCAACATTTTACTGGACTTCTAATTTTCAAATAGGTTTGTGAGTAACAATTTTTTGTAAACTAACAAATACCGGTGGAAAATTCGATTTTACCTTCAGTAAAGTAGTTGATGTGGGTAGTTCGTTATTGCTGTGCAATTCTTTTCTTTCGGTTCGATAAAAATGGCTTATTCTGTTGCGGAGAAAGTGGAAATTATTGAATTGTGTTTTATGAACAATCAATGCGCAAAAGTAACGGCAACTTTGTTTAATGGGAGGCATGCAGACAGACACATACATCATGGTTACATCCTACAATTAGTAGCAAAATTCCGGCAAACTGGTTCGGTGACAAATAAAAAACGGAATATTAAAAATCCGATGAGAAATGAGGCAGTACCAGTAGCTGTTCTGGGCCAAGTTAGTACGGACCCTACATTAAGTACCAGAAAACTTTCTGATGTAACAGGAGTTTCGAGGACCACTGTACAAAGAATTCTGAAACATAATAAATGGCACCCACATAAAATTCAACTTCTACAAGAATTCAATGAAGATGATGATGATGATGACCGCCGTTTACAATTTTGTGAAATAATGTCCGAAAAAATGATAAATAATCCCAACTACCTTTTTAACGTTTGCTTCTCAGACGAATGTACATTTTTTCTCAATGGCACAGTCAATCGACATAATTGTCGTTACTGGTCCGACACGAATCCAAGGATCTACCATGAGGTCCATACTCAACATCCCCAAAAATTAAACGTTTGGACTGGTATTTTTGGTGATCACATAATTGGACCATTTTTCTTACCGGGAAATTTAACCGGAGATACTTACTTAGACTTGTTGGAGAATGCCGTCAACCCAGCGCTGATCGAAATTATGGAAAACGACCAACGTTACCATGAAGAAAATCCGATATTTCAACAAGACGGAGCTCCTCCCCATTATGCAATACCTGTACGGCAGTTTCTGGATGAAACATTTCCTGATAGATTGATTGGGAGGAGGGGCGCTATCGAATGGCCCGCGAGATGACCCGATTTATCTCCTCTTGATTTCTTTTTGTGGGGACATTTGAAATCGAAAATTTATGCCACCCAGCCTGAATCCTTAGAAGATTTACGGAACCGCATCACTAATGAATGTCAATAGATTAAATCAGATATTCTTCAAAATGTCCGGGAACACTTTGAACAGTTGCTGTACTATTGTATGGAGGTGAACGGGGGACATTTTCAACACTTAAAAAGATAACATGTACCAGGTCTGTAAATATGAAACCGGAATTTACCTCGAAATATCCCTAGTGGTCAATATACGTAATATTATCGTGTTATTAGGGTACTATATCTCTTATTTACATCTGAGAATGATTTTCAAATCATAACAATACAGGTTCAATACTGCAGTACAGTTTACAATAGCTTTGAGTATGTCGAATTTTGTGCCTCCAAATTACGATTTGCAGACAGCATTGATCTTCTGTTAGCACTTGAAAAAAACGGCTGCAGATTCACATCGCATGCTTGTTGAAGCTTACGGTGAACATGCTCTTGGAACATCACAGTGCTATGAGTGGTTTAAAAAATTCAAAAGTGGCAATTTTGACGTCAAAAACGAAGAGCGTGGAAAACCATCGAAAAAGTTTGAAGACGGCGAGTTGCGAGCTTTGTTAGATGAGGACGATGCTCAAACGCAACAACAATTAACGAACCAATTAAATGCGACACGAGAAGCCATTTCTATTCATTTAAAATCTATGGGAAAGATTCAGAAGATAGGAAAATGGGTTCCACATGAACTCAACGAAAGGCAGCAAGAAAATCGAAAAACCACTTACCAATTGTTGCTTACCAGGTATAACAGAAAGTCATTTCTTCATCGAATTGTGACTGGTGACGAAAAATGGATCTATTTTGAGAATCCCAAACGTAAAAAATCATGGGTAACTCCTGGCGAGCCATCAGCATCGTCAGCAAGACCAAATCGGTATGGACGGAAAACAACGCTCTGTGTTTGGTGGGATCAAAAAGGAGCGATTTATTATGAGCTGCTAAAACCTGGAGAAACAGTTAATACTGAACGTTACCGACAACAAATGATGGACTTGAATCAAGCTCAGAAAGCGTCAAGAGTATCAAGAACGGCAATACAAGGTGATATTGCTTCATGATAATGCAACATCACACACTGTAAAACTGGTGAAGGAAACGATTGGGACGTTCCATTGGGAAGTACCATCGCATGCGGCTTATTCACCCGACTTAGCACCATCCGATTATCACTTATTTGCATCGATGGGACACGCTCTTGCAGAACAGCACTTCACCTCTTACGAAACAGTTCAAAAATGGCTCGATGGATGGTTTGCATCAAAAGAACGACAGTTCTTTTGGCGTGGCATCCACAAATTGCCGGAGAGATGGGAAAAATGTATATGGAACGATGGGAAATATTTCGAATAAAATATTTTTTATAATTTTTGCGCAGCTAAGTTATACTTTTTATTAAATGATTCCGGTTTCATACTTACAGACCTGGTACAACAAACGCCCTATATCGAGACATTTATACCCTGACGCTCACTTCATACCGGTATACCTGATACATGCCTCTTACTATAGCTGCAAGTACAATAAAAATTCACAGAGTATTTACAGGGTAGTGTGTAGCCACCATGTAAAAATTTGAGTGAATGTTACTAATTTTTTTTGTGATAATAAAAAAATAAATAAATACTCGATTTTTTTTTTTTTTTAAAGCTTTGAATTGTCAAAAAATAGTGATTTGATTTTAGTTGTTTGGATTTTTAGAAATAACCGAGGACGAATAAAATATCAAAAATATAGAACAAACAGTTAGAGCCATCTGGAGATGAGGCACTGTCGAATGAGATTACTACTACTGCCGCTATTAGGTGGCCTCGTACAGGAGAATTTCCTCTTGGACCGGGATATCTTCTGGGAGCTCAGAAGGAACGGCTAAAGCAGATACAGAGTCAGTCGAGGTATGGAAAGGCGCAGGTACGGTAAATTAATCGTAAATTCGACCCTTTCTATATTTTTATATGTACAGGGTCGTTCAAACTCGACGCCCCACCCATTTTATGCGAAAACAGTTGGGCTTAGCAAAATAATTTTTTCACCAGATTAAATAAAAGGACGTAAGCTACAATAAATGCTAAAAACGATGAAATGTGGAAAGCGACGATCGGCGTCGCGACGCCGACTACATGTTTTTTTTCAGAAACATACCCTTTTTTTTTCAAAAATGTGAACATTCATACATTCTAAACAAGTTTTGTATAAAAAGTTTTTTGAAATTTTTAATCATTTAACAGCTACAGGAGAAACAAATATTGACATATTAGGTAGTCTTAGGGATATACTTCGCTACTATACTTCTACAATGTAAACCGTTGCCTAGCAACACAAACGTGTACTTTTACGTGATCATTTTGACTGAATGTTCATTCTCATATTTGATAGTTAACAGTAGAAAGATACTTTTTTAATTTAATATTAGAATAATGGTTAGTCATCAAGAAAAAGTCGATATGTTATTAATTTATGGCGAGACTCAACGTAATTCAAGAGCAGCAGTTAGACTATATCGAGAAAGGTATCAAGATCGAGTGATTCCTGATCATAAAATGTTTCCTCGTTTAGAAACAAATTTAAGGAACAATTCAAATGTATTTTCATGCAGGAAATCAATGCCAATAGCAAAATCTGTTTCTAATGATTTTGTCCTAGCTCAGATCTTCCAATTTTTTGAAGGCAATCCTAGAGCGTCAATTAATACTGCAAGTCGACAATTAAATTTAAGTTATTCTACAATTCAACGCACTCTAAAGAAGAATCATTATATTCCCTATGAACTGAACAACCTGCAGCTTTTAAATGAAGAAAACCGTGCTAGAAGAATTGACTTTTTAAGTAACATGGTCATTATGGAAAACGATAACCATAGGATTTATAATCATATTTTATGGAGCCACAAGAGCAGATTTGTGAGCAATGGGCATCCAAACAGGCATAACGCAAGATACTGGGCCACTGAAAATCCTCATATAGTTAATCAAATTGAGAACCAAGGGCACTTTGGAATTAATGTCTGGTGTGGCATAATTGGTCAACGTTTAGTATGTCCGTATTTTTACGACTATAACTGTAATGGGCAAAATTTTCGAAACTTTCTGGAATTTGATCTGCAAGTATTATTAGAAGATAAATCTTTATTGCTCAGACAAAATATGTGGTTTCAAATGGATGGTGCACCATGCCATAATGCTGCAATAGTTACCCAATACCTAAATCAGATATTTCCTGATAGATGGATCGGTAGATCTGGCGCAGTTCCTTGGCCTGCGAAATCGCCGGATCTAAGTTGTTTAGATTTCTTCTTGTGGGGAACATTAAAAAACATTGTTTACAGTACTCCTACAAATAATGTAGAACATCTGAAACAAAAAATTCGAGATGCCTGTAATTCGATAGATCGCGGAACTCTTGAAAAAGTTACGTGTCAAGAAGTCAGAAAGCGTTTTGGATATTGTTTGCTAGTAGACGGCGGCAATTTTGAGCACATAAAGTACTATTTTTCTTGGAAATTCAACAAGATGCAATCATGATGTGTTGTGACATCTTCAAAATCTTGTCGAGCTACTTAATTTGACACTTTGTTTAACAAATTTGGTCCACTTTTGCCGAAGTTATCGAGCTTCAAAGTTTGAAAAGTCACAATAATTGTGTGTTTGAGAACATTTTATAGTTTATTTTTTTAACTTGTCACTTGTTTTATATCTTAAGATTTTGTGTTATTTTTTTCCTTTATTGATTTTGATAATTTTAACTGATAGTATTTTAAATAAATAAAAAATTCTTGACAATTTAAATGTTTGTGTTGCTAGGCAACGGTTTACATTGTAGAAGTATAGTAGCGAAGTATATCCCCAAGACTACCTAATATGTCAATATTTGTTTCTCCTGTAGCTTTTAAATGATTAGAAATTTCAAAAAACTTTTTATACAAAACTTGTTTAGAATGTATCAATGTTCACATTTTTGAAAAAAAAAGGGTATGTTTCTGAAAAAAAAACATGAAGTCGGCGTCGCGACGCCGAGCGTCGCTTTCCACATTTCAACGTTTTTACCATTTATTGTAGCTTACGTCCTTTTATTTAATCTGTTGAAAAAATTATTTTGCTAAGCCCAACTGTTTTCGCATAAAATGGGTGGGGCGTCGAGTTTGAATGACCCTGTACATTAATATTTCTCAATGATGGAAAATATTCATAATATTATTCCGACATATGCATGTGTCGGAAAAACACGAGGGTTGTTCAGCTTTTCCATTATTCTTAATATTAATATTTAGACACTAAACTAGCACAAGACACTAAGCACTAGACTATAATTAATTATATGATACCGACGAATTCACAGACCACTCTTGTCCTCTTGGTGGTTTACTCGTGACTCCGTCTGCAATGGAAGAGTTATCCCGATTGCGGTATCTTCACCCCTTTTTATATAAACAAATGGCCCTAAAGACTAAACATAAACATAGACACAGACATAAACACTATTATTCACAGACATATGCGTAGACCCTCCTGGATATTCACTAGTACACGTACTCACTCTAAGACGCATATCATTTTGCAAAAGATCTTAAATTTTTACAATTTCGTATGGGACGATCCATTTCTTATAGATTCATTTAGGATCATTTTTAAGGCAGCAGGATTCATGCTTAAAAAAACTTATTTTACATTCTGCGTAGACTTAAGATATTCCTTACACATTACTTACATAATTACGGTATTTTTTGTGGCAAACTTAATCGAAATAATATTAATTATCACCATCTCCGTAGTGTTCCCCGCCATGGTGAGTCTTCTCTCCTTGAACTTATTGATCACCAGTTCCACCACCTCCCTAGTATGTGACTCCAAAGTAGCTCCATCTATTGCGCAGATATCACCACCTTCTACTCGTCAACTTACCGTGCCATGCTTACGTCTACCATAGTCAAATCAATATTAGACTGACCCTGTTTGCTTCTAAATCTGCTTGGATTGGAGTGAGATCAACAGCGTTCATAAAAACTTCTAGCACTCTTCCGTTACCATTTTATACTTTTGCTGTAAATATTTTGTTTTTTGCAGTGAAATCTTCACCTATTAGTGTTTTGTTGATTGATTTTATGAATATATTCACTCTGTCGATCATCTCTTCCAGCTCCTAAAATTTCTCGTTTGGGGAAAAGTACGCCGAAGTCAATGTCATGCACCTCAGCTCCAACACATCGCCTCTTCCTGTGTAGGTTCTTTATGTCTATTCCACTATCCATCCAAATAAATGCAACCTCATTCGTGTTGATCACCAGCCCTCTCATGTTTTAAATGTGGTTATTTGGTTCTTGCCCTAGCACGACGTCTATCCTCCTCTCCTGATCATGTGGAAGAGTAGGTCCGCCGCGTTCTTTTTCTTATTGATATTGATCTGTAGAGTTGAGATCAACTTCCTGTTTAACTCTATCGTCGACACCCGTAATATTGTACTAATAACCTCCTCCCTAGTCGTTATCCCATCAATTCTTTTTATGTGTACTGTTTTGTTTTTCCCATGTTTTCCTGTCTTCATTCTTTCGTTTCTTAGTCCTACTCTCAGTATATTCTCCGTCCCCAGTTTTGTTCGGTAGGGTGAGCAGGACATCTCCGTTCCTAGTCCCCCCTCCCTATAATCGCACTGGATTTACTCAGCTCGATGATTTATCTACCTTTCTCCAAAATGTCGCTGTATGAAGCCTCCTCGCTCCTCTTAACAATGACTACCTCATCCTCAGTTTTCCGTCTCGATTTTTATTTTCTGTCTCTCTTCGATGCCTTTTTGGTGGACTTGGCTCTTTCAGATAAAAATATGTTAATGTTTATTTCTCTTTCCCTTACAGCAAGTTCAGCCAGCTTCCGCAGTGGCCACAGCTCCACTTCTGACAGTAATGGAATGATTTCCCTGGTTCTGTCTTCTGGTTGTACTGCTAAGTATTCCATTGCCTTCAATCTATTGTGCGTATCTGAAACTTCAATAATCGTGTAAAATAGATATTTCGTTCTTGTAATGCTCTTTCCATCCTTTTTCAGATTTCAAGTGTAAGTGAGAAGGGAGATTTTTCCGTCATTTCGCTCCATGTTAGTCTCCATTATTTTCCTTTTAATCTGTAACGTGCTGCGCGAGAGTTCTATTGAGAAGGCTCAGGGAAACTCATCATCTCCTCGTCTCTACCACTCTGATCAGATCGTTGTCTGACTGTTGTGCTAGTTCTGCGCTTGGGCCCTCATCTTCTTGCCTTTTGCTCAGTTATTCCATTCCTGGATGAGTTCGTGTAGTCGTACATCTTTTTCGATTACTTTGCTGCTTTCCTGTGACTTCATTATCATTTTCCCGTCTCCCTTCTTCGGGAAGCTACTCCTTTGGCTCTCCATTCCTTCTTCTAGATTTCGCTACTTAGCCGTACACTTTGCTCTCTTTCCATTAGTTAGAACAGGAGAACTGGCTTGGGTTCCTGTCAAAGTTTCTTGTTTTGTTGCAGGCGCTGCTTTGCAATGGACGGCGAGACCTCCTCCATCACCTCCCCCGCCGTGTCATGAGGCTTCGAGTGTTCCTGAGAAGGTAGGTTTTTCGTATTAATATTGCATATGTTGTCATGTTTGTTTTTTTCGTTTCGTGTCTCGTTTAGTGAGTTATCTCTCACTCCGCCCTTTCGGCAAGGTTACATCTCCCAACAGCTATGCCGCCGTCGGCATGGCTTTCGAGGTCTTTGGAAACCCTCGGCCCTCTGACTGCTACAAAGTGGAGATACCTCAGTAGAGTGGTTATTTGCTCCCAACTCTGAAAAACTTTCACGTGATGTATTCATAGCCTAGGTAATGTCACTTAAACTGCCCAAAGTCGAGTTTAAAGAGTTATCTTCAGAATTTTCGTCTATTACAAGTTTGCTAAATACCACTGGTATAGATCATTTCCATACCTGTCGATTTTGTCTTACACATATTTGGAGTTATGCATATATGCAGCTTTTTAGCATTGTGGGCAATCGGTAATAAATAATAAAAATAAGTCTTTCCAGAAATTATTCCTATTTAATGGAAATATAATGGTTTTTGAAACCCTGGATAAAACATTTGTGGAAAGAATCTATGTATAAAAGCTTTCTTCACATATTGGGGACTATGGTATGAACTATGTAACTAACGTGTGTAGTAGCATAAGAGGGCCGTTGGTCGTTTAAGGTCACCCTATAATACTCTCTAAAAGGTACCACCCAACATCGAAGGGTTAGAGCTTGTGAGAAGAGTGGGAAGCATAGGTGATCATGTTAGCATTAATGTTATTTTTCATCGTGAATATTTCCTATTGACATGTCAGTATCGTGGTTGTTGAGTAGTAGTAAAACAGGAGCTTTTGTGATAGATAGCTGGGTAAATTAAAAAAACATACAGCTATTTTACAAAGATTTCTGTCATCCAACCCGTCTTATGATCTAATTCTCAACCTTGCACATAAGTATCATCAGTTAAGTAACATTGCACATTGGATTGCGGGAACAAGAAACTGGACTTCCGTAACAGCACAGTGTAACTGAAGAAGCACTTTCTGAACATGTTGTCTGATCAACCTGTTTGCTCTCTCTTTTGACAATAATGATTGGGGGGGTTTCTGCACAATGTGCATACAGTATCATCTTATCTCAAAATCTCGTTTGATGGCAACCGTAATGTTTTCTAATCGTTCCGTAGATTTTCATAGAATTACTTTACGTTTGTTTTACTAACTACACGTGTAAGACTAGTTGCTCCTGAGGACATTATAGATAATCCAAGATGTACATATACAGGGTGTTTCCTAACTACGTGTAAAAAATTTAAAGGCGTAATCCTCCACTGATTTCGAGTCATAAATGTCTAATAAACATATGTCCGCAAATGCCTCGTTTCCAAGATACAGGGTGTTGACTGAAAAACGTTGAAAGAGGTTTTTAAAGGTTTGGTGGTTGGGAGCTTGGTGGTTTGGAAACCTTTCCATGTAAATTCCAAACACTTACCATCAGCAAGGCCGTAAACAAAAACCGTATTGGCCATTTCTTGATTAGTGTAATTGAGCATTTGAAAAATTTTCAAAACTGAGGTGTAACCTGATTTTTGGGACACAGAACTAAATTCTTTCACTTTAGAGAGTGAAACACCAAAATAACACTGACTATCTTGTTTATAGTAGTGGAAGTAGCAAAAAACACTAACAATAAACAAGTTAGTAAATACCACCAAACCTTTAGAAACCCTTAAAACCTTTTTCAACGTCTTTCAGTCAACACCCTGTATCTTGGAAACGAGGCATTTGCGGACATACGTTTATTAGACTTTTTTGACACAAAATCAGTGGAGGATTACGCCTTTAACTTTTTTACACGTAGTTAGGAAACACCCTGTATACATACATCTATTAAACCATATAACAAATTTAAACCAGTCTGATAATTAGTATTCCAATTTTCGGAAATTTAAATTACGCGCTTGCGCGTTGGCGAATATGTACATAGGTAAATTTTCTTCTTTCCATAATTGTTTACACATTTTCTTAACGGAAGTTTTTAGTTTCTATTCTCTGTTGACTTGGAAATATTTTCTTTGGGATTTGCCGAACGGAAACATTAATTTCATCTGTAGCCTGGACCTCGTTATTTCACATATGGAAACGTCATCTAATACAAGAACAACTACGGTTTTCTTTTATACTTCGTCAAGCGCTAACTCTGTCAGTTATTCGTTGTTTGTGGGGAGACCTTTCTAACACTCGTTAAATCTTAATGCTAAAATACTTTGAATTTCTTTTCGAACTATTGAAAGTTTTGAGCTTTGAGAATATTCGGACAAGTGAAAGTAGCCAATGCGCATGTCCAGTTAGTCCCTAAGTAGCACCTAACTATAAAATTACAAATAAATGTTTATAACGAATACAGTTCTAGTCTATTCCATTTTATAGTGTACGATTCACTTCTTCACCTGCAGACCTTTATAATAGATATTTAAATGGTACCTCAAAACTAAACAACGATATGTTTTGGGCCTTATTTTAAAAATGCATTAAAAACAATTAAATTGCAACATGGTTGAAATATGTTTGTTAAAAAATTTTAGTGGAAACGCAATAAGGAGAGGTATTTGCCAACGAAGTCGTAAGCTTTCCATGCGTTGTAAAGGTCTCTACATATGCACGTTCTCCCATTAGACCCTTGTCCAAATATTACAAAATTCTCATGGAGCATTTTACAATGTAAAATATGGCTATAAGTTCATATGAATATAGCTTCACAAACGGGACGGTTTCGAGGTATCAATATAATTAAATTTTACATTTCCATTATAAGCTATACATACACTTAATGAGAAACGGTTATAGATGGGTATAGGACATGTTGGTATTACTTGAAAGGGTATTAAATAGTGATGCAAATGAATACATAAAAAGGTATACATTCCATTTCAAATAAGCAAGATATTCTAAATCGCAAGTGAGTAATCAATATTTTTGCTCACCCTGTATATAAAATTTCAAGAGAACTATTTTCAACTTGAAGAAGTATCTGTTGTTAAGACGTACCGGTCAAAACCGGTTAAAAAAACGATAATTAATTAATTCATTTCACGTAGAAAAATGTTTTTTCCTGACCCTTGCATTTTTCCATTTCTCTAATTTGCTCAAAAATGATCTGTTTTAGACTTATTGAGTGTTATACAAACTTCTACTATTTTTTTCTTCTAATTTCAAATATTTAAAAAAATACAAGGTGTTAGATTAAAAAAAAACGTAAGTTTGCATTAAATCTTTTTTTTGCGCACCCCGTATAAATGACAATATTTTCAAAATGTGCCTTATAAGGTCATACATATACAGTAGTGGAAATAATTATAGCAACTTTTAACAATTAATTTATTTGCGAACTCAAATACATAACTTTATGAATAAAAATGAATTTTTTTTTAGTAACCTTTGTTTTTTATAATTTCATGGCATCTATTGGGCATAGATTTAACTAAATTTAAAATTACAGTGTTGCCAATATCTTTCCAAGCTTTTTCTATTTCGTTGTACAAAGCTTTTAGATTAGAATGATTTTTAGATCTAACTTTTCTATCTACAATCTCCCATAGGTTTTCTATAAGATTTATGTCCGGGCTTTGGGATGGCCAATCCAATAGGAAAATTTTTTCTTCACGAAACCAAGCTGTTTAATAACGCGATTTACAGTCGCTCAAAAAAGTATTCGTACAGCGGGAAAGAAATTCTGTGACCCATAATTTTCGACTGATTTTGTTCAAAATTTGTTTAATGAAAAATCAATCCTGAACTCAGTTTAGGTGTTCGAGCAAGTTTTGAAAATTAAATTTTTAGAATGCTTTTCATGGTCTTAAAAAAAACTCCATTTCGAAAACTTCTTGTGCGGTGGAAATTTTTCAGTAGGATTTTAATGATCCTGTAGAGGGGATTTTTCTACGTACAGTTAGGTGCAGAACTGAGTCAATACTTAGAAAATTCGTATTAATGGTGGCATAAACAAAATATCTAAAAAGTATTCAAAGGAAGGCTTTTATTTTCAAAAAGTACATTAACATTAAAATTAAAACCATACAAAACATTTGCCGAAAATAAATCATCAAATAATCCTAAATAACATTGGTTCAGTTTTTCTCCACTAATATTAACATTGAACACTTTGGTCGACATTGACACTAATATTTGGTCCAGAGACCTTTAGCTTTTTTAGCAGCTAGTAGACGTCTTGGCATGCTTTTTGTTAGTGTTTCACAGAAATCAGGTGGAATTTGGTCCCATACTTCTTCTATTCTCTCCCATAAAACTTTAAGTGAAGATGGTGGCGAATCGTAGTCGTTGACCAGATGATGTTTCACGTAAGCCCATAGATTATCAATGGGATTTAGGTCGGGAGTTTGTGCCGGCCACTGCAAAACCTGAAATTTTTGGGTACCCAACCATTCCTTCACAGATTTTGCGGTATGCTTGGGGTCGTTGTCTTGTTGGAAAATTACTTTGCTAGTGGGATAAGGCATATTATTAACAGTATCTATTAGGTGATCATTTAAAATGGCTTTATAGATGTGCTGGTTCATTATCCCATCTATTTTCTTCAATGGTCCAACCCCATATCCCGACATACAGCCCCAAGCTTTAGTATTTCCTCCCCCATGTTTCACCGTCAGAATGAAATCTTTTAGTTTCATGGATTCTCCCTCTCGTTTCCAGCTCCAATGTCGACCATCTGTTAACTTTAGTTTCATCAGACCAAATAACCTTCATCCAATCCTTCTCGGTCCATACCTCATATCTTTTTACAAAATCTAGTCGTGTCCTAATATTCTTCTTAGAAAGTAGGAGTTTCTTCTTCTTCTCCACAGCAACAAATTTGGACTGATGTAAAGCTCGTTGGACTGTCCATTTGCTCACCGATTTCCCAGTATCCCCTCGCAGCAACACGGCTGCTTTGGAGGGCGAAGAGGCTTCACCACTGACCAAATATCTAATTACTCTTCTAGTATCTTGCGCAGACATCTTTTTTGGTTGGCCACCTTTATTTATTTTTAAGGAAATTTTGCACTTATTTTTTACCTTTTGTACTGTGGATTGACTTATATTTCATTGAAATGCGATTTCCCGTGTGGATCTTCCATCAATCAGTGATTTTTCAATTAATTTTCTTTGAAACTTTTAAATCGGCTTCATTGTTTAAAGATTTTGAATTATGATGTTTATTAACGGAGGATATGCGATTAAATGGTTCGTACTCGTCTATATTAGCTGCACACTGCATTTTATTCATCTCTGGACCAAATATTAGTGTCAATGTCGACCAAAGTGTTCAATGTTAATATTAGTGGAGCAAAACTGAACCAATGTTATTTAGGATTATTTGATGTACCCCATTTATTTTCGGCAAATGTTTTGTATGGTTTTAATGTTAATTTTAATGTACTTTTTGAAAATAAAAGCCTTCCTTTGAATACTTTTTAGATATTTTGTTTATGCCACCATTAATACGAATTTTCTAAGTATTGACTCAGTTCTGCACCTAACTGTATGTCCCAAGGTGCAAACTAATTTTGAACCTTTTTAAAAAAAGTTGCTAAAATTTTTTCCACTACTGTAAGTGTAAAAACAATTTTTCATCAAAACCATTAATAAAGCTGTACTCGTCCGTGGCGCTCTTATTAGGCCACCCTGTATAGCTTAAAATGGAATGTGCGAAAAAGCTTTTTGTTTTCATCGTCATTTAGCGTTATTTTTATGTTTACAGAGATGATCCGGCCCTTGATTCACGAACGACAGCTTAGTGACTGATGTGAGAGACCCGAAGGATTTCCTGAAGATTGTAGATGTTGGTACTCAATTCGATGAGTCCCATACTTATATTGCAACGATAAATTACCAATAAAGGAAAATTATTTGCTGGTAGTTTTATTGATTAATATCTTATTTTTAAAGGAGAGAAAACTTCTTTTCACAAGTGTTCTGGGGAAGTGTATTTTATTTGAAGTAAACTTGCAAGTGCCGAAAAGACGATCAGTATGACCACAATGTATTCGATTCAAGGATTGGAAAGTTGAAAAACAGCAGACAGTTGAAACTAGCGAAGACTACATGGTTGGTGTCATTCCAGAAGTGTTAATGGAATGCGAGGTGAACTGAGTAGCTTTGCAGAAGTTGACACTTGGAGTGAACGAAGAAATATCTCAATCCCGAAGTTGGCTTGGTTGGAAGAAATGTGGATAGCTGAAGAAAACTAAGGAGCAGCAGAAAATCAGTTATATTTTAAACATTTGACGTATCGATGAAGAAGCCTATTTTGAACTACATCGCAGCCCTTTTAATCCGAATACCACATTGCCAAGCCCGATTCGAGCCCTCGAAGGATTCGGATTCACGAACGCAGAATAAAAATGCATATTGTTGAGGCATGCGTTGATCCGATCTTAACAATATATACATAAAGTTTAAAACTAGCACTCCTAAAAGTGAAATATCAAGTACGTGTGTATGTACGTACTTACATATACCCAAATAAATATCTAAGTAACATTTACTTTTTGTCTGACGTGCTAGTAAGAGAGCTTGTTGTTTGGGCCTTGATTTTATGTTTAAATGCGGCTTCTTGCTCTTGGACCAGCAATTCCTGCAGAAAAATGATTCGATGTTAAGAATTTGTGTTGCCCAAGCAATATCAGTGTTGAACGCTGACACTCCATCAGTATCTTTCATTAAAAGCAAAATTTTCAAAACATCGTCAGTGTCACTATCAGAACAGAAATCATCGTCAGTTTCTTGAATGATATCAATCTCAGTCAGTTCATCGCTCAGTGCTTTGTCATATACCACCCATCATTTCTTCCCTTCTTATCGCTTCTCGTTAGGTTTTGCTTAATCTTTTTTCCTAAATTCGTAACCTCTTCCAGTTCGATGTCTATTTCTGTGGGATTGATCTCGGTGTTTTGTCTGGCTAATGGAATTTCATCTTCCTCGTCATCGTCACAAGCATTTGCTTCACGTGGTAATATCTTACTCCATGATTTTTGTATCAACTTAACACTCGTATGTATCCACGTTTCGTTTAAACTGGAAAGAAGGTCTTTCAAATTCACACTTTTTAGTCATTTTGTCATATCACCATCAGAGTGGACATATTTTTCAGCAACTTTTGCGATAGAACAATTTTATTACCTGCATAACATGTTAGTCCAATGGTTATGTCAACGGTGTACAATTTGGAGGAAGACTAAGTATACAAACTTCATTATCGTTGCTGGACAACTGAATGGGATGCCCAGGTGCCTCGTCCAAGAATGAAATTGCGTCTGGACTAAGGTGGAGTTCCTTCGTTTTACGTCTAATTCATTGTGAAACCACTCGGTAAAAATACCTCTGGTTAGCCAAGCTGTCCGTTGCTTTCTATAACAAATGGGAACTTGGACGTTTCTGATCATTCGCGCTCTTACTTAGGACTAACAATTTTAAGTCGTGGGATTCAGAAGCATTGGAACAGAGCATAAGAGTGATCAGTTCTTTGCTTAATTTTCGTCTGGTGGCAAATTTTTCGTTGAGTGCATTAAGGTTTTGGTTAGGAAGAGCTTCCAGAAAACTCCGTTTTCATCAGCAGTTTAAATTTGATCTGAAAACAGGTTTTTCAACATTATCAATTGTGCAAGCTCTTCGAGATGGGCGGATTTCTTTTTAAAAACCCCTGAAAGCATGTTCGATCAGGACGATCATTGGCGAAAGGATTTTCTATTTTCTGAACATCGACTACATGCTGAACGCTATCTAAAATATGTGCTTTAGTTAACCTGCTTTGAAAATCCTGCCTGTGCCATTGACGGTATCCATTCTTTAAATCGTTTTCTTTTACACCAAGTGTTGAAGGCAGTCCCATTTTTCTCAACTTGATCCCCTTTCTTTTCTAACTGTTGTAATCATGTAAACGGTACTCTGTATGTTTTAGTAATACAGGTAACCCTCCTATAACATGGTAGATAAGATCCTAGAAAATGTCGTGTTGTGTGAAACCGTGTTGTATGAGACCCAGAGTCAGCACATAAAGGGGGGGGGGGGGGGGGGGGTAACGTTCCGAAAACTTATTAAAAACAAATATATATACAGGGTGTCTCTAAAAGGTCTGTACAAAATTCTACCACAGATTTCTGAGGTCAAAACATGACGATTTAACCCAATTTACCTTAGTCCAAAAGGGGACGGTTTTCGAAATACAGGGCGTCAAAACGAAAACAAAAAAAAGCAAAAAAATTAATTTCTTGGTTGGTAATGCTGCTATCTACACAAAATGTCGTGTCGGGTGGTTTTTGAGGATGAGAAATCAGAATCCGTTTACATTTTCGATGCACAATATAGAGGGCGCTGTCAGCGCTCGATGAACCCTCTTTAAAAGGGCATAACTTTTTCATCACCCAGTATGAAATTTATTTATGACTAAACTTGTGTTTTCCTACATATTTTAAGGAAAAAAGGTCTCTCTTTAAAAATCTCTACGGGGCTTCCTCCTTGAGATATTTAAAGCCTAAAGTTCGCTGCATGTCTTGAACAATAATTTTAATGTACTACATATCTATTCTCACAGTTGGTGGTACATTATCAACATGAATTTAAGATTAATGTGTGGGCAGGAATAATTGACAATTTTATTATTGGTCCTGTCATTTTGACGCCCTGATTAAGTGGTGAAAGTTATTTGGAACATATTCAAAATATAATTCCAGAATTATTGGAAGATCTTCCTTTACAACTTCGGCAAGATATGTGGTTTATGCACGACGGTGCTCCGCCACATTTTACTATAAATGTGCGCAACTATTTAAATCAACAGTACCCACGAAGGTGGATAGGTAGAGGAAATGATGATCCGGTACCATGGCCACCGCGCTCACCGGATTTAACTCCGATGGATTATTATTTATGGGGGACTCGAAAGTCCATGGTATACTTCACGGCCATAAATAGTGAAGAGGAAGTATGGGGACGAATTCAAAATGCAGTAAACATTTTAAAGAACGACGAAGAATTGATGAATAAAGTACATTTTAATTTCTTGCGTCGGATTAATATTTGTATGCAAGTCAATGGTGGTTATTTCGAACATCTACTAAAAGTATAATTTTTTCGTGTTTATGGTTGGTATCTATGTTTTCAAGTAATTTCTAACCTATTTTTAAGTTTTGATTTTTTTCGATCCAACTGTAAGAATAGATATGTAGTACATTAAAATTATTGTTCAAGACATGCAGCGAACTTTAAGCTTCAAATATCTCAAGAAGAAAGCCTCGTAGAGATTTTTAACAAGAGACCTTTTTCCTTAAAAATGTAGGAAAACACAAGTTTAGTCATAAATAAATTTTATACCGGGTGATGAAAAAGTTTTGCCCTTTTAAAGAGGGTTCATCGAGCGCTGACAGCGCCCTCTACATTGTGCATCGAAAATGTAAACGGATTCTGATTTCTCATCCCCAAAAACCGCCCGATACGACATTTTGTGTAGATAGCAGCATTACCAACCAAGAAATTAATTTTTTTGCTTTTTTTTTGTTTTCGCTTTGACGCCCTGTATTTCGAAAACCGTCCCCTTTTGGACTAAGGTAAATTGGGTTAAATCGTCATGTTTTGACCTCAGAAATCTGTGGTAGAATTTTGTACAGACCTTTTAGAGACACCCACTATAAGAGCATATGCTTTCGACATCCAGTTCTCTTCTGCTGGGCATTATTTTTAATTTTTTAGCACTTTATTTCATACATGACCTCGTCACTGTGATATCGTAAGCATACCAACTTCAATTTTGGTGTATTATGCCAAGTCGTCAACAATGCAAAGTTATTATCAGTAGGTGGAATGACGATAACAGAAACGAATCTAAATTTTTCCTCCGAATTATGTAGGTTGTAGTGGCACCTGCACTTTTTAAAGATATTTCATAACGGTTTTGTTTAAATTTATGGTCTCGTAGCTGATAACGTTTACCCCCCCGTGTGTCTCCACCTTGGCGTGGTGGGGGGGCTTGAGCGCTCTCTGATACCAGAGGCCTGGTCCGGAGCCTCGACGTCGGCCTGGTCCCACCGACAATAGCCGGGGCATGCCGGCAGGCGGACTGGCAGGGAGCTGACTAAGAGAGACACAGGAGTGGGCACCGCGGCTCCCCATGGGGGAGGTTTTGCCGCTCTCCCTCCCCGTGGGCAAGGGGCCGCAACGTCAGAGGAGATGTCATCCCCCCTGAGGTCATGCCTAACGGTGGTTCCAGGGGGGATCCAGGAAGAAGAGAGGAGGGTTTTAGTGGGTAGGCGTCCCGCTCAGGGACGAATCCCACATAACCCGGTTGGTGAAGCTTCAGACCGGGTACCTTTTGAAGGTTTCCCTCCTCTATAAAAAAAAAAAAAAAAAAAAAAAGTTAATAACGTCTTTAGACTATTATTAATTGCTATTTTTGTGCAAAAGTACTAAGCGGGAAAGAATTATTAGGTGTATACCTATGATTCCGCGTTTTTTACCCATTTTCAACTGCTTGAAACTGTATAAATTTATTAACAATGTTTTATTAAAAATAATTTCCATCGTTAATGACTACATTTTCCCAGAGATTAGGCAGTTTATGGAGTCCATCGTAAAAAAAATTCGTCGGTTTTGAAGCGATCCATTCATCAAGCCATTCTTGGACCTCTTGGCGATTCTGGAAGCGCTGCTCTGCCAAACCGTGAGCCATAGAACGGAAAAGGTAATAATCCGACGGGGCGATATCTGGCGAGTATGGCGGGTGCGGTAAGACTTCCCATTTGAAATCCTTCAAGGTGTTCTTGACTGGTTGAGCGACATGAGGCCTTGCGTTGTCATGAAGCAGTATGACTTTGTCGTGTCGATCCACCCATTCTGGTCTCTTTACTGTGAGTTGATTACGCAACTGCACTAGTCGTTGGACGTGACGATTGGTAGTGACTGTTTCTCCAGGTTGGAGGAGCTCGTAATACAGTATGCTGCGTTGGTCCCACCAAATGCAGAGCAATACCTTCTTCCCGTGGATATTTGGCTTTGCGGTCGAAGTTGTTGGCTCACCCGGGCTCACCCATGATTTTTTCCTCTTTGGATTGTCGAAGTAAAGCCATTTTTCATCTCCGGTCACGATACGATGTAGAAAAGACTTTCTTTGAAAACGTTCAAGCAAGATCTGACACGTCGTTTTTCGTTGCTCTTTGTTCCTTTCCGTCAATTCATAAGGCATCCATTTTCCTTCCTTTTGAATTTTTCCCATAGCGTGAAGACGAACCGAAAGCGTTTTCTGCGTGACGTTAAGGGAAGATGCGAGCTCTTCTTGCGTTTGCGCGGCCTCTTCGTCCAACTAAGCCTGCAGTTCTTCGTCTTCAAATTTTTTCGATGGTTTACCATGCTCCTTGTCGTTGAGGTCGAAATCACCTGATTTGAAGCGCTGAAACCGTTGTTGGCAAGTTCTTATAGATGCAGCATCATTGCCATAAGCCTCAACGAGCATTTGGTGAGCGGCAGTGGCGTTTTTCTTAAGATGGAAAAGGAAGAGCAAAGCTTCCCGCAAATGATGTTTATTCGGCACAAAATTGGACATATTTAAACCATAATTGAAAAGTTTTAAAAGGTCATATAGCAATTATCATATATGTCGGAACATGGCCAGGCTTTCCACAAGAGAAACATGAAACTCTCTTATTCACATTTAAGTCGAATCTTTCATGGACTTTGTTCGATACGTTTCCTTTCCGACAATGTACCGCTTTGTGACCGATCAAGCCACAAGAAATGTGATCCTGGGAAATGTGATCGGCTATTTTTCTTTGATGGGGTTGGAGCAAACGCTCGACTCTTGGGGCTGATGTGTGGATCTGCACGAACTAACGCGGGACGCTTAGCAGTTGTACCCCTCAGAGCCACACAGAATTCCTGCAGATTCTTAGGCATATCTGCCTGCAAACGTTTACTTCCTGCCTCGGATCTATTAGCTACTACATGGCAGGCAAATAAAGTCGCTAAGGCCTCGTCACTTTCTCGGGTTTTTATCAAATGCAACGCCAAACGCAATACATGCAATCCCTCATCCAATAAAGTTGCATCGGAGGGGCAGTTTTGTTGTCCATTTACAGCTTCATTGAACAACTCCAACAGGTCCGTCGGTTTGGAAAACGAAGACAAAAATTCCAGTCTTATCTGGCCCCAGTGTTTTCCCAAAGGTCGACATCTGATTAGCCAATCTGCGGCTTCTCCTTTCAGAGCGTTGGATAAACTGGTTGCCAATCTTATACCAGATAATTTATGAACATTCACAAACTCATCTGTCAAGCAACACCAGCCTTCCGGGTCTGCCATAGGTGATTTCGGATCAAAATTGGGTAGTTTTACTTCAGAGATTACCTCTGATGGACCCGTGTTACATGGTAATTCTAACATCTTCTTCAACAAAACCTCTAGTTGACCTTTCGGTAAGTTGATACTGGCCTCCGTAGTGTCCTCGTTGATTTCGCTATTGTCGCGATTCGGCACGGTAAATCCCACTTCTGATGTCAGAATAGGAGAAGCAGAATTGCTTCCAGAAGCCATGAGTCTCAAGTTAAACACTAGGAATAGTCACTCAATACCACCACTTCAGCACATCTACGACTCATAGATTCCAATAATGTCATAAGGGTTGATTCTGGTATGGAATTCCAAACTCGAACAATGACGTCAAAGAGCTGGTCACAATTTTTGTGGGTTTTTCTGTCTTACTTTCCGGTCAATGATTTCCCAGAGATTCTCGATGGGGTTTAAATCTGGGCTCTGGGCAGGCCATTTCATTACACGAATGCTACGGTCTGCAAAAAATTGTTTTATTACCTTAGCAGTATGCTTAGGGTAGTTGTCGTGTTGAAATTCCCACGACAATGTCAAATTTTCTTCAGCGAATGGCACCATTGCGTCTCTTATGATACGTAAATGTTGAAATCGGTCCATTATCCCATCAATTTTAATCAGTGGACCCACTCCAGTTCCCGAAAAACATCCCCACACCATCACATTTCCTCCTCCATGTTTTATGGCGCCACGAGTGTATTTGGGATCAAACTTCTTGTTAACAGGACGACGTACCCAGCAAATACCATCACTTGAATGCAAGTTAAACTTGCTTTCGTCCTAAAAAGCACTGTTTTCCATTTTGCCACTGTCCAATTAATATGCTCTTCAGCGAATTTCAGTCGGAGTCGTCATTTTTCGCAGAAATAAATGGTTTTTTGGCCGGTTTTCTTCCAAATAGTTTGCGTTCTGTTAGACGTCTTCGAACAGTACTAACAGAAACATCATCAAGCTCCAACTTTTTTTTTATGTCCATTACAGAACGAAACGGATCTTCCCGGGACGCACTTTCAATTTTTTGGTCCATTCTTTGGCTGGTTTTTCTTGATCGTCCAGATTTTGGTTTATTCACAACAGTTCCTCGACTTCAAAAATGTTTGATTCTACGAGAGACAATGCTTCGATTCAGTTGCAATTGGTATGCAATAGTTATTTGTTTCATTCCCGACTGCCACTGAGAAATAATAAAATTTCGGATATCTACTGACAAACTGCGACCAGAAGGCATTATGTACCGCTAAATTAAATAAAAATAACCGGGATACTGATTCAGAAATTCACTTGTCACTAATAGAGAGTTTTTTTTCTTTTTTTTTTCGTTTTTTTTCGTTTTTTTCCTTTTTTTCGTTTTTTTTCCTTTTTTTTTTCGTTTTTTTTTCCTTTTTTTTTTCGTTTTTTTTTTCTTTTTTTTTTTCGTTTTTTTTCTTTTTTTTATTACTTGTAGAGATACAATCTGTCACAATAAAGATAAAAATAAATTGGCCATTCAATGTCTATGCTGGCAATTACAAATTGTAGTACTAAGTGGTGTAGTAAAAGGACCAACATTTCAGTCCCTTACTTGGTTGAATCTATGTGGCAAATCTAGAGGGTTGAATTTCTTCAACCTGGTTGTATACCATATATATATTATATATATATATGGTTTGTATGTTGCTGTGTCCAGTAAATTTATGGCTAAGTGATTTGGGTGGTGATCTAATCTTCGCACGTAGTTATTTGAGTAGCTCTCTATTTCTTCTCGGACTGTTTTGATTGAGAGGTCGGAGTGAATTGTATTGTTGCTAACATACCATGGTGCATTAACAAGCATCCATAACGCCTTAGATTGAAAACGTTGTAAAATTTCGATATTAGAGTTGCTGGCAGTTCCCCATAGCTGGATACCATAGGTCCACACGGGCTTGACGATGGTTTTACAAATTAGCACTTTGTTCTCTAGTGATACTTGAGAGCGGTATCCCAGTAGCCAGGTAAGTTTTTTTGTTTTGAGATTTAGTTAAGTTCTTTTGGTCTTGATGTGCTTCTTCCAGGTTAGCCTCCTATCGAGGTGCATTCCTAGGTATTTCACTGATTCTGCCTGGGGAATTTCCACGTTGTTTATCTTCACTGGCGGGCAGGTATTTCTTCTTAAGCTGAAGGTGATGTGGGTGGACTTGTTTTCATTCATCTTTATCTTCCACTTAGCCCGGATTCTAGTTGTGAAAAATAGTCTTGTGTGAGGTCAGTAGCAGTTTGCGGATCAGGACTGCTAACCAGAAACGCAATATCGTCTGCAAATGTTGATAACATAGCATGTTGGCTGTGTACTGTATCTACTGTATATAGGGTGTACAAGAATGGACCCAGGACTGAACCTTGGGGAACCCCTGCATGTAGATCATATAAGGTCGACCAGGCGTCTTCGACTTGGACATAAAATTTGCAATTATTCAAGTAGGAGTTAAGTATGTTAAAGTATTTTGGTATGGATTTCTTGATCTTGTATACCAGGCCCTTGTGCCACACTTTATCAAATGCCTGCTTAATATCTAACAAGATACCTGAGCAATATTCCTTATTTTGAAGTGCCTCGTAAATTTTGTGTTTCACTCTATGGACTTGTTCTATGGTTGCATGTCCTTCCCTGAATCCGAATTGGTGATTGGGAATGATATTGATCTCCTGGTTCTCAGTTAGATCCTCTTTGATTCTGCGAAGCAGTAGCCTTTCAAATGACTTCGACAGCACTGGCAAGAGACTAATGGGGCGATAAGAGGTAACTTCTTCGGTTGGTTTTCCCGGTTTCAGAATTGTTATAATTTGTGCTATTTTCCATTGAGTAGGGTAGTAACTGGTCCTAAGGATGTAGTTAAATAATTCACATATATAAATAATCGCTTTTCTTTTGAGGTTTTTCAGCATTTTAGTGGTTATCCAGTCGTAACCTGAAGCTTTTTTGCAGTTTAATTTATTGAAGGTTGTTTTTATTTCCGATGGCCTAACGTGTATTCGGCATATGAATACATAGCATCCTCTAGTATATAATGATACTTAAATCTATCCATTTTGTCCTTAATCCTATAAAGTGGACCAGTTCCGTAAGCAGAGAAACAACCCCAAACCATAATATTTTCTCCTCCGTGTTTAATGGTAGTTTTTACGTACTTTGGATTAAGTCTTTGGCCATTTGGGCGTCCTACCCATTGAGCTCCATCACTTCCATAGATACAAAACTTGGATTCATCGGAAAATAATACTTTCTTCCACTGTTGAGGAGTCCAATCTCGGTGGTAGGTGGTGAACAACATCCTGGCCTCTCTATTTTTTAGTGAAAGATGTGGTTTTTTGGCAGGTTTCCTTCTTTTTAAACCACGTTCTGGTAATCGACGTTGAACTGTTCTGGAAGAACACTAACTTCTCCTGCTTGTGCAATAATCTGGCGAGCTGACATTTCAGGATTTTTTCTAGGTCTAACTTCTCTGTCGTTTTTCCTTTCCGACCACCTCGTTTTAAATTCGTTACGTCACCACGGTCAGTGAATCCCCTGATAGTTTTTGATGCAACATCTTTTTTTATGCCAAAAACTTCCGATATAAGTTTTTGCGATTTCCCACTCTTATGTTCACTAATAATTTTTTGTTTTAGATCAACTGGATAGTGAATACCACGGGGCATAATCGTAGATATTAGTTGTTTAAAATACCACAGGAAAGTCAGAAATGCAACAAATTTAAACATTGGTTGCTCTTATTTTGTCGCAAAAATTTTAGATCAAAACAATTTTTTTATTCCTAATAACAATTTAAACTATTTATAGCAAATGCATTTTACACTAACTACCTTGAGCTGAATATTTATGATAAAATATTTCATAATTTTTTAGAGAACTTAAATTTAGAAGAATATTTCAAAAGTTGCTCTAATTTTTCCCGATACTGTATGTATATCATTCATAAGAAGACTGCCCATTTTCTAAGAACCTATAATTTTTATTTGTTGCTTTACTTATGACTCATACTGTATATTTGGACTTATTCTTTCCCATTCTTTTTTTTTTATATATGTAGGATCGATAGGTTTTCGATTCTACTAGAATTTAAGATGTTAATGAAATCACAGGTCAGAAATAATCGTAAGTGTCGTTTATTAGTATGTACATGTATTTACAAGTGTGTCAGGCAGAGGTTCGCGGAAGAGAGTCCCAAAAAGCCTCCCTCATCCCCTTTATCCCACGCTCTTATTCGCCTCCTTCAGGACAAGTGCCCAGGGTGGCGAACCATAGGCGTACCATTGATTAGCCATCGCACATCATACCCAACCACTACAGTCAGTAGAAACGACGACCCTTGTCGCTGACACTGCTGGAAGGTACCGTCCGTCGTCTTGGCGCCACACGCTCAATGGTCGTCAAGTGGTTGACGCTCACCATGGGCGCACCACAAGGGTAGATTGTTCTAAGTCCTCCCCCTAACTCCTTAATCCTAACTTACAACTAATATCTACAACCCTACATATATATATGTAGTATCGGGATTTAATGGGATATCAAACTCCAATACTAGAGTAGATATGGGATGGTGGTTATATCTACCAAAGAAATCACAGCTCAAGAAATAAAGCTATAAGTGTGCGTTTATTAACGGAAAAAAAGGAACAAAAGAAAGAAGAGCAAGCGGACCGAGCCCTGTCTTATCTCAGCTCGTCGGTTTTTTTGGGACTGCCCGGGTCAGCCTCTTCTTTTACTAACTAACTTACTGCTACTTGGGTTCTCACCCCGCTTGGTCACATCTGGGTACCAGATGCCCAAGGATGATCACTATAATTGCCTTATCATAATGGTTTAAGTATGGGACGCGGCATTGCGAACGGAAAGGACGAATACAGAAATCTAGGAACTGTCGATGGTCAATTGAATTATGGCCCGGTTTCGTGATCCTACATATATAATTTATGTTGCCATCTGTCACAATTAAATTTAGGACATTAATCAACTTTGATAATCAACCTAATCTAAATAATAGTAAGGTGACTAGCATCCTAGACCCCTAATTGGTTGAATCTATATGGTAAATCCAGCGGGTTATGCCTTTTTAGTCTGTTGGAGTAAGTGTTAGAATCCAGGAGATTAACTGCTAGGTGGTTCCTGTGGCCATCAAGACGAAGTAAGTATTTCTCTAAATAGTTCTTGATTTCTTCTCGGACTGTATTTATTTTGAGATCATTATGAATGGTGTAATTGCTAACATACCATGGCGTGTTCGTGAGCATGCGTAGGGTTTTAGATTGGAAACGTTGTAGAATATCTATGTTTGATCCGCTGGCAGTGCTCCAAAGCTGGATGCCGTACGTCCATATGGGTTTGATGATTGTTTTGTAAATTAATATTTTGTTGTTTAACGATAGTTGCGAGCGATATCCCAGGAGCCAGGTAAGGTTTTTGATTTTCAAATTTAATTGTGTCCTTTTAGCTTGGATGTGTTTTTTCCAAGTTAGTCTTCGATCGAGATGCATTCCCAGATATTTTACTGTTTCGGTTTGCGGAATATCCTGTTTATATATTTTTATTGGTGGGCAATTATCTCTTCTTAGAGTGAATGTGATGTGAATGGACTTGGCTTGATTTACACTAATTTTCCACTTGTTTAACCATAGTTCCATTTGAAGAAGGTATTCTTGACAGATTCTGGAGGCTACTTCCGGGTCTTGGTCACTTACTAGGAAAGCTGTATCGTCGGCGAAAGTTGATAGTAAGCCTTTATCGTCTTGTATCGCCTTCCCATTCTTGAAGAATAATTTATCTCAGTTCTGATTTTGAGGAAATTTGATTTTTTCTAATGTTTCTTTTCCAAATGGCCTGTAAATGCTCAATGGGATTTAAGTCTGCCGATTGTGGAGGCGTTTGAAGCAATTTTGGAACGTTCCAAATTAACCATTCTTTATTGAGCAGAACCGCACGTTTCGGGTCGTTGTCGTGTTGAAATCTATAGACCCTGGGCATACCTAATTTTTCGGTACTTTGCTTGACGTTTCTTTTCAAAATTTCGTTGTAACCGTGTTTGTCCATAGTATTTTCAATAAAGTCAACAGGTCCAACTCCTCTTGATGACATACACCCCCAAATCATTAAAGATCCACCACCATATTTAACAGTTGGAAGTGTATTGCGTGGATTATTGTCTTCATTGGCCTTTCTCCACATTCTATGGATTCCATCGGACCCAAAAAGATTGATTTTGTTTTCATAGGACCAAATGACACTATTCCAAAGCCCTTCATCTTTGTCTATAAGCTTTTTAGCGAATAGAAGACGTTTACGGCGGTTTACCTTATTGACATAGGGTCTTTTCCTGGGTACTCTACCATGATATCCGTTTTTCCACAGTACTCGACGAATTGTTTAAAGACATACAAGCTTTCCTGTTATATCTTGAAGGATCAGAAGAATTGTTGGTACACTAATTTTAGGATTTTTCTTAATTTCTTTAATAATTATCCTTTCTTCTCTTTCGCTTAATTTCCTTTGTCTCGGTTTTTTGGGTAAATTTTTAATGGATCCTTGAGTTTTAAATTTATTAACAATATATTGAATTGTTGAGTGCGATTTGTTGGTCATTTCACCAATTTTTCTCAAACTATAGCCTCTTAAAGCCATATTTATGATAGAATTTTTTAAATCTGTACTTAACTGCACACGTTTCGACATTTTCCAAATGACTAATAAGAGAAACATCAAATTTGTAAGTGTATTTTTATTCATCGTAAATATATCCAAAGGAATTCTTAAAAAAAAACTGTTTACTAACATTTAGCTCCCTTTCTAATCAACTGTACGAACAGAAGTGTTGCACGTAGTAAATACATTTTTGTAAATTTAATTAATTATCTATGGTAGATTAGAAGATAAAAATTCATGAACATTATATAATTGTTCACAACATATTTATTGATCACAATAATGAAATAAATATTGCTAAAAATAAATTTAAAAGCATTCAGAGAGTCTTTTACATTAAAAATGCAGGTGTACGAATAGAACTGTTGTATACTATACAGGGTGAGTCGGGAGGATCGTGCCAAACTTCAGGAGCGTGTTGTACATGAAAAATAAATGTAAAAAAACTCAAATGTTGTTATCCGATTTTCGTTTGTTTACAAGTTATAGCGTAAATAAAATTAAAACATAAAGGTTGAGCAACATTTAGACGAAACGTTTCCTGGACGTTGGATTGGTCGTGGTGGCCCTATTAGTTGGCCTCCAAGGTCTCCAGACCTCACACCACTAGACTATTGACACATAGCTGTGCCAGTAAAACGACACCAAATCATGACTGAACCACCTCCATGTTTAACAGTAAGCAGGAGACGCTCCTCTGTTGCCCCTTCACCTAGTGATCTATGAACAACCACAAGCCTTCGTGAACTGGGAAATTCAAATTTCGACACATCTATCCATAACAATTTGTTCTAGTCTTCCATCGTTCAACGTTGGTGTTCCCGGGCCCATTGAAGTCACTTGGTGTATTTCGATTGGGTAAGAAGGGTTGCTTCATAACTATTCGACCACGAAGACCATATTCTTGTAGGCGACGTTCTACCGTAGAAACACTAACTGGCTTTGACCACGTAACACTTATTTCTGGAGCAATTTACGTCTGTTCCTCCTTATAATCAATGCTGCAGGATAATCATATGCAGATATAGTCGCTGTTGGTTTTTCAGTCTGTTCTTTGTTTACAAAACTATGAGCTTTTGGATTTTTTTGCAATGTAGGGAACGGTGGAGTGAACTAAATGCAATTCTCTGGCAATTTTACGGTTGCTTTTGCCACTCTTGTGATACGCCACTATAAGAGCACATGTTTTCGACATCCAGTTCTCTTCTGCTGGGCATTATTTTTAAATTTTTTAGCACTTTATTTCATACATGACCTCGTCACTGTGATATCGTAAGCATACCAACTTCAATTTTGGTGTGTTATGCCAAGTCGTCAACAATGCAAAGTTATTATCAGTAGGTGAAATGACAATAACAGAAACGAATATCAATTTTTCCTCCGAATTATGTAGGTTGCAGTTGCACCTGCACTTTTTAAAGATATTTCATAACGGTTTTGTTTAAATTTATGGTCTCGTAGCTGATAACGTTTACCCCCCCGTGTGTCTCCACCTTGGCGTGGTGGGGGGGCTTGAGCGCTCTCTGATACCAGAGGCCTGGTCCGGAGCCTCGACGTCGGCCTGGTCCCACCGACAATAGCCGGGGCATGCCGGCAGGCGGACTGGCAGGGAGCTGACTAAGAGAGACACAGGAGTGGGCACCGCGGCTCCCCATGGGGGAGGTTTTGCCGCTTTCCCTCCCCGTGGGCAAGGGGCCGCAACGCCGGAGGAGATGTCATCCCCCTGAGGTCATGCCTAACGGTGGTTCCAGGGGGGATCCAGGAAGAAGAGAGGAGGGTTTTAGTGGGTAGGCGTCCCGCTCAGGGACGAATCCCACATAACCCGGTTGGTGAAGCTTCAGACCGGGTACCTTTTGAAGGTTTCCCTCCTCTATAAAAAAAAAAAAAAAAAAAAGTTAATAACGTCTTTAGACTATTATTAATTGCTATATTTTCGTGCAAAAATACTGAGCGGGAAAGAATTATTAGGTGTATACCTATGACTCCGCGTTTTTTACCCATTTCCAACTGCTTGAAACTGTATAAATTTATTAGCAATGTTTTATTAAAAATAATTTCCATCGTTAATGACTTCATTTTCCCAGAGATTAGGCCATGAAAAATAAATGTAAAAAAACTCAAATGTTATTCGATTTTCGTTTGTTTACAAGTTATAGCGTAAATAAAATTAAAACATATAATAAAATTAAAAATTTTTATAAATTTCATAAGAAATTCCATAAATTAATACGTTGGATTGGTCGTGGTGGCCCTATTAGTTGGCCTCCAAGGTCTCCAGACCTGACACCACTAGACTATTGTTTGTGGGGTTGGTTTAAAACTGAAGTGTACAGAGTAAAAGTGGACACTCAAGATGCGCTAATTCAACGCGTTAGAAATGCTGCAGCTGCTATTAAAGAAAGACATGAAACAATCAGGAGCGCAACGAATGCTCTTCATAGACGAAGCCGAAAATGTTTAGAAGTTGATGGCGATATTTTTGAACATTTACTATGATATCAAAACGTTAATTTATGGAATTTCTTATGAAATTTTTTAATTTTTTTAAATTTTATGTTTTAATTTTATTTACGCTACAACTTGTAAACAAACGAAAATCGGATAACAACATTTGAGTTTTGTTACATTTATTTTTCATGTACAACACGCTCCTGAAGTTTGGCACGATCCTCCCGACTCACCCTGTATATCGACACTTTTTTTAAGAATGCCATCTGGGTGTCGGACAACAGTGCGCATGGGGCCATATCCAAGGGTTCTTCATGACCGGAAAATACGTTACTTGTCAAAAGAAACTTTACAAGTTTAACTATTGCCGTGACCTGCAATACTTCAAAAAAAGCGACTTGTATAGGTCTTTACCCGATGGCTGCGATTCATGGCCTCCGGCGCCACCGCAGCCAATAACCGTAAGGGCACTTGGTGGTTGTGCGCCCCTGACTGAAGCTCCTCGGGTGTAGTACGTAAGGGATAATCGAGGTAATTTTGCGCTCTTTTTTCATCTCTTCGTCTTAGATCGTCTTGGATATCGGTGTCGGATATGTGATCAAAATCATACTTCCTAACCTGCTCAACCAAGCAATCTCCCTCTTCATACTTACACCAACGTATTCTGTCATTATTAAAATATGTGAAATTCAATACGGTCCACTTTCGTAAACCAAATTGTTGGGTTCGTGGTTTCGTTTATGAAAGGAACCTTAACAGAATCATTTTTAAATATTTGATAGTTGTCAATAATGAGAACATAATGCTCGCTGTTTGGTTCTCAAGTTTGAAATCGAAAAGGACCAAAGTAGGATTTGTTTACATAACGAATTATGTTTGGTTACCGCTAAAAAAGTATTCTGGCAAACGTTGCAAAATGTCAGTAGTGAGGAGGAGTGTCCACTTTCAAAATATACGAGATTTTTTGAACCATTTATGAATATACATAAAAAAAAACAAAACACTATTCAATCATATTTTACACATTAAAAACATGTTTTTTATGTCTTGTTAGAATAAAAGCTTATATGCACAGAAATGGTGTGACGTATTCCGCTGATGATCAAAATTTTTTCCTTACTTTCTTATCCAATGTAGGAAAAACTAGCGTGTCACATGATACATCTATGTCCGATCATAATGTAAGCGCACTTGAACCCGCAATGATGTATAAAGGAAACTGCAGTTCAACATATTGACATTACAGGATATGAAGAACAAAGGCGCACTCCTTTGATCACTATACGTAGGACCAAACATTTATTATGGACTTTCAAAGTGGACAGTGCGCACTACCGAGACGGTCCTCACTACCGAGACGGTCCCCACTACCGAGACGATCCCCACTACCGAGACGGTCCCCACTACCGAGACGATCCCCACTACCGAGACGGTCCCCACTACCGAAACGATCCCCACTACCGAGACGGTCCCCACTACCGAGACGATCCCCACTACAGAGACGATCCCCACTACCGAGACGATCCCCACTACCGAGACGGTGTCCTCTACCGTTGTTAGGATTTGCGACTTATTGTTCTATCATGGACTATAGTTACGTTATTTACCAGATTGAAAATGCTCAAAGTGAGTTTAAGAAATTGATGTCACGCCCATGGACAACCCCAGCCTTTGCGTGATACTGGTGGAATTCCCAGCGCTTAACACCCATCTTCAGTTGAGGGAAGTTACTTTATGATTGGGATTTTCAGCGCTATTCTTTGTCGGACAAAATTACGAACTTACGTTAAAAGTACCACCAAACGAACACAATGGCTGGGCTCCCATAAAAGCCCAGCGACCAAGCTTCTAAGCGCTACGCTTTAACGCGACAAGGTAGCCTAGAAGCCGCTAATGGGTCTTATTGGAAGTACATCTATGGGTGATGTACCTCCGTATCAGTACTTAAGGAGGGTGCAAAACTGAAGGTGCTCTCTTCTTTTTCCCTCTTACCTCATCACGGACGCGCGTGCGCTAGACTGTTCAACCTTCTTTAAATAACGCATCTCTCGGTATTGTATAGTTGTTAAAGTAACGAATAAATCTTTGTTAAATTAAGAAGGTTTAGTCTCTCTTATACGCGAGAACAGTGTCTCTGAGACTGCGAACTCAGAGTGGTCCTTCCTAAACGATCAGTCCAGTCAACGATCTCCGTAAGTTCACGGTTATTGTACCGAAAGGAGTGAAACGACCCAAACACGTACACGTTTAAAGTTAAGGACCTAATAATCGTGACGGTGTTCTTTACCGTAACGGTGTCCTTTACCGTGACGGTGCCCACGACCTAGACGGTGTCATTTACCGTGATGGTGCCCACTACCTAGACGGTGCCCACTACCGAGACGGTGTCCTTTACCGTGACGGTGCCCACTACCGAGACGGTGTCCTCTACCGAGATTGTGTCCTCTACCGAGACGGTGTCCTCTACCGTGACGGTGCCCACTACCCAGACGGTGTCCTCTACCGAGACGGTGTCCTCTACCGTGACGGTGCCCACTACCCAGACGGTGCCCACTACCCAGACGGTGTCCTCTACCGAGACGGTGTCCTCTACCGTGACGGTGCCCACTACCCAGACGGTGTCCTCTACCGAGACGGTGTCCTCTACCGTGACGGTGCCCACTACCTAGACGGTGCCCACTACCCAGACGGTGTGCTCTACCGTGACGGTGTCCATTACCGAGACGGTGTACTCTACCGTGAAGATGACCACTACCGACACAGTGCCCACTACCAAAACGGTGCCCACTACCAGTGACGTTACTTTAATAGACGACTTCGCTGTTCGGATGAAAGAGGTTGTATACCCTATACTTACTACTTTGGTGGGTTTATTGAAAGTACTATTTAATTCCTGGTAGGCATGAATGGAAGAAACTATACCAGGAACAAATCTAAAATATCAACATAGGCATCGAATTTAAGAGCAGACATAACGCATAACTGTCCTGTGAATTGAGTAGACTGGACAACATGTAGTTTTTACTTTCTATGTAACACGTATTTCTATACAAACCAAAGCTGTTGATTGATCTCAAAAGGAACTGTCGTTTAGTCACTCAGGTATCAGATTTGTTCACAAAGCTTAAAAGGGAAAGAACATACAGGGTGGCGCATCAAAATCGAAACTAAGGCACTTGAAACTTTATTTTCGAAAAATGTTCGGACATGTAAACTTTATATTCGATGAGGACACATTATGAACGTATACTCGTTCCGTTCACATCAGCTCTCTTGTCGGGGTAAGTTAAACCCTTAAAATTCTGGAATGGAAAAATGGAAAGTAGGATTAAGTAGTACCTGGGTTGAAAGTCGTTCTATTTTCGTTATAAAAATCCCCAATTTGACTGACTTTGATTTAGAAGTTTTCGAGAAATTTGATCAAAAGTTTTATCATCTGATAAAAATTAATGACGTAAAATTGGCAACAATTGAGGTAAAAATAACAGAAATCAGGTACTTTCGCCTGGTTTTTCAAAAGAATTCTGATAATTTTATCTATTTGAAAGAGTCAAACACACCTCCATAAGAAATTCATTTGAAGTACCGAATTATTCAACGAGTAATGGATTATTTATTTACTTATGCAAGATCATTAAAAAGTATGCATCCAATATTACCTACGTACTAATCAATTGATTGATAATTGACCACCAGATTCTTAACAGTAATACAGATTTTGCTCAAGTCACTTTCTCACATTTTGGAACATTTGAGGATTTATTTGACGGCCTCCATTCAATATTCTTCGGCGAAGATCTTCTAAACAGTTCAGTTGAGTTGCATAGATTTTGCTCTCTATCACGTGTAGTTATGGATTTTATGGAACTAGTGGAAGAATAATAAATGGAGGTGTCGTCAAGAATGCAGATTTTTAATAATTTATCAACAACAGTTTCTTTAAAATTGCCTCAACCAGTCGATAACCCAGGAATTGAAAAGAAATTACCCTATGTGTCTATAGGAGATGAAGCCTTTTCTCTTATGACAAATTTCGTGATGCAGTATAGGCAAACCTACAGAATTGGCAATGATGAAAAGTGCTACAATTAACAACTTTCTCGTGAAAGACGTGTAGTAGAAAATGCATTCGGGAGGATGGCAAAGAGATCAGAGTTTTGCTAAAACCGATAACTACAAAAGTAGATACAGTTGATGATATTGTTTAGGCATGTTATGTTTTACACAATTTTCTTAACAACTATCTACAAACTACAATACTACATTACAATAACTAAAAGAGCATTGGCATTCACAGTAGGCATGAATAGAGGTCAACGTTATGAGTTCATCCACTGCGCTAGTAGGCTGCCTCAACTCTACTCGGCCGCCAAAGTATGAGACAAGTATACAGCATGTTCACCCTCCCCAGACTCCCACCACAGCCAAGCAAATCTTAATCGCGGGTCAATTGGCTTGAAGCGTCTCAGTCTCCTTATAGGTGGTTCGTTTCTTTTTTTTTCCTGGGGGGGCGACCCTGGGGATAAAAAATCTTGTCGGTAAGACGTTACCGGTGCCCGTGCACCAGCCTGTGTGGGGTTTTAACCCCCTAAAAACCCCATAATTTATGAAGTTATCGAGCCCGTGTCCGAACAACCTCGATCGCGGTTTTGGGTCGCTTTTGTTTTTGTCCTGAGGTATGATGAGAAGCAAGAGGGACCATCGCTTCTTACTCTACCTTCTTTCTGGATCTTTTATACCTTTTTTGAGGATTTGATATTTAATCTTTTATATCACTCCTGGATCTTTAGCAAGAAATATCCCGCCGACAGGGAATCTTCCTGCCCTTTTTTTATTATTTTTCCCTGAATGATTTTTTTCCTCGTCGGCTCTTTTATCTTTGTTTTTGGCGTGTTTTACAACGATGATTTCAAAGTATCCGAATTGCTTTCGGGCCTTTTACCTTCATCCTTGTAGGGATACCTTTTTGGCTTTTTTTTGTATTTTTCTTTTATATTATCTTGCTAGGGTGAATCCATGTTTTTGCGCCCATTTTCCAGCAGCTGGTGTCGTGGTCTTTTGTGTGGAATGGCATCCTTCTGGTGGTAGTTCGTTGCCCTCCTGATCAGCTCGTTTGGATATTCCTCCGTGGTTTGAAACGTCTTGATGGCATGGCTTTTAGTGACTTCCGTCATCGACCTGTAGTTGAGATCTCGTCTGATGATCTCGTTCAGAACCGTTCTCAGTGCAATGTTTTCCACTGCCTATAGACTTTATAGGTACGACTTGGCTGCATAACTCCATGCTGTTGATGCGTACGTTAGCTGTGGAGATGGCTCGTTGACCAGGTTGGTCACTAACATGTTGGTATGATTCTCCATTCAGTTTCTTTGCTTAAGTGAAAACCTGAGTATTTCGTCGCGCACCCAAGGGATGTTGAGGTCCTTAGGTATGGTCTTGCTGCTTACGAACCATGGGCTCTTGGTGATGATTCTTAGTGTTTTGGATTGAAGTCGCTGTAGTACTTCGATGTTAAAATTGCTGGCACTACCCCATAGTTGAATTCCATAAATCCAGACTGATTTGATAGTAATTTTGTATAGCAAGATTCTGTTTTCCAGACTGAACTGCGATTTATAGCCCAACAACATTTTTTTAATTTTTAGGTTCAACTCCTCTCTTTTTGCTAGGATATGTTTTCTCCAGGTCATACGACGATCGAGATGCATTCCCAGGTATTTCGCCGTTTCCTGTTGATGAATAGGGACTCCGTCTAATGTGACTGGTGGGCAAGTGTTTCTCTTCAGTGTGCAGGTAACATTTACAGACTTCTGGTGGTTCATCGCTATCCTCCATTTATGTAGTCAGTCCTCAAAGTCACTTAGCTCCTCTTGCATGATGGCTGCAGCCTGCGAGCAATCACTGTCCCCAGCCATCAGAGCGATATCATCGGCGAAAGTTGAAATTAGAACCTCTTGGTTATTTGGGATGTCAGCAGTATTCAAGTTGTATAGAGTCGGTGCAATAGCTGATCCTTGAGGAACTCCTGCTCCAATGCTTAGGAGATTTGATAGTTCCTCTCCCACTCTCACTTCAAACAATCTATTACTCAAGTATGACCTTAGGACGAGGTAGTACTGAGGTAGATTAGATTTGATTTTCTATAGATGTCCCTCATGCCAAACTTTATCGAAAGCCTGCTTTACATCCAGATAGACTCCACAACAATATAGTCCACTTTACAGGCGTTCATTTGTCTTGTTTACCACTCTGTGTGTTTGCTCTATTGTAGAATTTTCATCGCGAAAACGACACTGGTGATGGGGGTTTGGTTAAGTCTGTGGATAACAAGTTTCACTCTTTTTAACAAAGGTTTTCAAACTCTTTGGAGAATGTTAGGAGTAGACTAATAGGTCGGTATGAGAACGCTATTTCTGGTAGCTTTCCTGGTTAGGGAATCATCACTGCTTGAGCCACTTTTCACTGTGATGGGAAGCAGACTGTAGGGACTATAGAGTTAAATAAAGTGATGATGTGTACTATGGCCGTTCTTTTAAGGTATATGAGAGTCTTCTTAGTTACTAAGTCATAACCAGGACACTTCCTAGGTTTTAGGCTATTTATCAGACTGCTAACCTCAGGTGGTGAAAATGGTTTCGTCGGCTTGCTCATTGGGACCGGACATTGGAGGAAGCTCTTGACTTTAGTCTACACAATTTTTTACATCGTACAAGTTCTACGTATTATGGGCGGCAAAAGTGGTCGACCATGCTAAGATTCAAAATCGCGTGACGTGTATTCCGAGCGAAGGAACATTATCAGCTTACAAAATTGATCTACAACAGAAACGTTGTGTTCAGCGAATAAATTTAGAATTTTGCATCTAATTCCAAATTCGCAAGGATGTCTTCAGGCTAAAAGCATTTCAAATAAATTAATTCGGCAAGTCTGCAAAGTTTTAGCACTGTTGCCAGTTTTTCTTTAAAAAAACACATTTTTGGCACTCTCAGGTAATTCTTTAACAAAATAAATATGGGCCTTATTCTTTTGTTAATCTTTAATTTGTGTAACGAGCTTTACAGCTTTACTTTACTTCACTTAAATCGCCTCTAACGGTATCACAATAACATCCAAATTTAAAAGTCCAATTTCTCGTAAAACTCTCACAATCTTTACGTTCTCACTTTGACTCTTTCCAATCACTTACTTAGAAATCGAGCGATTTCTATGCCGCAAAAGTTCTTCTATATACAGAGGATAACACAGACGGTGTTTGTCGCAATACTTACGTGACAAGAAAAAAAAATCAAAAATTTTTTTTTTTTTGGAAATACAATACGATTGAGAGAAAATAGACTTAAAATTTATATAATTAAATGACAAAATTTAAAAAACCAAAAACAATCCTAGTGACCCTTCCCCCTCCCGACCTTCGCCGTTCATGATGTTTTGCAGCCTCCGACCCATTGAACCCACAACGTTTTGACACAATGGTAAACCTCCAAATGAATTAGAAATTTGGTTGCAATATGCCGCCGCACCTTCTATAGTACGGTCATTATTATTGTGCTACCTTTGAACCATTATGGTCCATAAATTCTCAACGAGTTTTAGGTCTGGTGAACATGCAGGCCAGGGAAGATTATTTATATCTGGATGCTCGTGATAATAGTCCTTCAAGATGTATCCTGCGGTTTTCGTAAACATAACCAACGGCAGGAATTTCTGCCACAGGATCCAGAGTACGAGTAGAAAGAAGCATAACTTCGTTGAGCATCCGAACGTACGTGATAGAGTTCGCCCTTGGTTCAGAACTTGCCAGTTTTCCGTGACCCGCAGAAGACATCCACCTATAGAGGTTAACCTGTGTATTTTGTCAGAAATTCTGTTCGGTACTGTAGCATTCTGTTTCTCTTTATCATTGAAACACCCTCAACTTCTCGCCTCTATTTTTTTCCCAAATCCCCACCGATACAGATCGCTACATCTATACATTACAGATACAATATAGCGTTCATCATACCGAGTGTTGTGAGGTCGCCAAAAGTGTAGCCTATCATTTTCGCTCTTCAAATGAGTGTTTTCTTCAGCAAAAATACTATTTGCCCAATCGAAATTGAAATATTCTTGGGTGAATGCTAAGCGGGCCTGTTTATGTTGCTCTGCCAGAGCAAGTGTCGTCACTGGTCACCGATTATGAAGACCCTCTTTATGAAGAGTCCTTCGGATGGTGCCCATACTTACATCCCAATGTACAGCATATTGGGATATTCGTCGAAAACCGTATTCCCGGAAGTCTGCAGTAGTTGCTGCCGCTGGTCATCCGATAATGTGAGGGATCGTGTGATGGGGTCGAGGGTCCATGTGACCCTCGACCCCATGACGGGTGATCCAGAGACGGATGGTCTGCCTCTGAAACGAGATCAAATCAAACTTAATAGGCACAAACATTTTAGTAAATCTCCTGAAGTTTGGATTTCCTAACAGCGATCTTTCCTATATGAAGTTAAAATTATTGCTAGAAGTAACTGAATATAAACAAAAAAAATCCCCAAAAACCTCGATTAAAAAAAGAGAATATACTTGCATACTGTAGTATTCAATTCACGACTAATTTCGGTAATATTGCGCCAGTGTTCGTGCAGAAGCACTATAGTGTTTTTTTCGTATTATCGCGCAGATTTGGGGTCATCATGGTTTAACGATGAACTGGAAAAATCCCAAAAAATAAAATTGTCTCGTTGAGTTGGCCCAGTAATACATATTTCTGTGCAAAATATTCATGGATGAACAGAAAAAAAGATTTAACAAAAAATAATCCGGGTTAAGTGTCCCGAATCCGGGGAAAAGTTACCCGACCATAGTGCGACAAGCAATTTTGATTTCAAACTGGTTGGTCACTTTTGCAGGCGATAGTAGATCAACTCTAGTAACTCTGATGTGGAAGACATTACGTCTAGAACTATTTTTTAGGTGATAAACGCACTAGTGGAGAATGAACGTCATTGGATATATCCAGGCAAGAAACTCTAATTCGCGAAGCAAATGTAGTACTAATTTTTTTTAAATAATAAATGTTTATTACAATCTGTCATTACAGGACATTTAGTAATATTTGACGAATTACATATACTAATTAGATTACATATTTGCATAGAAAGTTCGACAATTCAAGCTCCCAATAATTCCATCTCAAAATCTATCCGGAGCTTCGAGAGGGTTGATCTTCTTAGTCTGTTGGTGTATTGTGACGAATCTAACAGATTGAGGGCAAGATGATTGGGATGATGGTTAAGTCGGTCCAGATATTTGTTGCTATATTTGGTGATCTCTTCACCAACAGTAGGGACTTCAAGGTCTGTGTTAAGGGTGTCGTTGGTCACATACCATGGAGCTCTGGTCAGCATTCTAAGGGTCTTTGATTGGAAGCGCTGAATGATGTTTATGTTTGATTGGCTAGCTGTATCCCACACCTGCACGCCACATGTCCAAATAGGTTGGATAAAGGATTTGTAAACGTGTGACCTGTGGTTGAGGTTTAGTTCAAATCGACAACCCAAGAGCCCAGATAATGTTTTTAGTACTATATTCATTTGCGTTCTTTTTGCTTTGATGTGGTCATTCCATGTTAGCCTCCTGTCTAGATGGACATCTAGGTCCTTTGTTGAATCTTGTTGTGGGAGAGGGACTTCAAGCAGTTTCACAGGAGGGCAACTCCCCCTACGCAAGATGAAGGTTACTTGGCTTGATTTGCTTTGGTTTACGCGTATTCTCCATTTTCCTAGCCACTCTGCCAGTTGCTCCAGGTATTGTTGGGTGATTAAGGACGCAGCTTCTGAGTAGCACGAAAGAGATACAAAAAATATAGTAAAGCTCCGCTAATCCGGATGAACTAAAGTCGGTGCGATTTGAATTTCGAAGTCATACTAAATTAATATGTAGCGAAAGGGGAAATGATGACAAATTTGTATGTGGTTTAAGCATATGTAATAGGTTTAGTCGAAAAATTGTATAATGATATCATTTAAACATAATTTAAAACATTCAGAAATTTTTGTTTGGCGAACATATTCCTATCCAACTTCTATTGCGCGTTGGCGAAGCATTTTAAGGGTGATCATGCTGTTTATTTCGATGATGTCTTCCTTCGCCCTTTAAAGATACGTAGAGAAACATTTAACGGCCTCTCATACTTTATTCTTGTTACATCTATGAAAACTTCATCGTCAGAATAACCGCCCGCGACGTCGCTAACGTGATCCAATTGTAAATGGTCATCTTCAATGATCCATTCACGTCTTTCTGATTCTTCTGGATTGTCATTGTCACGGTTAATTTTCAGCAACATGTTACAGGTTTCAGCAAATTCCTCTCGATTTTTATTAATTTTTTTTTTTTTTGAGTTGCGAACGCAATATTGTCTTCCCAATCCTCTCTGTTTTTGTAATTTAATGTGACTTCATTGGGGTGTGGTTCATTCATTAAATTGCAAAATATCTTTTTCCAACATTTTTGTATCGCCTCAGATGACAGTTTGTTCCAGAAATTATTCCAAAAAAAACGTATCTTTTGAATTAATACTCTTCGAAAATTATTTCGAAATATTAATTTTTTTTGGGCCTACTATGCCTCCTATAGCTTTTACATAGTCGTACAATTTAAGATTAGACTCAGCGCGCAGGACAACGGCCTGGTCCTTAGCTGGGAAAACAGATTTCGGTATAGTCTTTGTTACTGTTGAATATGACAGACTGTTATTGGAATTTAGTCCATTAGCTTGGGAATCAGTTGAAGATAGATTAGCAGTGGGAGTTACTTGGGTTTTTTGGGAGTCTTCGTAGTCAAAAACATCCCTTTCAGGGTCATGCATTTTGTTGGAGGTCTTGATAGATCACGAAACTAACTAACATTTCCACTCATAACGGTCAAGCCAAACGACAAACGGACAAAACGGATAGTAATTTCCCATATCAACCCATCTATTCCTCATGAAAAGTTGAAACTGCGTTGAAAAACTTCGGCCTAAATTTAGCATCTCCCATCTCGTTTTTGAAAGTAGGAATCCCTGGTGATAAATTTTCACCCATTTTGAGTTTTCGTAGGCAAGTATAGGTACACTAATGGATAAAACTAAGGAAACTTTTCAATATAAACATATATTTTTATAAAAGTATTTAATTAACAAATAACAAAAGTTTTTAACATAATAATGTGTTGAATATCTCCAAGAAGAAAGGAACAAACAAAAAGCGAAAATAGGTTGGACAAAACTAAAGAAACTACTTCAAAAACAACAAATATTTGAACATATCACAATAAAAAAAACAAAATAAATTAATAATGGGTAGAATGTCCCTTATTTGCAATGACTTCTGCGCATCTTTTTGGCGTTGATTCAAGAAGGGTGTCGATTTTCAACATATCCATGTCCCTCCATACTTCTTGAATGGCTTGCTTTAAATCTGCTTTATTTGAGATATTTTTTTTCCGAACCTGAACTTTTAATTGAATCCATAAGTTTTCAATTGGATTCAGATCCGGACTTCGCGCTGGCCAGTCCAAAACAGAAATCTTTGCTTCTTTAAGCCAGGAAGTAACTATTGCCGCTTTGTGTTTCGGGTCGTCGTCATGCTGGAATGTCCAAGAAACGGGTAGGTTTTCGTCACAAAACAGTTCCGTTGTATTTTTAAGAATGTCCAGATAAAGAAATCTGTCCATTCTTTCATCAATAAAATAAATTGGACCCATTTTAAAACCCGAAAAACATCCCCAGAGAAGAACTGAACCTCCACCATGTTTTATGGTGGGTAGTGTATACTTTGGGTCATATCTTCTGCCTACTGGTCGCCTTATCCATGAAATCCCATCAGATCCAAATAAATTGACTTTTGTCTCATCGCTAAATAAAACTTTTTTCTAAAATGTCTGATCACAATGTAAATACTTCTGTGCAAATGCAAGTCGGGCCTTTCTGTTTTTTGAAGAAATAAAGGGGGTTTTAGCTGGTCGTCTGCTTACTATGCCAACTTCATTACATCGTCTTATAACTTAGATTGTCTACACCCAATTCGTTTAAAATTCCTCTTGCAGACAAATTCGGTTGTTTCATGGCTATACGTTTTATCCGTCTGTCTAGATTTTTGTTGGTTTTTCTTGGTCTACCACAACCACGTCTGCAAATAACCACGTTTCCTCGAGTCTTGTATCTACTTAAAACTTTGGATAGCACAGATTTATGAATAGAAGAATGTTTTGCAATATCAGCTTGCTTTGTTCCATTTTGAAAAGCTTCAATAATTTTTGATTTTAAATCTTGAGATAAATACCTTCCAGTAGGCATTCTCAAAATATCATAGCAAACACTGTAGCACTCAAACGCTGTGGTGAATATATTTTTTTATTTTTTTTATTTTTTTTATTTTAAGTTGAAATCTGTCACAATAACACAACAAGGACATTCATCAACTGGATTTATGTAGTATCGAAGCTTTTAGGGGTGGCTGTCTTTACAGTCAGGCCTGTGATTTATTGAACCTGTCAGTTAGCTCCAACGGGTTGAATCTACGCAATCTTGAGGAATATGTTGAAGAATCCAAGAGGTTCATGGCCAGATGATTGGGATGGGTGTCTAGGCGGGATAGATATCTAGCGGAACGGCTCTGGATCACTTCTCTGACAGTTTCCACGTTGAGGTCGTCATGTAACGTGGCGTTTCTGACATACCATGGAGCTCCTGCTAGCGTGCGTAGAGTTTTTGATTGGAACCGTTGAATAATGTCCACGTTTGAATTGCTGGCTGTTCCCCAGAGTTCAATTCCATATGTCCAGATAGGTCGGATTATACATTTGTAAACAAGGACTTTGCTGTTTAGGCTCAACTGGGAGTGAAATCCTATTAGCCAGGCCAGGCTTCTAGTGGTGATGTTAAGTTGGGATCTTTTGGCCAGAATATGTTTTTTCCAGGTCAGTCTACGGTCTAGGTGGATGCCCAGGTATTTTACGTTATCCGCTTGGGGGATCTGTTGATTAAAGATTGTCACTTGTGAGCATGAACCTTGCCCTAGAGAAAACGTGACGTGGACCGACTTTGTTTGATTTACTCGGATTTTCCATTTAGTTAGCCATTTTTCTAGTTCATGCAGGTAATTCTGTGTGCTCTGGGTTGCAATCTGTGGGTCTTCATCACACGTTAGATGAGCTGTATCGTCGGCAAAAGTTGCTAACATGCCCTCATTGCTTTGTACCGCATCCGCTGTATGTAGAGAATACAGGAATGGTCCCAAGACAGAACCCTGTGGAACTCCGGCCTCGATGTCACAGAAACGAGAGTCACAGTCACCAACCCTCACATAAAACTGGCGGCTATTTAAGTAGGATTTTATTATTAAGAAGAATTTTGGTGCGAGCTTCTTTATTTTATATAGCAACCCCGTGTGCCATACTTTGTCGAAGGCTTGACTAACATCAAGGAACACACCAGAGCAGACAAGTTTTAGCTGAAGGGCTTCCTGGATTTTGTGAGATACCCGATGAACCTGTTCGATCGTAGAGTGCCTCCCTCGAAACCCGAATTGATGATCTGGGATGATCTCTTCGGGCAACTCATTTTTGACTCTTTTTAGAAGTGGTGAATATGAATATATTTTGCAAAATAGAATTCAACTGATAATGCGTTTTGCCAAAAAGGTTCTTTAGATTTGTCCCAATAAATAAACAAATAATGAAAAATTATTCTTATCACTGAGAATTAAAAAAACGTATATGGTACGTATTAAATAAATATTTCCTCAGAAGTAAATAAGATACGCAGAAGTGATGTACAGGGTGAAATTAAATTTATTTTTATATATTTGAAAAGTTTCCTTAGTTTTGTCCATCAGTGTATATTATGCCTCAAACGGAAAACTTCGAACTGCAAACGTCTATACTCTTAAACCATGAGGAAACTGAATACAGAGTTTTTCTGCCAAGTGCTAAAATGGAATGTTTCCTATGTAAACAGGCTGGACATAAAGCGATTAACTGTTCCAGTCCCCCTTCAACTTCAAGAACTCCAAAAAATATGCAGTTACTTAAGACCTCACAGTCAGTTCCCGATAAAGACTCACTAAACTATGTTCCCAGTTGAAAAGGTTACTTTCGGATACTACACTCTCCTCCTCTGAGCTACATCAATCATCGGCTCCGGACACAGGTGTTATGCCACCGCCAAGCCAAAACCCTTTGTGTGATACTAAGACTTGACCAATCAAGAAAAAACGTAGGAGAGACTCACCATCTTTGGATGCCATCTTGAAAAACACTTTGGAAATAGTAATAGCTAGATACCAAGAAAACCCGGATAGATTCGAACTTTCTTTGGAAAATTCCATTAAAAACACTTTTGTTTGTGACGGTAAACCACTTTTGGGTGAAAAACCGTATTTGCGCAGTGTTTTTGCTTAAAAAAGTATATCTTAATCAAGTCGCTAATTACAGTCATTTCCGAGAGAAACGGTTCTAAAGCAAATGCAGAAAAATGTAATTTTTTTAATGAATATTCTCTAAATTTTAATTTGTTAATGTCAAAAAATGCAATAGAAAATTACTTAAGTAACTGTTCAAAATGTCTACCATTTACACGCGCACAAAGGTTAATGCGACGAATAAGATCGTGTCACAACGAAAAAAAAGTGTATTCTGCGCATTACTTCGTCATTACCCTGAAGATCATTTACTGTATTTTGAATTCGTTGCCAGAGTTCTTCTTGAATAGTAACAGGTGTTTGTTACCCCACGAACATAAGATGTCCCCTCGAAAAGAAATCTAACGGATTTAAATCCGGAGAACGTGGTGGCCAATGTACGAGAGCGTCATTACCTCTACCAATCCATTTATTTGGACTTCGCTGATTCAAATAATTCCTGACTACTAATGCGAAATGAGGTAGAGCGCCATCATGCATAAACCACATTCTTTCTCTTTGTTGCAGAGGAATATCTTCCAGCAAACCTGGTAGTGTATTTTGTAGATGTCGTAAATAAATTTCTCCGGTTAATCGCTGAGGAAGAATAACTGGACCAATGATAACATTATGAAGTATTCCAGCTCAAAAGTTAATTCCAAATTCCTCTTGAAAATGCACTGTTCTGATGGCATGTGGGTTTTCGTCCGCATACACATGTTCGTTATGACAGTTGGTAATTCCCTCCCTTGTGAAACCACCTTCGTCAGAAAACAAAACATTTCTTCCAAAATTAACATCAGCTTCCCTTTGAAACATGACAAACTGGCAGAAATGTAAGCGAGATTCCAGATCCTGCGGTAGAAGATCTTGTACTGGTGTTTTGTGGTATGGGTATAGCAATTGCTCTGTAAGCACTTGACGAACAACACCTTTAGAGAGTGCTAGTTCTCTCCCGATTTGTCTAATGCTGAGTTCTGGGTCTTCTCCCACACATTCTAGGATTTGTTCTTCAACCTCAGGAGCTCATACACAACGCTGTTGTCCAATCCGCAGTTTGAGGTGTGAAGTGGCCAGTCTCCCTAAGGCTTTTGTCTACAGCGGCAAAAGTTGAATGACTTGACACTCTACAATGAGGTAATCTTTCAGAATAAGCTCGAACGCTTTCTCAACCATTCCCTTGACAGAATCCAAATACCAATACCATATCAGTGTGTTCTGCATTGGTATAGCACACCACTATAATGTAAATAAAAATGGAAATTTATTTTTACCACCAAACTTAAAAGCACAAAATGAAAAGTCTTACGAAAATACTTTATCACTTTATTGAAGATCAATTCCACAGATACAACAATAATAACCCTTTCTTAACAACTAAAAATAGACGAAGAGGTTGAGACTGGAAAAGGTATGCATTTTTTGCATTTATTTTAGAAGAGTTTCTCTCGAAAATGGTTGTAGTTAGCGACTTGATATATATTTTTTTGCGAGGAGGTGGAAACCTTCTAAAGACACCTGACCCAGGATGTAGTTAAGACCAGGCAGTGTCAGGCAGTCCGGAAAGGCCGAACTCGCTCGCCTACCCACTAAAACCACCTCCCCTCTTCCGCCCCGGAAGCGCCGTTAAGCATTTCTTCGGGGCACCCCGGTACTCTGGACCAGGTACGGACTCGCTCGTTCTGCACCCCACTCTTCTGTCTTTCATTCCCCCTTTTGATTTTAGCTCACTCACTATTTTTTCTATCATTCTCTCAAACGCACCCCACTTGGCTCTGCTTGTCACCAACTATCGCCCTATCGTGTTTTGGTTCAGGGCGAGTCCCCCCGCCCTGGGCTCCGCACGAAATTCCTCCCACTCCGGAGTGTCCTCCCTTTCATCGCAGAACCAGCACTCCGCATTCCTCTCCGCGCGTATTCGCCTCAGATACTTCCCGAAAACGCCGTGTCCGGTGAATACCTAAGACAGCGCGTACCTACTTTTCGTCCATTCGCACTCGCACCTCCTCACGCTGGGCACAAAGCTTGTCCCCAACCGTCGTACCTATCCCACTCTTCCTCCCACCCTCTCATCACCCATTCTCTCGCTTCCCTCTTTCTCCCCTGTGCTTCCCCTCTCTACCAAGTCATGCATCTCTCGCCAATCCTCATTCTTGCCGGCGGTATCTTGGCCAGGGCCAGCACTGCCACTGTCGGGGCCGTCTTGTAAGCCCAAGTCACCCTGAGTGCGAGAAGGCAATTCGCCCTCTCCAGGATGGTTTGGTACTTTCCATATGCCAGCTCCGCCTTCCAGATGGGAACCGCGTACAACATGGCTAGTGATTTGATTGTGTTATACCTTTTCATGCAAAAACACCGCACAAATACGTTTTTTCACCCAAAAGTGATGTGATCGAAGAAGCTGTTGTACCTCTCCAGGACGCTGTTGTAACTTAGTGGTATCTGCTTCCGCAGCTGGTTCAATTTTAGTTTACACCGAAGGACCACTCTCCATTTTTTCTTTTTCAGACCCAGAGAAACTGGATTTAAGCACTCGTCTTTGGTTGTTTTAATGCTTTATCGCAAAAGTAATATCACTAGTGGTTCCATGCAATAGAGGTTGTAGGAGACGGTACTTAGCTAATGGTTTAAAAATAATTAGCCATTGGTGGTCCCAAGAACAACTAGTTTTGTAGGGTTGCAAGAGGTAGTAATTGACTCCCTTGATCATGAACTCACACCCTGCTTGTATATGCACTGTTAACGATGATGGTACACTGTCCGTGCCCTGAGCGATGCGCGGATTGGTTGCAGATGATTCTTCTGAGAAAGCACTGGTGGGACTGAACCTTTCTTCCTTTTTCTCGTTCCCCTTTGTCGCCAGATCTCGGTCACCCCAGCAGGAGGGGGTTGAACCGTGGTCCAACAAAGAGGTTGGAAAATTCCATAGTCGTTCAGTCCAATTTATGTCCTCCTATTTATTTTAGGGACCATAAATTTGGGTTACATGGGAGCTCTTTGTTGGTCTCTGATTTACGGTTACCATATGTAGTTCTTGCAACCCCAGATGTTGGACCTTGGACAATGGCCCATGTGCGTCCGATATTGTACGAGTTTAAGACTTCTCGGGAAATTTCGGATACTTTTATTATCTAGTAGTGAACTCTACGCCACTACCCTTTGAATGTTAGAATACCGCGAGAACCTTGGTTCCCAGGGTATTAGCCCTTAAAATCCTTTATTGCAGAACTCGGGAATTCCCAGAAAAGTCTGAACTCTTTTCAGACAAGTGGTTTTCCGTTACAAACAAAAAAGCTTTAAGGACCTAAACAGGTACCTAATGCGCATGCGGCGCCCTCTACGATTAACATAAATCTTGATTGTAGGTATGAATTCCTCATGCCGAAAAACCCCCTTAAAGTAAATTTAATGAGTTTTCCTCCTGCCGTTTGATAATTATGACTAAAAATTAAATTTTACATTTCAACGTTGCCACCCTGTAGCTCGATTATTATCAATTTTTGGACTAAAGCAAATATGGATAATGGTTACATTTTGATCTCAGCTATCCAATAATTTTTGGCTGTGTGGTATGAGTGTGGAGAGAATGATAAGTGTACTCGCTTATCATTATCCAAGTTTCCAACGCCGCGTTCTGTGCTATTATAGTGGATTGTGATTTCTCCTCTTTCCTGCAGGTCATTTTCCATGATGGTGCTTATATGAAGTTCAGTTGATGGAAGGACAAAATACTTGTTTATGTTGAAAATTGATGAGTATTGAGGTCGACTGCTGGACGGTAGAAATTCTTCATGGTATGAATAGTTTCTTTTTTCGTGTCGTATCTTCGCTTGTGCCGTAAACTGTCAAGTACCATATCCAGAACTATTCCGTTTCCTTGTTCATCTTCTGGCTCATTTCCTATAATCTTTCGTTCATACTTAGATGTTCACCTATATAGTAATTAGTATACGTGACAGTTCACTCTAAACAAATTCACAGCTTCACGGTGGGTGCCAATTTATTAACTGCTTTTATTTCCCACTGTGTCGTAATATTATTAAAACACGAATATGCAGAAATGAGTGATAATCTCGACGTTGATATGGTAAATCTATAAATAGACCTATTGAAGAAGTAATCATGGCACCAAAATATAGTTATGGGTTCTCGATTACTTCTAGTTATCCCTGCGGTAGTTAGTAACCAAACGAATGCATAAATTTCGGTTTTGTCAACTTCGGCCCACTGTTTGTTCCCCCCTTTGTTTTTTAATTGAATTTTTCAGTGTCGACTACTCCCCTCTGTTTCGTGTACTTCAACACTACTCTAATGATATCAGGAGATAAAAGTAATTTGAAAAAGTATAAAATATCTCGGTTTTTGTCAATGTTAGTGGGAACACCCAGTGATACAGGAATTGTGTTGGTTGGCCTGTTTGTTGATGAGGAAAACCTTCGTGGGTACCCTGTCTAGTGTTCTGCATCTCTCACAGATCCCCTTCTGTCTCATCTCTGTCTTATGACCGGACTTAGCCCTCCATCTATCTCCTCTTGCTCAATTTTAAATTTCCATTCTTCAGAAGGTCTTTTAGCTGTTTTACGCCTTTTCACAAATTTTTCTCCTGCTTCCTTCACCCTATGGTTCTTCTCCTCCCGACAACTTCCCCTGCGGGTTTCTGCCACCTCTTTTGCATCACCTAGTGACACACCTTCTGCTGCTTTTTAATGCTGCTTGCTCTTTTTCCAGTAATTTTGGCAAGAGACTGGCTGGGGGTTCCACTATGCTCTCTTTTTTCGTTTCAAGGGCTTCGCTACAGCTGCCAGCGAGGCCTGCTTCATCACTATGTCCGCCTTTCCCTGCGACTCCAAACATTTCTGAGAAGGTAATTTTCCTTTTTTCTTCACATGCGTCGCCATGTTTTATTTTCAACTTTTCTCTCGGCTTTAATCTGTTTCCTCTCTCTCTCTCTCTCTCTCTCTCTCTCTCTCTCTCTCTCTCTCTCTCTCTCTCTCTCTTTCTATTTTTCTTTCTCTATCTCTATCTCTTCCTCTTCCTCTTCCTCTTCCTCTTCCTCTTCCTCTTCCTCTTCCTCTTCCTCTTCCTCTTCCCCTTCCCCTTCCCCTTCCTCTTCCTCTTCCTCTTTCTCTTTCTCTTTCTCTTTCTCTGTGCCTTTCCGATAAAGTTGAATATGCCACTAGCTACGCTACCACCAGCATACGGTAATATGTTTAACTTTCAAGTGAAAAACAGGACTAACCTAGTTTCTCAGAAAATGACGGAACTACCCAAAAATTAAAAGAAGCTTCTCTCAAACATCCCGCTAATTGTTGTTTTGGTTCAATTGCAGGTTTTTAAGACGTGTCATTTTTTTAATGATTTTCTACTCTTATCAGTACATTATAAAATTTCGTTTAGTTATCTTAAATTATTCGTAAAATTTTACTTCGTCCTCCGTTAGTTCTGGGAAAATGTACTAATTTCTTTTTCAGTTGGTCTACTTTTCCATGCGGTATGTTCCCATATTTTCTTTTTTGCTTTCATATCTTTTTTCGCTCCTTCCATACCTTCTAACCGTGTTGGCGTAACGGTCAAATCGGTAATGCTGCAATTGAAGAACATTCTTCCCAACAGAATTTTAGAAAGATATTCTCTAAAAGCCCGACAATATAAAGATACATGACACGCGGCTACCGAGCTCGTGTTAGGCTGATCTCGACACATACGCGACGGAACTGGAACGGTTCTCGTTTGTCACTTGTCTCGAACCCGATTCGTACCCGTATTCCATATGTGTGTTTAGACCGTTAAATGGTACATATTACATGAATCGGCTTATAGTGATTTTCTTTACAGCAGTTACATTCGGACGACTATATGGTGTGGCAATGCGGAATAATTACACGTGAGCTAAAATACAACACTTGTTAAATTTCTCACAAGTACAAGAGTTGAAATTAGGGTTATAATAATATACTGGGGTGTTTCGCGCAGACGTAAGAGGAGAATCTTTGAATGGAAAATGCGTTGTGTCCAATTTTATGTCCTTAAGTGTTAAAGCTGAGGGTGAATACCCATAGACGTACCCCGCTATTACGTCAAGCGTAGCACCTAGATGAATAGCTCGATAGGTCTTTTATTGGATTGCTGAAAATATAAGGGATGGGCAGAATGTAAATTACACTTGAATTCTAGATCCGACAAAGAAAATTATCGCAAATCTCTTGCAGAAAAGGCCTTCATCTGTGGACAATCAATACCAGACTCTACGCATTCCAGGCACGATACCACATAAATGGTGACGTCCATAAGCATAATCTAACACACGTTACAACTATTTAGACCATCGTGGATGAAATAGAAGAACGTTTAACTTCTTTCTTAATGCACCGTAAAGGATTAACACATTTACCCCATTATTACTCTTACTTTATTTCACCATATTCCAATTTCTCTACAAGGCGTAAGTAAGTATTTTTAGATGTGGTTTTTCTGAAGGCTTCGAACCATTTTGAACCTAGCCTTGACGGCGCACTCCTGCCTTTCTTAAGCATTATTTTTGTGTAAGCTGTTGCCAAACAACCTCCAAATTGCAGTTTATTTCGCTTTAGGTTAATAACCTGTTTTGGTTTTGTTCTCAACTAAACACATGCAAATTGCCAAACAAAAATAACTTCATTCATTCTTTTCGCACGGAAATCACAAAAATACAGGTATTGTTACTAAATTGGGATTACATATCAACAAATATACAGGGTGTTCGATTTATCATGCACCTGCGATTTTCTCGAAAACTAAGAATTTAATAAAAAAATGTTTCAAATAAAGGTTGTTTGGGATAAAGGAGCGCTTCTTTTGACATTTTTTTCCAAAAAAACTGTCATTTAGAAGGCCTTTTCAAGGTCATTTGCATTTTTTCTAATGGAAACCCTAGATTTTTTTGACAAAAATGGATACACCACTAAGAACTGAAAAACGTTTGTTTGAAAAAGTTTTCGATTGAAGGCTTTTTTAGATAGTTTATTCAAAGAAATAATCGAAAATTACGTAAAGCATGGAACAACAACATAAAAGTTTTCTAATCCAATAAATGTTCAAAATTTTACTTATTAACGTTCACAAGTTTACAAATTTGAACATTTTATTTATTTACTAAACTTATCAATGAAATTTTATATTATCGGTTGTTTTTTATTGAAACAATTTGTTTAAAAAAAACCTGTAAGGCAATTTGTAAACTTGTGAACGTTAATAAATAAAATTTTGAACATTTATTGGATTAGAAAACTTTTATGTTGTTGTTCCATGCTTTACGTAATTTTCGATTATTTCTTTGAATAAACTATCTAAAAAAGCCTTGAATTGAAAACTTTTTCAAACAAACGTTTTTCAGGTCTTAGTGATGTGTCCATTTTTGTCAAAAAAATCTAGGTTTCCATTAGAAAAAATGCGAATGACCTTGAAAAGGCCTTCTAAATGACAGTTTTTTTGGAAAAAAAAATGTCAAAAGAAGCGCTCCTTTATCCCAAACAAACTTTATTTGAAACATTTTTTTATTAAATTCTTAGTTTTCGAGAAAATCGCATGTGCATGATAAATCGAACACCCTGTATACGAGTCAATGTTTATTTGAATAAAAATAAAAATAAACAATATAATTCCTTCTTAAATAAGAAGAGGCTATCGGCCTACGTGGCCTTTCTGCCCATGTTGGTATTTACAAGTGTTATAATGATAGTAATCGTAGTCTCAAAAACAGTATCACCCACAACAATCACCCCAAAACCACCAGCACCAATCGCACCCAGTAGAACAACCAACATCCAACCCTCACAGCACCGAACAAAAGTGTAAGCATATCAGGCACATCAAACATCCCACATCTAGTCTATGTCTTGGTAGTGTTCAATCAGAGTTGTGCCCGGTGTGAGGTAACGTGAGTTTCTAGTCTGATGGTCAATGCACAGTCCAACAACGATTTATTTATTTATTTATTTTTTATTTTAATCATGTTACAATCTGTCACATATTAATTACAAGGACATTCAGCAACTTTTATATATGAACTTACAAAGAACAAAACAAAATATAAATGATTGAAGGGTGACCGACATCTCGGTCCTCCTCCCATTAGGTGCCGAACCTGTCGCTAAGTTCCAGTGGGTTGAATCTGTTCAATTCACTGGAATATCGAGAGGAGTCTAAGGGATTCAGCGCAAGGTGGTTGGGATGATTGTTTAGCCGGATCATGTACCTTCTGGCCTGTCTCCGGATTTCCTCTCTCACGGTTACCATTTTGAGGTCGTTATGCAAAGTAAGGTTGCTCACGTACCAGGGGGCTCCCGCTAGCATGCGCAGAGTCTTTGACTGGAATCGCTGCAGGATCTCTATATTCGAGTTGCTAGCGGTTCCCCAAAGCTGGACACCATAAGTCCAAACTGGCTTGACAATAGTCCAACAACGATGACCCAGTTTTTCTCTTTGTCTTTCCACTTTTTTTGTATTTTTAATGGTCTGTCTGAAATTTTTGTCATGTTAGTTTTTTCATAAAGCGCTTCATTGGAAGGGTTGCACAGTGGATTATCCGTGTGACGAATCTTTGTAATTAGTCTTAAAGTTATTTGCTCTGTAGTTTGTATGTATTTTTTTGTTTTGTTAGTTGCGTTTGCCATAATTATGTTACCGTAGTCCAGTAGTGGCCTACAAATGGATTTATATATCTTGGATGCTGTGTTAGTGCTGATTCCTTTGTCCTTGTAAGTCAGCACTTTAAAGTGTTTTGCTCTTTTGGTCATTTCTGCTCTCATGTTTTGTAAGTGTTTTGTAAATTTCATTTTAGGGTCTAAAGTGATACCCAGATACTTAACGAACTTACTTGGTTTGGTGATGTTTCCGTCGGCAGTAATTGTAGGTGAGCTAAGTCCTTGTACTAGAGAGATCTTGAAAATCCCCTGGACAATGGTGCTAATCAGTGGGTCCTGCTTCCGCGGCTGGTTCTGGGGTATTTTTGTTGTGTTCCGAAGGACCGCTCTCGGTTTTTGTCAGGCCGAGAGAAAACTGAATTGTACTCAATTGAAAGATTTAATTACTTTATCTTTATTTATGTACTAAGTTCTTAAATTAACACACGGTTGATGGTGCCTCACTTCTCTGGGGTTGCAACACTGAAATTCTTCCTTCTTCAAGTGCGGTCACCTGCTGGTATATATGTCGTTCAGCGTCTCTTCTTCCCGTCAACCTCTTTTTCCCCCGCTCCACCCTTAGTTCGGGTGTTACTCAAGGATAACTTAAGATTTATTCCTTGTTGACATCTGGTATGTTTTGGTTCACTTGATTGCAACCACCAGATGTTGGCTATCACCTATCGCCCGTTGGAGTTGAGTATTTTGGAAGATTCCTTTATTGTGGGCAATAAATCAAACAGTCCGAGTACTTGAGTCACGTTAAGCGCTTTACCCGACCTTATGATTTGTCTTTCTGTACCCTTGTTACACAAATTAGGAATTTTCCCCAACGTCTGAATTGAATTCAGATAGTCCTATTTTATGATTTGAGAGTAGAAGCTGGTTCTTTTTTGAATTAGGTGTTAATCTCCATTTGTAGAACCACTTCATAGTTTCGTCTGTAAGGGATTGAAGTCTTCATGTCGCTTTCACGGTTGTCTTGTCGTGCACAATAAGTGCGGTATCGTCTGCGTATTGTAAGATGTATGCCGCACTGTCAATATTACCTTTGTCTAGTCGATTGTGATTGTAAATGTCGTGGCAATATACAGGGTGTCCTCGAATTACGTGGCCAAAATAATACCGCAGATTGTTTGAGTGAAAATAAGTCGATTTAACTAAACTTCCCTCAGTCCAAAAGTTGATAATTATAGAGCTACAGGGTGTTAAAGGTGAAAAAAAAATCACATTTTCTTTAATATCTTTCGATTTCTTTGAGTTAATTTCACGAAATTTCATATTTGAGGGTGTTTTAGGATACGAAATTCAAATTTATTAACGATTTAGTTGTTTCTTCTAGGGGGCGCCACAAGCGACCATTAGGACACATTTAAATCTCTGTAACTTTTTCGTGCCACGGTGTATATTATTTTGGTATTTAAAAACCTTTTTCCCTACCTTTTATACTTAGAAAAGGTATACTTTATTGACGTCGCTAGAAGCAACGGTTTTGGAGAAAAATGCATCTAAGCCTGATGATGCATGCAAATTACCTTAAAATTATTTTCTGTTAAAAAAAATTAAGTTTTTCAAAAATAATTATCAGTAAAGGTATAACAATAAGTTTTCAAAATCAGATATTATTAAATAGAAAACAAAAATAATAATTAACAAAGAAACAACAACAAGAGAGAATAACACTTACTAATTAATTAAATTAACTTATGTAAATTACAGGAACAAGAAGCGAAACTGACAAGAAAAACTGAGGGCTAAATAAAAAAACTGACATTTGAGAAACAAATTCAAGTGCTAAAATGTCAATTAAAAACATAGCCAACTGAGTTATTTACTTAAAAGCGCCAACGCAAATATGCAGCGCATTAGAATTATGCGTTTTTCTCCAAAACCGTTGCTTCTAGCAAAGTCAATAAAGTATACCTTTTCTAAGTATAAAAGGTAGGGAAAAAGGTTTTTAAATACCAAAATAATATACACCGTGGCACGAAAAAGTTACAGAGATTTAAATGTGTCCTAATGGTCGCTTGTGGCGCCCCCTAGAAGAAACAACTAAATCGTTAATAAATTTGAATTTCGTATCCTAAAACACCCTCAAATATGAAATTTCGTGAAATTAACTCAAAGAAATCGAAAGATATTAAAGAAAATGTGATTTTTTTTTTCAACTTTAACACCCTGTAGCTCCATAATTATCAACTTTTGGACTGAGGGAAGTTTAGTTAAATCGACTTATTTTCACTCAAACAATCTGCGGTATTATTTTGGCCACGTAATTAGAGGACACCCTGTATGTTATACAGAAGTGCAGACAGTGGAGAGCCCTGAGGGAGACCTTGTTCAAGAGAGACAGAGGATGATAATGCGTCGTTAACACGTATTTCTATCTGTCTGTCCAAGAGTAGATTTTTAATGCTGTGTATTAAATAATGTGACGTACCTAGTTGGTAAAGTCGGAAAAGCATGCCCTTATGCCACACACTGTCGAAGGCTTTGTTGATGTCCATCAGAAGAGTTGCCGTTCGCCCGCTCGTTAAGTGCGTGGCTTGTATGTTGCTGGTCAGGATGAACAAGGGATGAATAGTTGAGTTTCCATTTTTAAAGCCACACTGATATAACTTGGAATTTATCTCTCAGTTAAATGCTCCAGTCTCTTCTTAATGATTTGTTCAAAAAGTTTCCTCATCACCGGTAGTAGAGTAATTGGTCTATAGTTTTGTGTTTGTATTTTAATATTTTTTAACAATTTGTGAAATGAAGTGCGATCTAAGTTAAAAAAAAAAAAAAAAGTACTTTGTTGACCGCGTGACGTAACTCGTCATAAAATACCGCACGCCCAACGTAGGGTTAATACTATTTCATAAAGCTAGTCGATTTCTTCCAGCAATTTCAATTTAACAGCATTTCGCATTGAAGTTGGCGACACATTCAAATTTTGACTAATTTGGTGTCAAGAAGTTGTATTATTTTTATTTTTATTTTTTTTAAATGAAACGATAGCGCACGGCAAACCTGGCTGCTGAACCACACCCCTACACAAACATGTTAAATAATTCCGATATCGAAGCAAGCTTATGAGATTTGATTCCTTGTTCCCTGGTAAGGGAATCATCAAATCGAAGACAACAAAGTAAGAATGGGAATCGTGCAAGGCTCATCGTAGCTCGAAATATTTCCTTCCCTGTTCCACCTGTAGACCACGTCGATTTTAGGTCCTCGTGACCAGATTTGAATAGGCCTTGCTAGTAAAGTAGTCCTAAAAATGCCCTCAGTTCGACTACTGTAGTCTCCTGCAGAAAGGTTGCCTTGAACTTTCTTCGCGAAGCCTTACATCTTTTAAAAGTACCATATCTCACTTGCATCTGATTTATCTTTTGGTTGGCAGCATTGCAAATGATCTCTAGAATGTTTTCATTTATAAGTAAGTTCCACGCTGCTCCTGGTGAGTTGGCTGGAGTAGATTTTGCAATTCCAATCAATCCCGATGAAGTTTTCATGATGTTATGAGCCAATGCCCTTCCACGGGTGGACGGAAGCTTCGACCATTTCATTCCATCTTTGCCGGGCCATGCAACAAAGTCTGATAGAGGAATATCTTCGTTAGAATCAGATTCATCATTATAGGATAACTCACTTTGAGAGTCACGGTCACTAAGGATTTTACGATCTACTTCCGAATCGCTTTGATCAGCAGTTTGTAAAATTCGCCTAATTTCATCTTTTTCACCGTCAACAGCTTCAAATGAACTAACACTTGCACCACTGTCATTGGTTTCTGGCTTCCTACCCCAACCATCATCAGGTTCATCAACAAATTCATCGTCCACGTCCTCCCAGAAAGTATCGCTTTCTAGCAGAGTTTCTAACTGATTGTCTGGTATACACTTATTCATTTTTCTTGTATATTATGTTCACAAAATATTTGTTGGAAATGGGGTATGATGCGAAATAGCTTCAGTCCGTTCTGTACTTAGATTATTTTTTTTTATTATGGAATAACGATAACAAAACTAAATTTACGTGACTAAGGCGTACCACTTACATCGGTTTGTTACACTAAAATGCCTTCTTACCAACTGACTAAAAAATACACAAATAACCAATCAATAGAAAATTGACTGGTCCGCATTTCCTTGATAGCAACGTCTGCGCGCTTACCATACGCGAAAGTGTTGGTGGAACGTCCCAGAAGCGTTTCTGCCAACAATGTTTGCAATAAATAATTTTTATGTAAATTATAATAATAAAATATAATAATTTGTGCGTAAATGACACAAAACTTATCAACATAAAATAGCAAAAATGCAAATAAATATCACACAAGAGCTACCGATGGGTCGCATTGGCCCAGTAGTATGAATTTCTCGAAAACCAACCAGTATGCTACAATGTCTTGATCAGGGCTGAAAATTACGCACATTCTAGACAAAGTCACGAAATCTGAGCCAAATCGTGCAAACCGGGCAGGGATATGAGCAATTACAATTGGTCTCTGGGTCAATCTGACCCCGTCAGTAGTAGTTACGGGTTAAGGTATCGATAATGCTCAATTATGGTCGAATGCGACCTTTCTACTGATGAATTTGAGTTACTATTCTTCAAAGTGGTATAGTGTAATTCTATTTTGCAAAGTTTACAAAAGTCTTCTACATCAAAATTTTTAAGTTCCGATCCCCTCTCACATGTGATTTTGAGAGGTAATCTGTGATGTGTGAGAAAATTTGATAATCCTTCAAGAACCGAGATGCCTGTTAAACTATCCAATAAATACGCTTGCCCATATCTAGAAAAGGCATCTATTATTGTTAAAAATGCTTTGTTTTCAATTTTGAAGGTATCTACAATAGTGGTCAAAATTATAGCAACTTTTCCTGAATAATTATAAAGAGTAATAAAACTTCAACAAATTACAAAAGAATTCTTCAATAATTAATATTTTGCATAAACCCTCGCTGCTGAACAACTTCTGCACATCTTCGTGGTATTGAATTTATTAAATTGTTGATGTAATTGTTATCAATACTCTTTCAGGCTTCTTGAAGTGCCTGAAATAGATCCTGTAAATCGGAATATGTATTATTCCGAATTTTATCATCCGCATATTCCCGCAAATTTTCTATGGGATTCAGATCGGGAGGGTGCGACGGCCAAGCAAGAACTTCTATCCTTTCCCCTCTAAACCATTCTGAAACAAGTTTCGATTTATGTTTGGGGTCATTATCTTGTTGGAACATGCTTCTTGGCGGCATGGTTGCTTCAAGATATGGTTGTAAATGATTCTTGAGGATATTTCGGTACATGAACTGATCCATGCGACTTTCCATTTTGTGAAGCGGACCCATACCAAACCAAGAGAAACAACCCCAAAACCATAATCGAACCTCCTCCATGTTTTACGGTTGGTAAAACAAACTTTTTTTGCAACCTTGCGCCATTGGGCCAACACTTTTAAATAAGTTCAATTTGGACTCATCGCTGAAAACTACCAATTTTCACTGTTCAGATGACCAGTGCTGGTAATTCTGCGCGAACTAAAGTCGGGCTTCCACGTTCTTCTTAGACAGCGATGGTTTTTTCGCTGGTCGCCTACCAAATAATCCATTTTTCACTAATCTTCTTTTTATGATCTTGGAAGTGGTACGAGCTGGGCCCGTTCCCTCTAAAAGTGATTTTGTATGAGTGGATGATAGAAATGATTTTTTTGACACATTTGAATTATCTATTTATCAGTTCTTTTTGTAGTTTTCCTCCCTGAATTTTTTGCAGCTGCTTCCCTTCCTGTTTGTCTGAATTTGAAAATAATCCGAGATGCAATTGACTTATGCACACCCGAACTCTTTACAATTTCGCTTTGCCGTTCGCCACTTTTATACCGCTCAATGATAATTTTCCTGATCTGTAATGAGATTGTTTTACCTCGACCCATAATGAAAATCGTCGATTTAATTTTGAATATAAAACGTCTTTAAACGCACAAGTGTGTAAATCAAGTGAAATTTTAAAATTCCATATTTTTGTTCGGTATTGAAAAAATATCTTTCGATAGTTTTTTTATGGAAATTTTTGATATTTTATTTGGATGCATTTTGAACATCAACGGTTGTGGTAGATAAATAATATAAAAACGTATATTGGGTTTAGCTGAATAGATACATTTTATTTAAATTTTTTTAAAGTTGCTATAATTATGACCACTACTGTATAATTATATTACAAATTATTTTTATTATTTTTTATTTTTCTTTTTATAAGCGCACATATTTCAAAATCCTTTGAAAATACAGTAGTGCTTGGTTTGAATATATTGCACAGATGAGTACCAAAGGAATCCGCTTTTTCGTCGTTTTTTCCAGCCCATCCTGTGTCTGATCTAATGGGGGGGTTATGCTGCTGGGGGCGATTCAAGTATCTCGTTGCTCTCCAGAGAGAGTAATTAGTCCGTTCTGTGGGTGTTAGATTTTGGAGCCGATCTTGCAAAATCGCATTTTTTCAGTCCAGCTTGAGGGTTTTCCTTAGCTTGTTCAGTATCCTTTTGTCGTTAGGGAAGTGAGAATCTTGCCATTTTCTTCTGGCTTTCCTTTTTTCTTGAACTAGTGCCAGCATTTCCTTGGGATAGCAAATACTACCGTGGTTTTGTCGTTCATCGTTCACATGTGTGGCTCTGGTGACTGATCCAACCACGGTTTAATCTTGGGTTGCATTCTTTTAGATATTTTTCATTATGTTCACTAACATGTCTTTTACAATTTTTTTCGTTAAAAATGATGACAGTTTCGTTCCAAGTAAGACACAAATTTTTGTCTTTAAGCTAAAAGAAAAAGTGTTTCATTGTCCATTGTTAATTAAAAACTCGACATTCTTTGTCCACCTTCACCTTCTTTGATAACATTTTTAATGAAACAAAATTAAGAGATAAGGAAATTTTAGGTACATAAAAAACATGCTAGCACAAACCCATGCATTATGCTCATGGAGTGAGTTTGATATTTCAATGGATTGAAACCGATAGATTTGTTAGCAATACACTAAATATCCGAGTTTTGTGACTTCTGGTAACCCCCCAATAATGGTAGATTTTAGAATTTGATAAATTAATGAAACACTACTTGAAAATGTCCTATATACTTTCGTATGGCGTTAGTATTTAATATAGTGAATATTTGTGAATTATTTTCGTTTACGCAGCCGTTATTACGTCTAACACTCAGTTGAATCTAATAGTCGTGACGTAATGCAGTTATACTTATTTTTGTTCTCAAGATAAATCTTCAAAAAGACCCCATTATATATTTTGGTGATTGAGTAGCGTGGGATTCACCTGCCGAAATCTCGACATCCTTTATCCACCTTCATCTTCTTTGATGACATTTTTAATGAAACAAAATTAAGAAGTAAGGAAATTAAAAGTAAGTAAAAAGCATTCTGGCGCAAACTCATATACAGGGTGTTCTCAAAGTCGAGTCATTTATCTTAACAGCTGGCAGAACTCGTAAAGAGAAGTCGGTTTACCAAAAATTATCTATATAAAAGTTGCAGAATAAGAGAGTTAAGTAATATTAGATTGTAAGCTCCAAGTCGCAATATAAATTAGAAATTATGCCATGCTCACTGCTAAAAGGCATTCTGTTCTACCAAAAACTCTTCAAAATTGTCACCATTTCTTCGGTTAATGCGGACTTACTCAACGTACCCATGAGCAACTACATGTATCAAAAATAAAATCCCGATGTCCACGAATAGCATCACAGCATTTTCAATGCGGTGTTGTAGTTCTTCCACATTATTTACTTCTACATCGTGTAGAATACGCTAGTCAGAAGTCGGAGTGATTCTCGCATGTTGCTGGGTTCTCCCCGCAACATCCTAGAATCACTCCGACCGCAGGTACGGTACGCATGGGCGTAACATCAGGGTACGTCACCTTTCATTCCCCCCCCGTTCTTCCTATTCTACTCTAACTAATACTATCTATTCTAACACACAGATTTTCCCTGCGTGCATCTCGACTTGATCAGACAGTATTGATTGTTTGGAAAATTAAGCGTTCTGACTAGCGGATCCTACATTCGGCCATTCTGCCTAGCAATCCGCCTCGGATTCGTTATCATTTTCGACCCAAGGTTTCATGTACTCGGCACAGGTGGAGGTGCGTCCCGGTCCTTCGTGGGCGCCCACTTTCATGACGTCGTACCTCTCATTGGGCAGGACCTTGATGACCTCATAGGGACCAAGAAATTTTTTACACAATTTCAGCCCGATCCCTGACTGTGTTCTTTTTATGGCCACTAAGTTCTTCATCTTATACTTAGTCGCTTTTCTCCGCCTTAAATTATATTGCCGTTTTTGTTTAACCAACACTATCGGGCTAGCGAAATCAGAATAACTAGGTTTTATGATATCCTCGTCCAACCATTCCTGTACTTATCGCTCAACCTCCCTTTTCTCAACGAGTGAGAGTCTTCTTGGGTTTTGATATACTGGCTCTTCGTCCTTCAATACAATCTTCATCTGAACGTTGACGTTCTTTACTTTCTCCGGTGCGTAACGTTCTACTAGGTCCCTTACTTTGTTCTTGCATTCTACGTCCGATATATGGTCAACTTGCGGGTTTTCTTGCTCCAACTCATCGACAATTTTTCATTTCCATCAAGAAAGTTTCCTCTCCCCTCTTGTTTATGACCACACCTTCCTCTCTGAAGCTTACGTCTGCCCATTTTAGCAGGTCATTACCCACGATGGCTTTGAAGTTTCAGGCACTTGTTGGTATTACATGGAACGTCAACAAGATGTTCTCGTCGCCAATCCTTGCTTCCCTCTGGAAGGACCCTCTGGCCTTCACCCTATTGGAACCTAGCCCTTTTATAACTATTCCATTCCCTGTTAACGGAATATGTCCCAAATAGTTGTCATACGCGTCGCTCCTTATTGCGCTTATGTCGCTACCTGTATCTACTAGCGCTGTCAGTTCTATATTGTCAATCTGCATTTTAACTGCATTATTAGGTACAACCTCCATCAAGCAAACATTGGTAGTCGTACCATTCTTATCATTGTCATTCGTCTTCGTTGGGCACTTGGCTGATACGTGTCCGAAGCTATTGCAACTGTAACATCTGACCCCTCGGGCTCTATCTGGGCAACCGTTGGATTTATGTCCCTTGAGCCCGCAATTGAAACAGCTGGTAGCTTTCCCCTTTCGGTCGTACTCTTCCTTCTTGACTTCTCTTTTCTCGTACTTCCGTTCCGGTAATCTGGATCTTTCCGAGCTGGACATCGGCTTTTTTGTTCTGATCTGCTCATACAATTTGACCTTATCCTTAAACTCAGCGAGGTTCTTTGCTCCATAAAGTACGATTTTACTCGAAGAGTCGTCCGGTATTCCGTCGATAATGTACTGTATCACGACCTCGGTTTCCGATCTCTCGCATGACCAGCACATACTCCTGTACGGCCTCCGTGGGACTTTTCCTTCGAGACATTAGCAGTTTATGAATTTGAGCACTACTGACCTTTACTTCAAATTCAGCGGCAAGTCTTTTCTTAAGAGTACTCCAGGTTTTAATACCCTTTTCAGATTGGACGTATAATTTCGCTAGCCCTGTTAACGACTTCTTAGCGAATATCAATTTTTGCAATTCGTTCCATCCCGTGATTTCTGCGATTTCCTCAAAACCTCTGATCCACTTCTCTATTGGATAGTCATCCTTGCCATCAAATGGTCTAATACTGTCCTCTACGTCACGGAAAGTTAGAGCAAAAGAACGACTTTTTCTTGTCTTCGTTTTGGTACGGGCTTGTGATTGTAGTAAACTTCCCCTGTGAGTTTCCTCCTCACTTTCAGATTCGTCGCTACTTTCCTGACCTCCGGCTTCCTCATCTTCGATCTCGCCGTCCTCCTGTCCCTCGGTAATATCATCGTTGACTCACAGGTCGTTCAGGAAAAAGCATACCCGACTCACGATGTCCTCGTGTTGTCCCGAATAGTCCAAGTTTAGAATGTGACAGACCGCCATCAAATCGCTTAAGTTCAATTGATCTTTGGTCTCTGTTAGTTTTGTCTGATAGTCACTCGATTCTTTGTCTAGGTTAAAACCAGGAAATTCCTTCAAATTCCTTCTAGTTTGTCGACCTTGAGCCTCTTCGCCGTAAGCAGCAACATGCAACGCTTGAACTGCTTTTAGTTTGGAGTTTGTGATATTTTGCGCAATTCTTTCAATATCCTCCAAAGTGGTCATAATTGAGCACGTAACTGATATTAAGCTAATATTCCAAAAATACGAAAATGAGATACGATGCGTTTTTCTGTTTACGTAGAATTAACTTGGAATGACCATTCAAAAGTAACAATCGAGACACAATCGGGATTACAAAGCAATAAATCTACTAATACTGTAAAGCTAAACTAGTTTATATATCCTACCTTACTCACTCTTATCTGTCGATCGCGTATACTTTTCCGCACTACACCTCACCTCACGGAATTAACCACTGTTATCACTCTCAACTCCCACTGTGATCCGCTTCGCTGTCGTCGTCGTTGCCTTAGAGATTTCGTCGTTATCACCGTCGTCGTTGCCTTAGAGATTTCGTCGTTATCACCGTCGTCGTTGCCTTAGAGATTTTGTCGTTATCACCGTCGTCGTCGTTACCCTTCTGGTATTAGTGATTTCGTCGTTATCACCGTCGTCGTTGTTACCCTTCTGGTATTAGTGATTTCGTCGTTATCACCGTCGTCGTCGTTACCCTTCTGGTATTAGTGATTTCGTCGTTACCCTTCTGGTATTAGTGATTTCGTCGTTATCACCGTCGTCGTCGTTACCCTTCTGGTATTAGTGATTTCGTCGTTACCCTTCTGGTATTAGTGATTTCGTCGTTATCACCGTCGTCGTTGTTACCCTTCTGGTATTAGTGATTTCGTCGTTATCACCGTCGTCGTTGTTACCCTTCTGGTATTAGTGATTTCGTCGTTATCACCGTCGTCGTCGTTACCCTTCTGGTATTAGTGATTTCGTCGTTACCCTTCTGGTATTAGTGATTTCGTCGTTATCACCGTCGTCGTCGTTACCCTTCTGGTATTAGTGATTTTGTCATTACCACCGTCTTTAAAATTGTTACCCAAGATCCCGGTTGAGCCCCCAAAATTGTAGGTTTTTCTTTTTGTTGTCTAGGGTGTTTATTTGCAATTCGGATAGGTACCGATTGAACCAAGGAATAAGGGCTCGAACAAAGAATGGTTCGTGGTGCTGGCTCGCAGCAGCCAGATGTGGTAACGGTCGCCAGCCTCTAATTCAGGTACGACACTGTTTCATTACCCCCAAAAGGGGGGGGGGGGCACTTAGGATTTGGACAAGGAGGATCTCTCTCTGGTCGGGAACGGTGCCGAGTGAACAGTAAACTAAGTAACGCGAGTGCTTTCTTTCATCTAATTAAGTTACCATTTAAGCCTTTAACTGTTACCTATCCGAATTGCAAAGAAACACCCTCGACAAGAAAAAGGAAAGCCTACAATCGTGATAAATTAACTGTTTTAAATAGCCTCACAGAAAAAAGTCGCAGGGCGTTAGATCTGGGGAACGTGCAGGCCAAGAATTGGGTGCGTTCCGTCCTATCCATCTGTTAGGAAACTTATAATTTAAGTGGTCGTGAACTTCTCGTATGAAATGTGGCGGAGCTCCAACATGTAGATATCGCATATTCTCTCTCACATTTAAAGGAACATCTTCTAATAAGTCTGGTAGATTGTTTTGAAGAAAGCCTATATAATGTTCCCCTGTCAGACGATTAGGTAAAAAGTGAGGTCCAATAATCATGCCATTTACTACGCCAGGCCAAACATTTACCGAAAATCTGTGCTGAAAATCGCTTCTTTTCACAGCATGCGGATTTTCTACTGCCCAAACATGGTTGTTGTGGAAATTATTCACACCATTTCTTGTAAACGTAGCCTCGTCGGTAGCCAAAATTAATTTGGTAAAATTTTCATTTACGCTGTACTCGTGTAAAAGCCACTGACAAAAGTCAACTATTTTAAGATAATCTTCGGGTTGTAACGCTTCTACTCGTTGATAATGGTAGGAATAAAATTGTTCTTGTCGTACAGTTTCCCAGACTTTACTATGAGCAACTCCTACTCGAGCTGCTATGGACCTAGTGCTCGTTGCTGGGTCGTTTTCGACAATTTCTCAAATGTCATTTTCAATCTCTACTATTTCCCGTGGAGGAGGTCTTCCAGCGTAACCCCCTCGTTTTTCCTTTAAATACCCCGTTTTGCGAAGGCTTATAACTAAACTTACAAACATCCGCGGAAAAAATGGGCACACCCAGTATCAGTACTAAACAAACAATTGTTTACTTCTAAAATATTTTTACAACGCAAAAGTCGAAAACGACAAAAAATCAGATTTGTATTAAAGTTTTTAAATTTAAATTTTTCTAATTAGTTATTAATAATTGCTTCATTCTGCAACTTTTATATAAACAATTTTTGGTAAACCGACTTCTCTTTACGAGTTCTACCAGCTGTTCAAATAAATGACTCAACTTTGACAACACCCTGTATTTACCACTCTATGGATTTTGCTCGCCTAAATAGATTCAGGTTTCGGCAGTACATTTAAGATAAAACGCTTCATGGCAAGAACTCACCTCATCAAATTAAACAAATCATAATTGAGAAATGTCGTTCCGAAGTGAGACAAGTTGACATCACTAACGATTTAAACTTGCATGAAAGTGTTGTTTTCGAGAAAATTCAAATGATACAAAGTCGAGGGACCCTCGCCGGTGTTCCTAACCCTGGAACACCCAGAGACACGACCTCATCCACAGACAAGTTAGTGAGAAGATGCGGTTTAAAAAAATCTATTTGTGTCTGCTGAGGGTATGCCCATCGATTTTCATTTCTGTTAGATCAATTGGAAGATGCCTGTGCCAGGAAAAACTGTACACTAGAAGACCTGTCAAAAAACCTTTCATATTTAAAAAAAATAGACTTAAATTTGCCTTGGAACCTTCAGTCTGCAGAAGTGGCCGAAATTATTGCAACTTTTATAATTTTCAAAAATAGTTTTTCACAGTTAATGATTTATCCTAAATTATGGTGGTAAAGTGTTCTTAGGGTGACACCAAATAAATGAATGACTCAATTTTGAGAACACTCTGTACATGTCAGTAGATCATTCATGAAGCGAGTTCAATATCTCAATACACTGAAAGTGCGTGGCTTGACTGCAATATACTGAATTCCCACATTTTATAACATCTGGGAACTCCCCCACAATAGTATATTTTATAATTTGATAATGTATGAATTAATTACTTAAAAATGTTTTATACGTTTTCGTATGGCGTTAATATCTAATATAGTGAATATTTGTGAATTATTTTTATTCACACGACCGCGAGCCGCTATCACCTCTAACACCCAATAGAAGGTAATAGCATTGACATAATAGAATCACATTTTTTCCTATTCAGGAGGAAAATCTTCGAAAGAACACTTTGTCGTACGTTTTGGTGATCGGATGGCGTGGAAGACATCTCTGTGCCTTTCCACTAAAATCTCGACATTCTTTGCCCACATTCATCTTCTTTGATAACATTTTTAAATAAACAAAATTAAGAAGTAAGGAAATTTTATGTAAATAAAAAATATGCTCGCACAAACCCATACATTATGCTCATGGAGTGAGTTTGATATTTCAATGGATTGAAACCGATAGATTTGTTAGCAATACACTAAATATCCGAGTTTTGTGACTTCTGGTAACCCCCCAATAATAGCACATTTTAGAATTTGATAAATTATGAATACACTACTTGAAAATGTCCTATATACTTTCGTATGGCGTTAATGTTTAATATAGTGAATATTTGTGAATTATTTTCGTTTACGCAGCCGTTATTACGTCTAACACACAATTGAAGGTAATAATCTTGACATAGTACAAAGACATTTTTTCTTGTTCACGACGAAAACCTTCAAAAGGAAAACTTACCGTATGTTTTGGTGACCGAGTAACGTGGGATTCACCTCTATACTTAACCATTAAAATTTTGACATTCTTTGCCCACATTCATCTTCTTTGATAACATTTTTAAAGAAATAAAATTAAGGAGTAAAGAGATTTTAGGTAAATAAGAAAGAAGCTCGCACCAGTCCATATATGTATCTGTGATTATATCGCTCATGAAACGAGTTAAATACACTGACTTTCAAAAAAACCGCAACATCTAGAAGAACACATCGTACAAGTTTGAGATTCTGGCATTACGTTGGGTCGGGTAATGGATAAAAACGATCAAAATATCAAAAGAAAATTATTGTGAATAAGTGAAAAAATTTAATAATAATTTAATAATTATAATCTCCTCTTAAATTAATACATTCCTGTAAGCGACGTGACATGCTTAAAATTAAATTGTCAATATCTTCCTGTGGTATTGTATCCCAGGCAATCTGCACCTGCTCGCGGAGTTCATCTATGGTCTCTGGAGGACAAGCTAAACGTTGAAGTCTCCGACCCATTATATCCCATACATGCTCTATTGGGACAAATCTGGAGAGCGAGCTGGCCAAGGCAAAGTATCCAAATTTTCAGCTTCCAAATACCTCGAAGTATCGTTGGCTACATTTGGTTGCGCATTATCCTGTTGAAATGTGCTTCCAGGATGGTCGTGCATGTATGGTACAAGAACCGGTTCTAAGACACTATTAATGCACCTCTGAGCATTTAATCTATCATAAATGAAAACAAGAGGAGACCGACTACCATACTGGATGGCACCCCAAACCACAACACCTGGTGTTAAACCAGAACGACGCCTTTCCAAAAAGTCCAAATTTAATCGCTCTCCTCTCCGCCTTCTAACACGTGACCGTCCATCAGATCGCCATAAACAAAATCGGCTCTCATCACTGAACACGATTCTTCTCCACTCATCCGCCCATTGCACTCTCAGACGGCACCACTCCAGTCGGGCCACCCTGTGGTTTCGTGATAATGGAAGCCGACCCATAGGACGATATGAATTTAGTCCAAAACTTCGAATTCTGCGATACATCGTACTAAGGGAGACCCTTCGATTTAGGATGGATACCCAGTTAGCACCAAGAGACGGAATTGTTTCAAACGAGGCTCCAGTCGCTGAACGACGAAGTCGCCGGTCTTCGCGTCGGTTCGTCATTCTTGGACGGCCACTACCACGATGACGATTTACTGACCCTTCGTTCGTTAGACCAATCTCTCCATACAATGCGTTCTTCTTGGTGTTGCGGTTTTTTGACAGTCAGTGTATTTCAATGCACTGAAACTGGTAGACTCGATAGTAATACCAGTTCTACCGGTATGAAATGAGCGCTATTTTGTGAAAATAAAACTCCAATTTTAACAAGGAAAGAAAAAAAAATTATTCAAAATATTGACCATTGCTTTCCACACATTTCGACCACCTTTCTGGCAATTTATGGATACTACGCCAATAGAAATGTGTCTCTTTGTCATCAAACCAATGAGACACTCAATTTTCTTCTTCTTCGTAGGAATCGAAGTGCTGCTCAGCCAATGCGTGTCCTATCGATAAAAACAAATGGTAGTCCGAAGGAGCCAAATCTGGTGAACACGGAGGACGGGGTAGCAACTCCCAACCAAGTGTTTTGATGGTATCCTGAACCGGTGGTGCTTTTTGTGCAGGTGCGTTGTCATGGAGCAAAATTACCTTACCGTGTCTTCTGGCCCGTTCTGATCGTTTTTCGATCAATGCATTGTTTAAATTAATCAATTGTTGTCGGTAGCGAACAGTATTGACGGTTTCACCAGGTTTTAAAAGCTCGTGGTGCACCACGCCTTTCTGATCCCACCTAACACACAGCATTGCCTTCTTGCCGAATCGATCAGGTTTTGCAGTCGATGTTGATGGTTGTCCCGAATTAACCCACGATTTTTTCCATTTAGGATTTTGAAAATAAATCAATTTTTCATCTCCAGTAACAATTCGATGCAAAACTGATTTTCTTTCATTCAATTCAGCTTTTAAACGATCAGAAATTGTTCGTTGTGCAACATTTAACATTTCTGCCATTTGCTTTTGACTTAAAGCGTCATCTTCATCCAATATCGATTGCAATTCGACGTCTTCGAACTTTTTTGGTGGTCTGCCACGTTCTTCATTTTGCACATCAAAATTGTTATTTCTGAATCGTTGAAACCATCTTTTGCACGTTGCTTCTGATGAAGCATGATCACCATATGCCTCGACAAGCATTCGATGCGTCTCTGCAGCACTTTTCTTCAAATGAAAGCAAAAAGTTAATTCTTTCCGCAAATCATCATTTTGTGGTACAAAATTCGACATTTTTGGCTCATTGAAATAATATATTGGTATTTGTTCAAGGACTTGATTTGTACTAAATATGCTTGTCAGGTTGCATACCAACCAAGCAAACCAAAAAAATGGTTTGTTTACAACAAATGCCCTATATCGAGACATTTATATCCTGACACTCCCTTCATGTCGGTATACCTGGTATGTACCAAATCCCCAAATTTTGTCATTTCCGGGAACCCCACAACCATAGTACATTTTAAAATTCGACAAAACATGAATACATTAATTACAAATTTTCAATACGTTTTTCATGGCATTAATATCTAATATAGTGAATATTTGTGAATTATTTTTGTTGTTACGGCCACGTGTCGCAATCACGTCTAACATCCAAGTGATGCTAACAACCTTGACGTAACACAATCACAGTTCTTTTTGGTCACAAGAAAAGTTTTCAAAAAGACACTCGACCAGAGGTTCTGGTGATCGTGTATCGTGAGATGTGGGATCCACCTCACTGCTTATCCACTAAAAACTCGACATTCCTTGTACACCTTCACCTTCCTTAATAATATTTAAATAAACAAAAATAAGAAGCAAAGATATAAGTTTTTAAAAAGATGCTGGTATAAACCCATATACAGGGTGTTTCAAAAACCTGTTGCCGAACTTTAGGGGGTTATAAAGGACGATAAGTTAAATCATTTTGCCTCATAAACATATATCCGGAAAAGAGTCGTTAAGGCACTAGACAAAAAAAATGGTTAAAAACGTTAAAGAATTCACACGTTATTGTATATTTGTCTTCTAAGGTGTTTATGAAAAAAGAAAAACAATAAAGCATTACAACAGTTGTTCAAAATTGCGGCCACCGACTTGTTGACATGCGGTCGTACGCCGAACCGTTGGTTGACGAACTCGAAAAAGAACATGTGGATCTTCCTGAACAGAGTGGCTTGCAGCCATCACCCTTCCAAGCAATTCTTCTTCTGTTGTTACAGGCATTCTGTGAACAAGAATCATAAAATCAGTTCAAAAAAAGAAATCGAGAGGTGTTAGATCTGGATTCCGGGCCGGCCCGTTAACGGGTCCACCTCGTTCAATCCACCTGTCAGGAAATTGTAAGTTTAAATGGTCCCGAACGTCGCGAGTAAAATGTGCCGGAGCTCCGTCATGCTGATACCACCTCCTTTGAGGAATGTTCAACAGAACGTTTTCAAGCAACTCAGGGAGAATTTCTTCTAGGAATGTTAAATAGATTTGACCATTTAAGAGTGGGGGTAGCAGGCACAGTTCAATACCTTGATCTCCTATTATGCCAGCCCACACGTTGATAGAGAATTGTTATTGATTAGAGTTCTCAAATATTCTATGAGAATTTTGATTGCTCCAAATATGACCATTACGGCTATTGAAGTAACCTTCTCGAGTAAAGCAAGTTTCATCGGTAAACAGAATAACTGAACTAAAGTCGAGCTGTTGAGCACATCTTCCCAAAAACCGGCGACGAAAGTTTATTCTTGGATCGCAATGTTCTTGTGTCAAATTCTGAACTTTTTGAAAATGACAAGAGTGAAGTAACTGTTCATGAAGTAGACGCTATACTGATGTTGTTGAATTTCCTCTTTGATTTGCTATTGCTCGCACGCTGGTGAACGGTCTTGCTTCCACTTGGTACATTACTTTTTCCTCCATCTCCATTGAACGAGCCGCCCTAGGTCGACCCATACCGCCATTTCGTTTAAAATTTCCCTTTTCTCTTAGACGAAGGTATATTGAGACGAATAATCTAGGGGATGGATGTAGACGGTTAGGAAAGCGTTGAGCATAGAGTCGAGCAGCTTCCCAACTATTGCACCTTGCTTCTCCATAAATCAGATGGATATCAGCCATTTCCTCAAAACTAAAATATTCCATTGCAAAAGCGCTATTAACTTTAAGTATCGCTTTAGTAGTAGAAAATGAGAATAAATGAAATACAAAAACATGTGTATTCTTTAACATTTCTAACAATTTTTTATCTAGTGACTTAACGATTCGTTCGCGAAGATACATATGTTTATAAGACAAAATGATTTAATGTATCGTCCCATATAACCTTCTAAAGTTTGGCAACATGTTTCTGATACACCCTGTATATGTGAGTACATTATTCATGAAGACAGTTCAATATTTTGGTGCATTGAGACTGCGAAGCTTAATAGTAATTTACCAAATCCTCGAATTTTTTTATTTCTGAGAACCCCCAACAATAATACATTTAACAATTTGATAATGTATTAATACATTACTTAAAATTGTTCTATACGCTTTCGTATGGCGTTAATATCTAATATAGTGAATATTTGTGAATTATTTTTGTTCACGCAGCCGCGGGCCGCTATCACATCTTTTCTTCATTTTTTACAAGTTACAATCTGTCCCAAATTAGATTACATGGACAGTAAGCGACTATTCTTACAGAGAAGGGAAAATGAAACTACACTGACTTTCAAGAAAACCGCAACACCAAGAAGAACACATCGTACACGTTTGAGATTCTGGCATTACGTTGGGTCGGGTAATGGATAAAAACGATCAAAATATCAAAAGAAAATTATCGTGAATAAGTGAAAAAATTTAATAATAATTTAATAATTATAATCTCCTCTTAAATTAATACATTCCTGTAAGCGACGTGACATGCTTAAAATTAAATTGTCAATATCTTCCTGTGGTATTGTATCCCAGGCAATCTGCATCTGCTCGCGGAGTTCATCTATGGTCCCTGGAGGGCGAGCTAAACGTTGAAGTCTCCGACCCATTATATCCCATACATGCTCTATTGGGGACAAATCTGGAGAGCGAGCTGGCCAAGGCAAAGTATCCAAATTTTCAGCTTCCAAATACCTCGAAGTATCGTTGGCTACATTTGGTCGCGCATTATCCTGTTGAAACGTGCTTCCAGGATGGTCGTGCATGTATGGTACAAGAACCGGTTCTAAGACACTATTAATGCACCTCTGAGCATTTAATCTATCATAAATGAAAACAAGAGAAGACCGACTACCATACTGGATGGCACCCCAAACCACAACACCTGGTGTTAAACCAGAACGACGCCTTTCCAAAAAGTCCAAATTTAATCGCTCTCCTCTGCGCCTTCTAACACGTAACCGTCCATCAGATCGCCATAATCAAAATCGGCTCTCATCACTGAACACGATTCTTCTCCACTCATCCACCCATTGCACCCTCAGACAACACCACTCCAGTCGGGCCACCTTGTGGTTTCGTGATAATGGAAGCCGACCCATAGGACGATATGAATTTAGTCCAAAACTTCGAATTCTGCGATACATGGTACTAAGGGAGACCCTTCGATTTAGGGTGGCTACCCAAGAGAAGGAATTGTTTGAAACGGGGCGCCTGTCGCTGAACGACGAAGTCGCCGGTCTTCGCGTCGATTCGTCATTCTTGGACGGCCACTACCACGATGACGATTTACTGACCTTTCGTTCGTTAGACCAATCTCTCCATACAATGCGTTCTTCTTGGTGTTGCGGTTTTTTGAAAGTCAGTGTAGAAACTAAAAATGAAAAGAACAGAAAGGGTCGAAGGGTGACTGACATCCCAACCTCCTCCCTATTAGAGGCCGAACCTGTCGCCAAGCTTCAGTGGGTTATGTCTGTTCAATCTACTGGAATATCTAGAAGAATCCAGGAGATTCACCACGAGGTGGTTGGGGTGATTGTTTAGTCGGATCATGTACCTTCTGGCACATATCTGGACTTCCTCTCTTATGGTTACTATTTTGAGGTCGTTATGCAGAATAACGTACCAGGGGGCACCCGCTAGCGTGCGCATAGTCTTCGCCTGGAACCGCTGCAGGATCTCGATGTTGGAGTTGCTAGCAGCACCCCAGAGCTGGATACCATAAGTCCCAACTGGCTTGATAATGCTCTTATAAACTAGGACTTAGTTGTTCAGCCCTAGTTGTGATCGGTATCCGAGAATCCAGGCCAGACTCCTAACAATGCTATCCTGTATATTGGAAAAACAATAAGCAATCAGTTGTAGCGATCAAATTTGCCAGTCCCTTGATTCCTCACGTCAAGTGAGTTATGTCCAAAGGCTCATGTTGGTCCAGCTATCAGATGAGGTGGTATGGTTTACGTAACTCATGGTCATGTTAGTAAAATTATCTTCTGAATTTTTGTTATGTGCTATTTGAGATTGATTACCAATTTCGGCATTCATCAATTCCGAATTTAATTATTGTATTTTTTTTATTATTTTTTTTTATTAAGAGTATAGTGCCTCAACTACATGGGTTATTGGCACTCAACATACATTTGACAGTATACAAAACGTTCTGAGTACAGGTACACATCAAGTAGACATGAAGATTACGTTGAGACGGAGTTAAAAAGATCGATTGACTTCAGGAATTCTATGGTTGGTCTCTGATCTACTGTGGAGTGCAAGTTCTTGTGCAGTTCACCTTTAATTTGAAAGGAGATCCTATTGGCACTATACTCTGGACACTTTGTGATGATATGGTCAACTGTCAGCAAGACATTGCACCTGCCACATTTTGGGGGAGATGTTCTCTCCATTAGATGACCATGAGTTAGTCTTGTACGTCCTATTCTTAGTCTTCTTATGGCCACAGTGTACTTCCTGTTTAGTTGAAGTTGTTTAAAAGGGAGCAGAGATGGTTCAACTCGTGACAGTTTCGTGTTGGATAGATTCCAGAGGTTTTGCCACCTACGTTCAACAGTTGCTCTAAAATATTTGTTCACATCCTTCGGTAGGTAAAAGTGTTGCTCTATGACCTGTGAACGGTCCTCATTTCCCGCACTCGAGTCCGCAAGTTCGTTAGCTGCTATTCCGATGTGATGGGATTCATACCAAATGGATCTTGCAGTGGTTGGTAGATAAGGTGTGGATGTCATCTTGAATGTTCTGAATTAGAGGATTAGAGCTGGAAGGGTCCTTGATTGCTTGTATTGCACCTAGTGAGTCCGAACGGATAGCAAATGTTTTGTTGTCACCATTCAACACTTTCACTGCTCTATGGATTGCGAACATTTCACCAGTATAAACGCTGCTCATTTCTGGAAGACTAGAACTTGCCACCAGGCCTCGCGCGCTCGTGACTGCCCATGCCACACCCTCCTTATGATGATGAATGATTGTATTGATGATTGTTTGATTGATTGATGAATGATAGTCACTTAAAACGTTTACTGGAGGATTATATTGAAAACAACTTTACTCGATTTCTTTGATTGTTTCCTGGACTGTTTCATTTCTTATGATCTTGAGGTCGTGAGTGTCGTTTAAAAATTGTCTAATTTCATTGTCCATATTCCCAAGAGAATTCACCAGTGAGGCGGTTCCCGCAGCATTAAGAGGTATGAGGGAAAGAGCATCGGAATTAGTGTTCTTTTCATGTATTATTTCAAAATCGTACTCCACTGAACTAGTTTGGAGTTTGGCTATTTTAAATCAAAAAGCCAAACTAGAGAGCGATGGTCAGGGTAGATTTTAAGCTTTCGCCCATAGAGGTATGGACGGAGGTATTTGCATGTCCAAATGATTCCTGAAAATTCTTTCTCTGTAGTTGAGTATTTTTGTTCTGTCCTGTTGAGCGTTCTTGAAAATGCATAAGCAACAAGAATTACGTTAATTTTCCTAGAAATCGAGTTTTTTTAGAACTACTCTGATTTTCAAAAACAATTACTTTGTTTATTTATGCGAGATAATACACGTAAACGATCAGACTTGCAGCATAACCGCTGGGCGGAAAATCATGGAGAAGAATGATGCCCTATCTGAGCTTTCGGGTGGCTTTTATATTTCTTTCTATCACTGAGCCCTTAATGGGGTTCAGTAATGAGTCCATCGGTCTATGTTGGTATAGATGGGGTGATTAATGAAGGTCCGATGGTCATAGGTCGAGATATAACCTTCAAGGCTACATGACTCAGGTTGATCACTGGGCGATTGGCCATGAGACTGGACGACGCCAAGGGCTGCATTGGAGGCATCAGTGGTAAATGTGGAAGGATCAGTGAAGTCAGAGTTTTTAGAATAGGGGCATTTATGAGGAGTTCCCTCAAATTTTGCAATGATTTGATAAATGCTTTCGTATAGTCAACTTTCACGTCATTTTTTTATACAAAAAGTCAAGGATTTAGTCACTTTAACGAAACTTGGTATGAACCCTCTGTAGTATCCCGTTAACCAGGAAATATTTTATTTCCTTTTGCATTTTTGGTATTGGGGAAATTTCTAATTACTTCAACTTTATCTGAGTTGGGTTTTACTCCTTGTATGGAGATCTTGTGTCCTGGATAATCTACTTTTCTATGTAGGAATTCGAACTTATCCATTTCATCTTTAAAATTGAAATACTCAAATCTCTCAAAAACTTGTTTCAGTCTTCCAACGAGTTCTTAAAGTGAAGTGCGGAATATTGCTATGCCACCAAGGTATACTAAGCATATTCGGTTTTGTAGACCTATTGGTGCGTTGTTCATAACCCTCTAGGGCGTTCTTAAGCCCCAAAGGCATTCTGTTGAATTCGTAATGCCCTGTGTCAGTTGATGCCATCTTCGGTCCATCAGTGGTTTCTAGTTCAATCTGATGCGATCCGTTCGCAAGTTGTGACGTAGTGACGCGTCCTTTAAAATTGTTTATGAAAAAGGACCAGTCTCTCGTTTCAACGTTTGAAAATATTTTTCGGCGTGAAATTACACGATTAGGAAATCTTCTTCGTTATTTCACAACACTTTTCCTGCAATCACCCTCATAATACCCCAGCACAAACAGCGTATCAACTTGTTCGCTAAATGAACATTTGTCACCCATGTCCGAGCCAAATCTCGCTAATATATGTAGGATGTATATCGGATCATCATTAGGGAGATTTTCCATGATGATATGAAGTACTTAGTTCGCTTTTAATGGCAAGAATAGAAAAGGGCAAAACCAACCAGTTCGCCACCACACGAGCGCTTCTCGTCCCTTCCAAATCTTATCTTCCTGTCCCTTTTTGGTCTCAACTTTTTCCAGATCTCGCGAGTCCTTCCAATCCGAGAAATGAGGTACCTGCTAGTTCCAGTTTCCCAAGAAAAGCTCGCATCCTTGGTGGTAGCGACCTCGTTCGACAGTGCTTTTTCTTAAAACGACCTTGTCAGCCTGCCCATGGTCTTAGTGTCAGATCTTAATGTTACACTTTACTACTTAAGGACCAATGAATCTCCGACATGTACCTATGTCACTTTCGCGAGTTTGACAAATTACAAATAGGTCGCTAGTCGAAAACCGCATGGTTTTTGACTGGCAATCCCTTTGAGGTTCTTGAAATTCGATTTGGTTCTGTTCCATAAAATTGCGGTTTTATCAAAAATGGTAGGGTTTTTCGACAAATTTTAAAAGGGATTAAAATTTGAGGAATTAAACTTGATATTAAATTGTGTTGTTCGTTCGTCAGTTTCTTTGCAGATAGAAAAATTCCAACTCTTCCAAACCCCACCTTATCCCTAATCCAATCCTTGTTGATCATCTGTCGACTTCACATTTCAACCAAATAAAGATGTTGATGAGAATAAATGATTTTCCAAATTTGATTGATCTCGGTACTTTCTGGCATGTGCGTACGGTAATTGGTTGGGTCGACTGGGTTACGTCTGGTAGGGGCATCTTATGGTTGTAATTAACCTTAGTGTAATCTGTATATGTCGTTTAGTTTCTTCTGTCGCATTTGCCTTTATATGAGAATATACATGTGTCCACAACCCAATAGCGATCTGCAGATGAATTTACATGGTATTTTCGTAGCCATTTTTGTGCAACCTCTTTTGCCCTTATATGTTAGTATTCAGAAATGTTTTACCCTTTTGATCATTTCTGATCTTCCGTTACGTACACGTTTAGTGAATTTCAATTTGTTGTCGATTGTTGTTCCCAGGTGCCCCACCACATTCTTTCCAACAGTTACGTGTCCGTCAGTCCTTATTGTTCAGATGAGTCGACTTTGAGTTGGTGGTTTGATAGTAGCAGTTAGATTTTCCAACTCATCAGGGCTTTCTCCATGCTTGTGTCATGCACGATGAGGGTGGTGCTGTCCAGAATCGGGCATCCTGTTCTTCCACCGTGTATTTGTGTTTGTTGTATGCTGTTCGCTGGACCAAAACTCTTGATAATTGGAAAAGCTGCTAGGCCGAGAGTATTCCAGTGATGTGGAAATTTAACAAAAAGGCTTGGATGACCGTTGACATAACGACTGAATGGCTAAGAGACTTTGACCGACAAACGGGTGCTCGAAAACGACGAATTCTATTATTTTTGGACAACGCTTGTTCGCATCCCAAAGAAATCAATCTCAAAAATATAAAACTATGTTTTCTTCCCCCAAATTGCACAAGCGTGTGCCAACCGCTGGACCAAGGAATTATCAAGAATTTCAAATTTCATTCCAGGACTTTATTATTGAAACACTTACTGGTAAACATCGATGATGCAAATTCTGCACAGGATTTAGTAAAAAAACAACTTTATTGGATGCAATATTCTATGCAAATAAAGCATGGAGCGAAGTGACTAGCGTTACTATAAAAAATTGTTTTAAAAACGCATTTCACATTGAAAACCCAAAGTTAGAAGAACAGTACGATCCGGAAGAAGAACTCCCTCTATCCCTGCTAGCGGAGATTTATAAGAAAAAAGTGCCTTTAGGAATAACGCAAGAGAGCTTTGAAGAATTTTTTATCATGGATCAAAATTTATTTGTGGAAGAAATGCAAGAAGAATTTGTTTCAGATTCAATTTTAAAAAACGTGGATGTTGAAAAAAGTGAGTCAGATGAGTCCGATGATGACCAAGAAAGGGCAGCAGAAATAGAATGCAGTATTAACACCTACAATGAAGCAATTAAATCGGTAAAGGCACTGAGAGTCTTTTCTTTACACCAAGGAGACACCAAAGCCTTAAAAATGTTGTCAAATTTAGAAATACACTATCGAGAAGCCTTTTTGAAAAGAAAAATCCGTCAAACTACGTTAGATGAATTTTTATCTTAATATTTTTTTAATGTGTATATATGTTTGTTTTTTCTTTAAATAAAAAAAATCCTTCATTTCAATACATATGTGCATATTTTCTTGATCATTTTATGTGATAAAAAAAAATCCGTTATGCCTGAACTTTTTTCCCTTTGAACGGACACTTCTCTTGAGCGGACAAAATTTCTGGCACCGTCAGTGTCCGCTCAAGAGGGATTTCACTCTAGTTGCGTTGGTACAAAAAAGAGGGAATTCACATGTTCCAGACATTTTTATATAATTCTTTCCTCCTCCGCGGGAAAAACTCCAGAAAACGTTTGTCATGCCACGAATTCCGTTTGGCAATCATAGAGGAAACGCTCCCAGACGAAGGAACTTCTGAAGGGTAATCGGACACCTCTTATAACCGCACCCCCCAGAAAATCGAAATTCGCGGAGGTAAAGGCAATAGGATAATGCGAAAAAAATTGAAAGTTTGTTGGAATGAAAGAGTTATAGAAGATTCGGCATATCACTGCACCCCATGTTCTGTTGAGCAGGTTTTTTTCGTTGCCGAGTGTTTTGAAGAGTGGCATAAATCCATGTTGACGTGTCTGAGCATTCTTGCACAACTCTTTCATCATCCGAGAAAACAGCTCTGTTTCGTTTTAGTTGGTGCACCCTATATTTGCTTGGACGAGTAAGAAGCCATAGATATGTGCCAAAGTTTAGATCATAGTTGTTTTTTTTTCTGGTTTGGGGAAACAGGTGTGTGGTTTGTTTGACTGGAGAAGGATGAGAGATAAGAATCTGCCAAAGAGAATTGGGAACATGAGACTAGAAGAGAAAACAGGGAAGAAGGTGCCTATCGGAGCTCGTGCCCCTGGCTTCTAGCTGGAGGGCTATATAGAAATGGAAAAAAACTGTAATGGTTCGGAAGGGAATCTGCAAGAGCTAGATCGAGGCTGTTGGAGAAACTACAACATAAAGATCGCTCTCACGCAATGCCCTAACATCTGGGCAATAAATAACAATAGACGGAAAACAGAACCGTTTCTCATCTCGTCGCTTTAACAGCAACTTCTCTCCTCTCTCGATTTCACAAGTTAGAATAAATCACTTTACCAACTTCTAACGCATCTCGTCGCAATAGAAATCTGTAGTTAATAATTTAATCGTCAATCAAACCCTGTATTCCAACTAGTCTGTGATTAAATTTAGTGTGATTCGTGTAAGAGCGTTTCTGTACCTTCTCGAACCTTCGGACCCCCATTATTTCTTGACGGTGGCCCGTCTGGTCCTTCGGCTCAAGTACAAAACCCCGCCAGCGTATTTGGATATCTCTTTGAGTGCCTAGTGAGGCAGTCGCCACCGTTAGGCAGGAACTCGGGAAGCCCCTGGCTTAAACAGTGGCACTAATTGATACACGACATGTTTGTTTCTATTAGTTATATTCGAAATTTCAAGTAGTCAGCCCCTTTTCTTAGGCCAAGTCAGCATTACCAGAGTCCTTTCTCGACTGCCTCCCTGTTTAGTTCCCAACAAGAACCATCGTCCCTTATCGGGTCCGCCCCTCTTCTTGGAATGGGGCACTGGGGTGATTGTTTTATGGCCTCGACGTGGTCACATGTTTCTAGAGATTCCATTCCCGATGGTCAAAAATTGTGTGACTTTCATTTAGATACGAAACATTTATTGTGATAGTGTTGACGTTCCGGAATCAGTCGGGCTATTGGAACTATTGCTACAAAATGAACAAAACCTAAATATACTTGTATACATGTAGGGTTTTTGTAAGTTGTCTAGGGTGTTTATTTACAATTCGGATAGGTAACAATTAAAGGCTTAAATGATAACTTAATTAGATTAAATAAAACACTCGCGTTACTTAATTTACTGTTCACTCGGCACCGTTCCCGACCAGAGAGAGAGCCTCCTTGTCCTAATCTTAAGTGCCCCCTTCCCCTTGGGGGTAATGAAACAGTGTCGTACCCGAAGTAGAGGCTTGCAACCGTTACCACATCTGGCTGCTGAGAGCCAGCACCACGAACCATCCTTTGTTCGAGCCCTTATTCCTGGGTTTAAACAAAGAGATGTTCGCCGTTTGGGTTTTTTCCGTCACCCGAATTCTAGGATGTTGCTGGGAGAACCCAGCAACATGCGAGAATCACTCCGACCGCAGGTATGGTATGCATGGGCGTAACATCAGGGTACGTCACCTTTTATTCCCCCCCGTTCTTCCTATTCTACTCTAACTAATACTATCTAATCTAACACACAGATTTTCCCTGCGTGCATCTCGATTTGATCAGACAGTCTTGAATGTTGGGAACATTAAGCGTTCTGACTAGTGAATCCTACACTTGTATACATATACAGGGTGACTCTAGATAAGTGGGGCAAGCAAATAATCTGAAATCGAGAAGATTTACAAGAAAAAAGTTCAAACAAAGTCTTCTTTATTTTCGGGGCCTTAATTTTTTATGTCAATTTGTTCTTTCCAAGGTCACCTTCACCTGTCCTTTGGGACAAAAATGTCGCTGGACGCAATACTTTTTATCGTGTTTTGAATCGGTTCTTAGAAACAGACAGTTTGGAGAGAAAAAAAACGTGAAAACGCTCAACCACTTCATCTGAATGAGAATTATCAAATTGGCGTCTTAGGTGCAGTAGCCGCAAATTCTCACATTCTCACGTTCACAGCACTCGTCAAATTTCTCGAGATGCAGGTCCTTCGCAGAGTACTGTTTGGTGTATTTTACACGCACATAAATTTCATTCATACCACGTAAGTCTGCATCAAGAATTACATGGTGACGATTTTCGAAATCGAGTGACTTTTTGTACTTGGGCACAAAGAAGACTCCATGAAAATGCACATTTTTTTTCAAATATACTATTTTCTGATGAATCCTGCTTCACAAACCACGGTGAAGTGACTCGCCACACCGTGCATCATTAGTCGGTTGAGAATCCACGCCGGTTTCGTGAAGTGGAAAGTGTTGGATTCCCATCCACATCGCCATGTTATCTATGGTTGAGTCCGTTATATGTTAAATGTCTCAAAGCAAAACTCATAAAAGTATCAAACCGAAAGGGCGGTTCTGCGTTTGATTAGAAGAAACATAAAACAGACCAACGACATGTACCACCTAGTATGTTAAATAAATATCAGCGACTCGACCATTCGCAGAACTCATGAATTGACACATCAATGGCAAAATCCCATTAAGGTACATGTTTGGATCACTTTCACCCTGAAAATCCTGACCCGTGGGAAGGTACCCAACCAGGGTCCGGATTGGTCAACGAAGGGAAAGGAGGGTGATCCAACACAAATGGTTTTTCCTCACCATATAACCATTTTTTTGTACTATTCAACTTTTAGAAACTAACAGAGACATTTGTTGACGTTAAGTAGTGAAGTTTCTCTCGCCCATCGTCCTGCTTTTTCGTGGCGGTATCCACGTATAAAATAACACCCGGTATCAGAGCATTCTTCACCGAGACTCCAACAAAAGACAGCGATCGTGGACTTTGAATGTTTGGTGTGGTGTTTTAGGTACATATCTGATTGGGCCATGTTTCTTTTATGCAAACCTGAATGCAGAGAAATATCGTCATTTTTTGTTAGAAAATCTGCCACTCCTTCTCGAAGAAGTTAATTCGGGGCAAAGGTTGACAATGTGGTCTCAACGTGACGGTTGCCCTGTTCATTATGCTAGAAATGTCAGAGAATTTTTAAACGAACGTTTCCAACAAAGATGGATTGGGCGCGGTAGTGTTGTTAACTGGCCAGCCCCATCACCAGATTTGACCTCAGCAGATTTTTTTTTTAGGTCATTTAAAACAAGTAGTTTATAATCGAGTACCAAGTACTTCCAAACACATGAAAATTCGGATCGAAAACGCTTGCAGAAACGTTACAACTGAAATGCTGGACAATACCAAACAATCACTTCAAAACAGAATTGTTAAGTGCCTTGAACCGTAGGGGAACCACTTCAAACATCTGTTGGACTGAATTTGTTTATAATAAATTAAAATTTACTACAAAATTAATAAAAGTTACAATAAATGAAAAAAGTTTAATGAAACGTTTTTTATTTTGTGTTTGTTATTATTATGAATTTCTTAAATTTTAGCACAAAATGTTTCAAGTAAAAACATTTTTACTGCCAACGAAAATTTCAAATCTCCAAAAAAAAATTGAGTGGTACATTTGAAAAAATGAAGTTGACCCCAAAGGACAGGTGAAGGTGACCTTGGAAAAAATTGACATTATAAAAAGTTGTGGCCCTGAAAATAAAGAAGACTTCGAACATTTTTTTGTATTTTTCTCGATTTCAAGATATTTACTTGTCCCACTTATCTAGAATCACCCTGTATGCATGTAATTTCTCACCTAAACTGTAAAAATGTTTCCAATACTGCTACGAAGTTCTGCTTTTCTACCAGACTTGCAAATTGTAATGATACAGTCTCTTCTCCATGGTAGAGGTAAAGCTCTACACTCAGTGTGTGTTCATCTTCGTCGTTATCAAATGCCGTTATATCGGTGTCTTCTAGACCAAAAAACACTTTCCTATTTTCGTCTTTGAAAGCAATATTAGTGCCCTGATATACTTTTACGAGTACGTCTGCCATTTCGACAGCCCCTCTTTGGAATTTCACAACATTGAAGCTCGACATTTTCTTGTTTACTAATTTAGCCTTCTGTCGTTCACGTTGGAACTGACGAAAATCCTTTATCAGGATAATCCAAATATACAATAATATATAGGGGGTTCCGTTAAATAAAATGCATAAATATTTTGACCTGTCTTTATGCAACACCCTATATGATAAAAAAAAATTTTTAAATGTAGGCTGTATGTTTACGTATAACTTTTATACGAACAGTTTTTTTTAATTTTGTAGAATAAGGAAGATATGGTACTTTGTCACACTATTGCGCCACCCTGTATATATAAACAATCTTTATTTCCTCAGAAATAGGCTATCGACCTGTTAGGTCTTTCTGCCTGTGATACAATGATAATCTTTTGGTGACTAAATACTATCACATTACATCTGGAAGTGCTCCCAAAGGGTGCTCGAAGGGAAAAGGAGGCGGGATTGTCTTGTCTGTCTTGTTAAGCAAAGCGGGCTCAGTATAGTTGAGTTGTTGGTGTTCTTTTTCTATCTGTTCTGTAGTTGTCGCAGCCTTTCTGTTATTCTTATCATGTTTGTGCGTACATACAGTAATTGGTTGAGTGGGTTGTGTAACGGGTTTTCGGGGTGTCTTAGTTTTGTGATTAGTCTTAGTGCAATCTGTTCTGTAGTCTGTATGTGTTTGCTTGTTTTTTCTGTTGCATTTGCCCTCAGTACGTGCCCGTAGTCCAATAGTGGTCTGCATATGGTTTTGTATATTTTTATGGCGGTTTCCATACTAATCCCTTTGTCTTTGTATGTCAGTGTTCGGAAGTGTTTTGCCCTTTTTATGATTTCTAGTCGAGTATTTCGTACGTGTTTCGTAAATTTTAGTTTATTGTCTATTGTTATTACCAAATACTTCGCGTCGTTCCTTGGTTTAGTCGTGTGTCCGCCTGTCGTTATCGTTGGTGAGCAGTCTTTGATGTGGTGATTTGAAAGTAGAAGTTGATTTTTCGTGTCGTTTGGCGTTAGTCTCCATTTGTAAAACCATGTCATGGTTCTGTTTGTCAACGTCTGAAGCTTTTCCACGGCTTTCTTAGTAGTTTTGTCGTGTGCAATCAGCGCTGTGTCGTCCGCGTATTGCAAAATGTATGATGTTTTGTCTATATATTCCTTGTCCTGTAGATCATAGTTGTAAAGGGTGTTCCATCTGTTGGTCCTTTTTTAATTGTGAAACAAAACGCACTTTTTAAGAGGAAAAATCAAAAAATTTTATTGAAATTTGTAGGTTGTTCTTTGCCATTTTATGTATGGAACACGACATCGCACATATGACCACCACGGCTCCGTTTACACGACATCATCCGAACATCAAAATTTTCAATGACTTTTTACAGAATTAACGGGTCCATGGCCGTAATTTCGGTTCGAATATTCAGATCTTGAATTGTTTGGGGAGCATTGGCATACGCTTTACTTTTCAGAAAACCCCATAGGAAGAAGTCCAATGGAGTCAAATCGCGCGATCTCGGGGGCCAACTGACGTCCAAATTTCGCGAAATTATGCGGTCCGGAAATTTTTCATGCAATAAGTGGATTGTTTGGCGATTTGTGTGCGCTGTTGCTCCGTCCTGCTGAAACCAAAGATCAGTGTCACCAATCCGATCAATTTCTGGCCATTACAATTCCGATATCATGCCACGATAACAATCTCCGTTGACAGTTACGGCTTCTTCTTCACGATCTTCAAAAAAAAACTCCGCCAGACCATAGGCCACACCGCACAGTCACTATTTCGGCATTCATAGGCTGTTGATGATATTCATGAGGATTTTCAGCTCCCCATAACCTCCAGTTTTGTTTATTAACGTGGCCAGAGAGATAAAAATGTGCTTCGTCGGAAAAGATGATTATTGCTGAACATCCATCGATTCTTTCCAGCATCCAGTTAACAAAAACGCGTCGCTGTAAGTGGTCAGCTGGCTTTACTTCTTGCGTTAATTGAATTTTGTATGGATGCAAATGAAGATCAACATGCAAAATTCGCCATAATGTTGTTGGCCTGAGGCCTAATTCTTGGGAACGATGTCGGATCGATGTTGATGGTTGATCACGAACACTTTCACTCACTGTGACCACAACATCTCGACTACGAACTGGACGAACATGTTGGTATGCTCTGCGACCCTCCACTGAACCAGTTTCTTCAAAATAAGCAACAATTTTTCCAATAGCACGTTCAGTTGGACCTGCATGTCGACCGAAACTTTCACGTAATTTGCGAAAGGTATTTTTTTTTTAACGACCATTTTCGTAATGAATTTGGATAACTAAAATGCGTTGTTGTGTTGTAAGCGAAACCATATCTGCAAATGACATACTTTTGACAGTTCACATCTGTCATGGATATGAAAGTTTGTGAATCTGACATACCTAAAATTGATAGTTCAAAAAAGGACCACCAGATGGAATACCTTTTATATATCGTGGCAGTATATATTGTAGAGCAGTGGTGAGAGCGGCGAACCCTGCGGTAGCCCCTGTTCCGGAGAGAAGGGGAAGGAGAGGGCAGTGTCAATACGTACCTGAAGTTGTCGGTTTTCTGGCAAATTTTTGATTAAGTAGATTAGGTATTTTGGTATTTTCAGTTTGTGTAATTTGTACAGCAGACCCCTGTGCCAGACGCTATCCAAAGCCTTATTAATGTCCATTAGTGGGCTCGCCGTTTTGCCCCCCGCCAGTTGCGTAGTTTGTATGATGTTCGTCAGGGCGAACATGGTCGAATATTTTGGTTTGAAGCCAAATTGATAGCTTGGTATGGGTTTTCCGATCAGTTGTTGCAGTCTGTTTTTTAGAATGTGTTCAAGGATTTTGCTTAGCACCGGTAGTAGCGTAATAGGTCTGTAGTTTGGTGCGAGCGTGTGGTCCAGTCGATTTTTTGGTATAGGCATTATCACTCCCATTTTCCAGATTTCTGGAACTCTTCAGGTGACGATACATTTGTGCATTTGTCGTCGTATGAGTTGGTGGGTGTCCGGAGTTGGGCTTTTTACAACTTTGTCTTTTATTTTGTCTTTTCCCGGTGCTGTATCCTTGCTATATGTGAGGGCTTCATCGTACTCTGTTTCTGTGATTAGTTGGTAACATTTTATATTATTAGCAATCTCTGAGATACTGAGACTTTCATTTTTCAAACGAACGATGAGATTTCTTCTTTCTACACCGCAATGCTTACTTTTACCCACTCAAAAATTTGAATTAAATAATCGAACATAAGGAAACACCTAAATATCATACTTTCAGAAACAAACTGTTAATTCACGTGATATTTTTCAGCGATCTTAGAAAACGTGCTATTATATGACCGCGACTGTACTTCTGTTTTTGGTTGGATATTTACAAGTTACGTACAACTAAGCGATCTGACAAGCGTATCTCACAAGTATATCCACAACGTTTAATGTTAAAATGAGCCGATGTACGAAGACTTTTTACACCGAATGTAACAGGTGTACAAAAAGAAACTGAGCATTTTCTGGTGAAATTAAGCTTCATTAAAAACATAGTTATTGAAAATATTAGTAATCAAAATAATTTCCATAGCTGTCCATGGTCTTTTGCCATTTACTGGGTAAATGATGGATGCCCTCGTGATAGAAGCTCAGTGGTTTCGACGAAAAATAGTTATCGAGCCATTTTCGAATATTTTCAACGTTAAAGAATCGTTGGTCAGCTAAAGGAGACCGCATGGATCTGAACAAGTGGAAGTCGGAAGGAGCCAAGTCTGGAGAATACGCCGCATGCTGGAGTATTTCCCAGCCTAACGAGAAGACGAGTTCCTGGGTCGGTTTAGCTGTATGTGGACGAGCATTATCACTTTCCGACTTCCTTGGCCCGTAAATGGTCTTTTTTCCTCCGGAGCATCGCTTAATTTGATCATTTGGGCCTGATAACGGTCAGCTGTAACAGTTTGACCGGGTTCCAGAAGCTCATAGTAAATGACTTCTTTACAATCCCACCAGACGCACAGTAAGATTTTCTTGGCATGAATGTTTGGTTTTGCAACCGATGTGGATGGCTGGCCTGGGTCAACCCACGGTTTTCTGCGCTTAGAATTGTCATAGAAAATCCACTTTTCATCTCCCGTAATAATGTTATGCAGAAAATTCTTTCTTTTATACCGAGAAAGCAAGTTCATGCAGATGTCAACTCTTCGATTTTTATCGTCTTCGGTTAGCTCACGAGGAACCCATTTTCCTGCTTTTTGAATTTTTCCCATTCCATGCAATCGAACTGAAGCTGCTCGTTGAGTTACTCCTCATTGCTCTGCAAGCTGTTTTTCAGTTTGGCATGGATTTTCCAACCTCCCCAAGCCGAATTAACCATTTCTGTTGTTTCAGCAGCATTTTTTCCCAGTTTAAAACTGAAGAACATTGATTTTCTCAAATATTGCTATGTCCACGTCTCTATTTACGTTTTGTGCCCTGAACTACAGCTCCAAAGCAACTGAAACTTTTATCATATAAAAAGTCGTAGATAAACAACACCAGCTTACAATTGCAGGCGAATTGAACGTGTCTAAGTATGTTTTTTTATTGCATATAACTTCATTGCTCAGTTTCTTTTCGTACACCTATTATGTAGCAGCATCACGCCACTGCTTTTTCACCATATTCGCTTCACAGCTTCATTGTTATTGGGTGTTTAAATTAAGTGTTCAAAATGTGCACCATTCGCACGTATACAAACTTGACGTCGTTTTAGCCAATTTTCCCGCACACTCTGAAAAATCCCTGGAATATTCCTAATATGACCGGCAGCATCGAAAATGCGTTGTCACGAATGATGTTCATCCCTTATTTCGACAGCGTAAACCAAATTTTTCATAAAACCCCAAAAGAAAAAATCCAGAGGATTGAGATCCGGAGATCCAGCGGGCCAACGATTGGGACTTCCTATCCGTCTGTTTCCGAAGTTATTATTTAAGTGCTCGCCAACTGGACGGCTTATGTGTGCTGGAACTCCGTCATGGAAATACCACATGATCGCAGGCAATTGAAGAGGCACATTTTCTAACGAATTTGGAAAATCATTGGTTAAGAAATTTAAATAACGTTGTCCCTTTAATCTTTGGGGTGAAACAAATGGCCCTATAAGCTGATTTCCCAGTGAAAATTGAAAATTCATGTTGTAATTTTTTTTTTATTGTTGCGTGGGGATTTTCTTCCGCCCAATCATGAAAAGTGCGAAAATTCCAAATTCCATTCCGTGTAAAACGAGCTTCGTCCATCGAAAAAATTCTAGGCAGGAAATTTGGATTTCCCTGTCGCTGTTGAAGAAACCGTTCACAAAATTGTTGCTTTGGTGCACAATCAGCCGGTAAAAGAGCTTGAACTCTTTGTACACGATACTGTTAGAGCAATTTTTCTTTTAGCGCTCTATGTACAGTCCAGCGTGAAACACCTACTTGGCGCGCAATGCTCCTTGTGCTTCTTGTTGAATCCTCTTCGATAAGGTTTCAAATTTCTTCTTCAGTTCTTCTCGTGCTCGATCTCGTCCTTGGTATTTAGGGATTATGCTACCGGTATCCAGAAGTCTTTGGGCACATTGAATGAATGTTTGTCGAGCTGGAAGCTGTCTTTCTGGATAACGACTCTCGTAAACTCGCCTAACCTCTTCAGAATTTTGTAAAGCCTCTCCATAAATCAAAGTTATATCGTAATACTCACGTAGAGAATACAATTTTGTTTAATTTATATCGAAGTTAATTCGCGAACTACTAAATCAATGCGAATGCACCGATAAATTTGGGTCCATCGGAAATGCAAAGAAATATCAGGATAAATATCCATAATCGGTAAAGCAGCGTTATCCAGGTAGATTTCATTGAAATTTTAGCTATTAATTAGGTTTTAAATTGCTTCTGGCACTGTCATTGCTAATTAATTTAAAGTTTTTTTGCTATACGTAAAACTGTCAATACCTGTCAAACACATTTTGACACATTTATTCAAATTTTACGTTTTAATCTAGTTTTTCGATTGCTAATTTTAACCTTTTTTCCAATGAAAACTCAAATTTTCGACTTTAGTTATAAGAAATTTTTTGTTTAAAATTATGTTCTAAAGCTTTGGTTAAATTTACGAAAGTTTTTTCCCTAACACCCTGTATAGTAATTTTGTTGCCAAAAAATTATTCTTAGTAGGTGCAGCACTTCTAACGTCACTGAGTATATCATTTGTACGTATTTGTGCGATGAAAATTCATAAAGCCCAAAAAATTTCTAGTCTTTGTGTTGTTTTGGCTGCATGTTCACTTTTGTGAAATTGGAAATTTCGATTTTCACTTTTTCTCCAACCTGTTGATTGAAACTCAAATTTTTAATTACCAATAATGATCGTTTATGAGAAAATTTCAATACATTTAAAAACATTTTTTGGATCATGATTCTAACTATGAAATGATACGAGTTTGCTACGTGTACGATTGCTCATACGTTAAGCAACATTGAAAAAATATATCTATACACAATGAAGGATCGTTTTAAAAAAAATTTTAATATACTATATGTTTGTTAGAATGTGATCAAGCGATTTTTACATAAATATTATAAATAAAGAATACCTTTAATTATTATCATTATTTTCATTTTGTTTTTTTTTTCATATTTTGTTGGATAACTCTTACTCCTTATAACTTCCAAACGTCGATTCTTCATGGATTTCAATAATTTTTCAATGAATTCCGCTGGCGCCTCATTCTATTGTTTATTAATAATTTCATGAAAAAGTTCTTTCAAATCTGGCAATGTTTCTTCATGCATTTTTCAGTCAATACGATCTCACCAGTTTTCGATTGAGTTCAAATTGGGGCTTTGTGCCGGCCAAGTTACAATGTTAACACTTTGAGCTTCTAGTCAATGTTTTGCCAATTTTCGTGTGTGGGATCGTTGTCATGTTGGAAGGTCCATCAAAGCGCCAAATTATCTTCAGCAAACCGAAGCATATTACCACTTAAAATATTAACATAGACAAAGCGGCCCATTGTGTCGTCGATTTTAACTATTGGACCCACACCGACCCGAGAAAAGCAGCTACAAGCCATAACGCTTCCTCCTCCATATTTTTCTGCTGTTCTGATGTATTTTGGATTAATTGTTTCATTAATTGGTCTTCGCACTCACGGTGTTCCATCTGATTTGAACAAACAGAACCGATTTTCATCAGAAAATAACAAAATCGTCCATTTATCATGGCGCTAACAGACATGTTTCAATGCAAACCGAGGTCTTGCCTTCCCGTTTTTTTGCGAAAATTAAGCGTTTTTTCGCAGATTTTCTTGCAAAAAATCAAAATTCGTTTAATCTTCGCCTTATAGTGCTGACAGACACTGAAATTTCATTTAAATGTTATTTTCTGCAACATGCGCTAATAAACGGACCTCGATCTGCGAGCACCTTCATTCGTCCATCATAGAAAGCACTAGTTTTCCGTTCTCTACCAGTTTCAGGAGGTGAATTTAAAGTGCTTAGGAAAATTTGAAATTGTTCCTGAAATAATTGATTTGTTTGAAAGTTAAGGTCTTTAGTAATTTTTCACTATTTATCACCATTTTTAAACTTTTCAATAGTGATTTTCTTAGCTTGTTGTGAGAGATGGGCACCATAGGCATCATGCATAGGCATTTCGACAAAAATTGCCTACTAGAAACAAATGTTTGTTAATTTTTTTTTAAATTTTAAATTGCTTTATTTATGAATTTCTTGTTTACAAACAACGGCCTGAACGAGATAATAGATGAAGATGTATTGCCAAAAGCATGTTTAGAAACAGAATGATAGGTGATGAATAATTTTAAATCGTTGAAATGAAAATATTCATGAATAAAGTTGAGAAAAAAATATTTTTTTAAAGTTGCTTCATACAGTATTGTGCAAAAAAATAGCAACTTTTATCATTTTTGACCATCATTTGAGGACATGGACGTAGAACAAAATTAATATGTTTAATAGGAAGTATCTACGCTTATTTTGAATATTTGACGTAGAATCTTCCCATCAAAATTACAATATCAAAGAAAACTGGCAATTTCATCAAAGGGCCGTGCAGAAAGATAGCAACTATTTGGATAATATATTACTTAACAGAGATGTTATAATCAATACTTAGTGTAACAGCCCTTTTATTTTATTACTGCTGCACATCTTTTCGGCATAGAATCAATTGATTTCTTGACGTAGTCTCCATCGAATTCGTTTCAAGCAGTCTCGATTGCGACAAACAAATTGTTCGGACTTCTTGCATGTTGTAAATCGTTGCCCATCTCCCGTTGTAAATCACGGCCAAGGGAAGGAATACCCTTTGTTGGAAAGGAGACACATGGGTCTACGTGTACCTTTTACAAGTGGACATCGGCTAGGAAACATCTGTGCTGCACATGGGGTGCAGATGACTAAGGATCAGGGAGACCTGCAGAGGTGATATACTGCAAGAAGGCAGAACACCCTTGGCAAGTGATCAAAACGGGCGCACTTGATATCCCTCGGGGATTTTTTGTTATCACTGTCTTAGTTGTTATCTTCGTTACTTGTTAAAATAAATACGATAAAATCCATCACAACTGAGCAATTAATTCCTCACGCGTACGTGATTCACGACCTCTATTTACCACTGAGCATTTCGAGATGATATGAAGAGAGTCATCTCTATATCCTACACAAATCATTGGTGTTACTGTAATGTTTAGTTCGAATTTTAGTGTCAACGTAGTGCCATGGGTTCTCAATCGGATTTAAATCCGGTGATTTGGACGGCCGAATCATTATAGTAATTTTTTTTTTAATCCATTCTTTGACAAACATAGACGCATGCTTCGGATCGTTATCATGTTGAAAGATTGCTGTTAGTGGCATAAGTTCGTCCATGTAAGGCACTAAATGTGTTTGGAGAAGGTCCTTGTACGTGAAACGATCCATTATTCCACTGATTCTAACAACAAGACCCATTCCAAATGAAGAGACACAGCCCCGTACCATGACGTTTCCTCATCCATGTTTAATAGTACGGCGAACATATCTTTTGTCCAGTCTTTCGCCAGTAGGTCTTCTTACGTGAACTACCCCATCGTCATTAAATAAATTGTATTTGGATTCATCGCTGAAAACCACTTTTTTCCAATCATCTATCGACCAATTACAATGATCGAGGTCGGGCCTTAACATTTCTTTTGGACAACAATGGTTTCTTCGCGGGACGACGTGCTGGTAAAGCAGCATCATGTAACCTCCTTCTTACCATACTTGAGCTAACACTTGTCGCACCCGCTCCTTCTAACTTGGCCAAAATTTGAGAAGATCACAAAAATGGATTTGCTTTGGAGATTCGTAGTAGCAATCTGTTCATTCTGGGAGTGGTTTTTATATAGTTATCTATCTATGAGCTCTTAATGAGGTCCAATTGGTAATGTTATTAGATAGGCTCATGTGGACTACATGACTCATGTTAATTTGCCAGTTTATAAGCTCGCTCGCTGCAAAGCTTTACCGGGAAGAGTGAAAGAATAGTCTGGTTGAACAGAGTCCCAAAAGCGGAAAAAATTCCGTAGCTAATGCTGTAGACCAACATATGTATCAGAAACCCCACATTAGTCATGAGCTCCTTAAGCTCCAACAGATAGGTCCGCAATGTTACTTTGTCGACATTTGCCCTTGCATCAGCTAAAGAAGAACTTGGAGGGTATTTAGGCTCACGTGGGAAGTCTAGAATTTCAGTTGTTGCACATGACAGCATAGGAGCTTAGTATCTAATTATGACTGACAAATTAGAACTGCTAGGAACGGAGGTATACCGGCAAATGTTAATGCCCAGGAAAGCACCTTTAAGCCACGTCCAACCTCATCTAGATCTAGTGCGTCTTTTACAATGATGGGAGGGACTAGGACACCAAGAGCACAGCCCAACTGCATTCCAAACATTCCTATTGAACACACTGTGGACATCCGCAAGACAATTTCAAAAATCGTAGTCACATGTCTGGGAACCCTTCAGTAAGCTCTGAATTCAAAGTTTCGCAAAAATAACCATGAACATCGTTTGTTGTTGATTATTTAGTAACTTGAAGCCTGATCCGTTAGACACTCCCTGTATATTGAAAATAATGTAGTTTTGTCCATGGGGCTATTAGAATTTTTTTATTATTTTGCAAAGTACTATCGCCACCGCAATATCACCATGTTACGCTCTGTATGAGTAGTAACCAGGAGACAAGGAAACTTAGAAAACCGAGAGAATTTCATTGAATTGTGGCTTGCTTGGACACTGGGAAATGGTGTCAAAAAGTAAACGACTTTACCTGTTTTGGAATGTTTCTCGGTTTATTTCCTAACTTTTGTGTTCCTCTTCGCAAAAAAAAACACGTTAAAATCCATATTTCGGTCCCAGAAAACGTGATCTTACCTCATTCGGCTTGAACCAAGTTGTAGCCAACTTAGGCGGCAAACTTAGTATGAAGACTTGCGATAAGGAGACGATGGCTTGTCCAATCAAAACTACACGAAACGCATTGCGATTGATGGAGAACACCTTTACAGCAGTGGCTACAGTCGTCAACAAACATCCTGTAAGCGCGGTAAACCATAGACCCTAAAATACATAAATAGAAAAAAAATGGGTAAAAAATGTAATGGCAGAGACAGCGGAGGATTGGAAAGCTCTAAGATGAGGAATATAGCACAGTTATTAATAAAGTCTCTGCATTCTACTCAGCAAGCTCTGTGTTACTACAGGATTTTATACAAATACCCAAAAAGCAAAAGGAGGTGAAAAAATTGTTTGTCTTCACAAGTCTTACTGTATAAGCGGATGAGTTCATCATCATCATCATCATCATCATCATCATAAAGGAAAAAGAGAAAACACACAAGGGCTAGACAATCATGAACATCAGTCCAGTCCACTTGACTGAGCTTGACGTCGTAATATCTCATCACTATATTGGTCAGTGTCGAGTATTCCACCCATTGGAAACAGCTAATGGTCGTGTAAAACGCGTACGAAACCAAAATATACCAGCGAAGCTTTGACCGTTTCTTGGTCTTGTTGTAGGAAGTTTTTGCTGATTGTTGGCACTAAAGGGGGTCGCACATCCAAATTCACTAATATTTTTTTTTATATTTTTAATCACTTTCTGTTATTGCCACCGAATCAATTTCTACTTGAAGTGACTGCTACACAAGTACGGCGTTTGTGTTTAATTGGGTATAAAGATTTTTAGTAATCATGTTTGTTTACAAGAGCGACAAGCATCGCATATTGTCATAAATTTGTTATTAACAAATAATAAATTGCAGAAAAACTTACCTAAGGCGAACCGTGTTGCATGGAGTTACTGCTATTGATCTGTGCACCACAAACCATTATTCTAATGTAGTTTAGTAAGTTTGCGGTGTCTTGGAATATAGTTATGAGGCGATTTTCTTGACCATTATTGTATTTTATTGCATCTGGTCGTTATAAATATAAATTTGTTTATAAAAGTTAATTTAATTTTTTAACAGCCTATTGTTTTTACCTACTTATGGTGACGTATAAATGTATCTAATAGCAGAATAATATAATTGCTTTTTACACAAGTGATTTAAGCCACCACGCTCGTAGACCTATTGTTCATTTTATTAGTAAAAAGGAGAATTAAGTATCATATTTTGCCCGAAATTTTGTTTCATTATGCAATAATTTCACAACAAACAGAATTTTGATGAGATAAAAAAACATACTCGAAATGAGAATCTTGTTTTATGAGAAGCAACACCTTTAGTACGACTGTAATCTACTTATGTTAAGAATGTTAGCTAACTATTGTGTAAACTAATATATTGATTTAATCACACTTTTTACAATTCTTTAGATTCGTTGAATCCAGCTGATTGGTTGGAAAAAAGGTTATTGATTTCAATTTGCCTTAATTGACACGTGAATTTGGCAAATTTATTTAATTTTTCGTACTCCAGAAAGTTTCTATCGATTTTAGTGTTTTTTCTAATAAATATGTAATTTCTATTACTAGGACGTTATCAGATGTTATCTCACGTAGTAGTTTATTGGTGTGTAGATCAAGCCTTTTTATCCAACAGCATTATATATTTTTTAAGACTAACACTAAAAACAATAATAATTTAAAAATTGATTTATAAAATTTAATCCAAACCTATAACGACTAAAATGAATCTAAATAAAGAGTACCATATAAATATTCTTAGTAATAATAATAATAACAACAATATTACAGTTTACACATTGTGACTATAATCTTATAACCCCAGAATCAAATTCCTGTGAAATGTTTCAAATTTAAAAACGTATAGTAAACTCCTATTTTAAACAAACACCAATATTCTGCTAACATAACTTTCACCTTTTCCAGTCTACTGTCGCTCTTCCCATATCTGTGATCATAAATTGATTGCACACAACATTGAGACATTACTTTGAAAGCCCCCATCCTTGTACTCGTCCTTAACGTGTGTTCAATACCTAAGGAAAATTACCGCTAAACATAATGGTCTATATACCGGGTATACCGATATGAAGTGAGCGTCAGGATATAAATGTCTCGATATAGGGCATTTGTTGTAAGCCAACCATTTTTTTGGTTTGCTTGGTTGGTATGCAACCTGACAAACATATTTAGTACAAATCAAGTCCTTGAACAAATACCAATATATTATTTCAATGAGCCAAAAATGTCGAATTTTGTACCACAAAATGATTATTTGCGGAAAGCATTAATTTTTTGCTTTCATTTGAAGAAAAGTGCTGCAGAGTCGCATCGAATGCTTGTCGAGGTATATGGTGATCATGCTTCATCAGAAGCAACGTGCAAAAGATGGTTTCAACGATTCAGAAATAACAATTTTGATGTGCAAAATGAAGAACGTGGCAGACCACCAAAAAAGTTCGAAGACGCCGAACTGCAATCGATATTGGATGAAGATGACGCTTTAAGTCAAAAGCAAATGGCGGAAATGTTAAATGTTGCACAACGAACAACTTCTGATCGTTTAAAAGCTATGGGAAAGATCCAAAACTGTGGAAAATGGATGACGCATGAATTGAATGAAAGACAGATGGAGAACCGAAAGAACACCTGTGAAATTTTGCTTCAAAGGCACGAAAGAAAATCAGTTTTGTTTTGTATTGTTACTGGAGATGAAAAATTTATTTATTTTCAAAATCCTAAACGGAAAAAATCGTGGGTTGATTCGGGATAACCATCAACATCGACTGCAAAACCTGATCGATTCGGCAAGGAGCCAATGTTGTGTGTTTGGTGGGATCAGAAAGATGTGGTGCATCACGAGCTTTTAAAACCTGATGAAACCGTTAATACTGTTCGCTATCGACAACAATTGATTAATTTAAACAATGCATTGATCGAAAAACGATCAGAATGGGCCAGAAGACACGGGAAGGTAATTTTGCTCCATGACAACGCACCTGCACACAAAGCAACACTGGTTCAGGATACCATCAAAACACTTGGCTGGGAGTTGCTACTCCGTTCACCATATTCACCAGATTTGGCTCCTTTGGATTACCATTTGTTTTCATCGATAGGACAAGCATTGGCTGAGCAGCACTTCGATTCCTACGAAGAAGTAGAAAATTGGGTGTATAATTGGTTTGATGCCAAAGAGGCACATTTCTATTGGCGTGGTATCCATAAATTGCCAGAAAAGTGGTCAAAATGTGTAGAAAGCAATGGTCAACATTTTGAATAATTTTTTTTTCTTTTCTTGTTAGAATTGGTGTTTTATTTTCACAAAATAACGCTCATTTCATACCGGTAGACTTGCTACATTCCAGTATGTGGTCACCTCTCATCAGGTCATTAGTTTTTAAAATCAGCAACATTTGCCTATTAACATTCTCCAAAACCGAGGAAATTTGTGGAAGCAGACCTGTGAAATGTTGTTGAACAAAGGCTTTTTCACCTTTTGTGAAAGTTTGCCTGCAACATCATTTAGTTGCCTAAGCATATAAGGATTCCTAAACTCCACAGTAATACCTGTCCATGCCCTTCATAATGGTTTCCCAAGTTCTTCCAGTCACCATGCAAGCAAATAATCCATAAATATCCCCTTCAATTCCTAAATTTTTGCTGTACTGTCTCATCCCTTTCCTATCTCTATCCAAAATGCTCAACCATAAGTTTGCATAATTAATTCGAAATTCATCTTTTAGCGTCTAAAGATAAATTTTCCTGAGCATATAAAAGTCAAAGTGAAAATTTGATATTACCGCGTACAATCCATGATCTAACAAAACAATATCACAGTGTCCCTTCTCACTTTTCCTAACTAAGATATTGCCAGGATGAGGATCACTATGAACAAACCCATGGATAAAGATCATTTTTGAGTATAACTGGCCTAATTTTATGGATATTTCATAAGGATCTATTTGGTGTTGTGTTATATAATTCAGATCGTTCACTTGCCCTCCCTCCACAAATTCCATGGAAAGAACTCTTGAAGTTGTAAGTTCCCACCTTGAAAATTTCCAAGTAAATACATAGTTTTACGCATTAGAAAAATAATCCACCTAACTTTTGGTACTTTAAGCCAATCAACATACTCAAAAATTTTTGAAATTTTCTCGGCATTTTTCCCCTCCTGAACAAAATCCAACTCTTGTGGAATATTTTCCTTGGACTCATCTACTAGCCATTGAAATTTAAATTCTGGGAAAACCCAACTCATTATTTTTACTAAATACTCCATAGTTTTCATGTCCACCTTAGAGTTGCCTTCAAAATTTTTCTTTTAAAACATGCTTTAGGGAGAAAATCAAATAGTACCTACCCTGCACATATGGATGCTGGACCTTTATAGCTAACACCGTCCCATCTTTAAGTGTAGCTTTATGAACTTGTGCTAATGAAGCAATGCCTAAAGGCTCAGGATCAATAGATTGAAATATTTCTGAAACCTATTCCCTTGGTCAGAAAACTTTAATGTTACTTTTAAAGCAAAAACTCACATCTTTCTTTAAATCTTCTTTAATGACTTTATATATGTCTTTCACATTAGTTGTAGGAGCCTGGCTGTGTAAAACTTTCATAGTCTGTACATACTCCTGGGGTAACAAATAATCAAGGGCAGCTATATGCTGCCCTACTTTAATGTATACACCTCGATTGGCACAGCACAGGTCTAAAAGTTTTTCAGCTGATCTTTTGTGACAAATTGACTTAAAAACAGAAATTTTATGAACCATTTGATTGAATGTCACATTATAAATATTATGAAAATTTTGTAAAAAAAGGCATGCTGAAAATTTTATTAAATTCTCGTAACAAAGAATGCACACTAGTAAAACCTACCTTCAGTTCTTTGTATTCTACAGACTTTTTATCAAGTCCTTTGCTATACAAATCATATTGATAAATGGACCCTATTTTAAACACTGTCAGTGCTGCTCTGCTGAATCGAACTATTCCTATTGAGTTCCATTCAAACTGATTACGTTGTAAACTGAAAGCTGTGCTTCCTAGGGCCCCCCCAATTAAAGTATACTTTACTATTGATTGAATTCGTTTAGGAAACATTCTGAAAGGTTTATCTTATATTTATTGTGTAAACTATCAAATTATCCTCTTTACTTTCAATGAAACAACACATAAGACTGCCTAAAAATGTATTAATGAGAATATTGGGGTCACTTTCTACTTTCCACTACTTTACTACTTAACGGTACTTGTAAACTTTTGTCAATTTAACTGATTAAAATATTGAATTCTGAACCTTTAAGGTATATTAGTGTATATAAAAAAATACGTATAACTTAATATGTTTACTAATATCCAAGTTGTTGGAAAATGACCAAAATACAATGAAAATTGATATAATATAAACAATTCATGAATTATTTAACTATCCATACTTAATAATTCCGTAATTTTCAAACCGAAAATTCGAAGGTCAGAAAGAATACAGTGTTGCCTTTCTAGACATACAAACTAAAGTATTTTCTGAAGTATCACTGTTTTCTCATACTTGTAAGTTCTGGAAGCCAAAATTCTAAAGTTTTATCTACGAATATACGATACAATTATATTCTCAACCTGATATATTCATATACACCTGAATTAACCTATTCTGCTTCAGACCTTTTTTTCACTATTTCCCTACATCTACTTCGTTAGGATAAACTTGGCATCGCGACAATGATTTTATTTCGGTAGTTTCATTGGTAGGAGTAGCTAATGTAATATCTCTCTTTGTCTTTTCTATAAGATATAGAAAAACCAACTTGACAGATATTAGGAAACGAGTTTGATTTATTACGGCTGAATTAACCTAACTATCTGTTTTTAAAACTTGCAAGGCGGGACAGCGGCTAGAAATTTAGTGTATTTTTATTTTCGAATTAACTAATTTATAACACAAAAATTTTAATACCAAAGTGCTCTTTAAAAGAGACAGTAAAATTCTCTAAAAATGGTGGACGTACCAGGATTTGCGGATCCCAACAAAACCATGAAATCTTCAATGAAACAGAAAACCTTAAGAAATCTTGAAAGAAATCGGGAGGCTTCCAGTCCATGAATTTGAGCTTTAACGTGCTGAAGGGAATCATTAAAGGGGACTACAAGCAGCCAACACCAATTCAAAGAAAGGTAGTTTTACCTTTGTCAATATAATTGTCTTGTTTTCTTATAATAGGTAATTTTACGCAGACCATACCACTGCTTCTCAAAGGCAAAGATGTGGTAGACTTAGCTTGAACTGGCAGTGGCAAAACTGCAGCTTTTCTGATTCCAATGTTTGAGAAACTAAAAATGAGAAGCATGAAAGCTGGTGCTCGAGCATTGATATTGTCACCAACAAGAGAATCGACCCTACAGGTTTGATTTTCCTAATTCTTCAAACCCATATCATATTTAATTTAGTTATCATTTAGACCCTGAAAGTTATTAAAGAAGAAATTGGCAAATTTATGAATCTCAAAGCTGCAGTAATCCTAGGTGGTGATTCAATGGATCAGTTTTCAGCCCGACATGGCAACCCTGGTATTATTGTAGCTACACCAGGTACTTTTTTCTTTTAAACAGGGTGTGAGGTGGTTGTATAAAATTGAGGCTATTTAAGGGAGGTTTCTTCATGTTTGTATTGAAATTAATTTGAAATTAAGCAACATATAATATGTAGTGTTTGATGAAGCTGATCGACTGTTTGAAATGGGACTCAGTGAACAATTGACTGAGATAGTAGGGCGTTTGCCTGACTCAAGACCGACATTATTGTTTTCTGCAACACTGCCAAAAGTTCTGGTTGACTTTGCTAAAGCTGGTTTGAGTGTTATTGAGGTGAATAGATCTGAATCAAACACAACACTGATACTATAAAAACTATAAAAAGAAACTGCTTAAAGCATGATTAATGGTTTCCCACTGAAGAATAATACTTAGGATCTCTTAGAATACACAAAATAAATAAAAATATTTTGATTGCAATTATTATTTTTTAGACTGGATGTAGAAACTAAACTTCCTGAAAAATGGACATTCTGTATAATGAGAAATCTAAGAAGGTCAAAACTGGTGATGACATCTTTATACCTTACACTCCCAGGGACCAACATACAGAAAATGGGTATGTTGAACTAAAACAAAATTTCCAGTACCAATGTGATTTCTCTCCTAAAGATACACAGTAGTCAGTTTCAAAAATGAGGCTAGGAAGGTGCAGCTGGACCTAACTGGGGACTCAGAGTAAATGTTTAAGCTTAATCAATCGTTGAAAAAATGGGATTGAGTAAAGAAAAAAATGGTGACTGTTGATATATGATGTTGAAAAGCGTACAAGGCTTTCTTCTAATTTTTTCTAACTTAGAATCCGAAGAAAGGCAAAATTAAGACCGAAAGTGACGTATGGATTCCAGCTTCCTACTTATAAAAGCAACAGATAATTTCGTTTTCGGCGTCGATCTCCTGGTCCTCGTTTTATGTAAAAACATTTGTACGTAGTATGTAGAAGTGTTAATTTGTTAATATTGAAAGATCTTATTAAATTTTCTGGTAATACATACGCCTCACCTCCAATGAAAACAAGAGGCAATACATCATTATTGCTTAAAAATATTTGTCATGGTTTTGAATTGTTCAATTCATTCCTAAGAGATAATTTTCCAAAATTTGAAGGGGGAAAATCCCATTATCACCGTTTCGTCCGAAATCATCTTTTTTTTTTCCTTTTCAGTAACTATTTACAATCTGCTTACATTTGTAAATCGGAAAGCATTCAGAAGATCAGATGAAACATTAAATTTAAATTAACCTGTACTTGTAACACAGCTCAGTAGTCGCATACGATTTTTTAACGATGTGACTTAATATTCAATATCAAACGTTGATAGTAAGCGAAAATAAGAACAAATTTAAAAAAAATCTATGAGCGATTCTAGAACCTCTTCGGTATGGCTCTTTTGAGTCTTCTCTCCCGATTATCATTTAATAAGTTGGTGGCGAGAGGGTTCGGGTGGCCCTCAATTCTACTTCGGTACTTTGCTGCTAACCGGCTAATCTCCCCTTGGACTGTGGAGATATTCAGATCTCGATGAATTGTTGCATTACTGACGAACCATGGAGCATTTAATATTTGCGAAATCCTTAGCATCGAATGAAATAAACTTTGTATCGACATCTACGACTGCTTGAAGAACTGAGGTTGAAATATTTGTAATTATAATATGCCAAACTGGCACTTATTGTACGCTACGTTCTAATATGCTTTCTATCTATGCATCCAATGTAATTAGGAAAATTCCTAAATTTCTTAAATTTTCTTGCGATGTCTAACCATTCAAGCATTGTTAGTTGTTTTTGGTGGTGGTTCATATAAATTGGAGACAAAGCGTCTCAGATTGCTTTGCATCTCTTCAATGCTATTTTTCCTAAATAGTTGCTCAAACTCGAAAGTAGTACACTGACACTACAATCTGTCCCAATGTACATTACATGGACAGTAAGCAACTATTCTTACAGAAAAGGAAAAGTGAAACTAGGAACTAAAAATGAAAAAAAAAGTCAAGTTTGCTACCCTGTATCTCAAAAACTGAGCCATTTACAATATATATTTATAAAACATTTTCATCTTAAGAAAAGGTCTTCTATCGACTGTTAAAGTACTGCTACTATAAACCGGAGCACCTTGAATATAGGTTAAAAACCTGCTTACAGTTTTCCTCATTGTCAGTGCATTTAGTCATCATTATGTAAAATTGAGAAATCTTAATCATATCAGACTTAACTCTTAAGACTACTTAATAAAAATTATTAATGGGTTTTCAAATACTAATCATAAAAAGCCAGATCTTAGTACAATTCTGGACGGATACGTTACGATCACCCTATTTAAAGCTTTGAACACATATCTGACACTTATTCAAAATATAGATTACTTACATATTGTAACTAAATTTTAGGTTGTTAAAAGTAAATTCTCCGATAAAATTCCAAAATGCAGATCAAACTCAGTAAAAAGTTAGAAAACCTACTTAACATAGAAGCGTTGCATTCATCCTCTGAACAGTAACATTCCTGCCAATAGACACCATTATCATGAACGCCCCAATTACAAACTCCAGTTACTCCAGTGTCTGCTATTGAAGCACAGCGACGAATGACTTGACGCCATCGTCCATCCCCTTTAACATAAGAAAATAATTTAATAATATTAATTAATAATTTAATAATAAATGAAATAATTTAAGAATACAAAATTATTAAATATTTGCTGACTAAAATGAAGTAGATATGTAAGAAGGTAAATTAGTATAACCTTGTTCTTGGTTCAGGTCAGTAAGGTACTAAATATGTACTTTGAATTATTATGAAGAAACACTTACATATGAACCCTTTAGGACTCTGTTGAGTAACTTTCATACAAAACGAACCAGGCATGTGACTTTCTTCACCATTACACTCTATTGCTATATGGGCCACCTTATCAAACTTCTTGTATGCCCCACAGTTGTCTTTGCCCATGAGATCTTCTGAGGAGCTGCATTGGTAGCAACGTACAGCTTCGCCTAAAATATTTTGAGTCAGAAATGTCTTCAATGACTTATTTACTAATGGGAGTGGTCTTTAATTAAATTACTTTAGAACATGAACTTACCAACTTCAAATAAATTGTAAAGAAGAATAATACTCAAATATACTAAATAATTGAGGTTATCTCCCATGTTTTACTAGAAATGTGTAGAGTTGAGCTATTAAAATCTGAGCAAAAACCATCAAGAGTTCTTCTTTTCTGGATTCCCTAATAAACATCGCCTTTCACGAAGCTTTATTTTGAATATAATTTTATTTGTTTGTCCAAATCGGCGTTGTAGCGTTTACACTTCCGAATCTTGACTATGCACGGGATGTGGATGATTTATCTCACTTGTAAATGTTTATATTGCGAGCACAATAAAACTGAAACCTTAGGACTAGATTTTTACTTCACCCAGCAATTGTACGGAGCCGGAGATGCGTCCACACAGTGTGGTCAGTAGGGTGGAGATGAACAAAGAGGGTGCGTCGCAGCGCAACCCTCCCTTTAATACCCTCTCGGCCGAACGTTCTGGAAGGTACCACCGGAAGTTTGAGTCAGTTCTCCCGCCGGCTATTTGAATCGGCTAGGGAACCGACATATTGTTTAGGTGCACGTCAAACTGTCATAGTCTGACAGTTGACAGCTTGACGCTCAGCTGGCACCGCCACAGTATAAATAAAGGTTAAGTAAAAAATGACAGCTACAGTAATATACGTAGAGCTCTATATGAACAAGTCATGAAGTAGTAACAGTGCTTTTCTCTGTCATCTCTCACGTGTCGTTCGCTTCTTTTTAAAACATTATTTTAAAAAGCATTTTTTTCGCTTTATCACCCGCTATCGAACCACTATATTTGTCCTATTCGTTAAAACATCATATAAATGGGAGACAAAGCGTCCCAGATTGCTTTGCATCTCTTCAATACTATTTTTCCTAAATAAATGCTCCAACTCGAAAGTAGTAATGAAATTATTGAAAGCGTTCGCTTGTAACAAGTTATCTGAAAAAATTATTAATTTTGACCGTTGTAATTGCAAATTGTAAAACAAAATGGAACTCTTTAAGAAATACTTATTCACAACAATGACGGGAAATGAAGAACGCAGTAAGTGGGACAATGTGTTCTACAAGAGGGTGCCGTTTTTAAAAGATTTCGTGAGCCGGCATAAAAGAATGAAAGGAAATTATGACGAGCCTTCGACCTCTGAAGAACAAAACACAAACGATAGTCTTAGTGAAAGTATTTCGGATTTCGATGGAAGCAATTCGTGGCAGTTTTCCACACTGACGCCCGATTTGACTCGTTCTAAAAAATCAGAAAAGTCAAAGGAACTATGAATAGAAAATACAGCAGAGTTGAAGGAACACCGAGCTGACGTACCGAAAGTACAACGCCATCTTGGAACGACCAAACAGATCGCTCGCAATCAGGGTGGCGTCTGCATACAGGACGGCTCCGGGCGTGGCGGTGTTGGTGTTGGCTAAAATACCGCCGGTGAGACTGCGAGTGGAAGAGAGAAGAAGGGTGTGGGAGCGAGGTAAGAAATCAAGGAGCGAAGCGAGCGAGTGGGTAATTAGCGAATGGGAGAAAGAGTGGGCCAAGTACGATGGCAGGATGAAAGTGTTCGTGCCCAGCGTAAGGCGGTGGTTCGAATGTAAGTGGACTAGACCGGGGTGTGGCGGAGCTGGTAGCGGAGCAACTGTCACCTGTCAGGCTTGACAATGTGACGTACTCTAGGGTGACCCTTCGGTTCCCTAGGTACTCCAGAACCTGGTAAAAAATCTTCCCCTAGCACTTCCGGCAGGTCATTCTAGAACATTCTGCCGGAAAGGGAAAAAGGAACCCGGGTTAACCCGCATCTGCGCGGTGGTCCTTTCCTTTGTTCCTGGGGTAGGGTATTGGGAACAAACGACCGGGGAAACACACTCTCTCTCTGGCTTCTCGAGACGACTCAAGATAGATTTTAAGTATCGTGCAAGATATATTGTCTTTTTTTCTTTACAATTATGTTTGAAAACTAATATTTACAATATATACATATTTACATATTCACACAAGTGCTTAGTCTATTCTACAACCTCCGTAAACTCTAGTCGGGTAGTGAAAGCGCCTCTCGTCCAAGCGCACCACCACGACAGGGGTATGCGTTGTCACAGGTGTTTACTGGGCACGGTGTGTTCGGTAAATACCTGCGAAGAATCGGAGTGGATAGAAGTGACCACTGCTGGTTCTGTGGGGACGAAACCGAGTGCGTGATGGACACCCCGGAGCACACACCGTGGCTTTTTTTTTTTTTTGGGACGCGACCCCGGGGATAAAAAATCTTGGCGGAAGACGATACTGGTGCCCGTGCATCCAGCCTGTGTGGGGTTTCACCCACTAAAAAACCCCGTGTTGCAAAGGATCTCGAGTTTTGGCGCTCGATTTCCTTGATCGTGCTTTCAGAGCCGCGCTTTTGTTTTCATCTGTGAGCTAACAGAGTTGAGCGGAACTATCGCCTTTTGTTCTGCTATCGCTCTAGGCTTTTCCTGCCTGTCCGAGGAGGCGTTTGCTACCTCTCGTTCCTTTTGACTGATTCACCCCGCCGACATGGGGTTCTTCTGCCCTCTTCTGTCCGTCGGACGCTTCTTTCTTCGTCGGCTTGATCCTTGGTCCTTGGTTTCTTCTTTTTGCAACGATGGGTCAGAATCCAGGAAGGCTGCCCTGGTTTTCGTTTTCCCACCATTGCCGTGGAAGCCTTGCGGCTGTTGTTTCTTCTAGCCTGCATTTGCTTGCTTGGTCATGTGCAGCACACCGTGGCAGTGTCCGCAGTGGGAGGGGTATCGTGTGGAGACCAGGGAGGGGGGACTCAACCTGGACCGAAACATGATCGGGCGCGAATTGGTGGAGACAGAGGAGAAGTGGATGGCATTTGAAAGGATGGTAGAAAAGATCATGTGGGATAAGAGTGTGAGAGAGAGAGAGAACGGAAAACGGGAAGAGTGCGGGAGTAGTGAGCAACCTCGGCGGCGTATAGTTTGCGAGGAGAGAGGGAAGGGCCCTGAAGGAATGTCGAAAGGCGATACCGGGGCGAGGAGGGGAGGTGGTTTTAGTGGGTAGGCGAGCGACATGATGGTCGGACACTACCTGGCTGCACGTCAAAGCCAGGTGTTTTAAGAAGATTCCCACCTCCTCGCAAAAAAAAAGAAGCAGAGTTGAAGGCCAGACCGATGATACAGTTTTTAAAATCCAAAACAAGCCAAGAAAACGGCGAAATATCTAATAGCAATTTAAATTTTTTCAAAAGTTCAATTGCTGACATTTTGTCTTTCTTTATTTTACAAGTTACAATCTGTCCCAATTTAGATTACATGGACAGTACGCAACTATTCTTACAGAAAAGGAAAAGTGAAACTAGAAACTAAAAATGAAAAGAACAGAAAGGGTCGAAGGGTGACTGACGTCCCAACCCCCTCCCTATTAGAGGCCGAACCTGTCGCCAAGCTCCAGTGGGTTATGTCTGTTCAATCTACTGGAATATCTAGAAGAATCCAGGAGATTCACCACGAGGTGGTTGTGGTGATTGTTTAGTCGGATCACGTCCCTTCTGGCACATATCTAGATTTCGTCCCTTATGGTTACTATTTTGAGGTCGTTATGCAGAGTAACGTACCAGGGGGCACCCGCTAGCGTGCGCAGAGTCTTCGCCTGGAACCGCTGCAGGATCTCGATGTTGGAGTTGCTAGCAGCACCCCAGAGCTGGATACCATAAGTCCAAACTGTCCTGATAATGTTTTTATAAACGAGGACTTTGTTGTTTAGCCCTAGTTGCGATCGGAATTGCTGACAAGAAAAAATGATCCAACAAAAAACGTCGGCAGTTTAAGGCAGAACTCGTGCTTTTCTTAAATCAATTATTAGATCGGGGCTAGGAAGACACAAAACATTCAACTGTTTCATTACCACTACATCCATCTCCATCAGGATCTTTCGAAGGCTATCAATTCCATCAATCTATAGGCACGATTAACTGGTGGAAGCAGAGATGTTTGGAATCTCCATAGGTTTAATAACGATTATTATTATAGAAATTAAATGTTATGATTGTAGACATAATAAATATTATTAAAATAAGAACTACCCTTAGTGTAATGAATAGTCTTTCTTCTGGCGTTTTAGTGAGTCTCCAATTTGCTCTTGTAGTTACAATTCTGTTAGGTGTAAGTTCCAACAAATAATTTATACAAAGCAGGGTACATTCGAATAAAATTTTAAAAAATTTCACCTGCCCTTAATTTTTTTTAATAAAAAAAAGGGAAATACTTCTCTCAGTAATCCTTTTTGTGTTTACCGCATGCACCCCCAATTTTTTCTTTTGTCTTGCGGAGTCATGGATTAGTGTCCAGTTTCAAAAATCAATAGCAATTTCCAATGACCCATCGCGGTCAGCTGATATAATGGACTTGAATAAAACCGAACAATTTTTTGCGTCTCAATTAATTTCGACGAAATTTCCTTTGCTCATTTTCATCTTCAATCGCTCATAATCAAACCGTTTTACCTAAAATCAATTTGCTCTTTCTGTATGCGTTCAGCTATAGCTAAGTTTCCGCGAAGGCCTCCACGCTGTACTTGACTTCCTCGGCACACAGTTTGCCCGATCCGGGGGCGAAGACATTTTTCAGTGTCTTGACCACCGTCTGCAGTTCTGGCTCTCAGAAGGAGGTGAAAATGGCCCGGAAATTTCTTTCTGGGCTGGAGCCGATTCCTCTGGGAAATATATTGGTGCTGGGCTATTTCAAGTTTTTTACTGGTGGCCAGCTCGAAAGGATTATCCGGTTTTATCTATTGCATTTCGATTTTATAACCGCCACCGCATATATCCTCAAGTCAAGATTCTTCGAAAGCGATTTCCCCTTTGTTTTCTTCTCGGTTTCGATTTTCTTCTGCAGTGATTTCCTCTTAGTTTCATAATCATCCCACAGAGTGGAGCTTATTTTTGTGATCGTCTCCATTGTGCTCTACTTTTGTTTGTTGACCACTATGGCCCACGAGGTAAAACTTTTTGTCAACACGGTAGCAGCGTAAGCCATATTTGACCACAGGGCGCAATTCCTGGTCTCCAGCTCTTTGACCTCTGTCGTAAAGATCTTCATGTTTTAGGGGATTACTCCCGGAAGATGAATTGCGGCATCTTTTTGAAACTCTCAAGCAACATATACGTTTACGTGATGGGTCACCAGATTTGCTTCTTAACTAAAGTTTTTCTTGAGCTTCAGCGTTTCACCAAAAACACCCTGATTCTCCGTAGGGACTGAGATTTTTACGGCCTTCTGCCTAATGATTATGCAATCCTTCTGGGGCAATTTGATTTTTGCAAGTTTCTCTAGCATGTCGAAATTATGTAAATCTAACAGTTTCAGGTAGAGCTTCTTGCACAGGCCCAGAGCACTCATGTCAATCTCCTTGTCCTTGTTTTGTACAAGGACCGCCTTGGTAACTAGGAAGCTCGGTTACCGGGTTTCCCATTGCAACATCCGTGGTCATAAGTAGTTGCGATGGCCAAGTTTTCCGTTCAGTCTTCATGAACTTTGCATAGGCTGTCTCTGCAGAGAAAATATCCAGATCCAGAGCCGCTTCTCTCCGAGCACTAATTTCCCTTCCAATTTTTTTTCCTGTGGAGAGGTTCACGCGCTAGAGCTTCTCGTTACCAGCTTTTAGGATTCTTCTGTTTATGTCCCATTGGTACCGACTTGCTCGTCCGTTTTCCCACTAGATCCACTGACAGTCGTCTTCTATTGTATAACTTGTATAAAAATTCTTTTAATTTGCAGGTGAGTTCCTTTATCCCTTTTTTTATGTTGGAGTCAGTTTTTGTCAACTTAAAAATCTTCTTTCCGTCCATGTAGAGGAAGATGGACAATGTTCTGAGGTCCCCGGTAGCCACTTTCTTTTTTGACCGCTCCTTTTTCTTTTTTCTGTTTCTTTGGGTCGAAATTCTGAACGGCTCCATTGTTGTGGACACTTATTGTTGTGTGGGAACCACAGCCTAATTTCCAAGCAATAACTCAGTATGGTCCGTCTTACAAAAATAAAATATATGTCACATTGATATGATTCGCTCAAGACGAGAGTATTGAACAGGATCATAGCCAGGCCACTATTACCCTGAAAAGCTTTTTTACACAAGCTCCTTTAAGAATTTACACTTTTCAAGGAATACTCAAATTAAGGTGCACCAAGAGCATATTATGAGCTAAATTGCTATCCAAATGATACCGTTTGCAATAAACACTCTTCTTCCAAAATGAAACGAGTTCAACCCTATGACACGCACTCGCACTTGGGGAATATCAGCCCTTCAGGCAACACAACCCACCAATCAGAGCCGACCAACCTAGGGATCGTGCGTTTTCTTTTATATCGATACTTAATCTTCGAATAAAGAACTGCAGAGTTCATTTCCGCTGCAATCGATCTTGATAGAGCCAACCCAGAAACAACTTGGGAAAGAATTTAATTCACTGTTAAACAATGCACCTTAATGAGGTTTATAAAAATGAGGAGCTCGATTAATGAAATACACGTCAGCACAACAATTCTACTAAGAAAGAGTTTATAACTATTGGGAAAGTTTCAAGTACTTTGCTTGAGGGATAGCGCAAATAGGTCGTTATACATTTGCGCAGGTGCGAATGTACTTAGACCAAGCATTTCCAGGAAGATGGATTGGCAGAAGGGGTGCTATTGAATGGCCACCAAGATCTCCAGATTTATCTCCGTTAGATTTCTTTTTGCGGGGACACTTAAAATCTAAGATTTATGCTACCCTACCAACTTCCCTACAAGATTTACGGCAACGAATTATTAACGAGTGTCATCTTATAACACCAGAAATGCTCAATAATGTAAGAAATCGATTTGAGGAGAACTTCTATCACTGCATGGAAGCTAATGGACAGCAGTTTGAACATTTATTTAACTAATTTTAATTGCAAGCGTCTTTGGAAATAAAACGGAAAAATTTCTAATTTAAAATGTCAAAATGATATCTCATGTCAAAAATTTGACATAATTGAAAAGAGAATTGAAAGACCTTTCAAACAAGGTGTCACTCAACGCCACTTTCCATTTAAGATTTTAAGGGTGAACAGCACCCAGCTCAAGGGGTTAAAGATAGGGGATTAAAAATAAGTTCCCCCTCGACAAATCAATTGACGTGTTCGAGCGATTTTTTTTTTAAACCACATTAAGAACACTAAACTTGGACCGTTTCATTTTCGTTGGCCCACCCTGTATGTTCTCTATCGAACTCAGTTCGGTTTGTGCTTGTACAAGGTGTGACTTAAAGCATTTTTTGAGCAAACAGTGCTCGACCGTTTGGAATGGAAAAGTTGTGCTTCAACAAGCATTTCATTTCTTGACTTGTAGCATTTTATTATTATCTTTCAGTCGCCTCCACGGAGCCGTCGTAGATGTTAGAATGTCGAAGATTCGTTCATGATTGTTTTGTTAGGATGATGAGTTTGTGGCTCCAGTTTAGAGTCAGTTTCGTTGATATTAATCGATATGATTCTGTTGTCGATTTTTAGATGGGTTAACAATTTCCTATACGCAATCCAGAAAACATTAAAAGGGTGAGGCAGCGATGCACAAAAGTCCACTTCAGTTCATCCAGAAACATGCCAGATGTAAATATCAAAATTTAGTTAATTATTGTTAAAATAAATTTTTTTGCCAATTTTTAAATTTGTTTACGTAAAAAACATGATTTTCTCGAAAATCCTGTACAGTAGGAACATGAAAATCGGAACAGGTAAGTTTTAGGTCATTCTAATTAAGAATCTGTTTTCGTTTTTATCCCAAAAAAAGCCCTAATAGTATTTTCCGAAATTTGATCCCATAAAAATGTATGCAATTGGTTATGATTATGGGTAAAGAGGGATCGACGAATTAGACGAATGCGCATTTTGAATATCTAATTAACAAAAAGAAAAAAAAAGAAAAAAAAGAAAAAAAAGGAAAAAAAGAAAAAAAAGGAAAAAAGGAAAAAAAGGAAAAAAAGGGAAAAAAGAAAAAAAGGGAAAAAAGAAAAAAAAGGAAAAAAAGAAAAAAAAGAAAAAAAAGAAAAAAAAGAAAAAAAAGAAAAAAAAGAAAAAAAGAAAAAAAGAAAAAAGAGAAAAAAGAAAAAAAGAAAAAAGAAAAAAAAGAAAAAAAAGAAAAAAAGAAAAAAAGAAAAAAAAAGAAAAAAAACGTCAAAATCGATTAAGAAATAAAGGTATTAGAGATATGTATATTGCCGGTTTATATCCAAAAAGGGCATAAATAGTAATATCAGTTTTCATACTTTATGATGTAAACGTCTGGACCCATTAAGTATATATACGACTAGATAATATAAACAAAAGAGGGAAATAGGGGATACAGCATGATATAGAGAAGGGCTTATTAGTTAGTCCAGGTATAGATCTCGTCCTTTGAATACCGTAAAATAAAATATAGTGCTCTGGCTTGTATTGACAACTCGTGTCGTTTCATTATCACCGAAACTCATTTTTCCCTTCCTTATCCAAGAAAAGGTTTTACGAAAGTGTTAAATACTTAACCTGGACACACTGTATATGAAAAACTAACGATTCTATGATTATTTCAAAAACACTCGCTTCCCATGACGCTCTGTATATGCGCGTGTACGAGTTTTTTAGTTACTTTATCCCTGTCCGTTTTATTGAGATTTAATTTACGTGCGTTGTCTTCCGGCAGTGTTGTGAGCTAAATTAATTCTATTCATGCGATCTTTTGCTAGATGTACTGGTAAACATGTCTATAACCAATGTGTACATTGGTGAACATATTGGAAATTTAGTCAGTCGATCACAAGTCAAAAAGGTTCGATTATGTTGGACAGGAGCGATGATTTAAAAAAAAAATGGATCAAAGAATTTGCATTAAATTTTGTTGAAACGATCAACAAACAATTTTACCTCTAAATTCAACGTCATAAAGCAATAAAAAAAATGCCCGAATTTGTGGCGAAGCAATTCATGGCTTCTGCGCCATGATGGTGCGTTTGCTGATGCTTCATTGCTTGCTCATGAATGTTTGGCTAGAAACAATACTGTAATGGTACCGCAAGCACCACGTTCGTCACATATGGTTCCCTGCGACTTCTTTTCGTTCCCAAAAATAAATATAACTTTAAAAAGTTGTTTTGCCAGCGTAGCCCGTGCCGCTGAAAGAGCTGAACAGTATTCCAAAATTTGAGTTTCAGCACTGTTTCGACGATGAAAAAAAGCGCTGCTGCAAGTGTAACTTATCTAACGAGGCCCATTTTGAAGGGGATAAAGTTGTCATGGTCGAATACATGTCATATTTTCCAAAAATTTAAATTTTTTGTTGTTTTCTGAACCAAAAACTTTACCCTACAAATCGCAATGTTGCGCATGCGCAACATTCTATAACGGCCTTTCTATGATATTGATATAACTTCTTTTGAACAATTTACCCATGTGCCTATGTGTTTGCTCACAACGTAGAATAATATATTACAATTGCTTTCGATATCAACTCTTTGGAATCAATAGGCTAAGAGATCTCCGAATACTTTAATGTACAGGGTGTCCCATTTAAAGTTGTGACTGGAGATTATTCAGAAACGGTACGTTGTATGAAAAAAAGTTTCAAATAAAAGTTGTCCTGTAAAGAAGGGGACACGTCATAGAATACTGACTTTAGCCAAAATGCCACTTTAAGGACAATTTTCTTGTCGAATGGCAACCCCGTATTTTTAGTACAGATCCTTGTAGACCTTTAAAAAATTAATATCTTTTATTTTAATAATTTACTTATTAGACGTTTTGCTGCAGAGTTACCCTCGATTTTTGTCCAATATTTGAGATAGTTGAAATGACTAAATTTTTTTTTCTAAAAAAAGTTTTGCAATGCATATTTTGTTTAAAACTCATAAAAATCCTTGTATTTAATTTAAAAAAAAATCATGCATAAAAAACTTTTCTAGAAAAAAGTGCAATAATTTCAAGTATCTCGAAAACTGGACAAAAATCAAGGACAACTTTACAGTAAAACAGCTACTAAAAAATTTATTTAAATAAAACGTATTCATTTTTTGAAGATCTACAAGGATCTGTAAAAAAATGCGAGGTTGCCATTTGGGAAAAAAGTTGTCCTTAAAGTGACCTTAAAATGACCTTAAAATGACATTTTTGAGTAAAATTCATTAGCTTCATGACGTTTCCCTCTTTTTACCGGACAACTTTTATTTGAAAATGTTTTTCATGCAACTTACCGTTTTTGAGCAATTTTCAATCACAGCTTTAAATGGAGTACCCTGTATATTTTCGGCTGTTTAATTTGACCGCATTACAATTCATTAGCCACGTCAGCTTTGGTCTGTCCGCCTTTAGCACTAGTTGGTCCAAGTCCGCGTAGATCCCAGTCACTTTGTCCGCTTCTATCTCTCGACTTGGCCAGAACGCTCTCTCGGACGTCTACTTCGCTCCTGTGTCCAGCGAACTGACCTAACCTGACTTATAGAACAAAATTGCATTTCTAAGTTCCCTTCAGAGTAATTGACAACTTCGGGGGGAAAATTTATCTCTGGAAAACTGCAACAATCAAAAATCTCATTTCCATTCTTTACAATTTCGTTTAGGGTACGACACATCGTTTCGCAGCACTGCAGGTACTTGATATCCATGCAGCACCAAACACTAAAACAGTGTAGATCCGGATTTTTGGGATTTTACTTTTCATGAAAAGGGCAATTATGATATTGCCTTCAGTATTAATTACCTTCTGAGTGTCTCAGGGTTTGATCAGTTTTTTTTTATTAGGCATTCAGAATGGGCTTCTGATTCCATAGCGCTGAAACCGACCAAAACCCAGCACAACGTCAAGCTGAATCTCGTGGTTGTGTCGGGCGCTGGGGTATATGGGTGGAGTGCGCAGGGCTATACCTTTGTGGATGGTTGAGCACATAATCGAGTTTCAGTTGCCCTTGGACGGCGTTTTCAAATTGTATGGAATGACCTATACCCAGAAAGGGGCAACTTAGAATAGTGAATGGTACTGGTAGTTTCATGGAAAATTGTTTGAACTTTTCGTTGCAGTTATGTTTAGCAGATTAGTTCAAGGGGTAAATAAATGAGATAAATTTCAATTGAATAGATTTGTGGCTAATAATGTAATATAAAAGTGATTTTATAGGGTCATTTACTCGTCTTCCTATCAAGAAAACCTGGACGTTTCACGGTGGAGCAATTGGTTCATTTCGAATTTGCTCCAAATCGAGAAACCAACATTAGTATGGAAATTTTGAAACTCATTCATCATGATTTTGGGTGCTGTTTTTCAAATTTCTGTAGCAACCTTCAGGCAATACGATTGTAGATCGAGCAACATGGAGAGGTGCAGAAATACGAAATTTGCAGCATATGATACGATCACAATAATATCACCTCTAGCACTGTATTTTGCGGTTAATGACACTTTTACCAGTGTTTTTGGAAATCTGAAATTAACCATATTGAGTTATTCGTCCATAAATTATGGCTCTTTTTTCTTTTTTTCGACGTAGAAATTTTATTGCCTGTCCTACACAATATAGCGGACAGCCGCTTGGTGGACAATGAAGACTCCAACCTCTTAGATTTTCTTACTTCCAAGGATGTCGAAAGCTTACCATACGTCAGGTGGGTAGCAAAGTTACGGGAATATAATATAAAAATTAGAAGTCTATGGTATGGTTTGGCTGGTTTGGAGAATTGTATCGGTAATGCCTATTATGGCCAATTACACCTACTGAAAATGGTAACTCTTCAGGCGCAACGGCGAACTGAAGACATCTTAGAAGAGTTTTATACAGATTTTCCGGAATTGTTCAACGTAAACAGTCTCTTGTACATATATTGCTGATGACAGGACATGCTGTAGCTAGAATCTACAAACAGGCAGCCATGGTTATCACAGGGTTGGTTTGGCCTAAAATCAAATAGTATTGATGGAGAACCGAAACGCGGTCGTTGCCACTGACTTTCTGCATATTTCCACTTGAATTCCGTGCATGAATCCATTTTCATCGTCTCAAATGGCCATGAACTTCAAATTTCCTGTTGCTGCTTTTGATTTAGTCCATTTTTGGAAAAATCGTTTTTTTGTTCGAACGACAGACGGAAGTGTCCTCATCGCGCAGTCTGCTATTTCCGGACGACCTAAAAAAATCACTTCCTTCCACCTTTCATTTATAATTTTATATATTTTTTGTATTTTTAACGGTATTTACCCCCATAATCTTCCCCAAACAAGAACTTCAGCACCAACTTGCTTAGAGAACCCTTTCGATGAGGAGGGGGCCGATAGGTTTCCGCCTCTTCAAAATGAGGCCGATTTTCAGTAGTCTTCACATGAGCTCCTTAGCTACTTCAACTTGCAGCCTGAAGGGAACGTGATCGTCAAGCTTGGTCATCTACCAGAGCATGTCTTGCTTTTAATACTCTTTCTGCAGTCGCAGTTAACAGCAATTCTTCTGATCATTTATTTACATAAAATTGATCGAAATCATTTAACGTTATTGCTGTGATTAACGCTAATATGCAAAGGGCCACACGATATTCTGAAGTCAGCACGATTACACATTAAGGTATTTTTTAGAAGAACGTTAATGATCTACGATATTAACGTAACGCAATATTAACTATGAACGTTATTGAGTTGCGTAATGCCTAGAGATCATTCAAATTTCATGTCTGGTCAGCTGTCAAGTTCATCGAAGAAATGAACGTGTGTTAATCATCGTTTGTCCATGTGCTGCTCGCCTCGTGTCTTCAACAAGTTCTGGGATTCGCTTAATTGGTCTACCACTTCTCGATTTTCTTTCGTCACTGTCAGTTTCACGAAAAAATTTCACAACACATTCCAAAGTGTGACGAAATCGCTATTCCGCCACTGCAATGTGGGGGTGATTTTCACGAAACTCTTGCAGACAGGGTTGAATTCTGTAGGCACGTCCCCCATTTATGAACTCGCCATGCCGCAAGTAAGACTCAACCATAAATGCTTTTTCTTCGAGAATAAACACAATCTTGCGCACCTGTAAAATTTGAATCAGCCAACACGCAAGTGCGTGCAGTCTTAGAAAAGACTATTTTTAATAAAAACCGACTAAAGTGCAGGTGAACAGAGTTGTATTTTTAAGTGAGGTTAGGTTGATTCGTTTACGTTCGAAATTACGCCGAATTTATCAAAGACATACGCTCTCATGCTCAAATAATTCCATGGTTTAGTAGGTAAGAAATTTTTTTTTAGGACACACGGTATATACAGGGTTCGCCATATACAGGGTGTTTGGTTTACCGATACACATCCGAAAGAGGGTGGTAGGGAAGATGTGAGCGCATTTGACCATATATACTATTATGCTGTCACGCGTCAAGTGTCACGCATTCCCAGATATCGCCATTTTTCCGAATTTTAACAAATTCGCCGTTTACTTCCGTGTAAGTTACATTAAAAATTTAAGAGAACATTCGTTGTGACTCTATCGGTTTTCGCATCAGCTTGAATATGTATTTTCTCTATATCATACATGTAGTAGCACCTGCATATGAAAAAAATGTGATGCTTTGAAATTCCAAAAATTAATTTCTCTAATATCAAACCTTGACTTTGTCAGCAAAGAAAAAGAAAGATGCAAATGGAAGAGTCGTTCAAATATCTTTAAAAACTCCTTTGACCATTGCTCTTTCGAATGATGCATTGAAGGGCGCAGCCTTAATGCTCCATAAGGTATTTAATTAAAAAAAGAAAAAATGCAAAGGGCAATTTAACAAATTGAATAAAAACTTAATAAGTAATTATTATTTATGTAAATTATATTATTTACTTATAACTAATTATAATTCTCAAAATGGGAACCGCCATTTCTGAGACAACACCGACATCTTCGTCTCATCTCTGTGGTGGTTACTGCTGGCCTCATTCCAGCCTCCATTAATTTTGCTGCCTTTTGAGATGACCTCGATCATGAATTTCATAATTGTACACTAGTTCTTTCATTCGTCCCCAGATAGGATAGTCAACTGGGATGAGATCTGGACATTTGGCAGGCCATAATACCTATAATTAAATTAAAATCTTTGTCCCGATCTTATACTATTATGGTCGGAATCCCGAATGCGCATGTGGAGATTTCCATTAATTTCTTCACCACGCTTTCAGCTTCGTGGTTAGATAAGCTCCAGAGAACTTGGTTAGATCGTCTCGCAGCGTCAATATGTACTTATGACCCTTTTCAGTCAACGGTAGGGGGTCGAGGATGTGAATAAAAAAATGTTCAAAAGATTTAGAGCTTGTTGGGGTAATTTCCATAGTTTTTTTTGTTTTCTTTCTGACTAGTTTGTTTCCCTGACAGGATTTACATTTTTTAACAAATTGATTGATATCCGATTCCATTTTAGCCCACCTATAATTTCACTTAATTTACTGTTTGTTTGGTTAAATCTATAGTGGGGGTTGTGGGGTGAAGGGTTGAATGATTCTCGGTTAAAATAGTTTTAATTTGATCAGGGTTGGACGCTAAAATTAATTTCTTGCGAAGGGTAACATCAACGTTCGAATTTTAAAACACGAATGTTAACATAGTTCTCAGTTTCTGCGATTTAAGTTTACCAAAATTGCTCCCTATTTCGGGAAAGCTTACATTACCAATATTTCCCTTTGCCAAATAATCAAGCAATTCGAATAACAGATAATACATCGATTCATAAGTGTAACGATCTCAAGAGTTTACATTATCAAATACACATGTGACACGTTTGGCAATGACCGCAAGACATCTTATTTCATTTAAGGTGGGTGGTTGAGGTTTTAATGGATCACGAAGGTGATATTTTCTTTCCATGGCGTGTAGAAATGGACCGTCACCATATCCTAAATCTGTCGATAAAAATACGACTATATCATTAAGGGTGGCAAGGATGTCTTGTTCTGTTTCATTTAAATTGCCACGGACTCATTTATTCGACATGTTGATTTGTTTTCGTGAATTTCGATTTGTGATATCGGCCGACATCACAAATCGCCATCAGTCCCTAGTGATGTCGGCCGACTTCACAAATCTCCACCAGTCCCTAGTAATGTCGGCCGACTTCACAAATCGCAATCAGTCCCTAGTGATGATGGCCGCCTTCACAAATCGTCATCACTCCCTAGTGATGACGGCCGCCTTCACAAATCTCCACCAGTCCCTAGTGATGTCGGCCGACTTCACAAATCGCCATCAGTCCCTAGTGATGTCGGCCGACTTCACAAATCTCCACCAGTCCCTAGTAATGTCGGCCGACTTCACAAATCGCAATCAGTCCCTAGTGATGATGGCCGCCTTCACAAATCGTCATCACTCCCTAGTGATGACGGCCGCCTTCACAAATCTCCACCAGTCCCTAGTGATGTCGGCCGACTTCACAAATCGCCATCAGTCCCTAGTGATGACGGCCGCCTTCACAAATCTCCACCAGTCCCTAGTAATGTCGGCCGACTTCACAAATCGCAATCAGTCCCTAGTGATGATGGCCGCCTTCACAAATCGTCATCACTCCCTAGTGATGACGGCCGCCTTCACAAATCTCCACCAGTCCCTAGTGATGTCGGCCGACTTCACAAATCGCCATCAGTCCCTAGTGATGACGGCCGCCTTCACAAATCTCCATCAGTCCCTAGTAATGTCGGCCGACTTCACAAATCGCAATCAGTCCCTAGTGATGATGGCCGCCTTCACAAATCGTCATCACTCCCTAGTGATGACGGCCGCCTTCACAAATCTCCACCAGTCCCTAGTGATGTCGGCCGAGTTTACAAATCTCCATCAGTCCCTAGTGATGTCGGCCGAGTTCACAAATCTCCATCAGTCCCTAGTGTTGTCGGCAGACTTCACAAATCGCCATCAGTCCCTAGTGATGATGGCCGCCTTCACAAATCGTCATCACTCCCTAGTGATGACGGCCGCCTTCACAAATCTCCACCAGTCCCTAGTGATGTCGGCCGAGTTTACAAATCTCCATCAGTCCCTAGTGATGTCGGCCGAGTTCACAAATCTCCATCAGTCCCTAGTGTTGTCGGCAGACTTCACAAATCGCCATCAGTCCCTAGTGATGATGGCCGCCTTCACAAATCGTCATCACTCCCTAGTGATGACGGCCGCCTTCACAAATCTCCATCAGTCTCTAGTGATGTCGACTGACATCACAAATCGCCATCAGTCCCTGTCGAGGTTGCCGAATGAAACACCATAATGTACGGCCAAGCTAGTGCGAGCTTTCTGGCTGTGAGGTGTCTCCATCAAATTGCCAAGGAATGCGAAATTGTTATATCAAAAGCAATAATGGAATCCTTTTTAGTTGATAATGTCCTTCACTCAGTAAATTCGATTGAGCAAGGAGTCAAAGTTGGTATCAGGACTTTGGCAGCATTGGCAGGTGGCGAATTTAAATTAAGAAAATTGATTTGAAACGAACCAACGATTTTAGATTCGGTGAATCAAGAAAGCGAGGACTTTCAGGGTTTACTTGTTCATAGTGACTATGGGGCAAAGATTTTTTGAAGTCGACTTGGCATTGTTCTGCTCTACAAAATTCACCCTTCTGAAGAAGGCAGGAAAGTCCAAGCAAACCATTTGGTCAAGTATTTCGCAAGTTCTTGACCGGCTGGATATTTCGTCACTGGCCATAATTATTGCCAAGATCCTCATTCAGAAACTCTGGCGGTACAAGTTGTTTTGGGGCGAGTCTGTTCCGGATGACCTGCACACTTCTTAGACTAAGTTTCCGAATGAATCACCATGTTTCGACGAAGTCAGTATTTGTTGCCGCATCGCATGCTTGAATGCTGTGCAATCATGAGTTGCATGGTTTTTCCGATCCCAGCGATGAAGCGTTTGGTAACGCTGTTTACGTCAGATCGATTGATAGCAGTAGTGACGTAAGAGTGAGGCTATTATCCTCCAAAGGGAAAGTAAGCCCATTAAGGTTCCTGATTATCCCGTTTAGAGTTGTGCGGATCATTGGTCATGGCTTAACTACAGAATGAAGACTTCTGCTAGGCTGCACTTTGCGAGATGTCTATGCTGGTTGAGAATATCTCCTAGCAGTGTGAAAACCTCTGTTGCCTCACGGAGATCCAGGCGCTAGCAGCAGAGTGTGAACGGCGCTACATTTCCTCTAAGGAAAACCGTGCAGATCCATTATCGACGGGAATCTTTCCTAATAAGCTTGTAGATCTGAGTCTTTGGTGGACTCACCCTTCACTCCTTCATTCTTTTGAAAGTCGGCGGTTGAGTGTATTTAACAGCCCCGAGGAGGTGCCAGAGATTCGTGCTCCTAAGGGAGTCTTCACGTTCATATCTGTTGACGAACACCTTTTCCAATGTTAATCTAAGTTCAACCGGTTGATTTAAATTGCGAGATACATACTTCGGTTTGCTCATAATTGCCGCTCAAGGCCGCCGAAACGGCACATCGTGAGTGGTCCATTGGTGAGCCCCGAGTTAAATAATACGACGACAGCCTTAGTTAGGATTTCACAAAGAAACAGTTTTCCGGACAAGTTTGATTGCGTAAACACAGGAGTCACCTTAGACACAAAGACAAATTGCTGAGCTTGAGCCCTTCCTTAGCCAGTGAGGGCACAATCGAGGTAGGAGGAAGATTACGAAATTCGTCGTATCCCTTCGATGGGAAGCATCCTATGCTGCTCTCTCCTAAACATCGGATATCTCGGATGCTGTGCGAGCATGAGCACAAAAGGCCAATGCTCACTGGTTCTCAACTGTTACTCTCGTCTACAAGGGAAAAATGTTGGATTGTCGCCTCTCGAAATTTAATTAAAGTTACTGTTAGGACTTGCATAACTTGTTCGTGATTCAACACTCACAGCTTAACGGCCAGCACAGGTGATCTTCCGGAAGACTGTTTAGTAGATGGAAGCGTGTTCTCGGTGGTAGAGGTGGACTACATGGGTCTCCCTTATATCAAAGAAAAAAAAGGTCGCGGCTCAAGGTTGTCCAAGTATTACGTAAGCGTGATTGTATGTTTTCATTCAATTCATATTCTCAGGAAGGTGTGAAGTGGCACTTTATACCCGCCCAATTGTCTCACTTCGGCGGTCTTTGGGAGGTTAGTGTCACGTCTGTGAAACATCACCTGAAGAGGGCAGCTAATAATGCTAATTTAACGTTTGAACAATTGATCACATGGTTAACACAAATTGAGCGACTTCCGTCCTTTCTCTCTGGTATCGCAAGATCCCAATGATTTCGCATCTTTGACACCCGCTCATTTCCCAATTAGAAAGGAACTTACGGAATTGCCACGCCCAGACCTGCAACATGTTTCCGCCAGCTGGTTTTTCAGAGAATCCAGCTAATCAAGCAGCACTTCTGGAAGCGTTGGAGCAGAGAATACATCGGTGAGCACTAGCAAAGAGTTAAATGGAAGATGCGGCAACGTAAATCTAGCGAAGAGGGGATGCTTTTACTCATCAAGGAGGACAGCTCTCCTCCTTCCAAATGGCGTATGGATCGACTAGTAACAGTACTTCCTGGTGAGGATGACGTGCAGTGTGTCGTTAACATAAAATTCCCAAGTGCCTTGTTGAAGCGATCTTTTAATGAGTTCTTTGCTTCTATAAGCTGTTGTTGAAGACACTGCAAGTGCTTCAAGGCGGCGGGCATGTTAAGGATTTTGTTCAGTTTTGTTTGTCGATTTGTTCGTACAAATAACCCTTATTTTACGTCCATGTGCATCAGGACGTACCCTGGAAGGTTCCCAGCCAGAAAGATCCTTTATGGCGGGGAATTACGCTACTTTTCCATTGCGCTTTTTTAAAACTGAGTTACTAACGTAGCCAGCAATTCATCATCCCTGCAGTAACCCAATTAATCAGCGATATAGTATTCACCCGAATGTAGCTATTAACAACTTCAAGCTCAAGGCTAGCCCATGATGGCTTCTCATAGAAGTGCGTCACTGCATTGAAGTCTTCAGTTTTAATACTCAAGGGCCGAACCAAATGCTCTCTCTCTCTCTCTCTCTCATTATTTTCTCCATTCCTCATGATGCAACTTGTATAATAAATTTAAGTCGCAAAACACCCATCACCGCGTACTCCCTATTAGTATTTAGGCCGTTTTGTCATAAATAAATGAAAATTGTAATACAGTTCATCTTTACAAACCGAATTTGTGTTTTCGTGATTTCATTTATCAAAAAACGTAGTTTAACGTTATAGCGAGACGAACGTTCAAGAACCTCCATTAGACGAGCATTGGGAGTGGAGAGGTATCCAGCATGAATGACGATATCGTCCGCGTAGATAAAATAACGATAATTTTGGATTCTAGGAAGTTCAGAATTCTTAAGCCTTTTGAACGTGTATGAACGTGTATGCTCGCACTCCGGGTGGCCTGCGCGTACAGAACGGCCCTCTGCGCAGCGCTCTTGGCACTGGCCAAGATTCCGCCCATCACACTGCGAGTGGAAGAGAGGAGAATGGTGTGGGAGAGAGGTAAAGGTTTTAGGAGGGAGGCCGGAGAGAGGGTGATGAGTGAGTGGGGTGTGTATGGTGGATGGGTGAAGGTCTTCGTTCCGAGCATTAAACGATGGGTCGAATGCAAATGGACGAAGACCGGGTACGAACTAACGCAGGTGTTTACTGGACACGGAGTGTTCGGGAAATACTTGCACAGAATAAAAGTTGAAGAGAGTGACGGCTGCTGGTTCTGTGAGGAGCCAGGAGTTGCGGACTCCCCAGAGCACACAATCTGGGGATGTCCGGAGTGGGAGACCGATCGGAATGAGGCCAGAGGGGCGGGACTCAACCTGGACCGAGGGACAATCGGCTATGAACTTGTAGAGAGTGAGTGTAAGTGGAGAGCGTTTGAGTGCATGGTCAAGAAGATCATGCGCAAGAAGAGTGAGCGGGAACGGTGCTGAAGGAGAAGGACGGAAGCATAGAGAGTAGGTCTTATGACCGAGCGCCCCGAAGGAATGCCTACCAGGCTATACCGGGGCTATAAGAAGAGAGGGGGTGGTTTTAGTGGGTAGGCTCGAATCCCACACTACCCGACCCGGAGCGGCCGGGTGTCTTTTTGAAGATTTCCACCTCCTGGGGCACAAAAAAAACAGATCTATCTTCAATGACCTTCCAGAGCATCTTAACATACTTAAAGATTACGTTCCCTTGTTCTTGTTAATGATGTACTAAGTGGTAAAAAGTTATTCCAAAACCTTTAGAAATATTTCTATAAGATTTGCTATCCTGATATAGTTTTACTATAACTCTTTGAGCTCCGCGCTAATGTCTTTATTTTTTCGACCAATAGCCGACCTCCAAACCGTACTTTTTGATAAAATGATCTTAAATGAAACAACAAAAATTTATCAGCAACTACTGGAATTTGAAAAAATGATTGTTTTTTAAAAATACCAAACAAAGTGGATGAATACCTTTTTGCGTATACCTAGTGTTTAGGTCAAGGGCTTCCTGAGATCCTGGGCAACAGTAGTGGCTGCCTCACTAGGCACCCACAGAGGAATCCAAATACGCAGATCCAGATATGCTGACGTAATTGAGTCGGAGGACCAGACGGGCTACCGTCATGACATAATGGGGTTCCGGAGGTTCGAGAGGGTATGGAAACTCTGTTACATGAATCACACTAAATTTAATCACAGACTAGTTGAAATACAGGGTTGAGTGGTGATTAAACTATTAACAATCATGCCCGTGTATAGAGTTCTATTGCGACGAGAGCGTGAGAAGTTCGTGAAGTTCTGTGGTCTAACTTATGAAATTGAGAGAGAAGTTGCTGTTAACGCGCCGGGGTGAGAAGCAGTTCCCTTCTCGGCTCCAAGAGGAGTCGTGCTCCTTCCTGAGAAATGCAGGTCTGGTTCTTTCCAACGATTTCGTGGAAAAATCACCACCTCGATGCTTCCACACCATTGCCTTATCGCTAACACCCTCTGGTCCTTGTCCACTTGCCAGTTTGTTCCATCTCAATTTACTTCTGCTCTTTATCTATTTTACGATTTGCACTTCATAAATCAGGGTGGAAGTAAACCAGATGAGAGGTGATTAGCGCGGTACCCGTGGTTTGGCACCTAATGGTATGTCGAGGTTTGGGTTCTGCGCTCTCTCTTTACCAACTTTATTGCCCAGATGTTAGGGCATTGCGCGAGAGCGATCTTTACGTTGGAGTTCCTCCAACACCTAGAGGACTGTAATGTTAATTTTCTCTATGATCAAAGAGTCATTGTGAGTTTATTGTTTTTTGTATGTGTAGTTTGGCAGGATGTGGGAATACTCCATGAACAAAAATGATACTCGGTATGAACGATTAATAACGGTATGTTTTAGCGTTAAAGGAGCGCGAAGGGATGGTAGTCGGCGTTCCCATCACGAGGGGTAGTCGTGGGTAAAAACTTGCTTCTCCTTTTTTTTGACCCCGGGGTAAAAAATCTTGTCGGAAAGGCGTTACTGGAGCCCGGGCTGCCAGCCTGCGTGGGGTTTCCACCCACTAAAAAATCCCCGTTAATTTTGAGAATTTCAAGCTTTCACTCAAAAATTCTCAATCGCGATTTTGGGTCGTTTCTGTTTTGGTCCTTTGTTAACAGAGTCAAACGGTACCTCCGCTCTTTGCTCTATTATCGATTTAGGCCTCCTTGCGCCCCTCTTACGGGAATTTCGTGCTTTTTCCTGAGGACTTTGCTCTTTGTTTCCCCACCGACAGCCGTTTTATTGTCCTCTGGTGCGATTCTTTTTCTTTCTCGGCTGTGTCCTCTTGGAATTTAGACGATCTGCAGTAACGAGTTTTGAGAGTCAAAACGGCTTTCTGGCCTTTTGATCTCGTTGTTGCAGTTTTTCTCTTGTATATTTGTCCTTGTTTCTTCCAAGTCTTTTGCCTCGTTTATCCTATGTAGTTGGATTACATTCCTTGACCCATCATCAAACGATCGATGTCTGGATCGTTTGTGAGGAATGTGATCTTCCGTGCCATAATCCGTCGCCCTTCTAATCAGCTCGTTCGGATGTTCTTTGATTTCCTTGAAGATCTTTACTTCATGGTCCTTGATACCGTTCGTCATTGTTCAGTACTTTGGGTCCGTTTTGATTGTCTTGTTGCTAACATACCATGGAGCATTTAGAGCCGTTCTCAGGGCAATATTTTCTACTGCCTGAAGACTCTTCAAATGCGTGTTGGCTGCATAGCCCCATGCTGTTGATGCATATGTCAGCTGCGGTTGTATAACGGTCTTGACGAGCGTGATTTTAGTTTTGAGCGGCAATTTGGACTTTCTACTTATCACAGGATAAAGCTTTGCCCTTGTCCATTGTCCTTTGTTTCTTGTTTTATTTCCATGTTGTTTCCACGTAAGATTTTCGTTCATGTCTACGCTCAGGTACGCGACATCTTTGGTCCATGGTACTTGTTCGTTTTTCATTTCGACTGTGTCTTCGGTCTTGATTCTCTGCTTCTTTTTGAAGACAATGGCCTGGGTTTGTTCAGCGTTGATTTTGATTTTCCATCTGGAAAACCATTTTTCCAAAGCTGTAATTTCCTATCGAAGGTACCCGACTAGCATTTTCCCGTTCCATGATCTTGTAAGAAGTGCGGTATCGTCTGCGTACAGTGCCAGTTGAGTTTTTTGAGTTCTCGGTGGTCAGACACATATGCATTATAATGGAAAGGAGGTTGTATAGCTCCTTGAGGTACTCCCGCCTCTATTGTCCTATTTGTTGAGTATGTGTCATTTAATTTGACACGAAATTTCCTGTTGACAAGTGGTGCTGAGAGTCCTGATTAACTTGCTTCTCCTCTACGAGGGCTTCTTCTTATACCCGCTCGACCGTGACTGTCGTGCCGTTTCGTCTTAGGGCTTCCGCTGGGTTTCTCGCCCAAACCGACTTGGGTAATTCAGCGGTACCCTACACAGACGTAGGTACTGTACCAATTGGCTATTACCCTGTCAAAATTACGTGTTGGTCCCCAGTTGGCAAACTGCAGATATCGGTAGTAACCTACTTTTAAAAAAGTGCCATGGAAAAGTAGCGTTATTCCCGGACATAAAGGACCTTTATTGCTGGGAACCTTCCAGAATGTGCACCAATATCCATTGGCGTAATTTAAGGGTTAGAAGTACGAGTAAATTGACTCCGGCTTTTGGGCCAATTGCGCAAGTCACTAAGGGATATCCCTATTGCTGATGTACTGCAGCCCTTTTTTCGTTTTATCACTCTAAGTCATTGGTGAGAGGTATCTCAGTGCGATCTGTTTTGTAGTTTGTATGCGCTGTCTTGTCTTCCGTGTAGCATTTGCTCTTGGTATATTTGTATAGTCCAGTAGTGGTCTGCAGTTGGATTTTTAAATTTTGGTGGCACTAATTCCTTTGTTTTTGTATCTCAGAGCTCTTTTAAGAGTGTTTGGTTCTTTTAATGATTTTTATTTCTGTATCTTGTACGTGTTTGGTGACCGTCTGTTGCGGAGCAGTCTTTTATCTGATGATTTGGAGGTAGCAGTTGATTTTTGATGGCATTTGGTGCTAGTCCCCATCTGTAGAACCAAGTCATTGTGTTGTCCGTTAGCGTCAGCAGTTTATCCACCGCTTTCGTCACGGTTTTGTCGTGCGATAAGTATAGCATCATCAGCATATTGTAGTACACATGCCGTTTTGTCAAAGTGATCTTTATCTTGTAGGTTATGGTCGTATGTCTCGTGGCAGTAAATGTTGTAAAGAAATGGCGCGAGTAGCGATTCGTGTGGTATTCCCTCCTCAGGGGAGAAGGTAAAAGAAAGGGTGTTGCTTATGCGTACCTTCGTGTCGGTTTCCCAAGAGATTCCTTATAAGATACATACCATACATAGCATACCAAGTAATTCGGTGTGTTAAGTTCGTGTAGCTTGTATAATAGGGCTTTGTGCTTTATTCATGTTCATAAAGAGACATGCTATTTTGTTGTTTTCTAGGTATGAAGTTTGTATGCTATTGATCAGTATAAAAAGTAACTGTAGCAGTAGTAAGGCCGAGTTGGTATGTTGGTACGTGGTGTCCAATTAGATTTCGTTTAGCTTATATTTTTACATACTTTGCTTAGTACAGGAAGTAATGTTATAGATCTAGAGTTCTGTATCTATGTGCTGTCCAGTCCAGATTCGAGAATGGACATAGTTGTTCCCAATCTCCGGGTCTCCGGTAACGCGCTTGTTTTGATGCAGTTGTTGAGTACTTCCAGTATGAGCGTATTCGTTGTGTAATGGAACTCGGGAACACTTTAGTAGATTTTATTCCACTCGTTATGACACACACAACCCTGAATCGTTTCAAAACTAAAGATCTTGGGCTTTAACTGGCATTTCAATGGAGAGAGTCAAGAGTTAAGGATGCGAGATTTTACAAGATTCCAGGAGCATCGAGCTATATCATTCGTATCGTCATAATTAAAAATGGGGGTTGTTACAAGCTTCGGGGTATCTTAAGTACTAAAAAAAATGGGGGTCAGTACCCATAGGCGTGCTCCGGTTTTAGGCAATAAGCAAGATAACCCACAGATGGTAACTTTCCAAATTCTTAACCCGTAAAGTCAAGACAATGGTAAGAAAGGATAACTTACGAGGGTGTTGCAGCTGTAGTCTGATTTTAGCAAAATGTGGATACTTTAGACTTTTGTCTTGATGAGGAAGAGGAGTGAAAGTTTTATGAAGGGTAACCCTTATTGGAAGATAATGGGTTCCCGACACATGACCATCCTGGACTTGGAACTAAGGTAGTGAAAATTCATAGGCGTAGCCTAAGGGTACATTACAGTTGGTTTGGACAAACTTTCCAGTACTTTAATTTTTATGCTGTCTTTTTCTGGTGCTGTATTTTTAACATGCGCATTGAGTGCTTCGTCATATGCTGCGTCAGCAATTTGTTGGTACGGATAGTACCTGTCGTCTATAAACTAGTTCTCGTACCACTTATCTACCGAAGTCCACTTTTGATCTTCGAAGTTAGGATTTGTGGATATAGCAAATGTCCTTTGAAAGTATCTGGCAAACGCCTCAATGGTGTCTTTATCTGTGTATAGTTCTGTTCCGTTTTCGTTCATTATTCTGCCAGTAAGTCTTTCCTTGGTCCTGTTCAGTTCCTTGGCAAGCCTCTGGCCATTTTGTCTTGTTGGTGCTGTGCTATCAGTATTTTAAACGTTTCCGTCGAGATCGTTTAGGTTCCTTTTTAGTTCTTCATCTTGGGTGAGTGCGTACGTTCTCTACAATCCCCTTTTCCGTTTGATCAGTCTCAGTATAAATCTCGGTAGAGTGTGATGGTGAAAGTGATTTTTTATGGGGGGTGAAGATTTTCCGATGGTCTGTGTCAGTTGGTGTTGAAGATTCTCGATGGAGCACATATTTGCCCGTGTTTCGATATAATCGTGTATGTGCAGTTTCAATTTGTCGATGTGAGCAAACGTTCTCGCTAAGTGGTCTGATCTCAAGTTCATTTGTAAGCTTGACACTGTTTATGACATTGATTAGGACGGCTATGTAAAGTAATAAGTCATGAGTTGAGCCTTGGTTCTAAACCGAAGCGCGATAGGGAATGAGCTAGTGGATAGTAAGGGGAAATGGATGGCATTCGAGGGCCTGATAGAGAAGATCTTGAGGGCCAAGGTTGCAAGAGAAAATGAGAGAAAGAAGAATGGAGTGCGGGATCGTGTCCGTACCTAGTCCGGAGGAAAAGGAGCCCTGAAGTAATACCGCGAGATAGTCCCGGGGCAGAAGAGGGGAGGTGGGTTTGGTGGGTAGGCGGCCGACGTAGTGGTCGGTCGAATCCCACACTACCCGGCTAATGACCAGGCCGGGTGTCTTAAGAAGATTCCCCCTCCTTGGAAAAAAAAGTTGAGTCTTAATTCCTAGGTATTAAAAATGTGAGCAGTGCATTATATCTTGTAAAATCGGAATTGTCCAAGAATCTCTTCAGTTGTAATGCCTTGTTTTTGTTCAGATCAAATTTTCCCACAATAATCGCATATTTGTAGAAGCACGCTTTGGTTAGGTCCACTTTGCTGGACTGAGAATGTTTTTTTTTATTTAGTTTAACCCTTGAGCGGGCGCATGTTGATATTCCACGAACGGGCGTGCGCAGTACTTTATATCGCACATTATTAAATATCCTTTTTTATTTAATTTCTCAATTTTTAAAAAATTTATTTTCTATACTTAATCTAATAAAATACAAAGACACAACAAAGACACGACAAAGAGAGGTAAACACCAATTAAAGATAATTTTATTTTGATAATTTTTTTTGTACGTGTTCAGTACCACATTCTTATTCAATGATGAAATTTTCAGCAAGATCAGGGGAAGAACTTCATTTTTTTTCAATAGTGTGTTGAGCATCCACGGTTCCTTACACACTCATTGATACGCCCGGGCTCGGATCTAACAATATTATCAATGTCTTCTTGAGGTATCTCATTCCGTGCAATCTGAACTTCATGAGCAAGGACTGCTAAAGTCTGTGCTGCTGTAAATTTAACAGTCTGCGGCCAATCATGTCCCAGACATGTTCAATAGGAGACAGATCCGGCGATCGAGGTGGCCAGGGCAAACGGTTGATTTGATGTTGATCCATGAACGTTATTGTTCGCCCAGCAACATGCGGTCTAGCATTGTCTTGCTGGAAAATAGCGTTCGGGATAGTTCGAAAATATGGAATCACATTTGGCTCCAACACTTCTCGGATATAGCGTTGGACAGTCATGTTGCCTCTAATGAAAACTGGGGGTGACCTGCTACCATATGCGATAGCACCTCATACCGTAACGCCTACAGTACTGATGCTCTCTGTCAAATTGTGGATCTCGCCTTTCACCCCGTCGCCTTCTCGCCCTTGCCCGACCGTCGTTCATCCCCAGACAGAAGAGGGATTTATCACTAAAGATCACCTGAGTCCGTTCTTGGTCCCACTGAATCCTCTCTCTACACCATTGTAAGCGGGTAGATGGATGTTCGCGAGTGAGAGGCAGCACCCAATGCGGACGATAGGACCAAAGGCCAAAAGTCGCAATCGACGATTTTCGCGTTCTGTGGTTCCTCTGAGTCGTTCAGTGCCTCTGGCTCTGTGGCCACAGCCTTCCTGAGTCCACGCCTGGCAACACCGCACTATGGTTCCTGAGGATCTGTTAGTTCTTCTAGATGCTTCTCTGACGAACAGGGCTGCTTCGCGCAACCCAACGACCCATGGAAACTAAAAAAGAAATTAACAGATAAACTTGAAATTTTGATCATTTTTTTCTTTTTTTAAGATAAGTTGGAACTTGTAAATATCTCGAAATTGTGGATTGTTCGATACCCTTTTGATAGGCATCAATTATTCGTTTTCGAATACAACAAGAGTATGTTTTACTCCTTGCCATTGTTAAATCTTAATTTAAATAACTTCTTGAATGACGAATTACCAATCTTCGGTACAAGACTTAGAGAAACGCTATTTTAAAAATGAACATCTTATTTGTTGCAATATTTATGTCCAGCGCAAAGAACAGATTTTTTAAATATTTTTGAAAAACAGTCTATTTAATGTTTTTTATTTGTTTATTATTGACGATCAGTATGAATAGAAATTCTATACAGGAGCATTGTTAGTTTCGTCCATTACCATTAGCAAAATATTAATTTTTTAAAAGTTGCAATAATTAAGTCCGGTACTGTACGTCCAATCAAACTTACAGTGGCTCGAATTAATATTGGGACATTATGGTATTTTTGGAAGTATTCGGTTTTTTGCTAACTAACATTATTTATTGAGTAATCTTTGGTTACAACAATGTTTCTAGTATATACAAATACAATTTTGATCTTTTAAATTTAATTATACAGGGTTGCTCATTAGTGCGCCAAAGTGCGATATCTCGGTAAATGTAAGTTTTGGAAGGATATTTGTCTTAGTAAAGTTTTTGGGGAATAAAAGGCACGTGTTTTTAAATTATTTTCAAATGTACAGGGTCTATCATAAAAGTGTGGTAGTACCAAATTATGTTTTTTTAAATAGAAACCCCCAAATTTTTTTGCCATTTTCGTATTTATCGTCAAATTTTAAGGCTAGTTTATGAGATAGGTCTTGTATAAAAAAATTACCATTTTCGAGTTATTTGTGAAAATTCGAAAATTTTGACAGCTGCAAGGTCTCACGGAAATCACTGCTGTTTCCTAACCGTTGCGAATTTTGGAATCGATCTTATGAGGCTCCAAGGCGACATAATAAGCTACGTTTTGACATGTTTTAGTTTAAAAAGAGTTTTCCATAACCCTCGAAATAGGCCTCCGAAGTTGTATGACTTCAATCCTCAATAACTTGCTTATTTCAAATAGAATGCCCTACTTTTCTCGACGGCATCGTGTTCAGAATCCAAAAACCTCCAACTTTTGTTAACATCGCCCTATCCCTAAACCCAACCGTTTCTGAGCTGCTGAAAATTGCCGCTTTTTTACATCTAAATTTGTATTTGAAAAGTGAGTTTCTATGACTGTATTATTATTTTTATATTATTTATAACAAATTATTATTATTTATTTTCACAATATTACTCGTATCTACAGTAAATTCTCAAACTGTCCTCCATTTCGATCAGAAACCAGTTGAAGTCTTGCCAGAAAAGACCTATTTACTTCTCGTAACATCTTAGGTTTCTATTTAAAAAAACATAATTTGGTACTACCACACTTTTATGGCAGACCCTGTAGATTTGAAATTAATTTAAAAATACGTGCCTTTTATTCCCCAAAAACTTTACTAAGACAAATTTCCTTCCAAAACTTATATTTACTGAGATATGGCACTTTGACGCACTAATGAGCAACCCTGTATACTAAGATACTATCGCAAAGTTATTCGGCGGTTTGAATCTCGCTACGTAGTCCTCCGGTGCAGTTTGCCAGTGTATTTCGGTTAAGAAAAAAATAGACAAGTTGATGGTCTTTTTATTTATTTTTTTATTTTTTACGAGAAAAATCTTCAAAAGACACCCTTCCGATCTTAGCTGGAGGGGTGTGTGGGACTCGCTACTTAGAGCGCTAACCCACTAAAAACCTCGTTGATCCTCAAGAACCCTTTCCATGCCGGTACTGTCCCTGGGAGATATGCCTCGAGCACGAGAAAGAGCTTCGGTGTATTTTGATTTGGCATCAGCACGTAATCATGTGCCCATATCTGGCTTAGGTTCTGAAGCAAAAAATAAATTAGTACTATTAAGGCTTAATTTCGCCTGAAATCTGTCTGGATCAACAGCTGGGAGGGCTGCGGCGACTAAAAAAAAAAAATTATTTATTTATTTTTTTAATTATGTCCTCTCTCCCCCCTATGGGCGTCCTTGAGTTACGCCTATGTCCCGGTTGGTGTGGAAGAAAGAAAGGACGTACTCCTTTTTTGGGAGAACTACGTCTATGGTACTGTGAGAGCCAGGTATGAAGAATCAGGGTAGGGAGAAAGCTGTAATTAATACAGGCCCATGGCCTGAAGATGGCGTGCAAACACTGAGTGAAGAAAGCTGTAAAATGGTGTGGAGAAAAACTGTAATTGATACAGTTCCCTCACCTGTAGATGGCGTGTAAATTGAATGAAACTTCATGGTCTAAATATGCAAAATTTCTAAGACTTTGAAATTTCAGATATTATAATTGTTTTATACCTTCAACAGTTGTTTAGATAATTTAACATACACAATAAGAGAAAAATTACTTCTTAAACAATTTTTCAATGATCTCTGATCTTTATCAGACGTCTGGTTGCTACCAGTAGGTTTTCAATTTTTCATAAAATATCATCTGTTGTGAACCACTACGACAGATGGTGCGCGGATCGCGGTGATCCTATACTATGGCCTCTTTGGTCGCCCGATGTGACACTCTTCGATTTGTATTTATAGGACCTTGTGAGAGTCATGCCATAGAGCAACGAAATACGTGATTTTGTAATCGTGGCGAAAGAGTTGTGACGACAACCCGAAAAGAGGGCTTACGTCTTGCAAGTTATGCTGAGTTCTATTACCAATTATATAATGACTTTCCTTAAAATAGATCATTGAAACGTTTGAACTCATAATTGGAAAAAAATCATAAGTCTAGTATTACGCCAATTTTATTATAGTATATTTCGTTAAATCACATTTTTTGACGTGGTATATTAATTCTTAAAAATAAAACTACACAACTTCGAACACCCTGTATCGAACACATTCACATCTCTAAATCTATATATTACATTGTCTTCATTGTATTCATTTGCCTTTATAGTTTGGAAATACGCAAACCAGACAAAGAAACTAGAAGCACTGGTTGGTAAATTTGGACCCTACATGGTAGGGTGACCAGACAGTTAACTGCAAAGATGGCAAGTTATAGATGGTGTTTCCGGCATTATTGGTATGCGGGATCTGAACTGCTTCTCCGGAGGCCCCCTTTGCAGGACCTAACTGGAAAGGTGGAACACCTGCGGCACTGCTAACGAAACCACCTGGGGAGCAGTGAAAAAGTTCTTAAATACGTTTGAGTCGGTGATAGACGTAAGTAAACTCGTCATGGACTCCGAAAAAGACCCAAAATCTTTCTGGAAGAGATATATCATCAGTAGATAGTGAGACGGTCTCGGTTTACCCTCCACCCTCACTGTCCGGGTACTTCTCAGCTCACACGGCTCAGGACGTTGATGGTTGTGCCCTAGTTTGGAGATGAATGATCTTTATTGCAGTCCCCCCTGACGTCGGCATTATTGGGTCCTTGTTCAAATTGGTCTTTTGGGGCGGCGACCCGAAAGTTGTTGTTGAGCAATACACTCTCGGCCAATGCGTCAAAATGGTACATACGGGGACTTTGTGAAAAATTTCAATCCGATTATCGTCGAAGTTCGGGACGTAAATGTGGCGCCCTTAAGGTCTAAAGCAATGTCCATGGGTCGGTCGAATTCACTGGGATGGAATTTGTCGGTGTGGCTTACTGTCCACACCAGGTCACCGTTGTCATCAATTACCTGAAATGAAACAGTACCTGTGTGCATTTTAAGGAGATTTAAAAAAGTCCTACCATTCGCCATCAAGAAGTTTCCTAGGATTTTAGAACTTCTAACATTTCAGTTTTAGCGTGAAACGTTAAATTAAATCCTAAAAGTTTACCTGAATTTTAGAGTTCTACGGCAAACCATCTCCGGTCGTCACCAAGGATCCCCTGTGGACGGTTGAAGTAGCCCTCGTCTGAGCCTGCTTTGCCCAGGTTTCGTACCCTTCTAGTGATTCTGTCGATGATAACTACGCGATGCATGTTAAAATTGGTGAACATGATGTTTCCATGAGGGTCAAATGTAACTCCTCTGGGTGAATCAAACAGCCGCGGTATGTTCAGTTCATCTCCGAACTTGTCCAGAAATATGCCGTTCCAGCTGAAATGCTGAATGCGGTGATTGAGAGTGTCGGACACCAAGATGTTGCCGTGGGTGTCGCAGGTCACGTCCCACGGACATAAGAACTGGCCGACTTTGGATCCCCGCTCGACGAAGGTGTGCATAAACTCTCCACGCCAAATGAACATTTGAACTTTATGGTTGTCCTTTTCTGTCATCACCAGATGGTTCCCGGGACTGACGGCGACCGCAGCCGGTCGATTGAACTTACCGTGTCCGCTGCCGTGAGAGCCGAACTCGAAGAGGAAATTCCCCTTCGGGTCGAAGACCTTTCAAAATATATAAATCAGTCGGATCTTCATTTTTCCTGACAAGAGACGAAATATGTATTTTCGTAATTTACCTGAATTCTGGAGTTGTTTCTGTCGACAACTACAATCTGGCCCATGGTGTTAATGGCGGCCCCCCACGGCCGGCACAACTCTCCCGGATCGCTGCCCGCTTTGCTGATCATGCGTATGGGTGTTTCTCCATAATTTTTGACAGTCAGAATGCTCTCGCAGCCGAAGATCGCACGCGACATACTCCAAGGCACAGGGTTTTGTGATTTAAGCCCTTTAAATATTTTTCCTGTTATTTTTCCGTGTTTTGCGCCTTTTACTTTTGAGAAACAAGTGAAAAATTGAAAGAAAACTGAGTTCAATTTCTTTAATGCGTTTAAAGAACTAAAAGTAAAATTGTGTTAAAAACCCTATCACGTGTCACCAGGGTCTCATTGTGTTTACACTTACAACTGCGTGAAAGATCGGGCTTGGGCCGTTTGAGAAGTAACGTCGCCTTTTCCTGCGGAGGGATGTTCACCCTTAACTGTCCCCACATGGAGATATGTTGCAAAATCTGCTCTGCGGGACCTACAAACGTGACGTGGGCCTCCTCGAGCGGTTTTAATTCTCCTACAAGGAGATATGTGGACAAAAGGTATTCTCTCCATCAGGACCGAAGTACTCACCGATACTCTTCGTCTCATGCAGCGTCTTGCTAACCTGGAGATTGACCGCCGCATGTTCCCATGAATTCGTGAATCTCTTAGGGTTGATCAACAACGCAGTGGCGTCGGCCAGACTACATTAAACGAAACGCATGTCACGAAGGGTGTTTTGCTTAGGTATGCCTACCATTGCTACTACGAAAACGACAAGTACAACTTGTGTGGTATTAGACTAAAGTTTCCCCTCGTGGAGTTTCCCAAGGAAACAGCTACGAGATAGCGCGACCTTACACATGAATATTTGATACGATTCGAAGAAGAAAATTTTAAAGATCTTCACACATTTGGCCAACTTTTTCACAAATGTTCCTCTGGATGGCCACGATGCGAAACTTACTCGGAAGAAGTTTTACGGACATTCTCCATTTGCAAGGTGGTGTTGGAGAGCTTTACTTGGCGAATCTGTTCCACTTTCTGAAGCAAGTCCTCCTTTTTCTTCTCGACGGCCTCCATCACTCGAGCAAAGACGTTTTTTATTTCCATCGTCGCTAAATACGTACTGTACTCGATGTCATTTAATGTGTGGTGGAGATCATACGTGATGTTGTCCAAGCGCGCGGTCAAGTTTTGGATTTCATTGAGCAGTCTTCGGGTACACTCTGTCAGTGCATTTTGATTGAGGGAAAAATACACGAGTCGATGATCTAAAAATATACGAAATTTTAGGTCTTTTTCAGACATTCGAATTGTATCATAATTGTTCAACAGTTGTTTACCTAATTTAGTACACGTAATAAGAGAGATATGACTTTTTCGACAATTTATCAATTATTTATTTCTCAAATACCTAGTTGCTACCAGTAGTTCTTCGCGTTAATCATATATCATTTCTTATGAGTCATTACAACAGATGGTGCACGGGTCATGGTTGTATTATTCCATGGCCTCTTCGGTCACCCGATCTGACACTTCTCGATTTGTATTAATAGGACCTCATGAAAGGCATGCCATACAGTAAGGAAATACGTGACTTGAAATCGTGTTGAAGGAGTCCCGACGACGGTCCGGAAACAGGGATTAAGTTTTGCAGGTTATGCCGACTATTATCAATTATACAGGGTGAGTTTCTGAAGTGCGCCTCGTAAATATCTCCAAAGTTATCACTTTTAGGGAAAAAAAATTCAAAAAAAGTAGCCGTTGCATGTAGGGGAAAAACTTTTGGCTTTATCACTGTTCCGCGTCAAGGTCATTTTCAGGGTTCAATCAAGGTCAACTTTGTTTGTTCAAATGGAAACGCCACATTTTTCGACACACTGTAATTTATTGTTAAATACGAACGTGTCTCTACTTGACACAGTTTTTGATGCAATTGATAGTTTCGGAACAAATTGACGTTTTTGAAGAGTTTCTCTTTCGACGGAAAATGCTCGAATCAGTACGTTCGACAAAAAGAATCAAAAAAAGCAAAACAAAATTTTTGAACAATTCAATCAATCAGTTGTTTAAAATGAAGTTCTTCTTCTTTAATGCATATAGCAATTCTCATTTTAAAGACTCTTGGATGTTAAAAAACGTTTTTGCCGAAGTATTATGGCAAACTACACTCATTCCTTCTTTTATATTTTCAGCCCTAGTTGGCACTTCAGCGTAGACAATTTGTTTTAAGTGTCGCTGAAAAAAAAGTTTGGAGGTGTTAAATCTGCTCACCGTGCAGGCCAGTTAACATTATCACCACCGCCAATCCGCTTTCGGAGAAACATTTCATCCAATTTCTCCCAAAACAACTGTTGCGTAATGAGCTGGGCATCCGTCGTGTTGATGCCACTTGGTCACTCGTCGATTTCGATTTATTTGTCCCAAACGTATTGGCAAATCATTTATTAAAAAATCGAGATACTTTGCAGCATTAAAACTTCCATCGATATAAAAAGAGCGAACTAAAATTCTCACCCACAATGCCACACCAAATATTTACTGTCCATGGGCGCTGACTTTCCATTTCTCGTGACCAATGGAGATTTCCAACAGCCCAGGAATGCATGTTGTATTTGTTAACTTGTCCACGATTTGTGAATCCGGACTCATCCGAAAAAACATGATCAATTTGTCTGATTTTCTTTTAGCCCAAGTACAAAAGGTAACTCGGCTATGGAAATAGTAACTCGAGAGTTCTTGATGGAAAGAGAAGTGGGAAAGATGAAACTTCAAAATTTTGCAAAAACTGCTTTGTGATATACCAAACTCTTCGGCTAGCTGGCGAGTCCTTGCATGAGGGTTAACTGCAACGGCAGCTCATCTGTCAATTTGATTGTCTTCATTTCCAACGAAAGATCTTTGAGATTTTAAGCTCTTTTTATGTTTCGACACATCTTGTTGATCGAAATACGTTCACCATTTTATTGACAAAAGTCCCTGATGGAACTACGTTTTGTGGGAAAAGCTCGGCATAAAGCTGCACAGTTGCAGTAGGACTTCTACCATATTCGTCACACACAAAAATAATTTGTTTTAAATTCATCCTGTTGAACGTATTTACACAAGAAATTTTCGTTCAAAGAGAAATTCTTCAAAAATGTCAATTCGTTTCAAAACTATCAATTGAATAAAAAAATGTTTCAAGCAGAGACACGTTTGTTTTCAAACGATAAATCAGAATTTGTCAAAAGAATGTGGAGTTTTTATTTGAAAACATAAAGTTGATCTCGATTAGAACCTGAAGATGACCTAGAATCGAAACAGTGATAATGTCAAAAGTTTTCGCGTTTCATACAAACCGCATCTTATTTTTAAACTTTTTTTCTTAAAACTGACAACTTTATAGATATTTACTTGACATGCTTAAAACCTGTCAACAACATACATTAAGCAACTCCCCTTTACAATCATAATTTACTTAAAAATAGACGACTGAAATTTTTTTACTGATAATTTAATGAAAATCATATCTCTGTTATCATGAACCTTTTATCATGATATTTTCTGTTTAATCAGCTTCTTCAGGTAGTTACCCACTTTTTAAAGCTAATACTAGGGGAGTTCAAACACCCCGTACAGAAAAGATTCACATCGGTAAATCCCCCTCTATCTACTTGCCTTTATAAGTTTCAAATGCGCAAGCCGGTCAAAGGAGCTCGAAGCACTGACTGCAGCTAAATTTGAACTCCGCATGGTGGAGTGAACACACCAGCAACTACAAAGAAGTTAAGTCATTGGTGGCTTATTCGGCGCTATTGACATGCCAGATTTGAGCGGGTTCCCCTGAAAATTCCTTCACAGGACTGGTCACGCAGAACCATCTGCGAATCTACCAACGAAACCACCTGGGAAGCAGTGAAAAGGTTTTTAAATTGAGTTGGTGCTGGACGTAAGTAAACTCGTCATGGACTCCGAAAAAGACCCAAAATAGCTGTTCTCTGGAAGAGATATATCGCCGGTGGATAATGAGGCGGTCTCGGTTGACCCCCTGCTCTTAATGCCCGAGTACTTTTCAGCTCTCACGGCTCAAAACCTTGAAGGTGGTGCCCTGATTTGGTGGTACTTGACCGTTATTCCAATGCCACCTCACATCGGACCGGTGTTGGCATTATTGGGTCCTTGTTTTAAATTGGTCTTTTGGAATAGCAATTCCAAAGTTGTTGCTGGACAACTCGGTTGTTGGACCCCTCAGCATTATTAGGTCCTTGTTTTAAATTGGCCTTTTGGAATAGGAATTCCAAAGTTGTTGCTGGACAACTCGGTTGCTGGACCCCTCAGCATTGTTAGGTCCTTGTTTTAAATTGGCCTTTTGGAATAGGAATTCCAAAGTTGTTGCTGGACAACTCGGTTGCTGGACCCCTCAGCATTATTAGGTCCTTGTTTTAAATTGGCCTTTTGGAATAGGAATTCCAAAGTTGTTGCTGGACCCCTCAGCATTATTAGGTCCTTGTTTAAATTGGCTTCTTGGAATAGGAATTCCAAAGTTGTTGCTGGACAACTCGGTTGCTGGACCCCTCAGCATTATTAGGTCCTTGTTTTAAATTGGCCTTTTGGAATAGGAATTCCAAAGTTGTTGCTGGACAACTCGGTTGCTGGACCCCTCAGCATTGTTAGGTCCTTGTTTTAAATTGGCCTTTTGGAATAGGAATTCCAAAGTTGTTGCTGGACAACTCGGTTGCTGGACCCCTCAGCATTATTAGGTCCTTGTTTTAAATTGGCTTCTTGGAATAGGAATTCTAAAGTTGTTGCTGGATAACTCGGTTGCTGGACCCCTCAGCATTATTAGGTCCTTGTTTTAAATTGGCCTTTTGGAATAGGAATTCCAAAGTTGTTGCTGGACCCCTCAGCATTATTAGGTCCTTGTTTTAAATTGGCCTTTTGGAATAGGAATTCCAAAGTTGTTGCTGGACCCCTCAGCATTATTAGGTCCTTGTTTAAATTGGCTTCTTGGAATAGGAATTCCAAAGTTGTTGCTGGACAACTCGGTTGCTGGACCCCTCAGCATTATTAGGTCCTTGTTTTAAATTGGCCTTTTGGAATAGGAATTCCAAAGTTGTTGCTGGACAACTCGGTTGCTGGACCCCTCAGCATTGTTAGGTCCTTGTTTTAAATTGGCCTTTTGGAATAGGAATTCCAAAGTTGTTGCTGGACAACTCGGTTGCTGGACCCCTCAGCATTATTAGGTCCTTGTTTTAAATTGGCTTCTTGGAATAGGAATTCTAAAGTTGTTGCTGGATAACTCGGTTGCTGGACCCCTCAGCATTATTAGGTCCTTGTTTTAAATTGGCCTTTTGGAATAGGAATTCCAAAGTTGTTGCTGGACCCCTCAGCATTATTAGGTCCTTGTTTTAAATTGGCCTTTTGGAATAGGAATTCCAAAGTTGTTGCTGGACCCCTCAGCATTATTAGGTCCTTGTTTAAATTGGCTTCTTGGAATAGGAATTCCAAAGTTGTTGCTGGACAACTCGGTTGCTGGACCCCTCAGCATTATTAGGTCCTTGTTTAAATTGGCTTCTTGGAATAGGAATTCCAAAGTTGTTGCTGGACCCCTCAGCATTATTAGGTCCTTGTTTAAATTGGCTTCTTGGAATAGGAATTCCAAAGTTGTTGCTGGACCCCTCAGCATTATTAGGTCCTTGTTTTAAATTGGCCTTTTGGAATAGGAATTCCAAAGTTGTTGCTGGACCCCTCAGCATTATTAGGTCCTTGTTTTAAATTGGCCTTTTGGAATAGGAATTCCAAAGTTGTTGCTGGACCCCTCAGCATTATTAGGTCCTTGTTTAAATTGGCTTCTTGGAATAGGAATTCCAAAGTTGTTGCTGGACAACTCGGTTGCTGGACCCCTCAGCATTATTAGGTCCTTGTTTAAATTGGCTTCTTGGAATAGGAATTCCAAAGTTGTTGCTGGACCCCTCAGCATTATTAGGTCCTTGTTTAAATTGGCTTCTTGGAATAGGAATTCCAAAGTTGTTGCTGGACCCCTCAGCATTATTAGGTCCTTGTTTTAAATTGGCCTTTTGGAATAGGAATTCCAAAGTTGTTGCTGGACAACTCGGTTGCTGGACCCCTCAGCATTATTAGGTCCTTGTTTAAATTGGCTTCTTGGAATAGGAATTCCAAAGTTGTTGCTGGACAACTCGGTTGCTGGACCCCTCAGCATTATTAGGTCCTTGTTTTAAATTGGCCTTTTGGAATAGGAATTCCAAAGTTGTTGCTGGACCCCTCAGCATTATTAGGTCCTTGTTTTAAATTGGCCTTTTGGAATAGGAATTCCAAAGTTGTTGCTGGACAACTCGGTTGCTGGACCCCTCAGCATTATTAGGTCCTTGTTTAAATTGGCTTCTTGGAATAGGAATTCCAAAGTTGTTGCTGGACAACTCGGTTGCTGGACCCCTCAGCATTATTAGGTCCTTGTTTTAAATTGGCCTTTTGGAATAGGAATTCCAAAGTTGTTGCTGGACAACTCGGTTGCTGGACCCCTCAGCATTGTTAGGTCCTTGTTTTAAATTGGCCTTTTGGAATAGGAATTCCAAAGTTGTTGCTGGACAACTCGGTTGCTGGACCCCTCAGCATTGTTAGGTCCTTGTTTTAAATTGGCCTTTTGGAATAGGAATTCCAAAGTTGTTGCTGGACAACTCGGTTGCTGGACCCCTCAGCATTGTTAGGTCCTTGTTTTAAATTGGCCTTTTGGAATAGGAATTCCAAAGTTGTTGCTGGACAACTCGGTTGCTGGACCCCTCAGCATTGTTAGGTCCTTGTTTTAAATTGGCCTTTTGGAATAGGAATTCCAAAGTTGTTGCTGGACAACTCGGTTGCTGGACCCCTCAGCATTGTTAGGTCCTTGTTTTAAATTGGCCTTTTGGAATAGGAATTCCAAAGTTGTTGCTGGACAACTCGGTTGCTGGACCCCTCAGCATTGTTAGGTCCTTGTTTTAAATTGGCCTTTTGGAATAGGAATTCCAAAGTTGTTGCTGGACAACTCGGTTGCTGGACCCCTCAGCATTATTAGGTCCTTGTTTAAATTGGCTTCTTGGAATAGGAATTCCAAAGTTGTTGCTGGACCCCTCAGCATTATTAGGTCCTTGTTTAAATTGGCTTCTTGGAATAGGAATTCCAAAGTTGTTGCTGGACCCCTCAGCATTATTAGGTCCTTGTTTTAAATTGGCCTTTTGGAATAGGAATTCCAAAGTTGTTGCTGGACCCCTCAGCATTATTAGGTCCTTGTTTAAATTGGCTTCTTGGAATAGGAATTCCAAAGTTGTTGCTGGACAACTCGGTTGCTGGACCCCTCAGCATTATTAGGTCCTTGTTTTAAATTGGCCTTTTGGAATAGGAATTCCAAAGTTGTTGCTGGACCCCTCAGCATTATTAGGTCCTTGTTTTAAATTGGCCTTTTGGAATAGGAATTCCAAAGTTGTTGCTGGACAACTCGGTTGCTGGACCCCTCAGCATTATTAGGTCCTTGTTTAAATTGGCTTCTTGGAATAGGAATTCCAAAGTTGTTGCTGGACAACTCGGTTGCTGGACCCCTCAGCATTATTAGGTCCTTGTTTTAAATTGGCCTTTTGGAATAGGAATTCCAAAGTTGTTGCTGGACAACTCGGTTGCTGGACCCCTCAGCATTGTTAGGTCCTTGTTTTAAATTGGCCTTTTGGAATAGGAATTCCAAAGTTGTTGCTGGACAACTCGGTTGCTGGACCCCTCAGCATTGTTAGGTCCTTGTTTTAAATTGGCCTTTTGGAATAGGAATTCCAAAGTTGTTGCTGGACAACTCGGTTGCTGGACCCCTCAGCATTGTTAGGTCCTTGTTTTAAATTGGCCTTTTGGAATAGGAATTCCAAAGTTGTTGCTGGACAACTCGGTTGCTGGACCCCTCAGCATTGTTAGGTCCTTGTTTTAAATTGGCCTTTTGGAATAGGAATTCCAAAGTTGTTGCTGGACAACTCGGTTGCTGGACCCCTCAGCATTGTTAGGTCCTTGTTTTAAATTGGCCTTTTGGAATAGGAATTCCAAAGTTGTTGCTGGACAACTCGGTTGCTGGACCCCTCAGCATTGTTAGGTCCTTGTTTTAAATTGGCCTTTTGGAATAGGAATTCTAAAGTTGTTGCTGGATAACTCGGTTGCTGGACCCCTCAGCATTATTAGGTCCTTGTTTTAAATTGGCCTTTTGGAATAGGAATTCCAAAGTTGTTGCTGGACCCCTCAGCATTATTAGGTCCTTGTTTTAAATTGGCCTTTTGGAATAGGAATTCCAAAGTTGTTGCTGGACCCCTCAGCATTATTAGGTCCTTGTTTAAATTGGCTTCTTGGAATAGGAATTCCAAAGTTGTTGCTGGACAACTCGGTTGCTGGACCCCTCAGCATTATTAGGTCCTTGTTTTAAATTGGCTTCTTGGAATAGGAATTCTAAAGTTGTTGCTGGACAACTCGGTTGCTGGACCCCTCAGCATTATTAGGTCCTTGTTTTAAATTGGCTTCTTGGAATAGGAATTCCAAAGTTGTTGCTGGACAACTCGGTTGCTGGACCCCTCAGCATTATTAGGTCCTTGTTTTAAATTGGCTTCTTGGAATAGGAATTCTAAAGTTGTTGCTGGACAACTCGGTTGCTGGACCCCTCAGCATTATTAGGTCCTTGTTTTAAATTGGCTTCTTGGAATAGGAATTCCAAAGTTGTTGCTGGACAACTCGGTTGCTGGACCCCTCAGCATTATTAGGTCCTTGTTTTAAATTGGCTTCTTGGAATAGGAATTCTAAAGTTGTTGCTGGATAACTCGGTTGCTGGACCCCTCAGCATTATTAGGTCCTTGTTTTAAATTGGCCTTTTGGAATAGGAATTCCAAAGTTGTTGCTGGACCCCTCAGCATTATTAGGTCCTTGTTTAAATTGGCTTCTTGGAATAGGAATTCCAAAGTTGTTGCTGGACAACTCGGTTGCTGGACCCCTCAGCATTATTAGGTCCTTGTTTTAAATTGGCCTTTTGGAATAGGAATTCCAAAGTTGTTGCTGGACAACTCGGTTGCTGGACCCCTCAGCATTGTTAGGTCCTTGTTTTAAATTGGCTTCTTGGAATAGGAATTCCAAAGTTGTTGCTGGACAACTCGGTTGCTGGACCCCTCAGCATTATTAGGTCCTTGTTTTAAATTGGCTTCTTGGAATAGGAATTCCAAAGTTGTTGCTGGACCCCTCAGCATTATTAGGTCCTTGTTTTAAATTGGCTTCTTGGAATAGGAATTCCAAAGTTGTTGCTGGACAACTCGGTTGCTGGACCCCTCAGCATTATTAGGTCCTTGTTTTAAATTGGCTTCTTGGAATAGGAATTCCAAAGTTGTTGCTGGACAACTCGGTTGCTGGACCCCTCAGCATTATTAGGTCCTTGTTTTAAATTGGCTTCTTGGAATAGGAATTCTAAAGTTGTTGCTGGACAACTCGGTTGCTGGACCCCTCAGCATTATTAGGTCCTTGTTTTAAATTGGCTTCTTGGAATAGGAATTCCAAAGTTGTTGCTGGACAACTCGGTTGCTGGACCCCTCAGCATTATTAGGTCCTTGTTTTAAATTGGCTTCTTGGAATAGGAATTCCAAAGTTGTTGCTGGACAACTCGGTTGCTGGACCCCTCAGCATTATTAGGTCCTTGTTTTAAATTGGCTTCTTGGAATAGGAATTCTAAAGTTGTTGCTGGATAACTCGGTTGCTGGACCCCTCAGCATTATTAGGTCCTTGTTTTAAATTGGCCTTTTGGAATAGGAATTCCAAAGTTGTTGCTGGACCCCTCAGCATTATTAGGTCCTTGTTTAAATTGGCTTCTTGGAATAGGAATTCCAAAGTTGTTGCTGGACAACTCGGTTGCTGGACCCCTCAGCATTATTAGGTCCTTGTTTAAATTGGCTTCTTGGAATAGGAATTCCAAAGTTGTTGCTGGACAACTCGGTTGCTGGACCCCTCAGCATTATTAGGTCCTTGTTTTAAATTGGCTTCTTGGAATAGGAATTCCAAAGTTGTTGCTGGACAACTCGGTTGTTGGACCCCTCAGCATTATTAGGTCCTTGTTTTAAATTGTCCTTTTGGAATTGGAATCCAAAAGTTGTTGTTGAGCAACTCGGTTGCTGGACATCTCGGTCAATGCGTCAAAATGGAAGACGGTGTGCTAACTTGTCTGTCGTGCTCTTAAGTGCCGATTAACAAACCTTTAGCGCAAATATATTTTGCAGTCAAAACATACTGCACTTGCTTTGGTAGTTGGTCGACAATCTCAGCAGTTCTGGAAGGATCTCTCTTCAATTGTCGACGAGGTAACCTTGGTAATACACTAAAAAAACTTACCACCAAAAAGCCCTAAAAAAAGGACGGGTCGAAGGGGCCGACACTATGTGATGTTGCGAATTGGGCCTTGTGGTCAAAGTAGAAGTCGATGCCCCGTCGAAGGGCACATTCATAATGGGAAGTAACTGACGGGTGTTCGCATTAGGGGTATGGTTAAGAGAGAGGGGAACTGCTGACAATAAAAAAAACTATTAAATAAACTAATAAACGTGTGCTATGACGTAGATTATGTTGGATTTGGGAGATAAGAAGAGGTGCAACTTAGAACGAAATGACTTTATTATCTAAATAAAAAGGGAAGAAATTAGAGAGGACTAAGAATCGTGTACGTCTTGTGTATGACAAAAAATCTTCAGACTGAACTTATATATGAAACTAACTCCAAAAAGAAAAATATACGATCATAACTGCTACGTATGCATTTCTCCCAAATTCTCCAAATTAATAGTTTATTGCTACGTATATAGGAAATCAATCCGCTTGTCTTTTAGACGTCGCTAGAAAAACTGTTTCCTATCAGTTTGGATAACTTATGGTCGAGTATGGGATACCAACAATAGGTACGTTACATGGTTATACAGTGTGAAACTTTCAGTTTTAATATCTTGAATTTTTAGATCTGACACTTTCGAAGTTGCCTGCTTTACAGACTTAATTCATCGAAAATTGTCAAATTTGAAAATTTACCATTAGTTCCAAATTCGGCATTCATAATGCACTCACTTTCACATAAAATGCACCACCCAGTAATGCTAATAATTAAGTCTTGTAACTTTGGCAAAATAATGCTTCCTAATGGAGTACCAAATGATCAGACTTTCGGTAAAAAGATACAACACTCGTTAATTAAAAAATTAATAATGAGTGACGTACGGCAATGCGAGCACGTGCTCTTCGCGGCATGCTTCAGCAACAAATGATCAATACCCTCCTGGGGTATTTCATTCCATGCCACCTCAAGATGATGTCGTAGATTGTTTGGAGGCCTCGGTAAATTTCGAAGACGGCGACTCATCATGTCCCAAAGATGTTCGATGGGTGCTAGGTCCGGTGACCGTGCAGGCCAAGGCAGTATTTCCAATCGTGCTTCTTCCAGGTATTGTCGAGTAATGTTCGCACTATGTGGTCCTGCATTATCCTGTTGGAAAGTGCCATTTGGTAAAGTTTGCATGAAGGGTACTAATACTGGCCTCAGAACATTGTTAATGTGACGACGTGCGTTTAGGGTGCTTGGAACAAACACAAGAGAAGATCTTCGACCAACACATATCGCGTCCCAGACCATAACACCACCAGTTGTTAAAGCTGTGTTGCGCCTTTTACAAAATTGCAAATTTCTTCTTTCATCTCGGTATCGTTTACAACTCTGTCGTCTACGACTCTTCTACGACCATCATTGATCCATAAACAAAATCGCGACTCGTCACTGAAGACGATATTGTTCCACTCATGACTCCAATCAACTCGTTCTTGACCCCAGGCCAATCTGGAAGCTCGGTGTTGGGCGGTTAGTGGCGGTCGTAGATTTGGGCGGTATGAATGCAGGCCAAAAGACGAAATTCTTCCGTAAACTGTTGCCATCGACACCCGACGATTTAGAGCTCCCATCCGATCTACTGCAACAGACATTGTTGTTTGAAATCAATCACCAATGGCCATCCGTCTAAGAAGTCGATCTCCACGTGCATTGCTGCTACGAGGAGGACGTCCAGCTGGACGATGTTGCTGAACCCTTTCTTCAGACCAAAAAGACCATATTCTCGCAATCGTGGTGTGGTTCCGATTGGTTCTTCGGGCAATCTCACGGAAAGAAAGTCCATCCTCCTTCATACCGATAATTCACCCTCTATCGAAATCCGAAACGTGGGAAAAATTTCGACGTGGTCTTACTGGGGGCATCTTGAGATGTCTCGTTCACAGTTCAACAACCAAATAAACTGATATTTCCATATAAATATCATTTTATTTATTTACAATTGAATAAAAAATCTAAAAGGTCAATGAAAACCACCGGCATTCTTTGTTTTTCACTAAAAGTCTGATCGTTTGATACTCCATTATGAAGCATCATTTTGCCAAAATTACACGACTTAATGATCAGTATTACTGGGTGGTGCATTTCATATGAAAATTAGTGTATATTAACTGTCAAAGTTGGAATTTTTGTCTTCTTTAAAAATACTTTAGCGAAATTTTTGCGATACTTTTTAACGTCTCAGTACTTGCACACCTTCAGGCCTCTCATAAAATACTGATGGCGATGGACATCAGAACCTTTTAATTTGTGTTGACGTACCTCATTGAGGGGCCAAAACCAATTTGCGAACCATGTAAATGGGACTCTTTTGCGACAACTAAGCGATAGAGTATTAATCGTGTTCTTCGTAAATGAACAAGAATTCCAACTTGGCAACAGGGCGTCCCATAAATAGCCCTCTGGGGTCGGTCCCTTTCTTTTCGAAGTGCCAACTTCAACGCAATAATTCATATTCGCAGAATTGCCTCCGAACGAGCTTTCATTCAAGAGTATCATCTGCCGGAGGGGGTGATTGACACGTGAAAGTAAACGTGGTTAGAAAACTACCCCTGACCTATCCATTTCCTTTGTGTTTTTCGGGCGAAGGGGAAGTGGCAACACAGGGCACGGCGCAGATGGTTCCCACGCACCCCTAACAATTTCCTAAATCGAGGCTCAAGGCCGCAGCAAAACTAGCGTGTGAGTACGTGCCAGAGGCGTGCGAGCGTTAATTAGCCATATATTGTTTATCGTGTAATTGAAGAAAGCCACTGCAGGGCATAACGCAATAACAATTATCTATCTTTGTATGGCTTATTTTTAATCTTCGCATGTTGGTACGACTTATTTGGAGAATTCTCCTTGATTTTTATAAACTAAAAATGTAACTTTCAATGTAACTTCATTTAGGAGCTCTGGACCGTACTTTCAATCGTAATTAATTTTTTTCTTTTTTTGGTTTAAAAAAATGTACGAGGGGTTGTCCTAAAGTTCTTGGTTTTATGACATCTTTTCTAAGGACAGGAAATGGACTTCCATAGATCAAGGCTTGATCGCATTTGGAAAATCTGACTTGATGTAACTTAATTTTACCAAAATTTGTGGATATAGAAAACTGGTGTAATACACAAATCATTATACAAAAACGTGCGAGCTGTCTCAAAATAGTGTTTAGGAGAACGTTCTACTTTTTTATTTTCGATGAAACCCCCTGTATATCGCACTCTCCTACCTGCAGCAAAGACTTCTACAAAGATCCCTGAACTCAATTTTCATTTTATAGCACTGAAAACAGTACCATAAACTAAACCACGTATTTTAGGCTTCAAAATTTCACGAAAATTTCATTAAAACTTATATACAGTGTGTTTCCTAAATATTAAGTAAAATTTTATTAAGCTTTTCTATGAGTAATTTTAAGAATTTCTGGACATTTGAGAATTTTAAGAAAAACGCTTTGTTTCCTAGATATAAGGTGAAAAACGTTTTTCATGAAGTTTACTAAAAGCTACAATAATTGTTCAAAATGACTGCTGCCAGCTTGGATGCCCATTTCTAATCTTCTTCTCATCGACACCCGAATTTGCGCTAATGTCTGCAAAAGCCATTGACGAAATGCAATCCTGAAGGAAAAATCTGGAGGAAGATGAGCCTGAACTCAAGGTAAGTTTCACGACAAGGAAACTTCGTTTTTAAAACTATTTTTTACTACGGACTTAGAGTACAAGTTGACAGCAAAACACGTGAAGATTATGAGCAGCAGATTGATAACTTAAGTTGTCTAAGGGTGGTTTTCTATCGTTCTTTATCGCTGGATCCTTAATAAGGGCTGATAGGAGCCTGAAGGGCTATATCGACAAGTTCGTCAGATAGAGCAATATGGTTTACATGACTCCCGTTGCATGCAGGGCGAATGCAACAAATTTTCCCTCAAAATTTTCCATACGATCTTATTACTAACATCCAAAGCCTTTTCAATTTTTCTATTAGAAATGCATGGATTTTCCTCTATTACGTTTAGCACATTTTCCTCTATTATGTTTAGCACATTTTTCTCTATTATGTTTAGCACATTTTCCTCTATTACGTTTAGCACATTTTTCTCTATTATGTTTAGCACATTTTCCTCTATTACGTTTAGCACATTTTCCTCTATTATGTTTAGCACATTTTTCTCTATTATGTTTAGCACATTTTCCTCTATTACGTTTAGCACATTTTTCTCTATTATGTTTAGCACATTTTCCTCTATTACGTTTAGCACATTTTCCTCTATTATGTTTAGCACATTTTTCTCTATTATGTTTAGCACATTTTCCTCTATTACGTTTAGCACATTTTTCTCTATTATGTTTAGCACATTTTTCTCTATTATGTTTAGCACATTTTCCTCTATTACGTTTAGCACATTTTTCTCTATTATGTTTAGCACATTTTCCTCTATTACGTTTAGCACATTTTCCTCTATTATGTTTAGCACATTTTTCTCTATTATGTTTAGCACATTTTCCTCTATTACGTTTAGCACATTTTTCTCTATTATGTTTAGCACATTTTCCTCTATTACGTTTAGCACATTTTCCTCTATTATGTTTAGCACATTTTTCTCTATTATGTTTAGCACATTTTCCTCTATTACGTTTAGCACATTTTTCTCTATTATGTTTAGCACATTTTTCTCTATTATGTTTAGCACATTTTCCTCTATTACGTTTAGCACATTTTCCTCTATTATGTTTAGCACATTTTCTTCCAATTTTGTCTTTCTCTCTGTCACTGGTTTTCCTTCACCTCCACTTTCTTTTAATGTATCTGTGTCACGAAGATGTAGGTGAATTCTGTCGAACATTTTTCGATTGGGGAACTTTACGATTCGGAAATCGTTCAATGTTTGGCCCCTAACGAATTTCCATGGGAAAGTCAATGCATGAAATTCATATCAGTCAACTCAGTATTCGTGAAGGCTTTCGCGATGAAAAAAAAAATTAAATTATTTAAAGTAAATGACCTTTAGTGTTCTTTTCCAGAATCGCTCCATCTTCCTATGCTTATTTTAACCATTTTAACAGAAAACAAAACATTGTTAATAAACATTTGTGGCCTCGTATCTAGGGAACAAAGCATTTTTCCTAAAATCGTCAAAAAATGGCCTCCAGAATTTTTTCCTCGCATTTTCGAAACACACTGTAGAAAGGCGCTTCGTTTTCAATCTACAGGGCGTGGGAAGTTAGCTCCTGAGAATGATGTTTTGTTCCTAACCTAGAAACATCTCGAAAAAAATTAGTGACATTTTATACATTATTATAACTTTTTGTGCTCTTTTTGAGTCTCTATGAATGAATCCAGGGGCGGGTAATACAGGGGGTGATGCGTAAAAAGTGCATTAACTTTTTTTGCTGTATTGACAACTTTATAGCAAAAATGTTAAACTAAAAGATTGTTACAACAAAGTTCTTTTGCTGAAAGTTGATATTTTTAAGAGTTTTCGTCAAGATTGAAATTGATAATGTTTTTGACATTTACTAAAGGAAGTCTGGAGGTTTTTGGCTGTCCCTGGAACCGTCTTAATTACAATCTTTGTTAAAAAAGCAAATAAAAAAGGGCTTTAAATCTAACGGTTATTTAATGAAACATTCTCCATCGATTTGTTAAATCTGAATTTTCTCGAAAACTGTCAGAGGTTCCGACTTTTAATAAAAGTGCTTCTTTCATGTTAAAATCCAAAAATTAAATATTTTTGCTATAAAGCCCCCAAGAAAAAGAAATACAAAACAATTTAGGGCTGTTTTAAACCCCCCTGTATTACCCGCCCCTGAAAATATGTACCATTTTCCTCCGAGAGATTCACAAAAAGTATAAGAAATTATAAAAAAATACAAAATTTCATTAATTTATTCTTAAACGTTTCAAAAAAAATAATAATAATATTAATAAACCATCTTCAGGAAATGGCCTTTTACCGCTTGTACATACAGTGTGACCCACATAGGAGCGGGACACCCCTGTAAAATTTTTATTTGTGGTCCGATTTTGATTATTTTTTTTATATGTTGTAAAGCATCAAAAACTCTAGTTTGTGAGAAGTTCTTGTTGTGCTCACTTAAAATCCAACTTTGCTTCTTTTTCATGCCGAAAATTCAAGAAAAGACATTAGGGATTTTTTCATTTTAAATTTAACTATAATAATATCTTTAGAATATTTCAAAATGGTTGTATCTCAAATTTCGTTGAAAAATATTGATTAATAAAGAAGTTATTGAACAATCAAATTTTAAATTTACTGAATCGTCCACATCTTTATTAATAAAGATTTTTGGTCGTCTTGGTTGAGAAATCTCTACTCTTTTTGATTGAAGAAATAGTTCAAATATGAATAATCAATCGACTTTAAGGGAAAAAATTGAAATAGTGCACTTTCTGGTGATAACGACCGAAGTGTCCAGGAAGTAACTAGAATATGCAACATAAAATGTCCTAATCGACGTCCTATTACTGAAAGGACAGTGAATCGAATAAAACGTACTTTAATGAAACTGGAGCCGTTCACAGATATTTACTAAAAACCAAACGTCCGGGAAATAGAAATAAAAATGATACAGAAATCGCAATTTAAAATTAATTTACTGACAACCCATATGCTACATTAAGAACAGCAAGTTTGGAGGGGGGGGGGGGTGAAGGAGGGCGTGGAAGTGGGGGGGTGAAGGGGGGCGTGGAAGGGGAGGGGGAAGGGGCAAAATTCGAAGATTCCTTAAAAAGAATAAAATTAAGCCATATAAACCAAAATTTCTGCATGCTTTAGAAGGAGAAGACCAGAACAGAAGGTTTGAATTTGGTTTGTGGACGCAAAGGGAGCACCAAGATGCCAATTTCCTAAAACGTATTCTCTTTAGTGACGAAGCTACATTTATACTACTAACGGGATAGTTTCCTCACAGAATTGTAGATTTTGGTCTCGCGAAAATCCACGCTGGATTATTAATTGTAAAAGTTCATATTCCCAAAAAGTAAATGTTTGGTGCGGAATAATCCACGACGAAATCATCGGTCCATTTTTTCTTTAAGGCAATATGAATTCTGCAAGTTTTTTAGAACTATTAAAAAATGATTTAACAGACGCGATTGATGATCTTCCACTATTACACGCACGTAACATGTATTTTCAAGTTGATGGAAGTCCTATTCATAACGCGAGAATTGTTCGGGAATGGTTAAATACAAACTTTCCTAACCAATGGACCGGACGGAATAGCCCATTAATGCCATGGCCACCCAGATCGCCCGATCTGACCCCCTTAGATTTTTTTTTTTTTGTGTGGTACTCTTGGGCAAAAATTATATAAAACCGCCCCAGAAATAGAGAAGAACTGTGCATGAGGGTGAGACGCGCCTGTGAAGAGATAACTCCCTTATCTCTTAGGAAAGTAATGCGGAGTACTAGAAGAAGATACGAGAAATGTATCCAGTTGAACGGTGGCTTAATCGAAGCAAACGCTTTTTAAAATCAAGTAAATATCTTTTTGTTATAATTTTCCCCACATTAAATGATTGAATATTTTACAGGGGTGTCCCGCTCTCATGTGGGTCACACTGTATATGTTTGCCTGGCCAGCATTATATTAATGATCACCACTCGTAAATGGTCATATAACTCTAATTATAAACAATAATATCAACAAACACCAATGTGCTTCGTTTTCTTGACTTTGTTGATGAACAAAAAATAGTTTTCAAGTTTGGAAGAAAGTAAGTTTAATTAATGTTTTATTAAAATATATTTTGTTTCTCCCCTTATGCTGGGTACTGTACATACCAGGTATACCGGTATGAAGTGAGCGTCAGGATATAAATGTCTCGATATAGGGCGTTTGTTGCAAACAAACCATTTTTTTGGTTTGCTTGGTTGGTATGCAACCTGACAAGCATATTTAGTACCAATCAGGTCCTTGAACAAATACCAATATATTATTTCATTGAGTCAAAAATGTCGAATTCTGTACCACCAAATGATGATTTGCGGAAAGCATTAATTTTTTGCTTTCATTTGAAGAAAAGTGCTGCAGAGACGCATCGAATGCTTGTCGAGGCATATGGTGATCATGCTTCATCAGAAGCAACGTGCAAAAGATGGTTTCAACGATTCAGAGATAACAATTTTGATGTGCAAAATGAAGAACGTGGCAGACCACCAAAAGAGTCCGAAGACGTCGAACTGCAATCGATATTGGATGAAGATGACGCTTTAGGTCAAAAGCAAATGGCAGAAATGTAAAATGTTGCACAACGAAGAATTTCTCATCGTTTAAAAGCTGAATTGAATGAAAGAAAATCAGTTTTGCATCGAATTGTTACTGGAGATGGAAAATTTTCAAAATCCTAAACGAAAAAAATCGTGGGTCGATTCGGGACAACCACGATCTGCAAAACCTGATCGATTCGGCAAGAAGGCAATGCTGTGTCTTTGGTAGGATCAGAAAGGTGTGGTGCACCACGAGCTTTTAGAACGTGGTGAAACCGTTAATACTGTTCGCTACCGACAACAATTGATTAATTTAAACAATGCATTGATCGAAAAACGATCAGAATGGGCCAGAAGACACGGGAAGGTAATTTTGCTCCATGACAACGCACCTGCGCACAAAGCAACACCGGTTCAGGATACCATCAAAACACTTTGCTACCCCATCCGCCGTATTCACCAGACTTGGCTCCTACGGACCACCATTTGTTTTCATCGATGGGGCACGCATTGGCTGAGCAGCACTTCGAGCCCCACGAAGAAGTAGAAAATTGGGTGTCTAATTGGTTTGATGTCAAAGAGGCACATTTCTATTGGCGTGGTATCCATGAATTGCCAGAAAGGTGGTCGAAATGTGTGGAAAGCAATGGTCAATATTTTTAATTAATTTTTTTTCTTTCCTTGTTAAAATTGGTGTTTCATTTTCACGAAATAGCGCTCATTTCATACCGGTAGACCTGGTACATGTGTATGTGCCATCAAATGAGGGAAGCCCTAGATTATGCATGTGAGCTTTTATGAAGAAAGTGATACGAGGGTGTTTATTGATTCGCCTAATGTGAGTGTGAAAATACATGTTGTCTCATAAAGATAGTGATATAACCTGGCCTTAGGTATAAGGACAATGTTACGAACACTTGTTAGTGTCTTATCACATTTTAGAAATGAACTTAGCTTGTAATAGTTGAAATAGATTATCGGTGATAAAAGATGAATAGGGCCCGTTTATAATCTCGCCAAAAACATATGGAAGTGTGAAGGGAGTGATTCAGGGATGCGAGGGTGGGAAGAATGTGGAGGTCTGGGTGCCGGTTCTGGTGAAAAAGAACAGGCGCACCCAGGATGACTCGGATACATTGTGTGGGGGGGCATTCGACCCCCGATCTTAGGGAAGTAAAGAAGTACCGCTAAGACTTGTCCTTTATTCCACCCTCCTTCATTACCCTTAAAAACAATTTTTTGACATGTATAAACATCGATGACGATTCGCTCGGTTAAAATAAGAGAATTTCCATATAACTAGAAAGTAAAATTACTTTGTCATTATGACACTAGATATAAAAATACCTGATTTTTAAAGGTTTTTTGCTGCAGAAGTAATTTAGTTTTTGAATTATTAAATTGAAATTTTGAATCTTGCATCTGCGCCATTAGTTCGGTATTAAAATCTACAGGGTGATAAATTTTCAGGAGTTAGACCACCTTTCAGCACTACAAATTTTCCCGTGCTGCGCTACTGACCGCTCGCAATACGGGCAAATTTAATGCCAATTTTATTTTAACAAAATTTTTCCAAATTTCAATTTGCCAGTAAGTGAGGAATTTTTCCAAAAAAGTTTTCTGGAAGCTTTCAGGAAAAATTTTCAAAAAATGTATTTCACGTAAAAAAAGTTCCTAAATTGACCGAGAACTGAGATTTTGAAAATTTTCAAAACTGGGTGACAAACTGGTTTATCAAAAAAAAAAAAAAAATGGTAGAAAAAAGGAGACTGGCCCCACAACAAACACTCTTTAACAGGGATTTCTGAAGTCTGTCTGCAAAGATTATATTTATATCTTAAACGATGAAGCAGTTTAAGATAAAGTTTATAACAAAATTACAACATGTATGAGTTTAAGAAATCGTCTTCCAAAATATTTCTGTTTTTCACACACTGTAGATATCTTAAATCAACCAAAAATCGAAGGTTGGCCGGTGACGCCTCTGGTCTTCGGCGACATTGACCGTGACCATGAACTCGTATCGATTTTCAACAAAATACGCATCAGTGAAAAGAACGTGTGTGCTGTAGGGACGATACGCAGCTGCTAATCTACAGTACGGGGGGCGGTGTTGCCGCATGTTGATTTCTACTCGACGAGAGAAAGAGAAAGATATCCACTAATATGCACACAAGCGAGACAAAAAAATAGCAATAAAAAATTGTCCGAAAACGCTAAGCAATCGTACTTGATAATTTGGATGACTAAACTTGTCTTCAACAGATTTTTTTGTTAGCAAGAAATGTCATCGTTGTGGAAAAAACGATCAACGATATATAAATAAATGTGATAATAATTAAATTAACATTTTGCAGCTACTTACCTCCTACTAATACCTTAAATAATTATATTAAAAGGTGGAAGAGCGTTGACCGAATTTGACGGATACTCATCCGCAGTCCGCGTCCGCACAAACGCTGCGATTCACTAGCGATCGTTTGTCGTTATGACGAAGGCACTCGCGTCGCAGTCGTAGGCTTCTCGCACCCCCCTTACACCGGGGCAACGTTGTCATGTCCCTTTAATATTCGTCAAACTGTTAGAAAGCCGGATAAAGCGTACAAAAAAAGTGTGATGGTACATACGTAAATTATAAAAAAATCGAACATTATTGTTTTTTTCATCACAGTGTTAAAATAATGTGACGAAATATATCAAATTTGGGAACATCCAACACGAATTTTAATCCAAGTCCATGTGCACTATGCGGATTTCAGCAGGTGCCCGTTTTAGGTATCACTACGAAGGAGTGATGCGTAAAAGCTTTTACGATTTCGTCCTTGAGGAAGATAAAAATAGGCGAAGAATACTTAAACAGAATATCAATGCTAAGTGGTGCTGTGGCTAGAGGTAGGCACTCACAGCCTGATGTGGTAGGCAGAACAACTAAAACACACTGGCGCCGTTATTGAAAAATACCAATGGAACCTGTATTTGCATTCTCCGATCTATTGGAAGAGCCTAATGGTTTCACGGCTTATTTGCATAAAGCAATCTTTTACTTCTGGTTTTTCTAAGAAATCTTCATTCATCAGGGTATTCGTCGCATCGGTACAGTTTTAGTACAAGTAAAGCTCACCATTTCGGAAGCTTAACGATGAGGATCTCTCGTTAATCCAAAAGAGTTTTTTCCCAACTTATTTCATGAAGTAATTCACAATGAATTTTCGCAACCCTTTCCTCTGCTAAATAACAAACAACGAAGGAAATAACAAAATAAAAAACAAATAAATCAAGAAAATTTTATGAAGCGTTCGGAAGATTCATCCTCCATTTTCAAGGACTGCTCCATGCGTCGTCTTAAATTCGCCATTAATTTTAAATCCTCTTGTCTTGTTCCTTTGGTCCTCAAAGTTGTAGTGATCCTCCTTTATAAATTATTAGTGATGGTCGGGGACAGATTTATAAATAAAGTCCCTCAAGGTCCCTCAAAGTCCCTCACAAATGATAATCTAATGGTGAACGAGCTGGCTGACATACTAGAAATTAGAGAATTTACCAAATTTGCCTAAATTTTTGTGAAGGAGTAGAAAGTAATTTTAAGCTAGTAGTTGTCTTCCTGAATGCCATCGCCACCACCACCACCACCACCACTACCACGCAAACTCCAAAAATGAAAAATGATTTTTTAAATTTAAATGAAGAAGAAGCACCAAGAAGATCTTCATTCAATTTCTCATGTTCGTGTTTAGAGGACTCAGCACCTCTTTCTGTTTTTGTTGGTTTCTTGCATCTTCATCATATTCAACGTGTCCATGTTGTACTTCCCCGGGACTTTCCTGTGCGAAATAATTTTTTTCTATGGCTTTAACCCAGGATTATTCTAAGTTCCCTCTATGCTTGCCAAATTTTCTTCACAGAAGCAATCATTTTTTCACGAAACTCAACGGGCCTAAACGCTCTGCATAAACTAGAGAATCTCTACCTTAGGAGCAATTTTCTTTAAATGTCTGGGCTGGAATTATCGGAGATTATTTAATTGAGCCATTTTTGCTGCCATCCAGATTAAATGTTAACACCAATCGATGAATTCTTGGAGAGGAGATAACAGTTATTGCTGGAAAAATTCCGATTTCAATTAGAAATCAAATGTCGTTGACGCACGACGGTGCACCACCGCACTCAAACTGGAAGCCAGAGATCATTTAAACCAAATATTTAATGATAGATGGATCGATCGTGATGGTCAACAACCTCCTCGATCCAACCTCGATCCAGCCACTCCTCGGTCACGAGATTTAAATAGTTTCGTTTTCTTATGGGCCCATCTGAAATCTGATGTTTACGGTCCTCCAGTTATTACTGTGGAAGAAATGAAAAATGCACAATCGTTCGTTTAACACAATGATAAATACACTGGAGATTTTTCACAAGAGTGTGCGGTAATATGCGAAAAAGAGCCGACACGTGCCTTCTTTTAGGTGGGGGGCAATTTCGATTCCCCGTTTAATTGTTCGTTTATAAATTTCGTAATGACAGAAACCCGAACACCCAGTAGATATGTTCTGGTTTCGATAATACTTTGTACAATTATCAGAGGGGCCAAACTAACCAAACGGCTAAAGTACCAATTAAATTGGATAATTTTAATCCATTAATGGGGGTTTTATAATTAATAATATCTCGACGCACCACGACTTCTTACGCATTCATTAATGTGTCCAAACATAATCTTGATCAGGAGACCAATACCCTCCTTGGTTACTTTATACCATTCATATTGAAGCGATGTGAGAGTTTAAGGGGTCGACTTACGATAATATCCCGCACGTGTTCAATTGGAGACAAATCTGGAGATCTTGGGGGCCACGGCAACAGTTCAATTTGAGCTTGTCGAAAGTACTCCGACGCTACCCTTGCCACGCGTGGTCGAGCATTATCTTGTCGAGAGGTAGGATTTTGGATGGTTCTTAAGCACCTAAGATTCATCTTGAGTTCTTGGGGGTACCACTGCGTGGTCACATTGCCTCTAATAAAGGCTAGAGGAGACCTAGTCAAGAGATTGACCTAGGGTTTTAAGTAATGGCACCCTACACCATAACATCAACAACGTGATGAACATGCCTCTCGACAAAAAATTGTGGATCTCATTATTCCCCACTAAACCCTTGACCGATCGTCATGTACAGTATTGTGCAAAAAGATAGCAACTATTTGGATAATATAATGTATTATTTAATAGAGATGTTATAATCAATACTTAGTGTAATAGCCCTTTTGTTTCATTACTGCTGCACATCTTTTCAGCATGCACTCAATTAATTTCTTGATGTAGTCTCCATCCAATTCGTTCCAAGCAGTCTCGAATGCGACAAACGAATCATTGGTGTTACTGTAATTTTGAGTTCGACTTTTAGTGTCAACGTAGGTTCATAGGTTCTCAATCGGATTTAAATCCGGTGATTGAGACGGCCAAATCATAACAGTAATATTTTCTTTTTGAATCCAGTCTTTGACAAACATAGACGCATGCTTGGGATCGTTATCATGTTGAAAGATTGCCGTTGGTGGTATAAGTTCGTCCATGTAAGGCACTAAATGTGATTGGAGAATGTCCTTGTACATGAAATGATCTATAATTCCACTGATTCTAACAATGGGACCCATTCCAAATGAAGAGAAACAGCCCCATGCCGCGACGTTTCCTCCTCCATGTTTGATAGGACGGCAAACGGATCTTTTGTCCAGTCTTTCGCCAGTAGGTCTTCTTACGTGAACTACCCCATCGTCATTAAATAAATTGTATTTGGATTCATCACTGAAAACCACTTTTTTCCAATCATCTATCGACCAATTACAATGATCGAGGTCGGGCCTTAACATTTCTTTTGGACAACAATGGTTTCTTCGCGGGACGACGTGCTGGTAAAGCAGCATCATGTAACCTCCTTCTTACCATACTGGAGCTAACACTCGTCGCGCCCGCTTCTTCTAACTTGGCCAAAATTTGAGAAGATCACAAAAATGGATTTGCTTTGGAGATTCGTAGTAGCAATCTGTTCATTCTGGGAGTGGTTGTTCTGGGTCTTCCTGGCATGGATGCTGGACCAGCTTCACCAGAAATTCTAAACTCTTTAATTATTCGGCTAACAATAGACTTATGAAGTTTTAAACTTGTCGCAACTTCACTTTGCTTTGCGCCGTCTTGAAAATGCTTCATCTCTAATTTTCCAACTTCCGGAGATATGGTTTTGGCTGAAACCATTTTGAATTTGCTAAATATTATTATATTCTTGGTTCACCAAGCAATCAAACCGAATAAAATGAAGAAAATAACGTGGTATCTAGTAGTTGCTCTCTTTATGCACAAATAGATTTAAAAAAAATTAAATATTTTAGATTCAGTTCGCCCTTTTTTTTTTAAAGGAGCATATATTGGCAATTGTAAATAAACAATATTTATAAATAAATAAAATAAAAATAGCTGTCCACGAAGAAAACATCATTGACATCATATTATTAAAAGTTGCTATCTTTCTGCACAATACTGTGTGTGCGAACAGAACCTGGATTCGACGCAACGTGTGCAATTGGGTACGAATCTGGAGATCTTGGAGGCCACGGCAACAATTCAATTTGAAGTTGTCGAAAGTTCTCCAGTGCTACGCTCGCCAAGCGTGGCCGAGCACTGTAATGTTGAAAGATAGGATTCCGGAGGGTTCTTAAATATCTAAGTTTTATCTTAAGTTCCTGAATGAACCGCTAGGCGGTCATATCAGCTCTAATGAACACTAACGGTGACCAAGAGTTATAGACAATGACTCCCCACACCATAGAATCATCAACACGATAAATATGACTTTTAACAAAAAATTGTGGATCTAGTTATTCCCCACACTGCCAGCAAATCCTTGGCGACTCTCATGCATGTTCAAACAAAATCTGAATTAGTCGCTGAAGACTATTAAACAAATTATATTAATGTATAATATTTTTCGATAGAGAATTTATTGATCTTTCAGTTGCCATCCGAAAATACAGGGTGTTCTATTTAAGATTCTCATTTAATGCTCACATTCATATCCTTCTGATATCGCACTAATTTTTCCACGCCCTGTATGTAAATCCAAAAAATGTATAATATTGATAGGTACAGGTAACCAATGAGAGTCTGTAGCTCAAATTTCAACTCTGCAGCTGTGATAGCTGAAAAGATATGCGCTTCTCAATTTAGTGCCTGTGTGTTGCCAGATCGGTCAAAAAAAATCATTTATCTCGAAAACGGTTCATCATAGCTGTGGCACGTGATAGATAAATTGGGGTTCAAATCTTCCGGGAAATTCGAAAATGTGATAAAATACAGGGTGTGCCGTTTGAAATAACATAGTTACACGTAGATCTGTCAACGTCGCAACGATACCCACGTTTTAATTCAACAGATCAAACTCCATAATTTCAGATCTCTAGCTGTATTAAAACCCCGTAAACTTTTAACACTCTCCGTGAATGACCCTGTATACAAGTTGCATCATGAGGAATGGAGAAGATGATGAGAGAGAGGGGGCTTGCACCGGCCCTTAAGTACTGAAAACTTAGGATTTCCATGCAGTGGCACATTCCTATCATAAGCTAGCCTTGAGCTTGAGGTTGTGAAGTACAATCAACGGGTTAATACTGTATCAGTGACTTGATTCGGTTTTTTTGCAAACATGACGAATTGCAGATCTCTGTAATAACCCAGTTTCAGAAACTTCTATGGAAAAGTAGCGTAATTCCCTAACTTAAAGAAACTTTATGGTTGGGAATCTTCTACGGTACGTACCGATGTACATGGGCGTAACCTAAGGAGGTCCTCCGCAATAAATGTTTGTACCCAATATTGTCGAAAAACATGTTTACTGAGCATTTGATTTTCTATGTCACTTAGTACATTAGTTACAAAATAATGATTAACGGTACAGAAATGTTCAAGAGACATTTTTCCGCCGAAATTTCGAGCATTCGAGAAATAATTTTTCGCTTGAAAAGCAGTAGCGTATCATATCAGATATAAATTAATTCACGGCCTTTTTTCAACAATTCAGATTTTTATTTATAAAAAAAAGAATTAAAATTTAATCATCAAAACATTTCCCCTACTTTCGATGCATTTCTGCCATTTATCAGGTAATTTTCGAATCCCATCTCGGAAGAAAGATGATTTTTATTGGATAAAACCTTCCATTGTTCGGTGGACTTCTTCGAGACATTGAAAGTGCGTATCAACCAGGCGATGTTGTAATGCTCGAAAAGGGTAATAATCAGAAGGTGCAAGATCTGGTGAATACGCCGCACGAGGGAGAACTTCCCAGCCCAACGCGGAGATAACGTCAGTGGCGTCTTTTGCCGTGTGTGGTCGCGCGTTGTCGTGCACCAAGATGACTTGCCTTGTTCCACTACCATTAAAGGGTCTTTTTTCCTCAATAGCATCCCTAAATTTTGTTAATTGGTCTTGATAACGGTTAGCAGTAACAACTTCTCTTGGTTTAAGTGTCTCATAATAAATTACACCTTTGGAATCCCACCAAATACTCAATAACAATCTTTCTCCGTGGACGTTTGGTTTTGCAGTGCTTGCTGATGGTTCTCCCGGACAAACCCACGATTTTTTTCTCTTAGGATTGTCATACAATATCCATTTTTCATCTCCAGAAACAATTTTACTTAAGAAGTTTTTCTGAATCGCGTCAGTAGACACGTTGCAATTTCGCAGCGCCGATCTTGGTTTTCTGGGCTAAGATCATGAGGTATCCAGCGACCTTCCTTTTGTAACCTTCCCAATTTTTTCAAACGTATCGAAATAGCTGGTTGAGTCATTCCGAGTGCGCCAGCACCAGTGTTTGGCAGGGGTTTTCATTGAGTAAGTTCTCCAACTCTTCCTCGTTAACCTTTTTTGGTCGACCGGGGAGTATTTCATCTTCAAGATCAAAATTTCCATTCCGAAACTGTTGAAACCATTTTTTACGCATACTATAAGACACAGCATTCTCTCCCAAGGCTGAAAAAATCATGTCTTGTGCTTCTGCAGCTTTTTTTTTTAGTTGAAATGTGAAAAGACGGGAGTGCCTTAAGCGCGTCGAGTCAGAAGACATTTGTAACGTTCTTTGTGGTTAGATTAATCTAATTAAGTAGTTTGATAGCTCACAGATGGCGCTTCAAAACGGACTATATGGTTAGAAAAAATTGTAAATTCAGAGAGACGTTTTAACCGATTTTATCTAAGGGCCGAGAATTAACTTATACACCTAATATTATCGCCCTTAAATGGGGACGGCACTCGTAAAATGAAATGGAAAACGCCGTTTTCCTCGCAAAAAATGCATCTTTACGTCTCTTTTACACTCTCTAATTTTTATAAAAATATTTATTGCTGGAACGCGCTTATTAGAAAAATTTCGTTTCCTTGTATTGCAGACAGGAAGAGAAAACTGAGCCGTGTTCGTATGAGTTTCTTTCTTAAAATCATCCATAGATTCACACCCTGAATTTTTGAAACACTATTATGAAACACTCTGTATAACGTCAAATAACGTCATTATTATATAAAACGAAAGTTAAAACTCTATGTGTCGTTAATTGCGTTTGCTGAAATCAAAGCAAACCCTAAATGTGTGCGCAGCACTTACTGAGTGCACCGGAATCGCTTCGCATACTCCGCCGAGAGTGAGAGTGGTATCGATGCTTCGTGGAAGAGTAGAATTTAGGTTTACCCACTTTATCCAGTTTTTCATACCACTTGCTGGGATTATGGGCACTCAGTTTAGCACGGACAGGTATGATTGCTCTGTTAACCCGTTCCACTTGACCATTGCCTCATGGGACTCTCGTTGTAATCGTTAGGTGCTGTGTTCCCTCTTGCTCACAGTAATCCACAAATTCCTTGGAAGTGAACGTAGTTCCTCTGTCAGAGATTATTCTCGACGGGTTTTCGAAATTTTTCTGTTGCGCTCTTAACTTGTTAACGGTTTCCCGCGATGTGGTTGATCTAGTGGCATACAACCACACGAACTTAGAAAAATCATCCACGACGACCAGGATGTGCTGGGAATTTTTATTGATCGAAGGGAGTGGTCTCAGATGGTCTAAGTGAGACGTGTGCAGCGGTCGCTCGTCTTTGGCTATGGGGTGCAGCATTCCCTTCTTCTTCCCTTCTTTTCGGCTCCCCAGGATGCAGGTTACACAACTCCTGAGCACATTTCCGATTTTTTCCTTTAACTTAGGAATATAAAATTATCTGCTCACGATTTCTTCCACCTTCGAAACATCAAAATGTCCCATCTCATGTGCCTTTCGAATAATCTCCTGGTGCATTGATTTTGGCACTACAATCAGCTCCAACCCGTTGTCGTATTTGTTCTGGGTACCTTTCTTCAGGACATAATTTTCGTAACTTTCCGTGCTTGCTATCTTGGAGACTGCTTGGATAAACTCGACAGTTTCTTGGGCTAACCACAATCGATGTATAATCCAATCCTCGGGGCCAATCTTATACATAGTCATTACTGTCGGATATCGGCTCAATGCAACCACATGAGCCATTCGACGACCACCGCGATGTTCTATGGTATAAGAATATTCCTCCAGCAGCAATGCCCATCGCGCTACCCTCGTGGTCAAATCCCTTTTGTCCATCGTCTTCTGGACCGCGGCGCAGTCTGTAATTATCTTAAAACTAATACCTAACAGGTAAGTCCTGAACTTCTTTATTGCCTGTGTCACGGCTAGAACCTCCAACTCATAGCTGTGATATCGTTCCTCTGTGGATGTCGTTTTCTTACTCATGTGGTAAACTGGGTGGAATTCACTGTCATCGCTGGATCTTTGCATGAGGCAGACGCCACACCCATACTTGCTGGCATCAGTACGTAGTTGCGTTTGCTTGTAAATGTGGATAACTGGTTCGTTGGTGAGTAGCACCTTCAACACTACAAAGGCCTCCCTCTGTTCAATTTCAAACGCAAATTTTGCATCCTTCCTCAACAAATCCCTCAAGGGTTTCGCGATCAGTGCATATGAAGCTATAAACTTCCGGAAATATCCTGTTAGGTCCAGAAAAGATTGGCTTTGCTTGAAGGTGATTAGTTCTGGAAATTTCCAGATCGCCACTGCTTTTTCTTCAGACGGTTGCACTTTCCCCCCTTCGATTATGTATCCCAGGAATTCGACCTGTTCTTTCAAAAACTGGCACTTATTCTTTTTGATTTCGACCCCGAAGTCTTTCGCCACTTGTAGGACCAACTTCAAACGCTGGACCCCCTCTTCCAGGGTGCTGCTTAGGATAATTACGTCATCCATGTAGTGTAATGCGATTTGTCTCGCATTCAGATGGCGGAAAATGTGACTTACAAACCTTTGGACTATTGCACAATCCGAAAGGACACCGCAAAAATTCGAATTGTCCGTTATGGGTTACGAACGCGGTATACTTCCTACTGGCCTCGTCTACCTTGACATGAAAGAACCCATTACGTAGGTCTGTAGTACTAGAGTACCTGGCTTCCTGCAATGGATCCAAAACATCCTCAATTAGCGGAAGTGGGAAGCGATCATTCACGATTTTCCTATTAATTTTAAGGTAGTCGTGACAGATTCTCGTACTACCGTTGCTCTTCTTTTTTAGGACTATTGGTCTTGCAAATTCTGAATAGCTGGGTCTGATAGTACCCTCCTCCAGCCATTCCTGGGTCTGTTTTTCCACTTCCGCTTTCTCGCTGGGCGAAGGTCTCCAGGGATGTTGGTGCACTGGCTCCTCCTCCCTTAGAACTATTTTCATCTTGACATCGGCTTCCATGATCTTCCCTGGTGCGTAGTTCTCCACCATATCCTGTACCTCGTCTTTCACTTTAGTGTCCGGTATGCGGTCCAGTTGGACTTCCTCTTGCTGCGCTTCCTAGTAAATGGTCATTTCCATTAGAGAATTTTCTGTCTCTTACGGACCATAACGCATTCTTCTCGAGTGCTGACATTCGCCGACTTCAATAGGTCATCGCCTTTGATGACTTTAAAGTCTGAGGTATTCCTTGGTACTATGTGGAAAATCAGGCCAAAGGGAAGCAGCGTTTCACTTCCCATGCCAACAAAGCATCGTGGAAAAAACCCAGGGTTGCGGGTGGCGCGAACCATGGGCGTAACCCGAGGGCAAATCGCTCTCGTGCCCCATTCCCTAAGCCTAATTTACAGAATATTTAGAAGCTATGTACAACTAAGCGATCTAATTGTAGTTTATGTGCACCTTCTTCACGATTATTTCCGACTGCTATGTACCGTGAGGCCAGGATCTCTCCAGCACAATGACTGAAAATTAGCGGATTCTATCGCGGCTGGTTCTGTTCTTTATTTCCGAAGAACTACTCTCGTTTTGTATCAGAACAAGAGAGACTGTAATAAAACTCTTAAACTTTGTTTCCTTTTCTTCTTTATTACGTGACTAACTACTGGTTATTACAGACCAAACTAGTTACTATCTAACTTGTCTCAAGTCTCCTTGTTCCAAACTCGAACTCCTTGGTGAGTTGCTCGTGAACAGGGGCACTCTTTTTGCACTCACTGTAAGTTACACTGCCCTCAGATGAGTTTCCCGGGACCTAAGGTCGAAGCTTTGCTGTCCCACTGTACGGGTACTGACTTTATACTTGAACTCTGTTGAGCCTCGAGTATTTGTTCACAGCTGGTGAAAATGAACTGATTGAACTGTTTTCACTGGAATTGAACTCTGTTGAGCTCCTCTTGGTTGAGTGTTGGATTGCCGTGACTGAACTCCTTTAAAGAACTGATCTTAAGGGTTGACACGGGAGGAAGAAATCTAGGGAGAACTCCCTCTATTGTTTCTTGGTTTCCACGATTCATAGAATATCGTGCAGTGCCTCAGAAATCATTTGGTACTAACAATTGGAGTCCCTACATTCCAATGTCCGTTGTCTTTTTTTCTCCTGTCATTGTCTTATTCTGGTGAAGAGGTTCCCAAATGGTTCTCCTTTCTACGAACCCCAGATGTTGCTGCATTGGTCAGTTAGCTGGCTGAGTGACTTTTCGTCAAAGGACTGGTCTTCTGGGGTGCAGATAACATAGTTGCCAGGTTCTGACAGGAGGTTGCCGTTAGATTCAGTGACCTTGTCATAACTTATGAACGTTGTATTATATGCTCTTAGAAAATCGTCATAGGTGGGGTTAGTGGTTGCTCGGTTGGTAGGACTTATAGTATCTTGATTTAGGTTAATACGACTTAACGCATCAGCGACTTAGTTGGTTTCTCCCGGTCGATAAGATAGTCGTGTTCCTCCAGGAGTAATCGCCACCTAATTCATCGAAAACAAGGGTCCTTGAAGTGGAATAACCCAGTTAAGGTTTGTGATCTGTATAAGTGTTGAATTTCCTGCCGTATAGGTAGGGACGAAAATGCTTCACGACCCAAATTATGGCGAGGAGTTCCTTCTCTTTTGTGAACTGTAGTTGGATTCGCTTTTGCTTAAACTACAACTGGGGTCGGTTATTGGACGATCATGGCTGAGCTTGCCTTGGGACAGGACAGTGCCGATTGCTAAAATTTACATCCATTTTTAAAAACTTTGTGAGGGGTTGAGTTAGTTCGCTGAAATTTCGAATGAATCTGCGGTAATATCCCGCTAAGCCCAGGAAGGCTCGGATATCTCTTATGGTTCTTAGACCCGGATAATTCTGGACAGCTTGGAGTTGGTGAGGGTTAGGTTTTACATCGTTTTCAGTAATTAAGTGACCTAGATACACAACTTCCTTACGAAGGAACTCACATTTGTCAGGTTGTAGTTTGAGATCATAACAAGAAAATGTTTCGAAAATTTCCGTTAAGCCGTCATCATGCGTGTTAAGATCTCCTGCATGGATAACATGTCGGCCAGATAGACAGGGCGGCGATAATTCTGGATTCCTGCGAGTACAGAATTCATGAGTCTCTGAAACGGAGAAGGGACATTATGAAGATCAAATCGCATACGTTTGAATTGGAAACGTCCCGAAGGGATGGAAAATCCGGTTTTAGGCGCGTCGTCTGGGGGCAATTTTGACCTGGTGAAACCCCGACTCTAAACTGAGAGTTGTAAAATACTTAGAATGACCTAATTGGTCGAGAATTTCTGTAACGTTTGGAAAGGGGTGAGAATCACCAATGATGATGTCGTTTGGTTTTCGATAGTCGATTACTAAACGCCACTCCCTTCCCAGGGGTTCCGAAGATTTTTTGGGGATGATCCAGACAGGAGGATTCCAAGAGGACTTTGATTATGTCCTGTCTAACATTTGCCGGGTTTGTGTGTCGACTTCGACGTTGTGGACTTCGAGGTAACGGTAAGTTTGGACATTGATTGGCATATCAACTTCAGTTGGTTTGATTGATCTGGTGTGTGATAGCAAATCGCCTTCTAAGTGAAATATGTGGTTGAATTCCTGACACAGTTTAATAAGGGAAGCCCTTTCTTCAGGGTTCAAATGGTGAAATTTTGTCCAAGCGACATGGGTTGGAATTCTTAAAGTTGGATTCGACATTGAGAATGTTTGAACTAGTTGGAGTGGCTTCCTCTGCCTCCATTTCTTCGATATCGAATTTGAGTTGAGTGATTTTGACTGGCTTTTCAGTAGTACTCATCACTGAGATACAAAACTTGTTTATTGAGGTCGATTGAATCAAGACTTTCGCATCCAAATACGCTGGCAGCGATTTCTGTTTTTGGGAGTATACTTTGCGATGAGAGGGAACGTTCACCACGTTTATTCTGATTACGTGTTCACATCCTGGCGTAATGGTAACGGGGCAAATATTACTGAAGTATCTGATGAATGAGAGGCATGGAAGATTGGGATTTGCTGTCCTTTGGACAACATAAGATCACGTTCATAGTTAATAGTGGCGGAATGTCTTTTTAAGAAGTCGTTACCTGGGATACCTTCGAATTCAATTGGAAGATCATCAGCGACCGCGTGGAAGATATGAGATCCGCCATTAAGGATATCTGCTGAGAAATGTGAGCAGGGCAAGGTTTTTCGTAGTTTCTTGGGATGTGAAGCGATTCCCTTGAAGTGGATAGGTAAATCATTATAACAGGCGGTCCCGTTGATTAGGTTTCTGGTTTTATATAGGCAAATGGTTGCACCGGTGTCGGTTAGGGACCTGCACCACTGTCGGTTAGCAACCTACACCGGTGTCGGTTAGCAACCTGCACCGTTGTCGGTTAGGAACCTGCACCGCTGTCGGTTAGCAACCTACACCGGTGTCGGTTAGTAACCTCCACCGTTGTCGGTTAGGAACCTGCACCGGTGTCGGTTAGAAACTTGCACCGGTGTCGGTTAGAAACCTGCACCGTTTCCGCAATTCGGAGATGTCTAGATAAAGGTAAGAGGTAAAGTCCTAATTGTTTACGATTGATATTGGGCCTGGAGAAGATTCCTGGTTCCCGTCGCAGCTGGATACAAGCGGGAACCTTCAGGATTGGGTGGATTGTTGTTGCTGCGTTTAGCAAAAAGAAAAGTTTGTCGGCGGCCTATTGGAGGCTTCTCGACTAAAGTTACTATATTACCTTTTTCGGCACTCCTGTATGAGGTGACCCATTTTTTGTGTGTGAATATGCCTCTGTATTGTAAACTGAGCATCTCGCCTTTCACCTCTTCTTCATCTTACGCTTGCTCGACCATCATATCCAAAACATAATCTGGATTCGTCACTAAACACGATATTATCCTACTCCAGATTCCAATGTATCCGTCCTCTGCACCACTGTAGTCGATTTTGACTATGATTTAAGGTGAGGATTATCACAAGATGGGGACGGTAGAAAATCAGTTCAAAACTTTTTACCTGGCGATAAATGGTTCGATTTCCGATGGGCTTTCCATACTCAGCAAACTACTGATCCACCAACGTTCTCGACAAGACAAGCTGACGTTCTGTAGTTCTTCAGGGTAGTCCAGTACCTTTGCTCTGTTTGCTCTTCTGCATGCCTGACATCACACTATAGTGTTTACATTGCGGTTCAATCTAGTGACGATTTAACGCTATTCGACCTTACTTAAACTGACTCGATGAAAATTTCGCTGCATTCTGCATCTAGACATATTTGACTACTCTAAAGCTATTTTTTAAGCACACTATACATCAATAAATGATGTTTTGCTGTGATGTTGTTGACATTTTATTGCAATTTTTATATTAGAAAGAAACTAAAATTTCTGGGAACTCGTAAATGCATTGATAAACCCGACTGAAAATTTGATCGTTTTATACGTTTCCGTATACAAACATGCATCCCAAAAATGTTTAAATAAAATTATTTTTACGGGGTTTTCTCTTTTACACGTCACACAGTATATTTTAGTTTAGGAGCAGTTTGTATCCACGTTTTCTAAGAATACCAATAAACTCGTTTGGTTAACACGAGTAATCTAGTCTTTTGATCATAACCTTAATTGACCTATTTCGCTTATTTTTCTTTATGATATTCTCAATATACCAGGTCTACCGGTATGAAATGAGCGCTATTTCGTGAAAATGAAACACCAATTTTAACAAGGAAAGAAAAAAAAATTAATTAAAAATATTGACCATTGCTTTCCACACATTTCGACCACCTTTCTGGCAATTCATGGATACCACGCCAATAGAAATGTGCCTCTTTGGCATCAAACCAATTAGACACCCAATTTTCTACTTCTTCGTGGGGATCGAAGTGCTGCTCAGCCAATGCGTGTCCCATCGATGAGAACAAATGGTGGTCCGTAGGAGCCAAGTCTGGTGAGTACAGCGGATGGGGTAGCAAAGTGTTTTGATGGTATCCTGAACCGGTGTTGCTTTGTGCGCAGGTGCGTTGTCATGGAGCAAAATTACCTTCCCGTGTCTTCTGGCCCGTTCTTATCGTTTTTCGATCAATGCATTGTTTAAATTAATCAATTGTTGTCGGTAGCGAACAGTATTAACGGTTTCACCAGGTTCTAAAAGCTCGTGGTGTACCACACCTTTCTGATCCCACCAAAGACACAGCATTGCCTTCTTGCCGAATCGATCAGGTCTTGCAGATCATGGTTGTCCCGAATCGACCCACGATTTTTTCCGTTTAGGATTTTGAAAATTTTTCATCTCCAGTAACAATTCGATGCAAAACTGATTTTCTTTCATTCAATTCAGCTTTTAAACGATCAGAAATTGTTCGTTGTGCAACATTTAACATTTCTGCCATTTGCTTTTGACCTAAAGCGTCATCTTCATCCAATATCGATTGCAGTTCGACGTCTTCGGACTCTTTTGGTGGTCTGCCACGTTCTTCATTTTGCACATCAAAATCGTTATTTCTGAATCGTTGAAACCATCTTTTGCACGTTGCTTCTGATGAAGCATGATCACCATATGCCTCGACAAGCATTCGATGCGACTCTGCAGCACTTTTCTTCGAATGAAAGCAAACAATTAATGCTTTCCGCAAATCATCATTTGGTGGTACAAAATTCGACATTTTTGGCTCAATGAAATAATATATTTGTAGCATCGGGTTTTGATACTACTTTAGATATATGATGTTGGTTATATCTTTTGAATGAAATCACACAATCCATGCCTTGTCCATCCTTAAGTACCAACACCCATGGTGATAGCCCATGGGCGTACCTTGGCTAGGGTGCCATCTGCACCATCTGCCGCACCAAACCGTGCCGTCTTAACCGGGAATTGGAGCTGCAGCTGTGGGACCGACAAGGTCCATTGCGGGCAATTCCAGCGCCGACAAAGTTCACTATATGCAGCTCCAATGCCGGCATGGGAAATTCTCATGTTCTAGCCAATGCCTACCAGTGTCGTGCCTCAGGGGGTATTGCTATCTTAAAAATAATTCCTACTGTCTAACCCTTATCGAACTTAAACTTAACGCATATTTACAAAAATGAATAGGTACGAAACTAAAGCGGAGGGTTAGTTACGTAACCCTACATATTGTTATTTGGTCAAGGACTTGATCTGTATTAAATATGTTTCTCAGTTTGCATACCAACCAAGCAAACCAAAAAAATGGTTTGTTTGCAACAAACGCCCTATATCGAGACATTTATATCCTGACGCTCATTTCATACCAGAATACCCGGTATGCGGACTATGTCACAAGGAGTAAAGAGAAAATCCCCTGTTGGTGATGGTTTCTTCTGGAATGGAACTCCATGCAGTTTAAATGGCGGTAAATAATTCTGCGGAGGTTCTAAATTTTTGTGGATTCTCTGTCCTTATCTTATGGTCTACTATCTCCCATAAGTTCTCTGTTGGATTCAGGTCGGGACTTTGGGCAGGCCACTGCATTACATTTACCCGTTGCTCTTTTAAATATTTTTTAATTATTTTTGCAGTATGCTTCGGGTCATTGTCATGTTGAAAAATCCATGACGATGACATGTTTTCCTCTGCAAACGGAAGCACATGATCCATTAATATCTCCAGATATTTAAACCGGTCCATAATGCGTTCTATTTTTACCAATGGTCCCATTCCAAACCCGGAAAATGATCCCCACACTAATACGTTACCCTCACCAAATTTAATTGTGCCTTTAGTGTACTTTGGCTTGTACCTTTCATTTGGAGGACGCCTGACATATCGAATTCCATCCGACGAATACAAATTAAATTTACTCTCGTCAGAGAATAGCACAGTTTTCCATTTTCCGAAACTCCAGTTAAGATGGTCATTTGCAAAACGGACCCGGGCCATCCTCTTCTTCTCAGAAATGAAGGGTTTTTTAGCGGGTCTGCGTACATTCAAACTTTTTTCTTGTAAGCGTCTTTGAATCGATCTTACAGAAACACCAAAGACACTACATTCCTGTGCAATATCAACTGCTGTTTTATATGGATCCCCTTTCGAAATGTTCACAATTTCATTGTCTGGAACTCTTGTTGTCTTTCGAGGACGACCTGTGTTTGGAGGACTCACCACACCTTTGCGAATCTTGTAGGCACTCAATGCTCTACAGATTATAGAGCGATTAAGATTTAATTCTTTAGCAATTTTACTTTGGAACATTCCAGATTCAAACTTGGAAACAATTAATTGTTTCAGTTGTACTGAGAGAGATTTACCACGAGGCATGTTTGCTGGTTTTTACTAATAATACTAAACACAATAACTCAAAAGTTATTGTTAAAAAAAGACATCAGAAGGAATTTTTATATATTGTTGCTCTACTTTTGACCGCTACTGTATATCCTGACGCTCACTTCATACCGGGATACCTGGTATATTGTTTAGGCCAGCAGCTTCCTGAGTTCCTGCCTAACAGTTGTGGCTGCCTCACTAGGCACCCACAGAGGGATCCAGATATGCTGATCCAGATATGCTGACGTAATTGAGTCGGAGAACCAGACGGGCTACCGTCATGACATAATGAGGTTCCGGAGGTTCGAGAGGGTATGGAAACTCTGTTACATGAATCACACTAAATTTAATCACAGACTAGTTGAAATACAGGGTTGAGTGGTGATTAAACTATTAACAATAATGCCCGTGTATAGAGTTCTATTGCGACGAGAGCGTGAGAAGTTCGTGAAGTTCTGTGGTCTAACTCATGAAATTGAGAGAGAAGTTGCTGTTAACGCGCCGGGGTGAGAAACAGTTCCGTTCTCGGCTCCAAAAGAGGAGTGGTGCTCCTTTCCGAAAAATGGAGGTCTGGTTCTTTCCAACGATTTCATGGAAAAATCACCACCTCGATGCTTTCACACCATTGCCTTATCGCTAACACCCTCTGGTCCTTGTCCACTTGCCAGTTTGTTCCATCTCAATTTACTTCTGCTCTTTATCTATTTTACGATTTGCACTTCATAAATCAGGGTGGAAGTAAACCAGATGAGAGGTGATTAGCGCGGTACCCGTGGTTTGGCACCTAATGGTATGTCGAGGTTTGGATTCCGTCTTCTCGCTTTACCAAATTTAGTGCCCAGATGTTAGGGCATTGCCTGAGAGCGATCTGTATGTTGGAGTCTCTCCAACACATATGACATTTTACATCCATATAACCACAGCAACTGGTACTAAGAGTAATAGGCTTTTCCACTTTTTTAGAACTAAGTTTGGAAGAAAACTTATACATTCAAGTATACGTTCCATGATAAACGGGACAATTGCATCGTCGCCTGGAATACCTGTCCAGACATTAATTTTTGAGAGTATTGGATTCGTGCATTGTATACTCTGTGCAAATTCTCTCCTTGACCAATGACGAGTGACGGGCGGATTATCATGACCCAATAATGAAATGGCCGCTTCATGTACCAAAAAGATATTTTTGACGAGAGTTTCATTGTTCGTCCTTTCCATTATTTTGTTGAACAAGAACTACCGTTTCTCTAGGTCTTCAAGAAAAAATTCGTTCATTTCTTCTACTTTGTACGAAGTATACCCATTCTTCCTAAACACTCTGTGGATGATTGCACGCGACCTGTCTAATTAATCGGCTATTTCATTGAGGACCTGATCAGAATTTTCCTGAGCTGGGGCCCAAATCATAATTGCCTGCTCTTTTCATCGTTATCTTGAATCACAGCGATGTTCTGAGGGGCCTTTATGATGCGGGGGCGAAACGCACCTAATCGTCTTCAAATTTCGAATGGCCCGAGGCGCTCTTTCAAGACTAAAAACGGGTCTATTATCGAAATTTACTAAAAAAACAAGGAGGGTGAGTCGTAAGGATGTAAGGATTGCCCCGAATGAAATCGTTTCGCTATGAAGGCTTTTTCTTCAATTGTAAAAATTTTCATTTTATTATGATTTTATTCTCTATTCTAACAATACACGGAAGAGAAAATTATTCTTTAATTTCGACAGCAAACGAAGGAAATTTAACTCTATAAGTTCCAAAAAGCATTGAAAATATGACGTCAGAAATTGTAAGTATTAAAATTTTTTCCGATAAACCAAGCTGGCAACGTTGCAGAGCTCGACGTGCGCATTGCAGTAAACACGGCAGTTGATCTCAACTTCAATTCAACATACCTAGCGTTCCTTTTAAACTCCACTTATTTTTTTCCTTCTCGGTTGGTGACTATGCGGATTTCGCCGATAATCTCTTTTGTGATAAGGAAGAAAAACACATCTCTAGGCGTTTCGGTTGATATGTGCCCTTTTGGCCCGTCATGAAAATTCGTAAAACATGTTTCAGGCAGTCTCCCAGCTGTTGAAACATCTTCTTCCCAAATAATTTCAGTTTTGACCATCCCTTTTAGTGCGCAAACGCGAGATGCGGCTAAATTTCCCGGAGCAGAACCTCGGTAACTGTTTCCATTATCATATGCTCATCGTTTAGTATTTTCAGCTTTACCTTCACTATTACTTTCATGTTTGCAGCCGAAATTGTAATCATTATTAGTTTCTCCCACAGACTCATTACATTCTTCCTCAGACTCATTACGTTCTTCCTCAGACTCATTACATTCTTCCTCAGACTCATTACGTTCTTCCTCAGACTCATTACATTCTTCCTCAGACTCATTACGTTCTTCCTCAGACTCATTACGTTCTTCCTCAGACTTATCGTTTTCACTTAAAAACGGATGTACAACCGATATCTCTTCTATTCTCATTGCCTTTTTCCTCAACTCTTTACCTGTTGGCCTTCTTCCAGCCATGTTAACTGTTATCTACTCACAAAAGTATAAATTGTTTCAATTACGAAAGTTTTCGTGTTTTGGTGAGTTCCGACCGGTCTCATCGATCACTGAACTGAAGGTAAGTCTAGTCACATGTAAAAGTTACTATATTTACACTGAAGGATTAAGAAGAAACTGCAAGGAACTTCTCATAAACCTTTATTGAATTAACAATTGCCTAGCCATTCATAGATTCACTTACGACTCCTGGGATTCCCCGGTATTCACGTGAGGGTTGTTGCCAACTCAATGTTTAAAATCAAAAGGATTTACTGTGGGTATTACCGGACTCGTGTTATGAACAAATGCATGGCACACATAAAAAACAATAATAATCTACTTTACAATAACAACTTATTTCTGATAGAAATATCATAGCGGACGCAATGCCATTCTTGAGGAAGCCAAGAGGTCACCACATATGTATATATTTTTTTAATTAAAAGTAAGATGACAAGTTAAAGCTTTGCTTGCGCCATTATGACCCACATCATGCCTCAGAGGGTTAGAAGGTCTGAGAGGGCGGCTCTGCGGGGTAGACTGCTGCAAGGGATCTACATAGAAATTGCTCTTCCTCAATAACAAAATCAACGTGAATTAAGTTTCACGACGAAGAAACCGTTTTTTTCTTAACTATTTACTATAATAAACATAAAAATGCGGATGATCAAGTTGAAGGCATAGAGCTGCTCACGCGAAAATTATGAGCAACAGAACGACCCTTATACTGTCTTAAGGGCGGTTTTTATGCGGTTGTTTATCGCTGGATGCTTAAAAAGGGTTGAAAGAAAGCCCAAACGTCTCCTCTGATAAGTTCGTCAGATGGGGCAATATGGTTTATATGACTCGAGTTGTTCCAGATGTATCTCATCCATATGGACACAATAATAAGGTGAAAAGCTCAAATGTTACTCATCGGCGTTCGTCTGCATTTCTCTGGCGCCATTCTTCTAATATCTGAGGTTGAGTGGCGTACACCCGCGATTTAAGTGGCCTCACTGCAAAAAGCTGAAGCGATCTGTGTGATCACTCAACGAGACCGCGTCTACTAGTTCAACGTTCGGAAAAGCCACATATTGCCGCACAGCAACAGCACAGTGGCGGGTGCACGAAGTTAACATAATTAATTTCCTATTAAATTTCAATTTTCTAAAATTTTTGTTATCGTAAGATCAATCTTTCTTTCGAAAAATTCTAAATTGTTCACTGTTGCTGTCGAGATTCCCTTAAATTAAAAAAAAAAAAACAGGATTACTGCATAAGTTCCGGCCTACAAATGAAATTTTTGAGGAGGGTGAATGTCAAATTTTCTGATTAAATGGGGTTTAGTAGCGCTCCAAATTCGACATTCGTGACTTTACCGCACTGTTCACCATAAACGCACATTCGTCCGAGAAACAAGCGGTCCAAACGAGATTTAGATTCTGACGAAGTCATGTTCTTGACTTCTCCACCGACGTTACATGAAAGGGATGAAACTTGTTTTTTTTTTATTTTACTGAACACTGGAAGCAGATACACCAAAAGCTCGAGACACTGTCCTGATTGATTGTCCATTACCCCCCTTGCAAATGACCCAAAGCTGCAACTTTAATTGGTCCATTTCGAACCGACCGGATCACCTCGCACTTCTGGTTTGGAAGCGAACACGTTCCAGCAGCTGATCCGACAGTCGTTGAACATGCTGATGGCTCACATGTCTTCCTGGATGGGCTGCATTGACAATTCGTGTAGCGTGGTGTTAGCTCAATCATGATTTCCACACCGCAATGCACCAATTGCTATTCTTTCTTCTACAGAGTGCACCATTTTGGGGAAACCTTTCAGGCGCCCTTTGAGGTGAAGCTGCAAGCAATTTAAAGGGGGCAAGTGGAAAAGGGCAAATTGTGCTTCAAAAAGATGAAATTACGTTTTTTGTTGTGGTTATAGCAGCTGAGTTCCGTTTCGCAATCTTTAATCTCGAAGGATTACAAGAAGAACTTTCGGGGAGTCCCAGAATAGGCCGAAAGGTTATATTTCTGTTTCGAACTTGAAGGGGGAGCATTTGAACCGTGAATACGTTAAATTTATTTTTAGAACAAAGTTTTTTAAGAATATTTAATATTTAGTGTTCAGTCAAAGGTCATGGATTTTGATATTAAAAAGTTGAAATTCGTTTTTTTGTAAATTTCCCTAAAACAACTTTATCAACAATAGAAATATTTACATTAAAAAAAAAAGCATCTTAAATGCCCTTTAATATGAAGTGCGTATGGAGATATTGCACCATTTAAGATTGGGAAGTTGAGATGGTTGGGGGTGAAGGGGTGCGCGTAATACCAACACTGCTGCCGCCAACAATGTCCCCCATACCACCCTTGAGGTGTCCCTAAACTGCATTTCAGCATCTTTTTTCGTTCTGACGTTATCGGGGTGGCAAGTTTTCACACAAACACACTGTACAATTTGTCATTGGTACTTGATGTGTTAGCACGTATGTTATACACAAATGATAAATTTTAGGGCGCCATCAAAGTTTTTCAAATTTTCAGTGACACTTCCACTGCATACGACACCAAAATCCGTATTTGAGCTTTAGCAAATACTGTAGTATTGCTGGTTTTGATATTGATGTAGATGCAGGGTGGTGTTTCCATCTATGAAAGAAATCACAGAGTGCAAGGAAACATGATAAATGCGAGTTTGTTAATGTGAAATGACAACACAACGGAGGAAAGAGCGCGCTTTTGAGTCACTAGAGACCAACAAGAAGGAAAAGTTCATATATACAGGGTGTTAATTAAGCACGTGCAGATATTTCAAGGGATGAATCTCTGACCGATTCCAATACAAAAAGTTCCCATTAACGTATGGTCGCAACGGCTCCGTTTAAGAGATACAGAGTGTTCAAATTTTAATTTGGATTTCTGTGAATAGTTTTGGACGCAGACGAGTCAATCAGATGAAATTTAATATTCGGTGATGCAAAACCCGAATGTTATCTTAGTTTTTTGACTATTGATAGATGGCGCCACGTACGGGGTTTCGTCACATTTAAATTGGCCCTAACTTTGTGCCCCGCACTGTAGGTCACTTTCGCATTAAGGGCATTACTGTACATTTAGTTTTATTCAACAAAGCACTCTTGGAGAACATCTCTAGCAGCAACCGTCTTGGAGACAAATGGGCTTCTAATTAACATGTTTTGGACAAAACTGATCGATAACGATTATTGAAAACACAAATTGGTTGACAAAATGACAAATGGTTGACATGACATGACATGACATGACATGACATGAGATGACATGACATGACATGACATGATATTACATGACATGACATGACATGACATAACAAAATTGGTTTAATGTTGTTACGGCAATTGTTGAAAATGGCCACCTTCTGCTTCTACACACGCATCCATTCTTTTCAACGTTGATTGGCGCATTCTCTCGAATACACTTGGTGTATTTTTGATCGCTGCACGTGAGTCGATTATTCTGTTTCTCAAATCTTGTTCGTTTTCGACGGGAGTTCTATACACTCGTGATTTGACATGACCCCAAAAAAGTAGTCCAAAGGATTCGTGTCGGGTGACCTAGGAGGCCGCGGTTGAGATCCTGCTCTTCCAAACCATCGATTAGCATAACTATCACTCAGAAAATCACGCGCTGGTGCGCTGAAGTGTGGTGGTGCACCATCGTGCAAGAACCACGTTTGCCCACGGTCCCTCAGTGGAACATCTTCTAGAAGTTCAGGAATATCAAATTCTGTAAATCTACGGTATCGCTCCACATTCGGTCCAAGTGGAAGAAAATAAGGCCCCCAATGAGTCGATCGTCGATAATTCCAGCCAGAACATTGACTGAAAACTGTTCTTGAAAATGATTTTCGGTGAGGACTTGGGGATTATCTTCAGTCCACGCATGGTTATTATGGAAATTCGAGATAACGAAGCCTCGTCTGCGAATAACACTTGACCTAAAAAACCTTGATTTCCCAACGGTTTATTACGTAACCAAGTACAGAACACTACTCTCAGAGGGAAATCTCTGGGTAATAAAGCTTGCACGCATTGCAAACTAGAGGGATAAAGTTGCTGATAATTCACGTGCGATTTTGCGAGTACTCGTTTCCGGGTTTCTTTCAATTTCATTCAGGACGGCTTCCTCAACCTCCACTGATCCAACCCTCATAGGTCTCAGAAGTTCTTTTTAAACTACCGATTTTACAAAGTCGCATGTGAGCGTTGGTAAAAGTTCGGTGGTTCTCGTTGCGGAAATCGCTCTTGATCCAGACGTCTGTGCCGCTTCTGAGTTACCATGAGCCGTTCCGTAGACCAATTGCATATCTGCCATTTCTTGGTTGGTAAATTGGTTCGGTTTAAGCACAAACGAAGCACACAACAATTCATAACACTATAAACAACTAAAGTCACACTGCCGCGTGTTAAATTGTAATGTTAATGATTTTCGGTGTATGAATTCCTTAGCGTTCGTCAAAAAGTGATGAATACTTCAGTCTTATCAGTATGAATTTTTCTGCATATTTTTCTTAAATTACCTTATAATTCTCAATTTAGTCTCATTTAATGTTATACTGTAATTCGCATCCTTTGGTCTCGCCAAATCCTTAGTAAACTTATGTCAATTATAAGCCCATTTGTCTCCAAGACGGTTGCTTCTAGAGATGTTCTCCAAGAGTGCTTTTTTGAATAAAACTCAATGGACAATAGTGTCCTTAACACAAAAGTGACCTACAGTGCGGGGCAAAAAAGTTAGGGCCAATTTAAATGTGACGAAACCCCGTACGTGGCGCCATCTATCAGCAATCAAAAAACTAAGATGACAATCGGGTTTTGGATCATAAAAAAACCCCGCGAGTATGAAATTTCGTCCGATTGTCTCATCTGCGTCCGAAAATATTCACAGAAAACCAAATTAAAATTTAAACACTCTGTATCTTTTAAGCGGAGCCGTCGCGACCACATGTTAATAGGAACTTTTTGTATTGGAATCGGTCAGAGATTCATCCCTTGGAATATCTGCACGTACTTAATTAACACCCTGTATACTGGTCTTCTTTTTTTCCGTGTTAGACTCCGCGGATAAATACATGTTATGGGTGAGGCTGTACTAGAGTCTGTACTGCCAGCCTGGGAGGGTTTCACCTGCTAACAGACTCCGTATTTGCAGAGGATTTCGAGCCCCTGTCGTCATATAACGGAGCCAAGCGGGTTTATTGCTTTTTACTCTGCCATCGCTCTAGAATTTCTTGTGCCTTTCTGGGAAGGGGGCAAGTTTATGTCCCATCCCAGATCTTTGGCACGCAACATCCCCCCTACCAGCGATATTCCCGCCCCTTCCTTTTCTTCGGGGCGGTTTTTTCTTTGTCAGCTCCTTCTTAGTTACTGGTTTACAACGAGAAGTTCGAAGTACCAAAGGTGCTTTCTAGTCTTTTTCCTTCCATCGTTGCAGGGGACACTTTTTGGCACTTTCACTTTGCTAGTCTTTTGACTTGGTTATGCGTGGGTGGATCTCTTTTCATCACCTGTCTTCGAGCAGCAGGTATCTTGGTCTTTTATGTGGAATAGCGTCCCCCGGACAGTGGTCAGAGTTGCCATCTTCATCAACTCATCTGCATGTCCCTGTGTCGCTTGGAACGTCTTGACAGCATGGTCTTTTATGACGTCCGTTATTGACCTATATTTGAGGTTCCTTCTTATCGTCTCGTTGTTAACGTACTAACGCGCGTTCAGAGCCATTCTTAGGACAACGTTTGTCACTGTCTTATGGCTTTTTAGATGCGTCCTGTCCGTATAACCCCATGCTGTTGATTCATGCGTTCGCTGCAGATGACGGTTTGGACGAGCGAAACCTTGTTCTTGAGGGGCAGCTTAGATTTTCTGTTCATCATAGGGTAGAGTTTTCCTCTCGTCATTTTCGCCCTTGGATTGGTTTTGGCGACGTGGTTTCCCCACGTGAGTCCATAAGTACCCCTTGATATGTGAATGTCGCTCCATTGCATCGGCTCGTTTAGATTTACCAGCCTGTCCTCTCTTTTTAGTTTTCTTCCATCATGTAAAGACAATGGCCGGAGTCTTCTCCATGTGTGTAATTTCCATTTCAAAAACTATTGTTTCAGCGCTGTGATTTCCTCTTGTAGGTACTTGACCAGAGGAATTTTTCGTTTGCAAATCTCGCCAGTACCGCTGTGTCGTCTGTATACAGTATCAGTTCCGTTCGTTCCGTCGTCGGAGGATCTGACACGTACACACGGCAATACTATCGTTCCTTGAGGTACTCCTGCTTCTACGATCCTGTAGGTTGAGTAACACCCGTCCAGCTTGATTCCGGACTTCCTGTTGGCGAGAAAGGATCGAACTAGCTTAAGAAGGCGTACTGGGAGTTCTGAGTCCAACAGCCTCACCAGCAGTCCTTTGTGCCATAGGTTGTCGAAGGCGCTTCCTATATCCAACAGTATGTCGGGGTAGCGTCCGTAGGGCTTTCGCTATCCGACTTGAGATCGTTCACAGGATGTAGAGTAGTTATCGATTCTTGTGAATGTATATATTTATGTAGTACACAATGAACTTACGTCTAAATATGTGCTGTTAGAATTTGTTCACCAGAGATTGTGGGAGCCAGGTTTCACCGTGTCCAGAGAAATGAAGCGTCGCAAATGTAAGAGGGTGCGACATTGTGCAACCCTCCCTTTTATACACTCCCTGCCGAACATTCCGGAACATCCCGCCGGAAGTTCTGGAGGCCATTTTTACCGCCGGCTGTTTAAATCGCCTAGGGAACCGACAGATTGTTCTGGTGCACGTCAAACTGTCATAGTGTGACAGTTGACAACTCGACGCGCCGCTGGCTCCGCCACAATTACTGCTCCCGTAGCTTGCTTTCTGTTGAAGCTGTCTATCACGTGCTCAACCATTCTCAGAATTTGAAGTTCAGTCGAGAGATGCTTCCTGAACCAGAATCGTTCTGATGGGATGATTTTCAGTCTTTCCTCGCATTTTTTAGTCTTTTTAGTATCACCTTTTCCACGACCTCTGATATTAGTCGTAGCAGGGTGATGGGTCGGTAATTTTGTGGGAAAAGGCCCGGTTTCGAGAACAGGATGATCCCGGCTTTCTTCCAGTTCGTCGGGAAATGTCTTAATCTTAAGACCGCATTCGTGATGTTAAGTAATCCGGTGATCACTCATAGTGGCAGTTCCCTGAGTGCCCGGATTCCGATCTGATCGCATCCCGGAGCCTTCCTGACTTTGTGATGCTTCAGTATGTCTCTTATTTCATCGGGCGTGCCGTGCCTAATGATTTCTTCTTCCCTGGTCTTCTTTAGACATTGGATGTGTCTGTCGACTTCTTTTTCCCAGTCTTTTGCGTCTTTGTCCTTAGTTTCGCTTCCTCTGAACTGGTTCTTCTGTCAACCGGTAAATGCCTCTGTTTCACCTTCGGAGATATACACTATTCCCCGTTCCTCGTGAATAAGAGGAATCGGTTCTCTTTTTGATTTTATTATCTTAAGTATTTTCCACACACTCCTGTTCTCTGAGTTTAGAGCTTCCGGGCGCTCCTGCTACTGCTGTTCCTTGTGCTCCTGTAATACCGCTTTGACCCTCCTATATAGATGATTCAGGGAATTTTTGTCCGCCTTGGTATTTGTCCTAAATGTCTTTTTCTTACCTCCTTTGCTGAATCAGTCGCTTTGTTTCTTCCGGGACTCCTGCGAGGTAGTTTTTCATCTTGAGTTTTATTATTGTTTCCGAACTGGCTTCTATTGCTCTTTTTATGTCCGTTTCGAATGTTGAAACGGCATCGTCCACTTCAACTTTACTTTGTAGAATGCTGATGATAGACAGATTATTTTGGAAAATTGCCCTCAACAGCTTCCAGCTCATACTTTTTGTTATGAATGTGTCATCTTCCGTCGTCCCGTTTCCTAGAATTCCTCGAATTGGTTTGTGATTCGAGGATTCCTCGTTAATGGCAATGATTTCCACTTCCATGGCTAAGTCCCTGGCAATCGTGATGTCTAGCACGTCATTTCTTCCCACTATTGCAATGCGAGTGGGTTCTTCAGTTGCCATAACATGGACGTCATCCCTTTTTTTAGGAACTTTTTCAGTCGTTTGCCCTTATCATTTGTTGTTCTGCTATGCCAACCTGAGGATTTTACATTAAAATCTTTGATCGCGATGTGCTACCCTCTTTGCCTTCTGAAGGGCGCTTTATCCATATCGTTGAGCAGAAAATCTGTTTGTGGTGGGCGACATCAGGATGTAATCCTCAATCTGCCCTTGCAGGTGTTGATTTCCACTGCTATGGCGTCCATGTGGTCTGTGTAAATTGGCACCAACTGGGTGTTCTGAATATTATCTTCCGTCAGTGGTGCCCTTGAACCTCCTGGATCGTCGTTGTCTTTTCTATGAATTTGATAACCCAGGATTCTAAAATCGTCCGTGGGAATTAGTCTCGTTTCCTGCATGGTAGCTGTATCCAGGCGATGTCCAGGCGTTCTAAAAGCTCCTGTAGTTCTGTTTTACGTCCTATAATACCGATGATGTTCCATGAAATTATCTGCAGTGCTGTAAGTTGTGGATGTGGATCCATTAATATTGCAACTTTGGAAGGTTAGCAAAGAATGCACTCATTGCAAACAACATCATTTCCATTTACTTTAAGACTTATTGGACATCAACAAGTTCTTTTTTGGATTCTTGTTTTTTCTCATTACTCTTCTTTACCACTTCAGCACGGGTCGTTCCTGGTTTCTGGTTCCTGGTGGGTCTTTAATGGTCCATTTTTATTCCTGGATTTTTTGCGCTTTTTGTTGCACGTTTGGTTGCTGCGACAATTTGTCGCACCCTTGTAGCTGGCAGGATGTGGGTCTTCGCAGTTTGCACATTTGGCCGTGATATTCCTTGTTTTCATGCACTTTCCACTGTGATGATTCTCTCCGCACTTCATGCACTTGCCGGTAGTACTACAATAACTTCGGAATTGCCCAAACTTTTGGTACCTGTGGCATTGTGTCGGTCGTGGTTGTTGTCTTTGGGGCTCGACTCGCACTATCAATGCGCAGCACGTTTTGGTCCCGAAAATCTTTTTTTTCTTCCTGTTCTACTTGGACAAGTACCAGCGGCAAGATCCGTTTGTCTTTCTGGCTCTTCATCCTTTTGTACTGAAACCGAGGAGATCTCTTGTTTCAGCAAATCCTCGTTCATCTCGTCCTCTGTAACGTTGTCAGGAAGACGTCCTGTGACTTCTCTCACACTCTCGCCTTTTGGGAGCGAAAAGATCCAGAATTCTTTCTTTTCTTCTTTGAACAGCCTAGTCATTGCTTTGTAGTCATCTGCCGAGTTCGGGGTTATTGCCACTCCTTGTCCTGCCATTTTGGCCTCGTTATATCCAATCTTCTTTGCTCTCAGTCGATTTCATACCGCTGTCCAATCCTTTGCTTTGTTAATTATAATCGGTGGGATTTTCTGCATCTTTGCTTGCCGACTTCGGTTCTCCTTTAGTGTCGTTATTTGGCCAGGTCCTGAAGCGTCTCGGCTCCCTATTTCCCATTTCTGTTTCTTTTATCTCTACTATTCCTCCTGGATTTTCCTCAGATCGATTTCCGTCTCCTCTTCTATGTCTTCGTCCTGGATTACTTGTTCCTGTACTATTTTTGTAGCGTCCTCCGTTCTTCCTCTTTACTTCATCCTTGCCGCTCATAGAGTTTCTGATACTTCGGTCTGCTCCTTTAGCGTCATTTCGAGTTGTTCAACTCGTTTTATGAGTGCTCTATTTACCTCGAACAGATGCTTGTTCAGGATTAACAAGCTTTCCTGGCTTTTCTTCATCTCCTCCGTCGTCACCGCCTCTTCGGCCTCCATGATCCTCTTTTTTGACTGGAGATCCGTGCCGCGGGCTGCTCTTGGCACCGAGGCTGGTTGGTGGTCCTTCTCGCAGGCTTGTTTCAGACAAGGACCATGGTTTTTCACTAACTTAACACTTATTTATGTTTTTATAAAAATATAAACTCGTGTGCGATTTTCTTTTCGCACGCTTGCGCTAAACTGTCGATCCGCACATTCACTGATACCACACACCGACATCACGTGGTCGTAGGCACGTGCGAACGTCACCACACACTTTGTGTAATACATTCTCTACGACTCCATTAAATATAAAAATCCTATGGTGATAAACCATGGGCGTACCCTGGCCAATGTGCCGCTAAGGTAGTCCGCGCTACCCGCCGCGTTAAACTTTGATACCCACCCAACATGGAATTGGTTCTTCGCCGCCAATTCCGCCAAATGGAATTGGGACTGCAATTCTAGAACCGACAAAGTCTATTTTGGAGAATTCCAATAGCGACAAAGCAAATGATTGGGAATTCTCGTCTATCACCTAATAGGTACTACCGGCGTACCCTTAAGGGCTCACGTGCCCTTTCACTAGTACGACTTAAAATTAATAATGATAATCTATAGCTAACTACTATCCTAGAGTGTTAAACCGGACTCAATCATACCAATGCGTTTTTGCTGCGCACTCAAACATCTGTCCAGAAACCAACTCTATATTCCAATAAAACTGGTTTTCATTCCTATTTTTTGTTACAAAGGTTGTTTACTTTTAACGATTTATATATAGACCAATGGGTGCTAATGGGTTGATACCGTGTATTGCGCCCTTTTTGGGCATAGCAACAATCAAACATCTCCTCAGTATTGAGTCGACTGAGCGTTGACCTTCCTCATTTGGAACTGAATTCCAAGTATCGCAGACAACTCTCCACAAATCTTCATTATTGGTTGGTTTTGTGGTGCAAACTCCCTTTTCAGCACCTGTCCATAAATGCTCAATAAGGTTGAGCTCCGGAGATTGAGCAGCCCGCTTCAAAACCTCCACCCTATTGTGGACACGCCATGCCTTTGTCCTTCTCCTCTTGTGTTTAGGATCATCATCCTGCATAACAATCGATCCGATGAGTCTGTTGTCCTCCTCATAAGGAAACATTAAATTTTCCAGGATAAGAACTCGGATAACTTGACCCATGATCCTATCAATGTATCGAACAGATACTGTAATACGAAAAACAACTCCATACCATTACAGAGGAGGCAGCATGTTTTATGGTTGGAATATGGTATGGTGGTGTGTATGGTGGAATGCTTCGTGTTGCATTCAGATTATAGAGGCCTTCTAACATATTGTTTATATCCAGAAAAACCAAAAAGAGCAATTTTTGATTCGTCTTCCTGAAGGAGATCACTCTAACTCAACGAGGGCCAAGGAGTATGCTCTTTTCCAAATTTTAGACAGTTGGACGTTTGTGTATCAGCTAGTTTAGGAAATTTCCTTGGGATACTCCCATGTAAATCTGTTTCAGCCAATTGCCTCCGTACTACAGAAGCATTCGTGTTAACTCTGATTCGAATTTCTATTTGTTCAGATGTTAACCCTACAAAGCTGGCTCAGTCTTGTGTGACATGGGAAGCGGCGCATAGACTGATATCAAAAAAATATTCAAGGAGGTGCTTTTCCACGGGGAAATTACATACAGGGTCCGTCGTATACAGTAAGTCAAAAAAGTACTCGTACGCCTATTGGGGTGCTATATTTCCCCCTGTCTTTCCAATAATTTTGAGAAATCAAAAGTATACAAGGAGCAGTTGTATAATAGGCGTAACAAGGTATTTTCCACCAAAAAAGAGTTCGTACATGTAATTAGTTTGAACTATTTTCTAGTATTACAGTAGTATATGAACATTTCAATAACTCGGGGGCTGCTCCTTAGCTATGTTAACACTCCGTAGTCATCGAAGCATAGAGTTGACCAAATTGCTGGTAACATGTGAAGAAATATTCTGCTATTCCTTGTTTCATGCACACTGAAGCAGATTTTTTTAAATTCGCCCTTTTTCGGATTGGTCCATCGAGACGATCCCATAGATGTTCGATAGGATTCAGATCCGGTGACTGTGGAGGTGCTTTAAGCTGATAGGGAACTTTATATGCGACAAGCATTCGGGCATCAGGTTGGAAGCGTGCTTCAGACCGTTATCTTGTCGAAGACATTAATCCTCAGATACTCCAAGGTTCCCCGTCCCACTTGTGACCACACAAACCCAGACCAAGACGTTCCCGCTTCCATGCTCAACTGTAGGTTGGAAATTTCGAGAATTGATGCATTTTCCAGGTTTCCCGTGCACAAATTTGACTCCGTTGGATCCGAAGAGATTAAATTTACTTTCGTCGGAAGAAATTACTTTATGCCAAAACTCTATCAGTTGGTTTAAATGAGCTTTTCCAAGCTCCATTATTAGTTTAGGATTCTTCCTGCTAATCCATTGTTTTTTTGCAAGCTTTCTGCCATTAACATTATTTTCTCTAACATACACCTTAATGATTTCTGAATGAGCACGTTGAACAGTGGCAGATTCTAATTCAGCAGCTAAAAAGGGAGTAATCACGTGTGGGTTTTTCATAATTCAACTTATAATAGAATTTTCCTTCATTATCGTTACCTTTGAAGGGCGCCCTGGACGCACTCGATCTTCAGCTAAGCCTATACTTTCGTATTTATTTATAGCATGTTGTACAGCACTGACCGGTTTGACCACAGTTTTGGCTATTTTTCGCACGGATTGACCCTGCTAATGATGGCGCACAATAGATTTCTTCACTTCCATGCTCAATTCTTCACCTCTTCGACCCATCATGAATTTTACAACCACCAAAGTGCTTTAAAACTATTTTAGATATTTAACTGAACCAACCCGTTTCGATACTTCATCAGAAATACCTGAAAGTCATGAAAAGGGCCAATTTTTTGGAACCGTACGAGTACGGTGCTGGAATTTTGAATTTTTGTTTATTTCACATTTGCAATAAATATCATTCACTTCTATTTCGTTCTGGAGAATACCTCATTCCACACATTATACAGGGTGTTTGGTTTACCGATACACATCCGAAAGAGGATGGAAGGTAGGATGATTGTGGACGCATTTGACCACATACCGGGTGATTCACGGTCGATGGTGGGTTAGACGTTTCTGGAAGACTGATATCGCGATCTTTCTGAAAATTTGCATAAGCAGACAAATGAACTTGCTCTATCGACGTAAAATATTTTCAGTGGTGCAGTGTTGCCGGTTCTATCAGAAAGTACTAGCATCTCCGATATTTTAAATGGGACACCCTGTATATTACTATTGGTGGCAAATCAGGATACATTTCATCAAACTTTCTGCATGTCCTTGCTATAATTTGGTCACATTGTCCATGTAAAATAAGTAATTTCATCAACACTTCATTTGAATAATTGTTTTTCGGCATTTTCTCACTGTTTTCGACTTACTATTCTTAAAAATTGCAACAACGCCGCCTGTCAAACTGTTCAAACAATTGCATAGTTTTCAACAATTATGGCGTCCCAGACCCACCTTTGGCAAATATCTTTAAATAATTCAATTTAAAGACAAAACAGCTTTCATTTTCGAAACGTGATGGTTCAGGTATAGGGATATACCACGTCATTTTAAAGGAAATTTAATTATCTTTCAGCATGGCCAGTAATATACAGAGGACTTCATTTGAAAAACACACTTTAGACACTTTTACTGTCTACCCGTAAGACTATTAATATTGAGCCACCCTGTACAAGACAGAACATTCTTATTTACATGCAACGAATTGATGAACCTTTTACAAATTATCTTCCAAATTTCGTTCTTCTGTGAATTCAAATCATGTTATAACATAGGTTTTATTAAAGCCCTGACTTTGAGCAAAAAATTAGAAAATTAAGTAATATTCCGAAAACTGCTAGAGATAGGTATAGGAAGTGAAATGCAGAAGTTATTGGTATGCAATGTAGAACTCAAAAATGAAAAAATATACAGGGTGTTCCATTTAAAATATCGGAGATGCTAGTATTTTCTGATGGGACCGGCAACACTGCATCACTGAAAATATTTTACGTCGATAGAGCAAGTTCATTTATCTGATTATGCAAATTTTCGGAAAGATCGCGATATCAGTCTTCCACAAACGTCTAACCTACCATCGACCGTGAATCACTCGGTACCACAATTTTAAATATCATCCTCCCCACATCAGGTTACACCGAGAACTGAACATAAATGCTTGTGGCCCTCGTATGCCATCTTGTGAATAGGCCTGCAAGAAGTGAACGAAAATAAGAATTTCTTGAAATTCGTGCCCTTTCCAAATGAAACCAGCTTCACAAATTGTGAACGAGTGAATTTTAAAAAAATATTCACTACTGATCTGCGAAAAATCCTCACTGGACACGACAATTAGCCGATCGACGATGGTGGTGTGTAAACGTGTAGCGTGCGATACTGGACAGCAAAATAATTGGTTCATATTTCATTGATGGCTCATTGAATGGATTTAAGTATCAAAACTTCTAGAATCAAGATTTGCCTTTATTACCGGAGGACATTAATTTGGAAACTCGTCCGATATGGTTTCAGCATGACAGTTGCCCACCTCATTAGGCCTTAACTTCTCGAGAAACTCTATCATAAATATCCTCACTGATGGATTGGGCATGATGGAACTATTCATTGTCCAGCACGATCGCCTGATTTTACCCCATTCGACTTTTTTTTATAAGACTATCTGAAAGAAGAAGTGTATTCAACAGTGTCCTCAACGTCCAAAAACATGACTAAAGAACTGGGGATGCTGGTGTTTCTACCACTTCCGAAGTTTTAATGTCCGCTCAGCGAGCATTGAAGATGTGATTAAGAAAATGGATTGATGAAGGTAATGGACATTTTAAATATCTGCTTCATTTCATGTTTGATTTGTTGTGTTTGTCGACATAAAAATTTAATTACAGTTTTATTTATAAACTTAATTCTAACTGAAATTAAATTAAATGTTTACAGACTGTTTTCTTCCTTTGAACTCTATAGAATGCACCAAAAAAGAACAGGTGCTCATTTAAATAACAAAAAATATGATATTATTTTGGAATCAGGATACACTTCTGACTTTAGCGCCATCTGTCGCGAGTTTAAAAAAAGTTTCAAAACAAATCTCATGTCATTTTTCTGATAAAATCCGAACTTTCGTTTCCATTTAAAATTTCCAATTTGCCACCGCTACAGCCGCGATGGGATTGGGGAGTCATGTTTGGTGTCACTGAATGCACCCTTTCGAGGCAAATAAATCTTATTTGCAACTTTCTTCAATACGATACGTAATTTTCGAAATATTCCAATTTGTGAGGTTAAATGGACCACCCAGTACATATTTGCGTTATGGACAGTATTCTGTAACATGCTATCAATGAAAACAAGTGACCAGCAATCGAACGCTGATTGGTCATTTTTAGCATACTTTTTTACACCACGAAGATGAACTATAATATTTTCTCGACGAGTTCTTGTTGCTTTTGTTGGATAAAGTTTTTGTCGACGTGTACCGTCCTTACCAACAAAAGATGGAACTTTCGGCACTTTTTTAGGTGGCTCATTTTGTTTAATAACCTTGTCGGCATCTTCTTCAGAGTCACTATCAGTTTCTGGTCTCTATTACCATCAGATTTCATCCACTCCTGATTTTGTTTCGTCAAATTGGATAATAGTATATTGTCGTCAGATGTAATGCTTTTTTTGTGAGAACGTGGAGAATATTCTTAAGACACCCGGCTTGATCCGTCGCCGGGTAGTGTGGAATTCGACCAACCATTATATCGTCCGCCTACCCACTAAAACCACCTCCTCTCTTTTGCCCCGGAACTACCTTTCGGTATCACTTCGGAGACGCCTTTTCTCTGGACTAGGTGCGGACACGATTCCGCACCTCACACTTCTTCCTTTCATTTTCCCTTACGATCTTCTTTCTCAGTACCTTTGCTATCATTCTCTTAAAAATCCCCCTATTTCTCCTTACTTTCCACCAATTTTTTTCCTATTTGCTTCGGTTCAGGTCAAGTCCGCCTTACCTTGCCTCCCCGCGATAGCTCTCCCCTTTTAGACACACCTACAACGTGTGTTCCAGAGTTTCCTCCCTTTCGTCACAATACCAGCATTCAACACTCCGTTTCTCCCTGATCCGTCTCAGGTATTTCCCGAACACCCTGCACCCGGTAAATACTTAAACCAACATATATGCGCTCTTCGTCCATTCTCACTCACAATCGTACCACGTCCGGATCCGGGGTATGAAGGTCTTCGCCTAACTCTCATACTTCTCCCATTCCTCCATCACCCATATTCGCGCTTTGCTCCTTCTTTCTCTCCCTATTCCCACATCATGCACCTCTCCTTCACTCTGATTCTCACCGGTGGTATTTTGGCCAAGGCCAACACCGCAGCGGCCAAAGCCCTCCTCTCAACATTAGCCACCCGAAGTGCTGACAAACGATTCGCCTTCTTCAGAATGGTGTCGTCCCTCCTGTATGCTAGTTCCATGTGCCAAACAGGAGCCACGTACAACAGGACTGATGATGATGGTGCCATCAACTGTCTCCTCTCGTACTCAAAACCATTCATTCTTGAAAGTATGCCCTCGAGCTTACCTAGCACTCACGCCACCATATTGACTGTTCATCTCTGCATACTCGCCGAAGCGAACATTCCTACCGAAACACTCTCCCAGGTATTTCATGCATTCTTGACTTTCGTATCTGATATCATCCAATCTCAGTCACGCTCCGAATCTTTCTTCGACCGGCCCAGACCACCATCTCACTCTATCCGTGACCATGCTAAGTCCCATGTTACGAAAACTATCAACGACCAGTTTTATAACCCCCTTGATCCTTGTCTGCTAGGTTACCCCGCCCCCCGCTGTGACCAACAACGCAAAGTTATTCACATATGACAACGGTGTGACACCACGTAAAAATCTCACCATCAATATCCCGTCGTAAAACAGGTTCCACAAGACGGGGCCCAAAACGGACCCCTGAGGAATCCCACACATCATTTCCCGGACTTCTCCTTCAGGCAACACCAAAACTCGATCTTACAGGTAGGTCTGAACTACGTTCAAGAAGCTTTTGCTCACCGGGGTCCTCCACAGAATATTCCCGAAGGGGTAAAATTTATAGTCATTATGACACAGAACCCCGCGTGCGTGTAGCTTTTCCCCCTGATCTGCTCCACCAGCCACATTACGATCTGCATGGTGTCAATGGTATTCCTACCCTTGACGAATCCAAACTGTCTCTCTTTCACCATTCCGTGCACTTCGGCTTCTTCCAACAATCTGGTCTTGATAAACTTTTCTGTCACCTTTCTCAGTTCATCCACCAGACAGATAGGTCAGTACGAGAGCTCCGATCCCAGATGACATTTCAGTTTCTCCACCAGTACCAGTCAAGTCCTCCTCCAAACCTTTGGATACTCACCCGAGGTTAAGATGCGATTGATGCAGCCCTCAGATACACCTTCAAGATCGCCTTCGGTAACCCGTTCAGTCTTGGGGTTTTGCCGCTCCTGAGCCTTCCTATCGCCTACCGAATCTGCTTCTCCGTCTCCCTGATTACGTCGACTGACCTCGTCTTTGTCCTCTCTCATTTGACTCGTGCCTTCACCAAACAAAGCGTGTCCACCTGCCTGCTCATTTCTACGACAGGCAGAAGACCATTGCTAAATCGACCAAGTTTCCCGGCCACGATCTTGTAATCGAGACCCCAGGCATCTGTTTCCAGTTTCCCACAGAGCTTTTTCCACGTCTCCCTCTTGGCTTCCCGTATGGCTACCTTGAGAGCATTAGTTACTTCTTTATGCTCCTCTTTTACTCCTATTATTCTTCCTTCCTCTCGTTCCCTCCCTTGTCCATCATCTTCTCGCTTTTACACACATATTCCTCCTCTCCGTAATCTCGTCGTTCTACCAAAACACCACTCTCTTCAATCGCCCATTCCTACCATCCCGCTTCCTCAAAAACTCGTCGCAGGCACAACTTTTCTCCCGAGTTCTATCCTCGGAGGTTTTGACGACTGTCATACCCTCATGTTCTATCTTTCTCTCTATTTATTCATTTTCTTGCCCTTGAAATCCATCGCTAGATGACCCCTGTCCGGGTTAGTTCCCCTCATCCTGGGAAACGAAGAGGCTGCCAGCAAGACCTTTCTCTTGGAAACTGAAATCTTTTCTTTCTCCTCGGTTCCCACCGTCGTGCTCCTCTTCCCTGTCCTCCCGGGTTTGGTCGGCCCGCAATCGCCAGCTCCTCCTTATCCTCAGACTGGTGGTCTTCCCCATGCACAGTATCTGCAGGCCTGACCTCCGTCCTCTTCAACTTTTGGGGACAGGTGCACCCCGGTTTCACCACGCTATGGCAGCCTATTTTACACTATAGTCAGTACCGCTCTGCTCGGCAAGCCGCCGCCTTATAGTCCTTCCCCCCTTACCTGACGCACAAGCGTGAACGATTTCCCCCTTACATTTTCCTGCTGCCCCCCCCCCCCCCCCCCCACCAACTATAGCACTAGCCAGTGTCCTGGCGCTTCCGCAGTCGGCAGTTTGAAATTCCGACCCGTAACCCGGCCCACGCCGTCCGCCGCTGAGTCGCCCTCCACCAATAAGGTGACGTTTGGGCAGCTACAGAAGTTGCGTCTGGATTACAGCAGCCGTGACTGCTGCACCGTCCCCGCTGTATCTACCGTTCCTCCCCGGTGGTCACCCAATCAAGGGCGAAAATCTGGAAGACCACCGATCGTCTCGTTCCCCCACGAACGAAACCTTCTCCCAGCTATTTGGCGAAGAGATGCCTCAGATCTCACCCCATACCTCCATTAGACACGGTCCGAAGGACCTCGCTCTTTTTTGTTTCACTTACCGTGCCTTTTTCCATCCCCGATTCCCTTTTGACTACCACTTGTCGCACCCTCTTCAGGGTTAGGAGGTAGAAGGCCCCCTCCTCTCTAGTCACGAAGAAGATGACTTCCTTCTTCCGGCTCCCTCTTGGTCAGTTCTTGCCCCGGAAGGTAGAGAGGGAACCTCACCTCGTTCCCCTCCTTCGCCAGCTATGCGAGTTTCCTCAGTTTTCAGGGTACCAATCCCGGAACCTAAGGAACCACCATGCTTGTCCTCCCCTCCCCCACGCAACTCTGACCAAGTCCTTTAGCGTTGCGTAGATCATCTCTGGAATCAGATCCCTACGCAGTTGTCGGTAAAAGACATAGCGCTCCGTCTTACCTCCCCAACGCAGTTTTCAGAACTGTACCAAGAAGGGCATTTCCTTTCCTCCTCCCGTGCCATCGTCGCTCTTGATGGTAACAGAGTCGCCACACTCTCCTCCACCCTCTTCCTATTCCCTCTTTTGTACGGTATACTGGTGAATAATAGCATCTCCAGGGAGAGGGCAAAGAAGAAGAGGAGAAAAACTTCTCCCTCACCAGTTGGTTTGCCGCCCCCTCCAACACCCGTCTTACTCTCGTCTCCTCTCACGATGCTAGAGAGTTCCCTTGTTCCTGCACTATTCCTTGATTTCCTGTATTCATCTCCTTTGGGGGGTTCGCAGCACCTTCCCGCTCCTTGCGAACCCATCCCCCTCTCTGCTAATTTCCGCTCTCTTTCCACCAGCTTTCACGCCTCAGGCAAGCTATCTTTGCGTTCCCTTATTCACTCTTTAGAGTATTTGCCCCCCCCCCCCCCCCTCGGGCCAACGATGAGAACTGCGCTGGTCACCGAAGGTCTTACCCGGTTGGAGCTGGTGGCGAGATTTTTACCCGCCTAGGATACCTGTTTCGACAAATCACTTATACCTAAAACCATAAATATAACTTTTGTTTATTTGTTCCCAGATAGGATAGGACACTCTGAAGAATGGATATTGGACAGGATTAAGGTAAGTAGGACAAATAGCACTTTCGGAGGTAAACGCAATTTCAGGTGGGGAACTCCACGAGCCCGCCAGACTCGTGGGGTCGTTCGGGACTGAATTTCCACCCAGCCTTGCATCTTCCATGTCACTTCAAGAATAGGGAGGTGTTTATGATGACATCACCACGTGATCCCAACGGACTTCCGCTCTCTTGGTCAGCTCCGGCAATGATAGCATTGCAGCCATCACCACCAAAACCCCCAGAAGTTTACGGTATAACAAGTTTTCGTTCCGGCCTTGTAGTTGTTAAGCTACAGTCATTCCTTATGACTCCCACTAACCAGCAACTTCCAAGGAAAGTATTGGCCACTTCTCTATTCGCCACCAACCTTTTTTTTTAGCATGAAAAAATCTTTTATAGACGAAGAAGCCTTGAATGTTTGACTGCCCCAACAGTGTTAGATTCCTCCTTCTAAAGAAGTTTACCAACTAAAACTCCACGATATTCTCCTCTCTTTTGCACCTATGTCCAAAACCGCCTTTCGCCATTGTTGGACTTTTCATCCTTTGTGATGACGGGATATTTATTTGCATTATTATTTGTTATTTTGTTTATTCCTTTATTTATTTATTTTGTTTATTCCTTTATTTATTTATTTTGTTTATTCCTTTATTTATTTATTTGTTTCTTTTGTTCATTTTGTTTATTCCTTTATTTATTTATTTTTTTAAAATACTTCTTAGCCACGCTACCCAATTCATCGAATCACATCTTCCAGTTTTTGCTTCATTAGTTTTCCAATCACACTTTCGATTATATCCCAGCAATGCTTTGATGTCAACATTTTCTGCATCAAGTTATTTCTCTGCAATTTCGCCTTAAGTTGTCTCTCAACACCCTGTCTATTCTTGAACCTTTTTTCACATTGATACAAGGTATGTCCTGCGGTACCACCAGCTTTATTACAGGGTCTGCATGTTGTTCTGTCGCTTTTTTTTATATTGTATTTGTAAACCTCGAAACATCTACGTCCCGTGAGTACTTGCGTTGGATGATAATCTAATTCGTCGTGTTTTCTATCTGACCAGGGCTTTATGTTTGGAATCATCCTCCTAGCAGTCTCTGCAGTTTCCCATCGCCGCTGGCACGTTGAAACACTCTGTCTTCTTTCCAGCCTTTTGGCCCTGGATGCCGCCCCCATCGTTCTGGCACGTTCTTCGGCCAAGATGTCCGCAAGAACGAGAATTCCTTCGGTTGACGCCGTCCGATATGCCCGCGGGCTTCGAACTGCTATGGTTCTTTGAAAGGTAAGTAGTTTTTTTCTGTATTTTACTATTTTACAGAGTTGAAACCATACGGGGGCTGCATGCTCGGCAACCGTGGCCAAAATCCTCCTTCTACACTCTGACGGCCCTTTCGTTCGAGGCATCAGTTGCAGGAGCGCCGATGCAGCCTTCGTTGCCTCTTCTGTTGCATGCAACAGGCGCTTTCCGAAGTTCAGACGTTCGTCGAGGATTACGTCCAAGTACTTCATTCGATTCTGCGGTTCAATCTCTAGATCATGTATTTTAAATTTAACATTTTCACAGTGCTTCCTTCCAGATGTCATAATGGCTTCTGTTTTTTCAGGTGCAACTTCCAGCTGACTTTCCGACATCCAGTCGCAGATCCTACGAAGGGCTTCGTTTCCCAGGTAAGTTATTTTTTCCATGGTTTTAGCAGTGAGGACCACCGCGAGGTCATCGGGAAAGGTCACCATTTCGACCCCAAGGGGCAGCTCCATCGACAGCAGGCCGTCATACAAGATACTCCAGAGAACCGGCTCTAGGACCGATCCCTGGGGTACCTCTGCAGAGGTACGTGTTCGCGTATCAGGATCAATTTCTATTTTCCTATTGCACAAGTACCTACCTATTATTTTTTGCAGGTATGCTGGAAGGTTTCTCTTCGCCTGCTCCCTCGCTATTAGGTTCCAACTCGCTGTGTTGGAAACGTTACGGACGTCAATGGTAATCAGTGTGTAAATTCCTCTAGTTTTAAGCGTTTTGTTAATTTCTTTTGTGGCGATATTGTAAATAAATTTAATTGCATCAATAGCAGATTTGTTTCCTCTGAAGCCCAGTTATCTATCATTTAATCGCTAATCTCCTCGTAATTTTACTTTTGTTCTTGAGCACACAAGGTGTTCAAAAAATTTTCGTATTGCGCCTATATGACGAATTAGCCGGTACTTAATGAGCTCATTTTTACCCTTAAAGGGTTTTTCTAACAGTACAATTTTGGAAATTTTCCATCCTTTTGGATCGTCTCCTTTTTTTAATATTTTATTAAATATTTTAAGTACATAATTTGATCCTAACTTCACTATTAATTTAATTAATTCACCAGGGATTCCATCCCTACCAGGTGCCCTTTTGTTTTTTAATTTGTTTACTGCTGTTCTCAGATCTTCGTGCGTGAAAGGGATAATTTGTCTGTCTACAGGGCGAGTCTAAAGTAATGGGACACAGAGCAACGATGGATTTATGACATAAAAATAATGCGATACAGCTAAATTTATGTTTTTTAACGATCCAAAAAAGTTATGTTGTTACATGTCAACAAGTAGAAAAAATGGGAATTTAAGTTATAATATCTCGAAAACCGTTGCTCCTAGCGACACCAATAAGGTATAACTTTTTTAACTAGGAAAGGTAGGGGAACAAATTTTATGAGGACAAAATGGCGTACGCCGTGGCACAAAAAAGTTTAAATGGCTTAAATGACTCCTAATTGTCGATTGTGGCACCCTCTAGAAGATACACCGAAATCGTCGATAAATTTGAATTGATCATCTCCAAAAACCCCTATGTAAGAAATTTCGTGAAGTTAGCCCGAACTGTTCCAGAGATATTAAAGAAAATTTGATTTAATTTTTCAACTTTGGCACCCTGTATCTCAGTTATTTTCAACTTTTGGTATAACATAAATTTAGCTATATTGCATTATTTTTATGTCACAAATCCATCGTTGCTCTGTGTCCCATTACTTAAGACTCACCCTGTATATTCATTAATTGAAAATTTGGCTCATGCGTGTTCAAAAAAAGCTCTTTATTTTTATTTTTCTTCCTTTATCGACATGTTTATTTTTACAAATCCATTTTTTACCTATTTTAAACCCATTTCCGCAGATATCATCATTTATTTCTTCGCACGTTTTCCTCCACTGCTCATCCTTGGACTTAAGAATGGCTCTTTTTAGCTCTAATTTGGCTTTCTTACATTCACCATTTAGTTCTTAAAATCCTTTAGCTGTTGCCTTCTTGCTAGCATCACTCTCACTTTTTTAATGCGTTTTTTTCTTAATTCATTTACATTGGCATTCCACCAATACACTTTTTTTTTTTATATTTTAGGACTTTTTTAGGGACAGATCCCTCGCAGGCTGCTATAAGATTTTCTGTTAGGCTGGTGTACATCTGACTTTCATTTGCTACTTCACAAAAACAAATTTCAAAATTTCGAAAAACACCAGTTTTGTGATCATTTTTTTCTGACGCTGCATTTTTAAAGAAATTTCTCTAATACGGCAACGCCGCAACCAATTTAAAAAACGTTTAATGTATTTTCCTTCTAAATTAAGGTTTCATCAAATGGCGTAAAAAAAATTACGGGTTGCCATTTGAAAAATTATAAATTTATGCTGCCCAGCGAAAACGGAACACTCTGTATAAACAAAAGTATTATTAAATCATGCAGCTTTCCAATATAAACGAGTACCGTACTAAACATTCCATATTGATATTTGTACAAAGACACCGGAACCGAGGTCGGAGTAATGGCGAACCCTGTATATAGAGTCATTCACGGTGAATGTCCTATTAAAAGCTTACGGGGTTCTAATATAGCTGCAGATCTGAAATTATGGAGTTTGATCTGTTGATTTAAAACGTGGGTATCGTTGCGACGTTGACAGATCTACGTGTAACTATGTTATTTCAAACGGCACACCCTGTATTTCATCACATTTTCGAATTTCCCGGAAGATTTGAACCCCAATTTGCCTATCACATGCCACAGCTATGGTGAACCATTTTCGAAATAAATATTAGAATCTTTGAGAGTAAAAGGCACCACTTATTAGTTGATTCGGTTAGGAGGAGACTATGGGTTAACAATGTAAAATAAACGAAATTGTTTACATTATTCATAATAAACTGGATCTACGTAATATAAATAAAATTAGAGATTTTGCTGAAAATCTTTATTAAAAAATTTATAAAAGAATATTTGCCAATATCTCAAAAACAACTGATAACAATTATATTAATGTATAATACTTTTCGATGGAGAATTTATTGATCTTTCAGTTGCCATCCGAAAATACAGGGTGTTCTATTTAAGATTCTCATTTAATGCTCACATTCATATCCTTCTGATATCGCACTAATTTTTCCACGCCCTGTATGTAAATCCAAAAAATGTATAATATTGAAAGGTACAGGTAACCAATGAGAGTCTGTAGCTCAAATTTCAACTCTGCAGCTGTGATAGCTGAAAAGATATGCGCTTCTCAATTTAGAACTGTGTGTTGCCAGATCGGTAAAAAAAAATCATTTATCTCGAAAACGGTTCATCATAGCTGTGGCACGTGATAAGATAAACTGGGGTTCAAATCTTCCGGGAAATTCGAAAATGTGATGAAATACAGGGTGTGCCGTTTGAAATAACATAGTTACACGTAGATCTGTCAACGTCGCAACGATACCCAAGTTTTAATTCAACAGATCAAACTCCATAATTTCAGATCTCTAGCTGTATTAAAACCCCGTAAACTTTTAACAGGACACTCTCCGTGAATGACCCTGTATAATTGTGATGGCTTAGGGACTCCTCGTCCATAACTTGCCAATTTTTCATTTAGCTCATCGAACTTTCGCTGCAAAGCGTAAGGTCAATAATAGACGAACTTCGGAACCTTCCCAAGGTAGGTATGGTTCCATTGTTTTGTATCACCAATCTATTTTCAACCATGAGCTCTCGCATTATCAGCCCTTTTTTGTAGGGCGTTTCTCCACCCTAATCAGATTCCTTAGCATTGTAGTCCCCTGCAAATATTTTATTTTTATCATCTTGTTTACTAATATTTTTTAGTTTTTCTAGGTATTCTCTGGAGCCATTTGGACGCAGCCTCGGCGAAGCAACTCAGCAACAAACCGTAAGATTTTTAGTCTGGACATGTACACCCCCTTCATCTGATCCATATATTCCCTTACAGGAAGATCGTCCGCAAAAACCCCTCCCGCCTCAAGCGACCGCTCGTCTGTGCACCATCTTGAATTACTTACAGCTTTTCTGTTAAGCTCTGCCGATGTCACTACATCACTATATCAATTTTATCATGTTTTATTTTTCGACTTAATAAATCCATCACTAGTTTATTCGTGTTTAAATTTATTTGTAAAATACGTATATTGCTATTTTCCATTTCTTGTTGCAGGTAAGTGTAGGTAGATATACAGGGTGTTTCCTAATTACGGTACATAACTTCGGGAGCGCATTCTACAGCTAAAATAAAGGTAATTTTCTTACGTAAACTGCACCCCAAAAATGCCTCGTTGCGGAAATACAGGGGGTGAAAATTTCTTAAAAAAATTGCAATTTTTTAAATATTTCCGAAACTACTAGAGACATTTTAATGAAATTTTGCAAAGTTTGGGAGTTAGCAACCGTTCGTACTCTACGTCAAAAACAGTGGCTGTTGTGTAACCAGCGGCGTGCGGGCAGGATGATTGCTGGATATTTTAAAGGAAAAATGTGGTACGCCACTGTTCTTTTCCAATATTTTCTTCCTTTTTTAATTACGCGTTGGATTTGGAAGAAAAAAGGTCTCGTGACCTTTTTTTTCGTAGGACGCACCGTTTTCGAGTAAATAAATAAAAAAACATTGTGGCTAAATTGTTTCATTCTTTTTTTATTATTTTTAAGAGAAGAAATACTTCTATGAAGACATAAATATTTTCGTTGTGTTCTTGCCTGTTTGGTACCGAAATTGTCGACATTTTACTAGCCAGCAACACCGTTTATTTATCTGTGCGTGAGGCATTGAAATTCGATAATGAATAACTTTACCAACGCTGAAATGGTTCAAATGCACTTCATGTATGGGAAGCGCGCGCATAAGGCGAGGGTCGGGGTGGTCGACTGCCTTTCAGATTTTTGGTCTTGATGAGATTACCACGGGGGAGGAAGTGGTGAGGACGGTAGCGATCGTGGCGGGGATGGAGAGGCAGCGGCTTCAACTGATGAGCCTTCGCCCTAGCTACGGAAGCTGCCAAACCGCCACCCTCCTCGTTAAAGGAAAGGTAGCTGCGGCAGCGAGACGGGTGGGGGGCCTGAGAGTCGGCATCTCCAGGTGCAGACTCAGAGAGAGGCAGGAGACCGAGCGCTGCTACAGGTGCTGGGGGCGAGGGCACAGGGCAGATGAGTGCAGGGGGAGGACCACTCCCGATTACGTGCGCGGTGCGGCACGGAAGGCTACAAGGCGGCGCACAGTGCCCCTATGTAACAAAGAGGGCCATAGCGCGGGTGTAAGTCACCTCCGGCTCAACCGATAGGTGGGAGTAGAGAGCCAATGACACCACCACCACCAATAACCGAGGGGGGCAGGAGGAAGAGGAAGGAACCTAAGGCGATGGAAACGTCGATGAGCCGAAGGTCCAAACCTCAACCCCCAAGGTATTGGAGAATGGAACGACGCCGGTGGAGGCAGAGAAACCCAAGACCTCCACATCAAGGGCGGAGGAAGACAATGGGGGGAAGGACGCTTTCCTGGCAATTAGGTTCCTGAGATCACTGGTCACCAAGGGGAAAATGGGGGAATAGGAAGAGGACAAGGGTGAGTGGTGTGAGTGTGTAAGTGCAGGTAAGTGAGTGTATAGCTACGACCGAGGCCATGCCAGGTACGAGCAATGGACTACTGTGCGTCCAAATCAATCTGGACAGTGGCCGTCTTGCAACGGACCTTATGTTGCAGACGATCAGGGAGAGCGAAGTCAGCGTCGTGTTCGGGCAGGAACTGGGTAAGACGAATGGAAAACTGCTCAGGGACAGGTGCGACAACACTTTCATCTGGCTCCCGCCGGATGTCAGTGTGTGGTCGGTCTACCGGAACCGGAGGTTCGTTGCTGCGGAGATGGAGGGCGTAACTTTAATCTCGGCGTATTTCCCCCCGAACCAGAACCCCGCAGAATTCTCTGCGTGGCTTGTTCGGCTGGAAAGGTACTTGCGGAGGCTGAACGGCGGAAGAGTCCTCCTAACAGGGGACTTGAATGCCAAGAGTGCGCACTTTGGCACCGACGTAACGAATGCCTTCAGCCGGGTCTTGGAGGAGTTCCTCGACGCTACGGAACTTGCCTCCCAGACCACCGGGAGCGAGTGGACGTTCGGCAATTGCAACGGGACGTCGCTGGTCGACGCAACGATGGTAAGTGCGAGAATTGTAGTGAAACACTGGAGAGTGAAAGTGGGTACGGAGAGTGGTATTTGCCACAGGTACATCGTATACCACGTGAAGAGGGGGAGGGGTGTATCTGGGGAAGTTGCGAATTAAAGATCGAAGAGAAGCGGAAGGATGTTGAATGCGAAAGCGTTAGGGAGAGTGAAATAATACATGGAGACGAACGAAAGCAGTCTGGGTGCAGTCTATACTCCCGAGGGAATAACTCGGGAAATTGCTGACATCTGTAACGAATATATGATAAAGAAGGTTAGAGGAAAGAGGAGAAAGAGAAGGGAAGTGTACTGGCGGAATGAGGAGATTGCGAATAAGAGGAAAGTGTATGTGAAAGCGAGAAGAAAGGTGGCGAGAGAGAGAGAGCAAGGAGAGATCGGAGAGTGGAAGAGATAGAGAATGAATATAAAATGAAGCGCAGAACCCTCAAGGAATCTATTCGGGATGCCAAGAGAGACGCATGTAAGAACGTATATGAGGAGCTGGAAACGAACGTCTGGGGTCTCGGTTGCAAGATTGTGACCGCGAAACTTGATCGTCTTAGGGCTGGTCCCCTGCCTGCTGCATAAATACATAGACAGGTACGCACGTTCTTCCCGACAAGACTCGTGATGGGAAAGGGTGGATATGGGGGAGACGATATCCCGCGAGTTACCATGGAGGAGATTCGACAAGCGGCCATCGCCATCAAGAGTCGTAAGGCTCCGGGACTAGACGGGATGCCGAACGAGGTTTTGAAGCTGTATCTTGGGGCAGTGCCCCAAAGTACGGTAGGTTGCGTGAAAGGCATTTTGACCTCGGGCGAGTACCCTAAGGTTTGGAAAAAAACTCGACTAGTACTGGTGGAGAAGCCCAAGCTCGAGCCGGGGGATCACGCCTCTTATCGCCCGATCTATCTGGTGAACGATCTGGGGAAAGTGGCAGAGAAGGTGATAAAGACCAGACTGCTGGAGAAAGCCAGTTTGTACGGAATGGTGAGTGAAAGGCAGTTTGGATTCATGAAGGGCAGAAGCACCATGGACGCCATGCGGTTGGTGGTGGGGATTGTGGAGATCAGGAGGACTAGCTAAAGGTACGCAGGCTTCTGCGTCATGGTAGCAATTGATCTAAAGAACGCATTTAATTCGGCGTTCTGAGATCTCATTGGCGAATTTCGGAGAAGGTCGCAGGTAAGCAGGTATCTCGTAAACGTGGTTCAGAGATACCTGGAAGATCGGTATTTGGTGCTGCCAGACGAGGAGACTCGAGAACTGGCATGTGGGGTTCCTCAGAGATCTGTTTTGGAGCCCGTCTTGTGGAACCTGTTCTATGACCGGATACTGACTACAAATTGTCCAAACGGCGTCCTCCGGTTACATACACGGACGACGCAGCGTTGGTGATCGCGGGAAGAGATAGGACAACCCTAGAGGCGAGAACCAGGGAAGTCATGGAACTGGTTGCCGATATCTTCCGTAGCAAATGACTCAGTATGTCAGTGGATAAAACGGAAATGGTGCTCCTGGCCGAAAGACGCAAAGTCCGAATTATGAGTTTAAGAATGGATGGCATCGAATATGCGACGACGGAGCATCTGAAGTACCTTGGAGTCTGGTTCGGGAGGGATAACCGCTTTGGCAAGCATACCTGACGAACGGTCGACAAGATACGGAAAGTCATCGATAAGCTTGAGGGCATTTTGCCTAGAGTGAAAGGACTAGGGTACGAGAGGAAGAGACTGATGGTGATGGCAGAGCTGGCGTATGGTAAGTAGAACGCCATCTTGGAGAGGGCAAATTATAGGCTCGCTCTAAGGGTGGTCTATGCGTAAAGGGCGGCACCGGCCGTGTATGAATGGGAGAGAGAGTGGGGCGGGTATAAAGGTTGTATAAAAACCTTCATACCTAGTATACAAGCGTGGTACGAATGCGAATGGACACGGTGTAATTATGAGCAGTCTCAGGTGTTCATCGGGCACGAGGAGTTTCGGGAAATACCTGAGACGGATCAAGGTTCAAAGGAGTGCGGAGTATTCGGTCTGTGGTGAAAGGGAGGACACCCCGGAGCACACCTTCTGGGAGTGTGCGGAATGGGAGGGCTATCGTTTCGCGGCGAGGAAGGGGGGACTCACTAAACCGCGATACGATAGGGGACGAGCGTGTGGAGTGCAAGGAGAAGTGGGATGCGTTTAGAAGGATGGTCAAAAGAATCGTGAATGGAGAGATTGTCAGAGAGAATGATAGAAGAAAGAGCGGGGTGAGGACCGGAGTCCCCGCCTAGACTGGAGTAGGCGTCCCACCGAAGCAATACTTAAAGGTAGTCCCAGGAGGCAGAAGAGGAGAGCTGGTTTTACTGGATGGGCGGCTTGATGTGGCAGCTAGCTCGAATCCTATTCTGCCCAGTCGTCAAACAGGCCAAAAAAAGGTGGAAAGCGTTAGCTCCTCTCTTTTGTCTCCTCAATTTAAAATAACGACATTATTTACTTCTCCCTTTCCTATGATTTCTCCCTTATTTAGTTTCAGAGACACAATTTCTTTGGAAATGGTTTTAATGTCCTTTCAGCATGTACCCACGAAGTGAGGTCTTCTATTCGGTAAGTGTCTGACTAAACTAACGCTGGTATAAATGTTGTCGTGTACAATAACTCTGCCTTAATTTAGGTTTTCATTTAGGTATTGCCCCCAAAGAATCATAACGGTATTCGTAGAAACAGATCCTTCGTTTGTCCAATAGAAAAACTAGTGGTTCAATCTTATGGAGCCAACTATTTGGCCGAAAATTTGGGATCCCCTGAAATCTGTTTCTTGGCATAACCCTTGGCACCAGGGTATCTCTGTATAAAAAGTGTTTGCTCTAATACGCCTCTATAGATGAATATGGAACTAGGCCCATATACAGCACAACATTTGATTTTTTTCTCATTTCAACCATTGTTAACGGTTTTGAGAAAAACAACTATAAAACAATTAAACTTTAACCGCCGTTCTTTTAGGAAGCCAAAACATATGCTAAATCTCCCTAATAGTTCTTTTACTGTGGTACCCACGATGGCGAACCCTGTGCGGGATAAGGGGCGGTGATTCCCGAGAGGAGCTGACGAAAGCGCTCCCGAGACGGGTGGTAGCACACCAAACTATCGTGTAAGCCCTGAATTATAGAAGGGTTCTTGATGGATTTCTGCCAAGAAGACCTGTGTGTGGGAACAGTGGTAGCAGGAGCAGGTACGTTGTTCGCCTAGGCTCATTGTTTACTAATCATAATATACACTTGGTGTATAACTGTGTGTTGATGGCCATAATATGATATTATCGAAATCCTCTGCATTCGCCTGCTGATCAGGGTGCGGGCGCCGTTCCTTCGGGTGTCCTGTCTTGTAACTTGGAGGTATTCCATGCTGCCTGAACGACACGACTAGGTTGGGAGTGACCAGAAAGGTAATCCCATACTGTTTCCATTAGGATTCCACCTATTAGCCACAGATGTGAGTCCGGGGAAGCCCATATTTATCTTAGGGGGGCACTAGCTAGTTGTCGAAGACATTCTTATTTCTATACGTAAACGCTTGGAACTGTTGTGAGGTATTAGGACAAGGATATCTAACATACCTAAGCAAGGTAGCCACGGTTGGAGTAGGGGGCCACATAACACCCGGTAAGTACACCTTAAATCGTTCTGCCTTGCAGTGGAGTAATCGTGAATTATACTTTTCATGTGTTACTCATACCTGACGGGATGCCATGCTGCCGAGGACGAAAATGGGTTGTGATGACCCATAGTAAGACTGATTCCTACAAGGTAACCAAACCTGACCAGGTGTCAAAAATTACGAACAAGAACCGAATTGTACACAGCGATATTAGAATAAATTTGCTTGATATCAATTTTATACACTTTTTTTTTATAGAGGTGGGAAAACCTTCTGAAGGTACCCGGTCTGATGGACTTGCGACCGGGTTATGTGGGATTAACCCCCAGAAGGGGCGTCTACCCACTAAAAACCCTCTCTTCACCGTTGTTCCCTCCCGGAACCGCCCATAGGCATTGCTTCAGGGGGGCGGTGTTATCGCGCCTATTAATCCGGCCCGGGCCGGTCCGCGTCGATGACGTGTTCGCCCTGTAACACTGTCCTTCTCCCTCACACGTTTCATATTCATGACCTCCTCTATCATTCTTACAACTCTAGAATCTCACTGCCGATCACGTTTCAGCCCAGTCCGAGTCCACTCAGCCTCCCATGCCTGACACTCCCATAGCGTCTGCTCGGGAGTATCACTCACACCATTCTCTTCGTCCCGCAGAACCAGCAGTGGTCACTGCGTTCAATCCCTATTCGTCGCAGGTATTTCCCGAACACTCCGTGCCCGGTGAAAACCTGCGACAGGGTGTAATTGGGCTTCGCCCACTCGCACTCGGACCACTGCTTGATCCTCTCGGTACGAACACTTTCATTACTCCTTCTCCCATTCGGCCATTACCCATTCTGCCGCTTCGCTCTTACTCTCTCTCCCTCTCTCCCAGATCATTCTCCTCTCTTCCACTCTCAGTCGCACAGGAGGGATTTTGGCCAGAGCCAACACCGCCGCGCCCGGAGCCGTCCTATAAGCACACCTTGGTCGCGAGGTGTCTATTCGCCCGCACCGGGATGGCGTTGTACTTCCGGTATCCGAGCTCCGATTGGCGAATCGGAGCCTCGTAGAGCAGGGCGGACGATGCCGCCATGACCATCACCCTCCTTCTCTCAAGACTCCGCCCATTCGCGCGCGGGAGGGCGCCTTTCAATTTTTGGACGATCCTCCCTACCTTGTCGGCTGTCCGGCGGGCGTGCTCGCCAATGCGGGCGTTCCTGCCGAGCCACACCTCCAGGTACTTGACGAACTCGCTAGTTTCACACCTGATCCCTTCCACGCAATTTTTAAACACTGTAAAATTTCATTTCCCAAAATTGGGCCGTATGTCGCTTGTTAATTTGTTTTATGCTTAAAAAGAGTGATACAAGTTTATGAGGCGAATTATATATTAATAATAATTTCATTGTCTTTAATTTATTGAATATTTATTCGTAAAATCTTTTTTCAATTCGGGAAACAATGTCTAATTTTAGAGATACCATTTGATTTCAAGTCCCTTCAACTACACATTTAATACAATGCTTAATGGTTTATTTTTCCCTTTTGTTTTCTTACATTGGCAATTTAGAAATACGTACATTCAATCATTTCATTACCTCATTCCGTAATGGAAAAATTTTTGATTATGTGAAGATACCAGGTCTTTCACGTTCACATTGTCGCGAGCCTGTACAGAGTGTTTTGCACAGCAATATGCGAGAAAGCTTATCGCTTGCAACCCGTGCAAGAACTAATGCCAGAAGATGGACCACGACGTGTAGATCTTTATAATTGGCTATTAAAGTCATTACAGATAGATGTCGAGGTATTATGAAAAAATTTTATTCACCGATGAGTTTAACAGATTAGGAATAGTCAACTTCCAGGACCAACACGTATGAACACGTGAATTCCCAATAAGACCCCACACTGTTCAAGAAGAATTCAGCGTAAATATCTGGCTATGTGTGCTGGAGGACAATTTTTCACCTCTTCGTCTTAACGCCGATCAATTTTATCATTTTTTTGTTAATTATTAATTAATACTTTTTTGGGCATACCTGAAGACATTTTCCTTCGATTTTCTTGTACAAAGAAACAGTTTTTTGATCATTTTTTTATCTCATTTGTTTTTAAGTTAAGAAAAAAATGCAAATAAACGTCATTCGCCTGGGTGTTTGAATACGTTTTTGACCTGCTGTAAATCAAACCAAAATGTGCTATTACTTTGTCGCATTAAATTTTCACGATTTTGATTGTATTATTTATTAATACCCCTTTTCCATAAGAATTGTAAAGCAATCATTCTCCTTTGTTATGTATTACATAAGTTAACAAAAAATTATTAAATAAAATGCATTACAAGTGATTTTTGGCATAAATTTCACTGTGCTATTTTATTGTCGCGCACTGTAGTCCAAAATATCAAAACAAACATCGAAACAAAACGTTTTTATGTGAGACGTGAATGCTGGGAGAATCAAGCAATGTTGTCGAATTGATAAATTCAAAAATGATTATTTAGATGAAAAATGGAAATGTGTTACCTTACCTTACTTCACCTTACCTTACCTCACCTTACCTCACCTCACCTTACCTCACCTCACCTTACCTCACCTTACCTTACCTCACCTTACCTCACCTCACCTTACCTCACCTTACCTTACCTCACCTTACCTCACCTCACCTTACCTCACCTTACCTTACCTCACCTTACCTCACCTCACCTTACCTTTTTTTTTCCGAGGAGGGGGAATCTTCTTAAGACACCCGGCTTGGTCCTCAGCCGGGTAGTGTGGGATTCGACCGACCATTACGTCGCCCGCTTACCCACTAAACCCACCTCCCCTCTTCTGCCCCGGGACTGCCTCTCAGCATTTCATCAGGGCTTCCTCGCTCCCTCGGACTAAGTACGGACAAGGTTCCGCACCCCACTCTTCTTCCTCTCGTTCTCTTTTACAAACTTGGCCCTCAAGATCTTCTCTATCAGGCCCTCAAACGCTACCCATTTGCCCTTACTTTCAACCAGCTCGTTCCCTATCGTGCTTCGGTTTAGGTCGAGTCCCCCCGCCCTTGCCTCAGCGCGATAGCTCTCCCACTCCGGACACATCCACAGCGTGTGCTCCGGTGTGTCCTCCCTTTCGCTACAAAACCAACATTCGGCACTTCTCTCCACTCGTATCCGCTTCAGGTATTTCCCGAACACGCCGTGTCCGGTGAAAACCTGAGCCAACATGTATCCACTCTTCGTCCACTCGCACTCGTACCACGCACGGATCCGAGGTATGAAGGTCTTTGCCCAACCCTCATACTTCTCCCAGTCCCGCTCCCACTCGTTCATTACCCATTCCTTCATCTCACCTTTCCCTTCCCACATCATGCTTCTTTCCGTCACCCTTATTCTCACCGGAGGTATCTTGGCCAATGCCAACACCGCAGCGGTCGGTGCCGTCCTGTAGGCACTGGCCACCCTGAGCGCGAGCAAGCGATTTGCCCTCTCCAGGATGGCCTCGTACCTTCAGTACGTCAGCTCCGTCTGCCAGACTGGAGCCGCGTAGAGCAGGACCGACGATGCCGCCATGACCATCATCCTCCTCCTTTCATACGCCAATCCACTCGCCCTGGGCAAGATGCCCTAGAGCTTTCCGATCACTCTTGCTACCTTTTCGGCCGTCCGACGTACGTGTTCACCGAAGCGAGCATTTCTGCCGAACCAAACCCCTAGGTACTTCACGCATTCATTCGTCTCGTACGAGACGTCGTCCACTCTCAGACTCATGCTTCTTATTTTCCTTCGTCCGGCCAAAAGCACCACTTTCGTTTTTTCCATAGCCATGCTTAGCCCCATACGTTCGAACGTGTCGGCGACCAGTTCCATGGCCCACCTAGTCCTCGCCTCTAGGGTTACCCCGTCCCTCGCCGGGACCACCAACGCCAAGTCGTCCGCGTAGGCCACCGGAGTGACCCCTCGCGGATACTCGACGGTCAGTATCCCGTCGTAGTAGAGGTTCCACAAGACGAGGCCCAGGACGGACCTTTGGGGAACGCCACACGACATCTCTCGAACTCTCCCGTCAGGTAACACCAAAAACCGATCTTGCAGGTACGACTGAACTACGTTCAAGAGGTACCCGCTCACCTTGGCCTTTCTCATCACTTCGACGATAAGATCCCAAGGCGCCGCATTAAAGGCGTTCTTTACATCAATTGTTACCATGACGCAGAAGCCCGCGTGTGTGTAACTTTTCCCCCTGATCCCCTCGACTATCCGCATGACGGCCTGCATGGCGTCCAGAGTACACTTGCCCTTGACGAACCCATACTGATTGTCACTCACCATACCCAGAGCCTTCGCTTCTTCCAGTAGTCTGTTCTTGACCACCTTTTCCGCCACTTTCCCGAGTCCGTCCACGAGGCATATGGGCCGGTACGAGACCTCCGCCCCCGGATCACGCTTCGGTTTCTCCACCAGCACCAGTCGGGTTCTCTTCCAGACTTTAGGGTATTCGCCCGAGGTTAAGATGTTATTTATGCAATTCGCCATACCCTGGGGCACTGCCCCAAGATACAGCTTCAACACCTCGTTCGGTAGCCCGTCCAGTCCCGGAGCCTTGCGGCTCTTGAGACTCCCGACGGCCTGACGGATCTCCTCAGTCGTGACTCGGGGCACGTCATTCGGCCCCACTTGCACCTTTTCCCATACAACCCGAGGCTTCACCGAAAATAGCGTATCCATCTGTTTTCGTATCTCTGCTTCCGGCAGGGGACCATTGCTCAGGCGGCCAAGTTTCCCGACCACTATTTTGTAACCGAGACCCCAGACGTCCGTCTCCAACTCCGCACAAACTTTCTTCCACTCGTCCCTCTTGGCATCTCTTATGGATTCCTTGAGGGCCTTACGCTCCCTTTTGTACTCTGCCGCTGCACCCGTATCTGTCACATTCCCTCTTCCTCTCACTCTCGTACATTTTCTCCTCGCTCTTATTCACGCTCTTCTCCTTTCGGCAATTTCTTCACTCCACCAGTACACCGGTCGTTTCATCTTTCCTCTCCCACTGTCACGCTTACTCATGTACTCGTCACAGGTCTCGCTTATCTCCCGAACGATTCCTTCGGGAGTTTCTACGATCCCCAGACCGACCCGCTCCTTCACGTACCGGCTCACATTTTCCAATCCTTTTTTACTCATTACCCATCCACCTTTTCTCTCGCTCGCTTCCTCACCACCCCCAGATACCACCCCCACTCGCTTTAAGCGGTACGAGATGTACCTGTGGCCACTCCCGCTCTCCATTTCAACCTCAACTCTCCAGTCTCTCACCCAGCCACTCACAGACGCTCCCGCTATGGTAACGTCAATCAGTGACCTGCCGTTCCAATTACCGAACGTCCACTCGTCCCCGGTGTTAATGGGGACGAGCTCCGCCGCGTCCAGGAGCTCTTCCAGGACCCGTCCATAGGCATTCGTCACCCCAGAACCGAACCGCCCACTCTTGGCGTTCAGGTCCCCAGCAATGAGAACCTTCCTGCTGTCACGCCCCCTAACGTACCCCCCCAACCGATCGAGCCACGCCGTGAAATCGGCGGCGGTCCTACTCGGCGAGAAGTACGCGGAGACGAGAGTGATACCGTCCAGCTCTGCAACGACGCACCCCCGGTCCCGGTGGAGCGACTTCACCCTAACACCCGGCGCTAGCCAGATGAAGGCGTCGTCACCCCTGTCCCGTACTAGGTTCCGCTCGGCTAGACACGGCTCCTGCCCGAGCACCACGTCGACGCCCAGCTCTCTGATCACCTGGTACATGAGGTCCATCGCGAGACGACCCCTGTCCAGGTTAATCTGCAGACACTGCAGTTCCCTGTTCGACGCCATTGAATCCAACCACTCCACGCACACTCACTCGTACACACGCTCTCTTACACCCACTTACCCGCTCACCCGTGTCCCACCTAGTCCTCCTTCCTCGGTCTCTCCTGCCTCGCCAAGGGTCTTCCCCTGGTCATTACTCTCTCCCCGACTCTAGGCTCGTCCCCAGCCTTGGGTTTCCCCTTGGCTTTGGGTTCAGCCCTAGCCGTAGGTTGCCCCCTTGGCTTTGAGCTCGTCCGTAGCCTTAGGTTGCCCCTCGTCCACAGCCTTGCCTCCAGCCTTGGGTTCTTCCCCAGCTATGGGCTCGCGCCCAGCCGTAGGTTGCCCTTTGGCATTGGGCTCGTCTGTAGTCTTAGGTTGCCCCTCGTCTACAGCCTCGCCCCCGGCCTTGGGTTCCTCCCTGACTTTGGGCTCACCCTCAACTTTGGGTTTTTCCCCGGCTTTGGGGTCGCTCCCCACTTTGGGCTCTCCCCGCCTTTTGGGTGCCCCGCACAAACCACCTCCCCTTACCTTACCTTACCCCACCCAGCACCCCCATTCGCTCCACGATCCCGTAAGACAGTTGGATTTGGAAAAATGTTCAACCTAAAAAAAAGTGTGAAAGGGGCATTTGCGCGCCCTTTTCCCTTTAGAGAAGTTGTTCAAAATGACCTTTAGAATAACATATTAAAAAATCAGAACGATCGGAGCGAAAACCGTTTACGGTATGATTACCAATCTTTCTTATCAACTAAAATCATGTCCCTCGCCATTGCGGAAGGTTCTCAGATGGTACCGCAGGCAGGTGTTTGAAATAATATTTGGCACAAGTGTAATAAATGCCTATATTTTACATAAAAATGTGACAAAAAATAAAATGTTCATTATAGAATTTAGGGAAAGACTTGGCCTAAGTTTATTAGAGTTAAATAACACACAGCACTGTCCAAAAATGGATGTGCAGATGTAAGATATAGGATTTTCGAAAGTTCCTTCTACAAGCCCCGTATTAAGTTAAATTACATTTTTCGCTCAGATAGCTAATTAAATACCTGCAGTCAGTCACATAAGTCTACGTACACCTGGCAAATTCATATTATTTCATAGTTAGAATCAGGATCCAGAAAATATTTTTAAATACGCTTATAACTCGCTTATAACGAACCCGGGTTATAACGAACGCTCGCTTTTAAGGAACAAAATGCTTGGAACGTTAAAAGTGTCTATTTAACCACATGTTATTCTTGTACGGATATAACAAACACATTTATAACGAACGATTGGCCTTAGCGAACGCTTTCCGGTAAAAATTTGCAGGTCCGATCGGTTATAACGAACTAATCTATAGAAAAAGACCATTCTGTAGAATTTATTAGGTTAGTTTTAGGGTATTTTTTGCCCACATAATCTCGATCCGGGAAATCCCCGTGTATTGAATCGTAGTAGATTTTACGCGAAGTAAGTATGGACCGCATCAGTAGCATTTCATTTGTGTAGGAAGAGGCAAAATCGCTTTCAGGTTAAACATGGAAGCTAAAAAGCGTAATGTGTTAACCATTCAACAAAAATTGAATATACCGGGTGGTCCACTTAACCTGACAAATCGGGATATCTCGAAAATTACGCATCAGATTGAAAAAAGTTTCAAATGAAAGTATTTTGTCTCGAATGGATAACACTAACGATGACTTCCCAACTCTTTCACTTGGGGTTGGGGCGGGGGTAACTTTGAAATCTCAAAGGGCAACCCTCATTTTTTATTGCAAATTTGAATTTTACGATAAAAATTACTTGGAGTTTGTCTGAAACTTTTTTCGATTCGCCACAGATGGCGCTGTAATCGGATTTTTTTTTTTTTTTTAATTCTGATTCTGAAAGAAAGCATCGTGTCTTTCATATTTTTAATGGAAATTTGCTGGTTTTTTTGGGTACCTCCGATAGTTTAAAGAAATAAAACTGTCTGTATACATAAAAAAATTCATTTTTAGCGAGTAAACAGTTTTAAGATTAATCCAATACATATTAAGTAAAATTCGATTTAACGAATGCCCGGCTATAACGAACAAAATCTTTTGTCTCCCCGTGTTCCTTATAACCGAGTTCGACTGTATATTGAAATCCTCTCATAAACGATTATTATTGGTAATTGAAAATTTGGGTTTCGATCAATAGGTCGGAAGAAAAAAAATTAAAATCAAAATTTCCGACCTCACAAAAGTGAACATACAGGTAAAAATACCACAAATATTGCAATTTTTTTTGGATTTCATAGATTTTATCGCAAAAATATGCACAAATAATATTTTAGTTTAGTGTAAAATTTTCAATAAAACTCATTAAATCGAATTTTGAATCTCTAGCAGCATAATGCGAAGAGAAATTGCAAAAGAAATTAGAGAACGAATAGCTTCATCACGAAACGAAGAAAAATCTTACGGTGACATGGCGAAAACTCTCAAGTCAGCTCGTTCTACAGTGCACACTATCATAAAAAAACTTTTATTTATTAAATTCAAACTAATAATAAACCCCGATCTGGAGGCCCTAAAAAAATGAGCCTCCGCGAAATTCGTACTATTGTTAGAGAAGTTGCGTTAAACCCGAAAATTAGTGCTCCGAAATTGGCTGATCAAGTTCGAAGAGAAACTGGTAAACGTGTCAGTGCCGAAACTATAAGAAGAGTTCTGAGATCAAAGGGATTTCATGGGAGGGCTCCTAGGAAAGAGCCCCTAATCTCGCAGCAAAATAGAAGAAAACGCCTAGAATTTGCAAAAAAGTATTTAGAAAAGGGTCTTCAGTTTTGGAGTTCGGTCTTGTTTACTGATGAAAGAAAGTACAATATTTTTGGTTCCGATGGTAAAGGAAAAATATGGCGAAAACCTAATGAAGAGCTGAAACCTGAAAACTTGGTACCCACAGTCAAGCATGGCGGAGGCAATACAATGGTATGGGACTCAATGTCTGCGACTGGTGTGGGAAATTTGGTTTTGATTGAAGGTGTAATGGATCATCGGAAGTATCTCCAAATTTTACGTGATAATTCATTGCCTTCAGTTGAACGTTTGGGATTAGGAAACCAATGGACATTCCAACAAGACGACGATCCCAAACATACCGCCCTGGTTGTCAAAGAATGGCTCCTTCACAACGTGCCCAGGCAACTTTATTCTCCTCCGCAGTCGCCAGACATGAACCCTATAGAACACCTATGGGACGAATTAGAGCGAAGGGTGCGAAATTGCGAAATTTCACGGGAAGAATCATTAAAAAGAGCATTAACTTCGGCTTGGGGTGAAATTACCTCAGATGTCGCAAGAAATTTGGTTTCATCCATGCCCAGAAGATTGCAAGCAGTTGTAGATGCAGAAGGTGGAGCAACGAAATATTAATTTTTTGTTTTCGTTAAGTATAATAAAATTTATCTGCTGTATGGTCACTTTTGTGAGATCGGAAATTTTGATTTTGATTTTTTTTCTTCCAACCTATTGATCGAAATTTTCAATTACCAATAATGATCATTTATGAGAGGATTTCAATATATTTAAAAATATTTTTTGGATCCTAATTCTAACTATGAAATAATACGAATCTGCTAGGTGTACGTAGACTTATGTACGTGAAAAAAGTAACGAAATAGTACACCTCCTACCAGACATTGTTAAAATAGCCAAAAATAGATGAATAAAAAACTCTATGCGTTTCTGATGTTGAAAAATGTGTTCCTAAAAGCATCACTTTGGTAAATACAACAATAACGAAAAGTGAGTTTAATTTTTTTTTAATTCTACAGATTTTAACCGCTAAAAATTCAGGAGTGAGCCACTCGACGACTGAGAAGCAAATTCAACCATTAAGATCTACTGTAAGCACGATAATTAAAAGGCGTCAGCAAAAGGGAGATGTATCAATTAAAAAAAAAAAAAAACAGATCGATTCAAAAAAGTCGACAAAAGACTTCAAGATCCTTTACTCTCCTCCAACAAAATGAAGCCAAAACTACGGAAATTGCGTTGCTTCCATAGGTTCCAAGGCAATCAGGGGTGAGCTAGCAGGGGCCAACTTACTTTTCAGAAGGCAGGCCAAAAGCAGCTGCTGAGAAAGAAAATACATTAAAGTCGGACTACAATTTGTTAAAGAACATCAAAATTAGACGATTGCACAGTGCGAAGCGTGTCTGTTTCGACGATGAATCAAAGTTCAATTTGACCTCGTCAGATAGCATTACACATGCACGATGTTAGTCTAATACTCGTTTAATGCTAGAGTATACAAAACCTACTGTAAAACACGCGTTTGGGGATGTTTTTCCGAATGCGGAATGGGCCCACTGCATAAAATTGAAAAAATAACTGACAAATTGATGTTTATAAATATCTTGAAAATTCACGTGTTACCTTAAGTCGAGGAAAACGTGTCTGCAATTTACTTTCCATCACAGCTCTAAACGTGGGTCAGAGTTCGTTAAAAGATTTTTGCAGAAAGGATTGGTCTCAGTTATGACGTGGCCCTCGCACCTTCCGGATCTTAATCCAACAGAAAACCTATGGAAGATCCTAGGCAACAAGATTAGGACGCGAACTTGCAGAAATCGAGATCTACTATTCTCGGTTTTGCAAGTCATGGGCAAGTATGAATTTGTCTATTGTTGAACGTCTTAGAGTCAATGCCTAAATGATGCAACGAAGCTATTAACTATAAGGGATATTATACCATGTACTGACCACATACTGACTTTGTTTCAAAAAATAATATTGGTTTGTATTATTTTTATATTAAGTTATTTTATTCATCTACATATTTTCTACCAGGGCTGTGTTTACATTTTCATATATTTTAACAATAGCTGAGAAGAAGTGTACTATTTCGTTGCTTTTTTCAGTTAGCTATCTGAGCGAAAAATTTTACTTCATTTGATACAGGGTTTGTAGTATGAATTATCGAAGACCCTGTATGTTATATTCGTTCATCCACTTTTGACCACCACTGTAAATTACGCTACAAAACAGAATATTAATAAAAATTCGAAGCATATTCTCGAAGAAGTTTTGTCAAAACACTGACAATCCGTGTTTTGCAATGAAGAATAATTCTGAACCTGATAGAAAAATAGTCCAAGTGAAAGGGCCAAACTCGAAATTTTTGTGTAGAGAACGTAAAGAAACATTATTGTTTGTCCCGTTTTTTTTTAAGTTCATAATAAATATTGTAAATAAACATTAATATAATACACTACATTTTACATAACAAATAAAAATGAATTTATATTTGACTTTACATGATCTGTAAAAAAACTGTTCCAAAAATTTCGTTAACTCAAACACAGTGCCGGACTCATACCCCAAAATATTTCACCAGACCCCTACTTTTCATGCACTCTATACCCCAAGGCATTCTAAAACCCACCTTTCGTGAAGTAGACTCTAAAGTAAGTAGAAGACCTGAAAGCCGACATGTGGCTTTCAGAGCATACCTAAGTACAAGAACTGAAACTCAAATGTAAGGTGTCATAGCAATGAACGTATTAAACAGGCTATCGCACGCCCCAGCACATCCACTAATGAAATAGCGTTTTAATTAACTTTGGCTCAGGCAAAATTTTGAAAAATACTTTAAAAAAACCTCTGTAAGTCTCACAAAGTCACATATATCAGAAACTGCTGCTTGGGGTTTTGAAACACATCTAGTTTGGTGATATTGACCAGCACAACAAATTGATTGAGGGGACGATTTTCTCAATTTGATAATATGGACAGATCAATTGTGAATTATTCTATCGAAATAATAAGCACTTTTGGGTCGTGGAGAATAGGCACCAGAATAGGCAAAACAGGCACCAAGTACGTTTTGGTTTAAATGTGTGGGTCGGCATTTTAAGCGGTGAAGTATTAGACCCATTTATATACACGAATAATTCAAATGGAGTGTCTTATATAGATATCCTCGAAAAATATTTATCAAATTACTTAGACAATTATCACTAAGACAACTTTGCTCTCTACAGCTCTAACAAGATGAAGCGCCTCCACACAATCTAAAAGAAGTGAAATATTTTCTGGACACAGAATTTTCTCGGATAGCGGATTGATAGAGGGCCAGTTGAATGGCCTACAAGGTCTCCGGATCTATCGCCCCTCGACTTCTAATTATAGGGAACAAAATTTATGCTGAACATGTAGTAAATCTAGAAGGATTGCGAGCAACCATTGTTAACGCCTTTGCGACGTTAAGATGTCGTGCTACTGCTAATATTCAGTGGCGTATTAGCTTGTGCATTGAGCAAGAAGGCGGTATTTCCGAACATTTGTTATAAATTATTTATTGCTTTAATGTTGTTCTCAAAACTGACATCTCATTTAGACTTTGTTGTTTCTGTTATAACACTTATGTTTGAGTAACATTTCATTATTTCATTTATTGTAAATGTATTTTGCACTGTTACGTTCGTTTTTACTAGAAATATGACGCATCATTTAATTTTGATAATAAGGGCTTTCCAAAAATGCAATGAAGGATTTAGGTCCGTATTTAAAACCTAATGACGTCATCTTATAACGAAGCAAAAACGCCTGTGAGGAAGTGAAATTAATTTTTTTAAATCTCATCAAGTAACTTTAAAAAATCGATTTGTAATAATTTCGCTTTTTTCCGGTTATCTTCGGAAGTAATCGAAATTTTCCCAAATTTAAAACGGCATTTAACGAAACTCAAAAATACGCAACTTTATCCCAATTTAACCGACATCGTATCTTTTATGGTTTTCGAGACACCAATGATGAGCAGCGAATTTGAACTACTCTTTATATACAGTAATAGCTATAAATAGAATAACTTTTTCAAATTTTGAACTGTCTAATTGGAATTGCTTTAATAGAAAATATGTTTTGTTTACGACTGTCTTGTGTTTGTAATGTATACAAATATGATAACAATCCCAGTAAAAACTGGACAAAATTATTTATTTATCATCGGAAGAGATAACTTCGGGAATTTTGTTTATTTAATTTTCTCAGTAAATTGAAAGACATTATTTGTTATGGCAAATATACTTTATATAGCCTGATTTCACTTTTTCACTATGGGCCGTAGCAAAACGGTTTTCTCAGAGCTACAAAAAATCATAAATAGCAATATGAAAATGGAGAAAAACAAATTGATGTTGCAAGGAACTCGAGCTTGCATAAATCAATTGTATTCTGAATTGTTAGTAAATTCAGAGAAACGGGACTAGTGATTGCCTCAAGAAATCCAGGAAGTGCAAGAAAGTTTACAAAAAAACACCAATAAATATAGAACCCGAATGTAAAAATAGGATTCATTTCTATCATCGTCGTAAATAAACTCAAATTTAGAACAAATAAAACTTGAGATTATTAGTTCGAGGACGCTAACAAGGTTGGTATATGATAAGAGACCTGCTTAAAAACCTTTACTATCTAAGGATGTAAACACCCGACATTGTTTTACGGTAACCCATCTTAACCGTAGTTTTTAGTGTTCAATTCAATCTATTTAATAGTAATAGACCATCTTATGGTAGACATCCTATAGGTGCAAGTTTCAACGAGAAGTTCATCGCACCAACTGTGAAGCATGGTGGTGAGTCAATTATATTTTGGGAATATTTCTCTGCCTTTTATGTGGGTCTACTTCATCGCATAAAAGGCCAATGGATCATCTTATATATAAGAATTTATTGAGCAATCATCTTGTAACGTATCTTGAAGAAATAAACCCTTTAAGAAATGTTTTCCAACACGATAATGACCCAAAACATGAATCAAAATTTGTCCCGAACTTATTGCGGAAGTAAAATATTGAAGTTCTACTTTGGCCATTATAATCTCCAGATTTAAGTTATATTGAGAACTTGTAGGATTACAATGACAACTAAATACGGCAGAAAAACTATAGTAAATTAAATACCTTATATGCAGCACTTTAAAAGACATGGTAAATCATTGATACCACTTATATTGACAAATTTACAGAATCTACGTGAAGAAAATACGCAGAACTTGTGAAACAAAGAGGATATTACACAAAATATTATCACGACAAATATTAATTTGTTAGTTAGATTTCAACTGTTACTTATATCAGTTTAGTAAAATTGCAAAATTTTTATCTAACGCTAGAGAAATAATTTTTTTTAATTTGTACTGAGATTGTTATTATCATATTTGTATACATTACAAACGTCAACATTCCGATCAAGTCATAAATAAAACAAACTTTATAAACTTATTTTTGATTAAGACAATTACGCCTAGACAATTTAAAATTTGCTGTAGGTATGGCCATTACTGTATAGTAACTTTAACAACACATCTTTGCCGCTTTTTCTTGCACATTATTTAACATTCGTTTATTGGAAACAAAAACAAGTAGCATACAATGAATTTGATCGCTTTTTTGATAACCAGTCCAGGAAATACGCGTTTTCCCCAATACGCCCCGGGGTTGCCAATCCCTGCTTTTTTATCTTACACCCAAGAGAGCTTTAGCACCGCTCAAACTCGGTCACTTGGATTTTCACATATTGATTAGGTGCAGTAATAATCGCCCTTCCGCTACAACTCAAATAACTCGGCCTGTTGCTGTTCGTGCAGCTCAAGACTGGTCCGGACCTGTTTACCCTGCTGCACGGTCACTACAGTGTTAAGCACCGAAGCCTGCGTCCCAGAGGTGTAAGGCTCCATCATGGACAAGTTGTTGTTGTGTTGCTGTTTAAGACGAGATTGTGGCCTACGACCATGTTGGTCTGCTGATGGTACGTCAGATCCAAATCTATGATAAAAAAACGACAATTTTGTAAATATTTTTGGGCACCCATCTCTACCAATAGTTATTAAAATTAGGATGCAGACAATGAGTACATAACACTTACGTATGCGTACTTTACGTATCGGCCGTGTAGATATAGTTCAATTAATTTTCCTTTACACTTCACTTGTAAAGAATAAACTTATTCTAATATGATTCAAATATTTTATGTACACACTTTAAAAAAAATTGAAAAAAGTTCAACTTTAAATACATTTGAAATTAAATTTCAACATACAAAACGATTGAAATGTTAAATTGAAAAAGTTAAATTTACTCCCAGAAATTAATTGAAAGTTGAAAGTTTTGAAGGCTTAGTAAATAGACTGAATAAGTATCATTAATTATTATTAGATCTAATTTTTTCCTTTTATTTTGTATGGGACACTATTCTCAGTTAAAATTAAATAGCAAACTCTTTTAAACAATTGTCAAAACTGTTTTCCTTAGCAATTAAACAAAGAATTTAGTAAAAGTTCAAACAAAAACTAACAAAATATGAACATTTTTAGTACAAATAAGAAAAAAAGTGAAAAAATTTAATAATGTTTTTTTGAGTAATTTAAGACTTCAAACTTCAAAAAGGTCATAACCAACTTTCATAAACAAACAGATTCTGGTAATCTATTCCTTCTAACATCACTGACAAACCATAGTTAGGTAATTACCTTAACAACAATTAATTAATTAACCAAATTAAAACAAAAAATGTGAAAATTTTGATAAAAGTTCTTGTAAAATTTCCAAAAAATTGGCATTTTGACTATTGCCCTCAATAGTTTATACTATAGAATCTAGGCCATAGCAAAATGATCTTGACAGCTGTGGATTCGCAAGTAGAAACCAAAGATGATTAAGGAACTATTTATCTTAACACAGTATAAAACTCACTGGCTGGTGCTGGTCACCTTTTTGACCACCTCCTTCATGCTGGCAATGGAAGCATCAATCTTGCTCAGGAAATCACCAATATTTTCATCATCAGAGCTGTTACTCCTTCTGTTGTTGCTTGCCACAGATGTACTACAGTTTTGGTTTAGATTATCAACACTGACAGGGCTGGCCAGTGACGACTGTGAACTTGCTGGCTGGTTCTCTACAGGAGTCAACAGTTCACTAACATCATCACTTTGGGGTATTAATAAAAACTCTCTGAGGAACAAGCTGTCAGATGCCCACAGCTTATTTGCTCGTCGTATTTGTTCTATCTAATAAGAGCTGTTTCAGTCACTATTAGTCAATCCAACGTAACAGACATACTCACAGTTGCATTATATCTAAGGGCGATGCCCTGCAGAGTGTCTGTGTTACTAACAAAATGTTTGAAATAACTCTCATTCCTTGTGCTGTGTTTGCTGCTTGTAGAACCATACTTCTTTAAGGATCTTGCACTGTCTCGGATGGAGAGCTTCTCGTAAGAGCCCCGGTCCATACTCTTGCCAAACGAGAGCAAGGACATGGGACTGAAACAGGGGGGCAATCTAGTTCTCTTGCTGTCTCTCTCTCTATCTACTTTCTACTACAACAAATATACACTGGCACTAAGCTGGAAATAACTTGGGACAAAATTTGAATGAGTGTTTATATAGGCAATGTGCAAAGGTGTGTTGTAACTAGGCAGCGTTATCACATCTGGATTCGAATCGTTCGATCTGCGTGATAACGCGTACAAAAACGCCGAGAAAATTCGAAAAAATCCACACTTTAAACACTCACATAGCAACTTCGACCTTTTTTTTGGTTGTCATCTTCATCCTTTCCTTACACATCACCCCTCTGTCCCCTGTTCAACCATATACTTTCTTAATTACTGTCACTGTCATGTCAGGACTGTCAAGAGAGGTGCTGGAAACCCTCACAGTGTTGCCTTGATTGAAATTGATCTAATGTTGATTCAGCAAAGTCAATAGTTGTATAAAGACTTAAATAGGAATAAATATGAATTGATATAATTTTTATCTTGAATTTCGAACGTATGCAAAACTATAATCCTTGCTACAACCTATATGCACTGAGCTGCAACGTTGCCAAATCGTTGCTTCATTGCTTCTAGCGTGAATTATTGTGTAAAGTCAGCTGATCTAGATACGTCTTTCCAGTAACCTCTTCGAACTCTTGACAGTCATTTTTAAATCAACAATAATAATAATTTCATCTTTACTTTTACCGTTATCCCCAAAGAACAAACTTTGCAGTGCGATTCATATGTGATGAGCAGCAAAGAGGAATTCGTCACGTTTATCCAACAAATCCACCAAAGACCAATGACGGTGAGGCTGAACAGTGGCATGGACTGTCGAGGTAAGACCCCTCCAGATGGATCAAAAGAGTCTATTCTATATTAATGAATTCTGCTTATTTCTAGGGGTCTCCATCTACTTGGATGAGTACATGAATAACCGCCCTAGTACACACTGAAGAATATGTTGATGGACAGCTTAAAAACAAATTCAAATATAGCTTTATATAAGGTACATCAGCATTCAACAGACAAGATATTGAAACTGGATATTATGCCCAGTTGGACTTAACTGAGACTAAATCATTTTGTTTAAATTCCCATATATTTTTTGCCACTATGGAAGGTGTCTTATTCATCTAATCTAATATAGTCTTATTGTACTTAAGAGACAAGTTGTGTTGGAAAAATTTAAGTCACCTCTACGATAATAGTTACAAATATTTAGACACAATACTATTTCCTTAACATCTGATTTTTTTAGCTCCCAATTTATGCAAAAAGTATAGTCAAGCTAAGCAAGAGGACCAGATACCACAAATCATCAGAACATGTAAGTAAAAATTCATCGCTCATAACATATTTCTTTTCAGTGCCACACTAAAAAAATAAACAAAAATGATTTGAATAAAGAGTTACTAATAGTATATAAATATTTTATTGTGGAACTAAAAGAACCATATTAAATAAAATGTATTCTTTATATGCTTGATATGATGTGCAATTTTTGAAGTCATAGTGTTACAGTTGTTTGTAGTTATGCAATCAATTTATAGGTGTTGCTGCTGCAATATACTAATTATAGTCTTGGTACATGCATGTACTTTTCAGAAATTGGCAACTGCATATTACAAAATACTTTCAAGAAGGACAGAGAGTCAAGAAGGAGACATACTGCACTCTACTGTTGATTATGTTCCTGATATATAGACCCTATAACTGAGAAGTCGGTGAGATTATAAAAAAATTAGGATTTTATATTCCTTTGGTTTTTATGTTTATTAGAGTTTAAACGAGGTTCATGTGATGTTTTGCCCAAGTTTTCTTAATAATTTTAGCTGTAATATATGCCATTTTTTTTATAATAAACTGCGATGTTATTTAACTTCATATTGTTAATATGCGTAGTGCATCTTGATAATAAAATGTGATTTTCCCAAAAATGGTAGAAAATATCGATTAAAATAAGGTATAATTGTATGGTAGGAAAACTATGAAGAAATAATGCTGTGAAAAAAAACTTATTTTGTTCACTCACTATAAAATGAATTAATTTAAATGCGAAATTTTGGCTTCCCCTGTATAAAGAAGAGATACATATAAAATATCTGTTTACATATCAAAATAAACACAACTATGAGTTATTTAAATTGCCCAACTTTCATTGTTACCATGATAATTATTTTAAAGGTGCAGCAAAAATACTTTTTTTAACTACTTTACGAAAATGCACAAAAAACCGTTCTTACATCTTCGCTTTGTGGCTGTAACGCGTTGTCTACGTGCAAATTAGTATTAAGCAAAATTTTTTTATTATCATTTGTGATGAAATACACAAATCAATTAGTAATTTTTTAGAAGACTAATTATCCCTATAACTGTTTTTTTATTTCTTTTTTATCGTTAAGTTTGTAAGATTTTCCAGTCTACTGGGCATATAAATTAGTCTCAAATACTATGGATTTAATCAAATCTGTAAAGAGGCGTGGCAATAATGACCCTGAGTGTTAATCAGTAAGGTTCTTTATAAAATCTGGAGCACTTGAAGGGCTTGAATAATCTTTAGCAATGTAAAAAAATTCATTATTTCGCCCCAACGTAAGGGTTCTAGATAACTTGGAAGCCTTTACTCCTGTAACCTTTGGTCGTCTTCAAGTAACGTAGTTTTTTTAAAACCTTCACAAGTATGGCTTTTGCTGAATCGGACTTGGAGGATATACATATAATAATTGGCCACAGATGGCATTCATTTCATCATCGAAATTATTTCCACTAATCAAAAATCACCATCAGAGGGAATACTTTCGGTGTTAATTACCTTATCACCGGCGTTGATCAAATGGAAATTTTCCATCAGATTAACTCTGTTCATATTTCTAAGCCTAAATGGCAATTCATCAACATATTGAACTCAAAAAAAGCATCCTTTGTCATCAAAATAGTTGATACGAAAATATCTCGATTTGTGCGGTGGAATAGCTCGTGCACCGTAAATCAAAATCTCATTATGCAGAATATCAATTATGTTTAATTAAAAGCTGCCGACTAAACTAATTTCACATAACGAAAACATGATTCTTACCTTAATAATAAAGTATTTAATCACTTCTTTATCGATAAAGTATATTTTCTCACAACTGTTGTAAACAAACATTTACACCATGCTTGATCTCGTGTAATTCCCTCATTTCCATCAAACAGCACACGCGCTATCTCATAACTAATAGATACCATATTCAGAATGCACAATGGCTGTGATTCACATAACTAAACTTGTGCCCACCAAGAAAAACGGAGTTGGAATAATCGCCTATTTTTTATACCATCACCCACAAAAGGTGCAAGCTGTTGTGGTCGTTTACCATTACCACTGCCCTACAAAGAAGTTAATAAAAAATAAAAATTGGTATTTTTAACGTTAAATAATCCGAAATTGAGCGTTTGATTCAAAAATGCGTCGTTGTTGAGAAATTAGGGTCTCCAGGCAAATCCATTTATAATATTTTAAAGTAAAAAAGTAATAGGAATTTTTGCATTTTTTTAAATCTTAAGTTTCGAAGAAAACTTATACATTTAGGTATAGGAAGATATAATAGTTTTCAACTGATAATATCTCTCTCTCTGTTGGTCCAGGAATCAAATATTAGGGATTCCATTTAAAAACACATAATTTTAATACTTTTTTCCTATTTGCAACCCCCGTTTAAAAGAAAAAAAATTAGAAGGTACCTCTGCATGAGTTTTACACAAAGCAAAAAAGGACAAAATATTCAATACTTTGCCCTCAATATTCCGTGTAGCATGTCATGATTAACCCTATACAGGGTGTTTCCTAACTACGTGTAAAAAATTTAAAGGCGTACTCCTCGACTGATTTTGAGTCAAAAATGTCTAATAAACATATGTCCGCAAATGCCTTGTTTCCATGATACAGGGTGTTGAAATGTGACAAGGAAAAGAGATTTTATTTCCAAAATGACTCAATTTGGATGTTTGAATTTTAGAAAAGACAATTCCGGGGGTTCCGGGGTTTTCTTCAATACGTCTTAAGATTTCTTCCTCCGCTTCTGGTGTTCGACGTGTTATTGGCTTTCTTCCTCCTGGAGTTTTCATAAGAGATCCTGTACCACAAAGACGTTGAAAGAGGTTTTTAAAGGTTTGGTGGTTGGGGGCTTGGTGGTTTGGAAGCCTTTCCATGTAAATGCGCCTCGCTGCCAAACACTCACCATCAGCAAGGCCGTAAACAAAAACCATATTGGCCATTTCTTGATTAGTGTAATTGAGCATTTGAAAAATTTTCAAAACTGAGGTATAATCTGATTTTTGGGACACAGAACTAATTTCTTTCACTTTAGAGAGTAAAACACCAAAATAACACTGACTATCTTGTTTATAGTAGTGGAAGTAGCAAAAAAACTAACAATAAACAAATTAGTAAATACCACCAAACCTTTAGAAACCTTTAAAACCTTTTTCAACGTCTTTCAGTCAACACCCTGTATCTTGGAAACAAGGCATTTGCGGACATATGTTTATTAAACATTTTTGACTCAAAATCAGTCGAGAATTACGCCTTTAAATTTTTTACACGTAGTTAGGAAACACCCTGTATATTCATTACACAAAAAGCACGAAAATCTCAATTATTACAATATTAGGAGGGTCAGATCTCTTGCTCGTGCACGTATTTCCACTTTTTAAAATATTTGAATTTTATCGTTGCTGAAATCCAAAATGTAGATTTGTTCGTTGTGGTCTAGAGAAATGTCGGTGGGTTAGTTGAATTCGCCGGATTCGAGTTTGCCAGTGGGCCTACGGCTAATATGAAGAACATCTAGAACGAAACGGTACCTACAGTGGTGGACAAAAGTATTGGCACAGCATGAATTTTTTAAAATAGATCTCCATTACTTATAAATAAAAAACTGTTTGTTTTATAAGTATAACGCCCCATTGTACCTTAGAGCCTTAACTTTCTTCCTGATACACAAATGAATTAAAAGCGCTCTTAGAGAATGTATTAAATTAAAATATTAAAGATCAAGTCTAATTTTAAGAGGACAAAAGTATTGGCACTCTTGATATACAGGGTGAGTCGGGAGGATCGTGCCAAACTTCAGGAGCGTCTGTATATGAAAAATAAATGTAAAAAACTCAAATGTTGTTATCCGATTTTCGTTTGTTTACAAGTTATAGCGCAAATAAAATTAAAACATAAAGGTTGAGCAACATTTAGACGAAACGTTTCCTGGACGTTGGATTGGTCGTGGTGGCCCTATTAGTTGGCCTCCAAGGTCTCCAGATCTGACACCACTAGACTATTGTTTGTGGGGTTGGTTTAAAACTGAAGTGTACAGAGTAGAAGTGGACACTCAAGATGCACTAATTCAACGCGTTAGAAATGCTGCAGCTGCTATTAAAGAAAGACATGAAACAATCAGGAGCGTAACTAATGCTCTTCATAGATAAAGCCGAAAATGCTTAGAAGTTAATGGCAATATTTTTGAACATTTACTACGATATGAACGTTAATTTATGGAATTTGTTATGAAATTTTTAAATTTTTTAAAATTTTATGTTTTAATTTTATTTACGCTACAACTTGTAAACAAACGAAAATCGGATAACATTTGAGTTTTTTTACATTTATTTTTCACGTACAACACGCTCCTGAAGTTTGGCGCGATCCTCCCGACTCACCCTGTATATTGGTATAAAAAGCGCTTTCAAAATATGAAATAAAAATTCCCGGTCTGTATAAAAATAATGAAGTTGATAGCGATTATTTAGTTATTAAAAGCCGTACATTCGACATGTCCTTTTGTAAAGAGTAAAAACTTTGACAATTTTGTAAATTAAGCTTCTTTTGTGTCACAAACAGTTTAAAAAATACGAACTTTTAGGGTATTTTCACATTTTTCCAAATATCTAGGAAACCACTGAAAATGTGGCCAGTTCGCCTTATGAGTTCCGCAGGGGACGATTTTGCCTAATTCACCGAAGTTGTAACTCTTATCGTTTTGAAAGTAACAATAGTGTACAAGAGATCTTGAAAATCCCCTGGACAATGGTGCTAATCAGTGGGTCCTGCTTCCGCGGCTGGTTCTGGGGTATTTTGTTGTGTTCCGAAGGACCACTCTCGGTTTTTGTCAGGCCGAGAGAAAACTGAATTGTACTCAATTGAAAGATTTAATTACTTTATCTTTATTTATGTACTAAGTTCTTAAATTAACACACGGTTGATGGTGCCTCACTTCTCTGGGGTTGCAACACTGAAATTCTTCCTTCTTCAAGTGCGGTCACCTGCTGGTATATATGTCGTTCAGCGTCTCTTCTTCCCGTCAACCTCTTTTTTCCTCCGCTCCACCCTTAGTTCGGGTGTTACTCAAGGATAACTTAAGATTTATTCCTTGTTGACATCTGGTATGTTTTGGTTCACTTGATTGCAACCACCAGATGTTGGCTATCACCTATCGCCCGTTGGAGTGGAGTATTTTGGAAGATTCCTTTATTGTGGGCAATAAATCAAACAGTCCGAGTACTTGAGTCACGTTAAGCGCTTCACCCGACCTTATGATTTGTCTTTCTGTACCCTTGTTACAAAAATTAGGAATTTTCCCAAACGTCTGAATTGAATTCAGACAAATAGTGAGCACCTAAACAAGACTCCCACTCCCATTTAATAACAGAACCCCCAGTGAATAGCCCTCCAGGGTCGGTCGTTTCTCTTCGAAGTGCAACTTCAAGGCAACAATCCATATTCCTCCCAGTAATTCATATTCGCAGAATTGCCCCCGAACTAAACTTCATTCAAAAGTATCATCTGTCGGTGGTGGCAATTGATATGTAAAAGTGAAAGTGGTTAGAAAACTACCCCTGACCTACACAAACGTTTTTGCCTGGAGGGCGAAGGGGCAGTGGCGCAGGGCGCGGGGCAGATGGCTGCCAGGCACGCCCCCATTGAAACATTTCCCTACATCGAAGCCCAAGGCCATGGCGAGATTAGTGCGCAAGCACGTGCCATAGGCGTGCGAGCATAAATTAATTAGCCCTATGTTGTTTATCGTGTGACTCAACGCCGCTGCAGGGGTATAACACAATAACAGTTATCTATCTCTCTATACCCTATTTTCAATGTTCACACATTCACATGGCTTGTTTGTAGAATATCTTCTGGGTTTTCATACAGTGGCGAACAAAAGTATGGAAACATTTTCTATTTTTTAAAGCAATTTTATTCAACACGTAACAATAAATATCCGTCAAGAAAAAAGTCCCTTTTTGTACAGTACCGGACAAAAATTAGAGCAACTTTTGAAATATTCTTCTAAATTTAAGTTCTCTAAAAAATCATGAAATATTTTATCATAAATATTTTATCATAAATATTTTATCATAAATATTTTATCATAAATATTTTATCATAAATATTTTATCATAAATATTTTTTATCATAAATATTCAGCTCAAGGTGGTTAGTGTAAAATGTATTTGCTATAAATAGTTTAAATTGTTATTGGGAATAGAAAAATAAAAAAATTGTTTTGATCTAAAATTCTTTGCGACAAAATGAGAGCAACCAATGTTTAAATTTTTTTTTATTTCAGACTTCCCTGTGGTCTTTTAAACAACTAATATCGACGATTATGCCCCGTGGTGTTCACTATCCAGTTGATCTAAAACAAAAAATTATTAGTGCACATAAGAGTGGGAAATCGCAAAAACTTATATAGGAAGTTTTTGGCATAAAAAAAGATGTTGCATCAAAAACTATCAGGGGATTCACTGACCGTGGTGACGTAACGAATTTAAAACGAGGTGGTCGGAAAGGAAAAACGACAGAGAAGTTAGACCTAGAAAAAATCCTGAAATGTCAGCTCGCCAGATTATTGCACAAGCAGGAGAAGTTAGTGTTCTTCCAGAACAGTTCAACGTCGATTACCAGAACGTGGTTTAAAAAGAAGGAAACCTGCCAAAAAACCACATCTTTCACTAAAAAATAGAGAGGCCAGGATGTTGTTCGCCACCTACCACCGAGATTGGAGTCTTCAACAGTGGAAGAAAGTATTATTTTCCGATGAATCCAAGTTTTGCATCTATGGAAGTGATGGAGCTCAATGGGTACGACGCCCAAATGGCCAAAGACTTAATCCAAAGTACGTAAAAACTACCATTAAACACGGAGGAGGAAATATTGTGGTTTGGGGTTTTTTATCTGCTTACGGAACTGACCCACTTTATAAGATTAAGGACAAAATGAATAGATTTAAGTATCATTATACCGGGTGGTCCACTTAACCTGACAAATCGGGATATCTCGAAAATCACGCATCCGATTGAAAAAAGTTTCGAATGAAAGTATTTTGTCTCTAATGGATCCACGATATAACACCAACCATGATTTCCCAACTCTTTCACTTGGGGTTGGGGCGGGGGTAACTTTGAAATCTCAAAGGGCAACCCTCATTTTTTATTGCAGATTGGAATTTTACGATAAAAATTACTTGGAGTTTGTCTGAAACTTTTTTTTCGATTCGCCACAGATGGCGCTGTAATCGGATTTTTATTATTTTTTTTAATTCTGATTCTGAAAGAAAGCACCGGAACCGCCGACAGGCATTACTTCAGGGACGGAAGCTTCAACCTAGGACCATTCGTTTGATTAAAATAATTTCTTCCAAAGATCCATTTAAAACACCAAGGCAAATTAAACATGAATTTATCGCTGAAGGCGTACCCAGTGTTTCAACCAAGACCATGAAACGAAGGTTGAACGATCTTAATTTATTTGCACGTTGTCCCATCAAAAAGCCATTGCTTAGTAAGAAGAACCGGAAGGTCCAACTCGAATTTCCACGCAATCATCTGTACTGGACCTTCCACGATTGGAAAAGAGTGTGCTTTTCCTATGAATCCAAGTTTAATTTGCATGGAACTGATAGGATCAATTATGTGCGGCGTCCATGTGGCAAAAGAATGGATCCCAGATACATGTTGTCCACTGTTAAGCATGGAGGTGGGTCTGTTATGGTGTGGGGATGTTTCTCGGGATTTGGGATGGGCCCGTTGCATCGCATTGAGGGCATCATGGATAGATTTATGTATAGGGATATACTAAAAGATGTCTTGTTACCTTATATGGAAGATTATATGCCTCTACGATCCACCTTCCAACAAGATAATGACCCGAAACACACTTCTAGGTTGACAAAACAATACTTGTTAGATGAAAAAATTCGCATTTTACAATGGCCATCGCAGTCTCCGGATTTGAATCCGATTGACAATATGTGGGAGCATCTTAAAAGACTGGCTGGAAGCAAACACTGCCCCAATAAGAATGAACTTGATACACAGTTGGAGGAAACATGGAAAAATATCGATGTGGACTGCATAAACAAACTTTTGGAGTCAATGCCTAGACGATGCCAAGCGGTGATTTCCAATAATGGATATTCCACGAAATATTAGGATGAACTTTAAGAAAAAACGATGTTTTGTTAATATATGAATTAAGAATAACCTTTTATTTAAGAAATTTCCGGTTTGTCTATATACTTTTGTCCATTACTGTGCATGATAGTACCTGGCACGATCAGATCCAGCTTCTGTTGGAACGACGATTTAATTCCAGAGTGAGGTGCGTTTTGTTTGCTGCTCAGATGTAACGAGTCGTCAATGATTGGTACAACAATTTACTTAAATTTAATCTAATTTAAGACGAAATCCGAAAGAAAATTAAAACATTTGCGAATTTAAGCAATTGCCTTCCAAAATATTTGCTCGTTTTTTTCACACACCCTGTAAGTATGTTGAACTAACTGAAACCGATGATTGGCCGGTGACGCCTCTGGCCTTCGGTGACATTGACAGTGACCGTGAATTCGTATTGATTTTCAACACGCAGTGGCGAAAAGCATTTGCGTGCTGTATGGACGATACGCGGCTGCAAATATACAGCACGAGTGGCGGTGTTGCCGCGTGTTGATCTCTGCTCGAGAACGGGAAAAAATCAACTAATATACGCAAGCGAGATGACCAAATAACAATAAAAAATTATCCTAAAGCGCCAAGTAGTCCCACTCGATAACTTGAATTGACAAACTTGTCTTTAACGGCCCTTTTTTTATTACCAACAAGTGCCATCATTAAGGAAAAGAGCGATTAATAATATATAAATAAATATATTAATAATTTAATTAAGGTTTTGCACCTATCTACGTTTTATTAATATTTTAAATGATTATCTTAAAGGGTAAAGAGCGCTGTCAGACTGCGGACCGATCCTGGTCGAGCCTATGGGCGGATACTTATCCGCAGTCCGCGTCCGCACAAACGCTGCGATTCACTAGCGACTTACCATTTTGGGTTTTATAACTTCGTTCTCGATGAAATATGAAAATAGGCATTGAAAACTTAAACAAAGTTTCAATACCAGGTGGTGCATTTGGTCGAAGCGGGTACTCAGAGCCTGAAACGAGAGCCACAACAATTGAAACGCACCTGGGCCTTTATTAAAATGTACTAATGGAACCTGCATCCGCACTCTCTTATTTATTAGATTGGCCTAATTCGTTTACAGCTCATTTGCATAAGGCAATCTCCTACCTACGATTTTTCTAGGAAACTCTGGAAACTGTATTTTAAATTAAAATTTATATTGTTTAAATGAAACCTCATCTAATCCGATTTCTTTGTAACCATCAACGGTCATGGCTTTCCATCGCTGCGGCCTTAATCCAAGTGAAGATGGAAACTAACCGTTTTTGAAGCTTAACATGGAGATCTCTCGTTAACCCGAGAGAACAAGGGGTTTTTGGAGCTCGATTATTTTTCTCCCAATTTATTTGGCGAAGTAATTCATAATGAATCTTTGCAGATTTCCCCCATTAAGTAACAAATAACACAGGAAATAAAAATCAGGTAAATCAAGAAAACTATATGAAGTGCTCGAAAGGTTTGCCCCCCTCTGCCAAACACAGCTCTATCCGTCTTCTTAAACCCATAATTAACCGCAAATCTTCTCTTCTTGCCGTTTTGGTCCTTAAAGTTGTGATGATGTTCCTTTACAACTCGTTAATATGCATAGATTTATAAATGAGGTCTTGCATAGTCCCTCGTAAATGACAATCGAATGGGGTCAAATCTGATGAGCGAGCCGGCTAACGCGTTAGAAATTAGAAAATTTACCAAACTTGTCAAAATTTCTATGAAGGAGTAGAAGGTAATTTTAAACTGGAAGTTTTCTCTCTGAATACGATTGCAGATGTGTTTCTGAAATAGGAATAAAAACGTTTTGTTAGTTTTATATTAACTTTACAACTGTAGAGTATGTTCATTTGAAAACTTGCAGCCTCAAATTCCGATCGGATCCTTTCAAAGGTCTCTCCAGTAATGCACAGACATTCTCCGGTTATGCGATTTCTTAGTTCATCAGCGTTTTCAGGATCTGATTCGTGAATAACCGGTTTAAGATAATCCCAAAGGAAAAAATCAAGAGGCGTCAAATCGGGAGACCTTGGAGGCCATTCAATTGCTCCTCTTCTGCCAATCCATCTACCTTGAAATCAGTCATCAAGCCATTCTTCCGGCGGCATGACACGACGTAACGGCGCCCCGTCTTATTGAAAGTGCAAAAAACTTTCGTTGAATGGATAATCGCTGTTGTGACCTACTTGTGTGGCTACGGCCTCTGTTACAAGATGATACTTCACCAGCAAGGTCACGATTGATGGATAACGGTCCAATTAGAGTATCCTCCAATATTCCCGCCCATACATTGGGTTTTCTAGGCCACCGAGTATGGTCTTCCAAAAGAATGTGAGGATTTTGATCCCACCAATAACGACAATTCTGCTTGTTAATTAAACGATTTAAATGAAATATACACTCATCGAAAAAACAGATGTTTTTAACAAGATTTAGGGTAGTGATAATCAGTGCTGTCATACTTTCACAATACTCATTGTACGATCGAGATTATTGTTAGTCACTACCTGATGAATTTGCATTGTGTGTGAGTGAAACTCGGGTATTTTCAGCAATTTTGCAATAGAACCAATTGAAGTTCCAATTTAACAAGGCACCATTCAAATTGATGTGGTTGGGTCAGCTGCAATTTCCTCAACATTTCAATCGAGACAGCCTCATTCAATACTCATGTTTGATCTCGTTTTAAATTAGATACCGACCCAGTCGTTGCAAATTTTTGTAGAAGTTGCTCCGCGTAGAGAGAAGAAATATTCTCGTACCATTGGCGTACCATATTTTTCGTTTAAACCGTTCAGGATCGCATCAATGTTGACACCACTGGTTAAATCAAAAACACTTTCTTCCCTTTAAAATGTGCGTCTACACTATTTTGCATTCCTTGATTTTTATAAAAATGTTTAGAGCCAGATCAGACATATTGGGAAAATACCATAACGAAATTTGTATCACCCTGTACTTCAGACGGGAAGCCCAAACGGACCTACATACACGCCTCCGAATTAAAAAAAAAAAAATTTTTACATACTGTTATGAAACGCCCTGTAGGACTCGTCATTGCGCCCCCATTAAAGCGAGGAATTTTCAGTCTTTCCAGTGTGTTATGCAAAGTACGTTTCTAGAGTGTTACCGTGTGGTTTTCAGAAATGATAAAAGTTGAACAATTCGGACTTCACGAATAAACTGAAACTCATCAAAAATTTCAGAATTTGAAACTTTTTGATGAGTTTCAGAGTTATGCAAAAAAAAACTCAAATTTTGGAAAAACGCATCTTTCGTCACCTTATTTGGCGATGTTGCAGTGATCCATTTTGAATCAGCAACGTGACGATGTCGCATCTGAAATCTGAGATTTCCATTCTCGACGACCATCGTCCAGTCTGGTCCCTTGTTCGGTCGCGATGGTCCATTTTCACATTTTTGGGTTCGGCTTTTTTTCATACTTACCGTGATGTGTCACGTGATAAGGGCCAGACTTGCCATTTGGTGGAAATTGCAACTGCGAAGGTAATGTAGATTTATTAACGAAAGGCCTTTATCCAAGTGGAAGGAAACGAGATATGCACGAGTCAGTTCGGAAATACATCTGCAATGGTACTCAGAAAGGCAACTTAAAATCATTTTTTAATTCTTCATGGAAATTTTCGCGAGTTTGGGAAAATTTCCAATTTCTAAGGCGTTTGCCGGCTGGCTCGTAAAGTCTGTACCCATTATACAGGGCGTTTCTAAATTATGGTGCCAAATTGATGTGGAAGGTAGATCATATCATTTTATGCCAGAAATTCTATATAAATGTGCGTCCAAAAATGCTCAATAAAAAAGATTATTAATTTAGAAACACCCTGTATTATCACTTGTGAAGGCCCATGAAAAGCCCCATTTATAAATCCGTGTTCACCAATGTTGATAAACTCTAGAGAGAAATTATCACAACTTCGAGGACCCGAATAAACTAAAGAGGAGATTTGCGACTATGAATTTAAGAAGACGCTTAGAGCTGTGCTTGGAGGAGGAGAGTAACCTCCCGAACGTTTTATGAAACGTTCCTAATTTACGTGTTTTTTACCTTGTCACTTCCATTATTATTTGTCATTTAGACGAGGAAAAGTTCCAAATATCCATCGTGAAGTATTTCGCTAAATAAGTTGAGAAAAAAATAAACGATTCCAATCTACTTGAGGGCAGCCAGGGACTCCCATAATCAACCTTAAATTTCATATTAGATGTTGCCAAGTTTTGAATATTTCCTCGCATTTTCTTGAAACTGTGACAAAAACACATATATATTTACATTCGAATTGTATCTTTAGTTTACACGCGTGTAGGCACACTCTTTTTTGGTATGCTATATTCGAGTTTCTTATAGTTTAATGAATATTAGGGGAATATGACAACACCGCCCTGCTCTACGAGGGATGCAAGAAGCTTGCCAATGCGAAACTACTATCTTCGTCAAAACGACAAGTGATCGCTAGTGAATCGCATCGTTTGTGCGGACGCGGACTGCGGATGAGTATCTGTCAATAAGCTCGACCAGGATCGGTCCGCACTCCTACAGCGCCCTCTACCCTTTAAGATAATCACATAAAATATTAATAAGAGGTAGGTAGGTGCAAAATATTAATTTAATTTTTAACATGTTTATTTAGACATTATTAATATTTTTTTCCTAACCATGACGTTTGTTGATAATAAAGAGAATGCTGTTAAAGACGAATTCGGCGATTTAAAATATCATGTGGGATTGTTTAGCGTTTTATGACAATTTTTCAATGTTATTTTGTTATCTCGCTTATGTGTATATTAGTTGATTTTTTCTCGTTCTCGAGCAGAGATCAACACGCGGCAACACCGCCCCTCGTGCTGTATATTTGCAGCCGCGTATCGTCCATACAGCACGCAAATGCTTTTCGCCACTGCGTGTTGAAAATCAATACGAATTCACGGTCACTGTCAATGTCACCGAAGGCCAAAGGCGTCACCGGCCAATCATTAGCTTTAGTTAGTTCAATATACTTACAGGGTGTATGAAAAAAGCGAGCAAATATTTTGGAAGGCAATTAAACTCCCAAATGTCTCAATTTGTTTATAAGTTTTTTTAACTGCTTTAATTTTGGAAATATTAACATATCTTCCGCAGAGGCCTTGTTAAAATCTATAGGGTGTTTTTTGTGGATTCAGTCCCCCTTTTTCTACCACATTTATTTTTCGGTACGCCATTGATCGCTCAGTTTCTAATTAATCTCACTCCTCAGTTAATTTTGATAATTTTTCGTTACGCAAAAAAGATTTTTCGGTAATTTTCCCAGAAAGCTTTCGGAATACTTAAAAAAAAAATCATTTTCCTGTCACTGTCAATTGTCACGAATTGAGTGATGGAATTTTCCATACTCCACTGACTTCGAACGTTGCATAATCGACGAATGTGACGACAAAGTTTAATTAGGTGACATGAATGACAAGTTTGACGGGAGCGATGGAAAATTTTCTTAATTTAATGGAATTATTTTCCTGAAGGTCTCCATGAAAATTTAAGTATGGAAAATTTTTATTTTTGCATCTCTTCAAAATTTTCCTTAATCTTGCTCATTCCACAATCTTGATCATTGGCGCAGCACAAAAAAGTTTGTGGTGGTAAAAGGTGGTCTGACTTCAGGATAAGTATCGCCTTAACACTGAACTAATTGTTCAGCTGTGAAGCTCAAAATTTCAATTTAGTAACTCAAAAACTAAAGTGCTTCCACGGCAAAAATTAAAAAAAAATTGAAGTTGGAACTCCCAGTATTGCAATAACAAACCATTCGCGAATTTTTGTTTATATGAAGAATCATCTAATATTAACCCAGGCAATCGCCGCCAATGGATATACATTATACTGGGCTTTCCGCATGCGATGGAACGAGGGATGTATTACGTATATGTACATAGATGTATGTATATTGATATATAGAGGTTTTCAACTCAATTTCTCAAAACACAGAGTCGTACCGGGATGATTGCGAACCTTTCAAAATGGAATTTTTCTATTTTTGAAAGCTGTAATTGTAGTAAATTTTAACAACATTCGTCACTTCACTGATTACAGTGTGAAGTTCAAAATGCTTCTGAACATGGTACCATAAATTCAACTACGTATTCTAGGTCCCAAAATATGGCAATTTCGTGTAAATGTATACAGAAAGGCGGTTCTTTTTTGAATATACAGGGTGTAAAATGTTGGTTCTCGAAAATTGTTTCTTGCTAATATTTTCGAAATGTTTCGTGGTGTTTTCATGAAATTTTGTACTTTATTAGCTCTTTCTGAATATAAAAAAAAATGTTCCATTTTTCCAGGGGCGGAACTTGGTTAAAAAAGAAAAAAAATTGCAGAAAAAATGCAAAGAGCAATTTAACAAATTGAATAAAAACTTCATAAGTAATTATTATTTATGTAAATTATATTATTTACTTATAACTAATTATAATTCTCAAAATGGGAACCGCCGTTTCTGATACAACATCGACATCTTCCTCTCATCCCTGTGGTGGTTACTCCTAGCTTCGTTTCAGCCTTCATTAATTTTGCTGCTTCATTAATTCTTTGAATGAGATGGTCTCGACCATGAATTTCCTCATTGCATACCAGTTCTTTCAATCGTCCCCAGATATGATAGTCAATTGAGGTGAGATCTGGAGATCTGGCAGGCCATAATATCGGTCTAAGTCGTTAATAAATTAGTGCCCATTCCTGAAAAAATGTGGTAATTTTTGCATAGCGGCTCAAAAAAAGTACCAAAAGTCATAATAAACTACAAAATTTTATTAATTTTTCTCGAAATGTTTTCAAAGTATTAATAAAAAATTATTCTCAGGATCAAACTTTTTTCACCCTGTATATTGAAAATTAAGTGACTTTCTATATATGTTTATATGAAATTTTCGTCACATTTTAAGTGATTTAAGGTATGGAACTATATTTAGAGACAGTTTAAATATGAGAAAAGACTATAAAATTGTGAAAGGAGCACTCCGTGTATTACTGAATTTTGAGATTTGCTTAAGTATTTATCGCATAAACAGTGGCGTAGCATACGTCGTTCAAGCTTGACAATTTCCTAAAATCTCAGCTTTATCAAGTTCATCGTTGCAAGTTTACACAAATCATTTTGCTACGCCTCTGCTTAAACGGTGTATAGGACTCATATATGTATATTACACCATAAGCAGTGGAGTGGCAAGTATTATTTAAGCTTGATAATTTTTTGAAAATTGCAGCTTTCAAAAATAAAAAAATTCCTTTTGGGAGTTTAGAAATCACTCTATTACGGCTCAGTGTTTTGAGGAATTGAGATGAAAATTTCTGATGATTTAAAAGATTTTCAAAATTCGTATGCCATTTTTGTTCAATTCAAATACGGAATAGAAATTTAAAGATGAATCAAAGACACAGATTCATGAAATTTTGTTTAGACCTCTATTTGCATTGTGTAAGAAGTCAGCAAAGGAATTCAGATACCTTTGCCAAATTCCTTGTTATGGAAATAGGAGATTACTCTATATGCAGGTTTTCATTTAAAATAGAAAAATAGACTGCCACCTTAAACTCTGTTTTGAGTCACCCCGTATGTCTTTGTCTTATGATTTGTCTATTTAAACCATTTTTCTATTCTCACAAGGTTTTGGGATGATTGCTGGCCAAGAACAATTGGGACGCCCTGTATAGACTAGCGCTCATTAGCGTTTTTACTGAAAATTAAATCATATCAAATCCAATTTCCCAAATGCTATTGAGCATTGTTCTATAGAAGTGGATTTCGAATTTTTCGAAAAAATTTCAAAAAAATATTAACTTTGGGAAGACCCCTCGTATATTTTTTTGACTAAAAATTAAAATGCGATTGAAGGCATCATTTAGAGCTTTTAAATGATGTTACGTTGAAAATCACATTTTTAATATATGAAAACCCAGAAGATATTCTACAAACCATGCGAATGTGAGAAAATTAAAAATAGAGCATACACAGTAGGTAACTGTTATTGTATTATACCCCTGCAGTGGCGTTCAGTCACACAATGAACAACATAGGGCTAATTCATTAATGCTCACACTCCTGTAGCACGTGCTCACACCCCAATCTCGCCGTGGCCTTGGACCTCGATTTAGGAAAATGTTTCAATAGGGGTGCGCCTGGCAGCCATCTGCCCCGCGCCCTGCGCCACTGCCCCTTCGCCCTCCGGGCAAAAACGTTTGTGTGGGTCAGGGGTGGTTTCCTAACCACTTTTACTTTTACATAGTAATTGCCACCACCGTTGGGTGATACTTTTGAATGAAGGTCAGTTCGGTGGCAATCTGCGACTATGAATTATTGAGGGGAATATGAATTATTGCTTTGAAGTTGGCACTTCGAACAGAAAGGACCTAGACCCGAGGACTATTTATTCGGTGTTCTGTTACAAAATTGGAATTACCTTACGTCTATGGGGAACACCCATAACTGGGGTATAAACTGCTTTAAGTTTTCTAGAAAATGTAGAAAAGTTGCTTCATGGAATGTCGAAATAACTTTGTGCTTGAAGGGTAACCCTTTCGGTACCCAAGCATACCGACTTTATAATATTGAATAAATTTGAATAATTGGTAAAAGGGTCAATTTTGCGAAGCAAACAGAATGGTCAGCACTGTTGCAGTTTTCCTGATTATCATTGCTTCGAAAGCACTGAAGTTTCCAACTACACTATTCATCTCAATAATCCGTACAGCATTCTACCCATCCCAGTGGAAAGTGGCCCAAATCATAATGATTCGAAAACCCGGCAAGGCCAGATGACCGGACCACCTCGTATCGGTCAATTAGTCTGCTACCGGTACTGTCCAAAGTCTTCGAGAAGCTACTGCTTGACAGTATGAAGTCAGAAATAGACGGGAGAGCCCTGATACCTGACCACCAGTTCGGGTTCCGCCACAAACATTCAACGATAGAACCAATACATAGAGTCACTAATAAAATCTCAACTCTTTGTCTGAACAAAAGCTTCTTCCAAGTTAAAGTGGACGACGCAACTTCCGAACTGAAAAATGTCTATGCCGGAGTGCCCCACGGCTCAGACCAATACTCTACAACCTATGCACTGCGGACGTCCCTAAGGAAAACGGCACATTTATCACAACCTTCGCCGATGACACAGGTCTTCTAACTTCACACGAAGACCCTATCCAAGCTGCTGCTCTGATGCAAAAAGAGTTTAACGATATCCAGAGCTGGCTAATGAAATGGCGAATGGCCGTGAACGAGCTCAAGTCGAAAAATGTAAACTACACAATGGGAAAAGGATCACGCCCACCAATAACATTCAACGGATCTATAATACTCCAAGAGGAGTACGCCAGATACCTTGGTGTGCACCTGGACAGGCGGCTTACATGGGAAAAACAATATATACAAGCAAAGCGAGCGGGACTCAGCCTAGAGATCAACAAAATGTGGTGGCTTATTGGACGTAAGTCACAACCAAGTCTCTCCTACAGATTTCTGGTCTACAAAACAATGCTAAAGCCATTATGGACGTACGGCATCCAGCTGTGGGACACTGCCAGTCAATCGAACATTGAAATCCTGCAAAGATTCCAATCAAAGCTGCGCTCTCTCAGCAGAAGTCCATGGTTTGTCTGCAACGACACCATCCACAAGGACCTTAACATCCCAAGAGTCCGCGAGGAGATATGTAGGTTCTCGCTGATATACCATGACCAACTGGACCCCAACTGACTGGCCAACAATCTTCTCAACACCCAATCAATTAGACGAAGATTGAAAAGAACCAAGGTTCACGATCTGCTAGTGTCTTGGGGGGAATCATGTAATTCCCCTGGACAATGTAGTAGTTAGTAGGTTCTGCTTCCACGGCTGGTTCCAAACCTTTTGTTTCCGAAGGACCACTCTCGTTTTTGTCAGACCGAAAGAAACTGAGTTGAATTGAATTGCTTGATTGACTTTCTGAATTTGTATATTAACAAAGTTCTTAGCTTGAAGGTGTTGACAAGTGATTGGTGTCTGATGATTTCAAGGGAAAATTTTGACTTTTTGCGAATTGTTAATCTCTGATGGGGTCTAGTGTGAACTGACCAAAAAGTGGGTGGAAGTCTCACCAGTCAGTTCCCACCACCCTTCCCTTATCACACGGTAACGACCCTTTATTGAATTACTGGAATTGGACGTCCTCCGCGGTACCAGGGATTGGTCCTTTGTTTGCTTCTAGTCGGGTTTTTCTTGAAATCACCAGGGTTTACGACCTTTTCTACGACTATGGCTAATTGCAACCAACATCACAGATGTACTGCAGTGGGATTCTTGGAAAATCTTTACAGTGCAAATCCCTTTTCCATCGGCAATGAACTACTTCAAGGGACACCATTATGGGAAAGTTTCCAGGGTTGTGATACCCTTTCGTTATAGTTTATTGCCGACATTTGGCATTTCCGAAAAAGTCTGATTGTTTTCAGACAGCTGGAAAGGTTCATCGGAAAAATCAGGAAAACCCAAGGCAAACCACACAAACTATTCTATGACGCCGGATTCAGAATGTTGTTCCGGACTCGAGCTTTTCCTAAAGCCCTTCTTCACACACCTAATTTCCTAAATGTTCTGTTAGTGACAGATTGTAAATAGTTTTAAATTTTAAAAAAAATTTTTAAAAATTCATGCTTCGAATCGCCATGATACGGCTTGTGGGTTGTCCTTGTTTGTATTTATGTATATTCACAAAGCTTTTTGATACGCCACTGAGCTTTGCAGTTGGACCTTAAATTTTTTTTATCAAACTATAAACTTTCGTTGTCCATGAAAGACAGTGGCGTTTCTGAGATTCCAGATTGAGAGGAAAAACCTTCGATGTTGCTTTCGTTGGTAGATCAAAGGCAGCAATATACTTCGAACCTTGGCTTGTCTGATACTAGGGCGTAGAACGGTCACCAGTATTTTTTATTGTTGATTTAGGAGTTTTAGTTCTGCATTTCATTCATTTCCGAGTTCATTTAAAGTAGATGTCCATCTGGGAGTAAAATTAACGCCAATAGCCTTCGAGAGCGTTCTCGCAAATCGATACATGTCTGCGAGTCCCTATCGAGGAGTATCGATATCGCAGTTGGAGAATTTTTCGCCGATAGCAACATCTCAAATTTATACCAATTATTTTCACTAGCGAAGGATTAATCGCAAAAATCCAACTCGTTTCGAGTTTGACCAGTTCTTGCAGAGTCTGATTCAAAATGATAAACTGAAGAAAGTGGGGTAAAGACGAGGTTTGTAATTTAATTAGCATTTATGAAGAAAGACCCTTGTTATGGAACAACCAAATTGAAGACTTCAAACTCAGAGACAAGAAAAATTAAGCATTAAGCATCAATGGCACAATGCTTGATTGTAGAATGGATGAAGTCCAACGAACAATTTATAACTTGAGGAATCAGGTAAGTAGGTATTCAGTTGAGTTCTTTTACCCAAAGATATTTATCAATACTTTGCAGTCAAAATGTAATTTATTTATATTATATTTATATATATATATATATATATATATATATATATATATATATTTATGGTACACTGTTATTATTATTGTTATGTCTACATATATGTCGCAAGAACTGAAAAAGGCGAAGAAGTCGAAAAGCGGAATGGGGTCCAACGAAAAGCTTTATGGTAAATGGGCCTTTTTTGCAGCGATCAGGTTCTTGGTCCCAGCCCTCGTCGTCAATGAATGTGTCGGAACCGACTTTCTCGGCGGTAAGCGCAACACGTCACATCTCTTTAAATTTGCTCTCTTTTTTATGATTTACGGACCCTGTATACGCCTATATTGCCATGGCGCCTCTCCAGCTAGCTCCATAAAAAAATGCTTTAAATTCATCTCGAACATCTTCCTGAGAAGCTCCAAAATTGTGATGATGTCCTGCCTCGAGTACGTTTCCATTTAAACTTTACTCACGCTATCTACCCGGCACAATCTAATGGAGTTCATCGTTTTCATAATCGACTAATCCAGGTGGCAAATAGCTTGAAGAAGCACTTTCTCCAGGCAAAAAATCATTATCAAGGGTACGTATTGCAAGTATGACATCCACCACAGTCTTCAGACGCGAACGAACAGGGCTTCGAAGCACCCGAAATTTAATTGCGAATATGTCAAATCTGTTTTCTATAGTTCTGCGACTTCGTGACCGTCGACAGTTAAGAATTCCGTTCAAAGCAGGTTGGTTATGGAAAGGATAAGGCTTTAAACTATGACTTTTCATTGTAAAAGCGTCGTCTACAAGAAACCAGTACGGCACAGGCATCGTTCGACAGCCCACATCTATGTAGATAAATTTACAATTTACATCTGTAACCGCCGAACAAAACAATTCTAAATATCACCTTGTAATTACAATAATGACTCCCGCTGTGTTTTGGACCTCGCGTGACAATATGTTTACCGTCGGTCGTAACAAGACAGACCAGAAAATTCCATCGACCGTACTTGGGAGCTGAAATAAATTAATTGATGTACGTCGCTGTAATGTCGGTTTTGCTACAGGATGATGATATACGCGCGACAGCTGAGGTAGATACTGAGAATGTTAATCATGACCTAAAGCCTTTCAACCGAGAAAGAAACAGGAACGTGAAGGTGACAATGAAAAAAACTCTTCAGGAGTGCAATCGAAATTCTGAACGATGAACCAGATGAGTTCGTCAAATTTGGGCAATATGCGGCATTGGAATTGCGAAGCCTTAAGTCCGAACTGAGCAGAACAAGGCTGAGAAGTGAAATTCGGAAAATTACCAATGAAGAACTCTTTGGCGCTCCTAACACATCGCTTTCTTCAGTGAACACACCGCTGACCTCACCGGCATTTTCTGCCGTGCATTCATCGGAGGATCCAAACCAACCTCAATAAGGACAAGAATATGTCGACACATTTAATATAAATATAAATAAATAAATAATAATAATATAAAATTTATACTGAATTTTAATACCTACATACGTTAATTACCTTTATAAACTGCTTCTTCGGTGTATTGTAGATTGCACGTGTTCCTTCTTCGGCTATTCTCTCTACGTTCTTATACATCTAGCAATACGAAATAAAGGTCGTAGACTGGAGTGCGACTCACCTGAATTTAAATGCGTTAATGAAACAATATTTAATCACATGTGAATTGTGTTTAACTTGCGTTTAAGTTACGTACCATTCACATGATGATATTTACTCACTCGATGCTAGAAAACACAATGCTGCTGTTATCCGGTCATGAGCAGAAATCGCAGCTCTCGGTTTTGTGTACATTTTGACCACTAATGGCCCAATTGAATCAATAATATATCGAAATTGCACCGCACTCATTCGTAGAAAGTTTCGAAATTGTTGCGCATCTTCAATTCTTAATTCGCTCATCAATGTACAGCTCGCGTCTAATTCTGCCCTTCGATCAGTTCATGGCTTCAACCGACAACTACGTTTCCTTATTTATTTATTTTTATTTTTAATAAGGCAAAAGCAACAATAACCGTTCGCAGTTTCTCCGGATTAATCTTTTGGGAACCTTCAACATAGCTTTTGCCACATCCAGCGTCATGTGGAACTTCGCAGAACCTGAACGGTGGACACACTGTGGAGAGTATCTCTCGGCGACAGCTCCAACGGTGATATATATGTACTTTCCTGAGAGTTAAATTTTGTGAAACTATCTCTCAAATGAAGACTCATTTTCTAGAATTCTCGAGAGCGACTCGCACGAGTTACTCTCAAGTGGACTCGTGCCTTTAGAAGAGATGTTAGAGAAACGGTCCCACATGATTGTTTAATTACTTGATGCTATTAAAAGTATGGCGAATCGTTTTTAAAATACAGCTGACCCTCTTCCCTACTGGCTTTTCCTGGTCAAGTTTCATTATTTGGGCACAACTGTCATTGTAGCTCTATTAACTACCAATCACATTTTCTAGATTAACAATTAGGAAAGAACGACGGTTGTGCTGAGAGCGAACGCCTGATCCAAAACTGGAATTACTGCTCTTCCTACTGCTTACTCAGTGCTCATCCAGAATGGCATCAAGCTTGTCAAGTGGCGGAATCGACGACAATATTCAGGCTCTGGGGGACGCGCTCAACAATGAAGAACTCAAAGAAGTGATGCCTGAAGCATGTAATTTCTTTTCTGCCTAAACTTGAAGTATTTACTTATCCACTCTGTTTCGTTCATTTCTTCTTCATTTGCAATAACGCCCCTCACTCCTCTAAAAGCTGTTGGAGGGGGCGTGTGGAATAATGCTCCATTGAGGCGCAATTCCCCCAAAGAAAGAAAGTGGGAATAATGAATAATCCACCTGATAGGAGGTATTTATTAATTTACATAATTGGTTTTTTATTCTCAGCAGTTCCGCCCAGTGTTAACGATAACCTCCATGCGGACGCCCGTCAGTTCTTCTCCGATACGAATGTGTCCTTCGACGAGGCATCGAGCCCTGCTTTAACCACGAGCCCCAATCCGCTGTACCCCCCAGTGTCGGGCCCATTTGATCCGCCTTTCCTCCAAGGTTTTTTGGTGGTGAGTTTTTTCAGTGCGTTTCTGAATCAGTACCTCGTCTAAAATCAGTGAGAGATCTTTCCAGAATTGTTCCGGGTGCCGGCAAACTAACAAAGCGAGGGCGATATGTTATGACTGCAGAATATATCTGTGCGAAAAGTGCGTCAGTCGGCACTTAAGAGCGGGACCGACGAGTTTGCACACCGTCTACCATTTTGACGCGTTGGCCGAAAGGGTGTCACCCAGGAATAACTGTCGGGTCGGCGCCCCAGGAGACCAATTTGAACAGGGACCCAACAGTGCCGACGCCGGTTCGACGTCAGATGGCACTGGAAGTACGGTCAATCACCATCAAACCAGGGTACAGCCTTCAACATCACGAGCCGTGGGAGCCGAACGGCGCTCGGGCAGTGAGGATGGAGGGTCGACCGAGACCGTCTCAGCAGGGTCCACCGATGATATATCTGTTCCAGAGAGCAGCTGTTTTGGGTCTTTTTCGGAGTCCATGACGAGTTTACTCACGTCCAGCACCGACTCAAACATATTTAAGAACTTTTTCACTGCTCCCCAGGTGGTTTCGTTGGCGGAGTCGCAGGCGTTTCCCCCTTTCCAGTTGGGTCCTGTGAAGGAGGTTCTGGGGGAACCAGCTCGAATGGCGCACGTCAGTAGCGTTGGACATGTCACCAGCAACCTGCCACCTTCGCAGCTGACGGTTTGTTCGCTCCACCAGGCAGAATTCAAATTTAGCTGCAGTCAGTGCTTCGAGCTCCTTTGTCCGGCTTGCGCATTTGAAAAGCATAAAGGCGAGTGAACATACGAGGATTTACAGATGTGCATGTGTTCTCTACAGGGTGTTTGAAGTCTCGTAATTTTATTTTAAAGAATTGATTAGCCACGTTACAAAAGCCGATTAAACGAAAGTAACGAAAAGTATATGATTTTTTTCAATTATCGGTAAAAAGTTTTAATGATGTATCAGGAGGAAAGGAAGGATTATCAGCCGATTCGTAATAGCAGTCAGCATAACTCTCAAGACCTGAGCCCCGTTTTCGAATGATCGTCATAACCGCTTCAACACGGCTACAAAATTACCTGTTTCGTTAGAGTAAGGCATGCCATTCGTAAAGTCTTATAACTACGTATAAATCGAGAAGTGTCAGATCGGGTGACCGAAGAGGCCATGGAATAAGGCAACCATGACCCGTGCACCACCTGTTGTAATGACTCATAAGAAATGATATATGACTAACGCGAAGAACTACTGGTAGCAATTAGGTATTTGAGAAATAAATAATTGATAAATTGTCGAAAAAGTCATATCTCTCTTATTACGTGTACTAAATTAGGTAAACAACTGTTGAACAATCATGATACAATTCGAATGTCTGAAAAAGACCTAAAAATTTCGTATATTTTTAGATCATCGACTCGTGTATTTTTCCCACAATCAAAATGCACTGACAGAGTGTACCCGAAGACTGCTCAATGAGATCCAAAACTTGACCGCGCGCTTGGACAACATCACGTATGATCTCCACCACACATTAAATGACATCGAGTACAGTACGTATTTAGCGACGATGGAAATAAAAAACGTCTTTGCTCGAGTGATGGAGGCCGTCGATAAGAAAAAGGAGGACTTGCTTCAGAAAGTGGAACAGATTCGCCAAGTAAAGCTCTCCAACACCACCTTGCAAATGGAGAATGTCCGTAAAACTTCTTCCGAGTAAGTTTCGCATCGTGGCCATCCAGAGGAACATTTGTGAAAAAGTTGGCCAGATGTGTGAAGATCTTTAAAATTTTCTTCTTCGAATCGTATCAAATATTCATGTGTAAGGTCGCGCTATCTCGTAGCTGTTTCCTTGGGAAACTCCACAAGGGGAAACTTTAGTCTAATACCACACTAGTTGTACTTGTCGTTTTCGTAGTAGCAATGGTAGGCATACCTAAGCAAAACACCCTTCGTGACATGCGTTTCGTTTAATGTAGTCTGGCCGACGCCACTGCGCTGTTGATCAACCCTAAGAGATTCACGAATTCATGGGAACATGCGGCGGTCAATCTCCAGATTAGCAAGACGCTGCATGAGACGAAGAGTATCGGTGAGTACTTCGGTCCTGATGGAGAGAATACCTTTTGTCCACATATCTACTCGTAGGAGAATTAAAACCGCTCGAGGAGGCCCACGTCACGTTTGTAGGTCCCGCAGAGCAGATTTTGCAACATATCTCCATGTGGGGACAGTTAAGGGTGAACATCCCTCCGCAGGAAAAGGCGACGTTACTTCTCAAACGGCCCAAGCCCGATCTTTCACGCAGTTGTAAGTGTAAACACAATGAGACCCTGGTGACACGTGAGAGGGTTTTTAACACAATTTTACTTTTAGTTCTTTAAACGCATTAAAGAAATTGAACTCAGTTTTCTTTCAATTTTTCACTTGTTTCTCAAAAGTAAAAGGCGTAAAACACGGAAAAATAACAGGAAAAATATTTAAAGGGCTTAAATCACAAAACCCTGTCCCTTGGAGTATGTCGCGTGCGATCTTCGGCTGCGAGAGCATTCTGACGGTCAAAAATTATGGAGAAACCCCCACGCGCATGATGGGCAAAGCGGGCAGCGGTCCGGGAGAGTTGTGCCGGCCGTGGGGGATCGCCATTAACACCATGGGCCAGATTGTGGTTGTCGACAGAAGCAACTCCAGAATTCAGGTAAATTACGAAAATACATATTTCGTCTCTTGTCACGACATTGAAGATCCGACTGATTTACGTATTTCGAAAGGTCTTCGACCCGAAGGGGAACTTCCTCTTCGAGTTCGGCTCTCACGGCAGCGGACACGGTGAATTCAATCGACCGGCCGCGGTCGCCGTCACTCCCGGGAACCATCTGGTGGTGACAGATAAGGACAACCACAGAGTCCAAGTGTTCAGCTGGCGTGGAGAGTTTATGCACACCTTCGGCGAGCGGGGATCCAACGTCGGCCAGTTCTTATATCCGTGGGACGTGACCTGCGACACCCACGGCAACATCTTGGTGTCCGACACCCGGAATCACCGCATTCAGCTTTTCAGCTGGAACGGCATATTTCTGGACAAGTTCGGAGATGAACTGAACATTCCGCGGCTGTTCGATTCACCCAGAGGAGTCACTTTTGACCCTCGCGGAAACATCATGTTCACCGATTTTAACATGCATCGCGTGGTTATCATCGACCGAATCACCAGAAGGGTGCGATACCTGGGCAAAGTAGGCTCAGACGAGGGCTACTTCAACCGTCCACAGGGGATCATTTGTGACGACCGGGGATGGTTTGTCGTAGCCGACTCGAAGAATTCTAGAATTCAAGTAATGTTTCACGTTAAAATCTAAACGTCCAAAGTTCCAAACTAAAACCGTTGGGAACATCTGGACGGCGAATGATCCTACATCTTTAAATCTGCTTAAAATGCACATAGGTGCTCTTTCGTTCCAGGTGTTCAATAACAACGGTGACTTCATGTGGGCCGTAGGCCACAGTGGCAAAGTCGATCCCGGTGAATTCGACCGACCCACCGACGTTGCTCTAGACCCGCAAGGCCACATCTACGTCCTCGATTTCGGCAACAATCGAATTCAAATCTTTTAATTCGTGAGAACTTGTGCTCAGACAAGAGGACTGACCCCACTGACGTTTTGCTAATTGCAGTACGTACCTACCCGAAAGGTGCGTCAATCGACTCTTAAGAATACCACTCACGAGCTTCCGCCCCGTCTACCATTTTGACGCATCGGTCGAAAGAGCGTCACCCGACAACTTTCCGGTCAGCGCACCAAGAGCCCAATTTGAACGAAGATCCAGCAATGCGAACGTCAACGCGACGTCAAGACGCAACGGAAGATCGATCGATCACCTTCAAACGAGGTTACAGCCTCCAACGTGCGAGCGAGCTGTGAGAGGTGAAAGGGGTTCGGGTAATGAGGTTGGAGGGTCAAGCGAGACCGTTTCACTGTCCACCGATGATATTCGACTTCTTTTGTCCGGCTTGGGTAACTAAAAAGCGTAAATGCAAGTCCATTTAGAGGACTTGGAGAGCACAGAGGGTTTTCGAAGTCTCGTAATTTTGTTTTTTAGGCCTGATCAGCTACGTTAAAAAGCCAGTTAAACAAAAAATACCATAATGAAAGTTGCACGATAACAGATATGATTTTTCTTAATTATCGATAAAGAGTTTTGATAATATATTTTTGAGGAAAGTATTATGAGCCAATTCGTAATAGCGATCGGCATAACTTTCAAGATCTCAACCCTGTTTGCGAATCGTCATCACAACTGCTTCAAGACGATCACAAAATCTCGTATTTCGTTAGAGTAGGGCATGCCTTTCATAAAATCCTATAAATACTTGCAAGTCGAGAAGTGTCAGATCGGATGGGCGAACAGGCCGTGGAATGGAAGCACCACGACCCATGAACTATCTGTTGTAGTGACTCACAATATGTGATATGTCGTGATTGTCATGAAGAAGCACTGGTAGCAATCGCATACCTGATAAATAAATAATCGAAATGCTTCATTGGTAAATTGTTTAAAAATATCTTTGTTATTGCGCATACTAAATTGTGTAAAAAAACAACTGTCGAAGGCGAGTACTGAAGCATTTTAATGTCTTGAGTTTCTGAATCCCAAAATTTTTGCATTTTTTAGAACATCGACTTGTGTATTTGTCCCTCAATCGATACAAACTTGCAGAGTACACCCGAGGACGACTGCTTAAGGAACTCTATACCACGACAGCGTGCTTGAACAGCATCGCGTATGATCTACACCACTGGTTAAATGATCTAGAACGTAGCACGTATCTGGCGACCATGGAAATAGAAGAACGTGTTTTGGCAAGTGATTGGGGTTGTCGAGAAGAAAAAGGAAGAGTTGTTTGGGGAGGTGGAACAGATTTGCCAAGGAAAGTTCTCCAACACTACCTTGCAAATGGAGAATATTCTTAAAGCTTCTTCCGAGTAAGTTTTGCATCACAGCCACACGGTGGAAAAATTGTGCAAAAAGTTGGCCAAACGTATGAAGATCTTCACGATTTTCTTCTTCAAATTGTATCAAATATTCATATATAGGGTCGCTCTTGCACACAGCGGCTGTGTAATGAAAAACGAGCGAAGCTACAACTCAGCTATTTAACAATGAAATTTGATTTGTGAAAAAATATAGCTGGAACGGCCTATTTCTGGACAAGTTCGGAGATGAACTGAACATACTGGGGCTGTTGGATTCACCCAGAGGAGTCACTTTTGACCCTCGCGGAAACGTCATGTTCACCGACTTCAACATGCATTGCGAGGTTATCATCGACAGAATCACAAGAAGGGTGCGATACCTGGGCAAAGCAAACCCCGACAAAGGCTATTTCAACCGTCCGCAGGGGGTCATTTGTGACGGCGGAAGATAATTCGTCGTAGACAACACATAGAACTCAGGTTAATTTTTGTCATTTAATTTATAATTTCAAGTTAAAAGTTCCAAACTAAAATCTTTGGAAGCTGTTGAACGGCGTATGATAAAATATTTTTAAATATACTTATAATACACATAAGTACCGTTTCGTTCCAGGTACTTGGTGAGAACGGGGACTTCACGTGGGCATTAGGCCACACTGACAAATCCTATCCCGATGAATTCAGCCGATCCACCGACTTTGCTCTGGATCCTAAGGACCACATCTATCGATTCAAATTTTGTAATTTACATGGAACGTCCTATATTTGATTACGTGGAGCAATACAGATGTTACCGATAGAAAACTATTGTAATTTTTCTCTCCCTAAATGTATAAGTTTTCTTCGAAGCTGCAAATAACAAAAGTAGAAAATTCTATTACTGTTTGCATCCGTTTCCGTGGCTACATCTGAAAGGTCATATGTATTGGAATTGTCATATATCAGTTGTCATATATTATATAATATGTCAATGTCATATATTGTCATATGTCAATGTCATATGTCAGTGTCATATATTGTCATATGTCAGTTGTATTTAAAAAAGTCGTAAATAAAGAAATATTCGAAACAAGAATACATAGACGCGACTTTTGCAATCAGATTAAGTTCCATTTTTTTAAATAAAATAAAAGTATGTCTTTGGACACTTCGTTACTTTCAAGAATCGAGACAAAAATGTCTTTTCAGCCCTATGACTCCTTGTCACCCCCGAGGGCATGCGTTTATATTAAAAATAATTAATAAACAGCACTCCGTCGCTTCTCCCACAGTTAGAGACCCCCCATCATTTTTCTCACGGTTACATTAAACCGCAGCTCACACGGCCGACCTTTGCAATATCCATTCACAAATTTTAACCTTCTTATGATCTACACTGTTAAAATATTGTCATCTTATATTACAAAGGGCCCGTCATTTCACCATTTAGCTACCCATGACCTAACGCAAAGAGCAAGAATTCACACAATTCTCGTTAACCTTTATGGGGCACATCCCGTCAATTAATGTTTCTATCAGGCAATAAAGGTCACATGGACGTCCGTTTGGCACAACGTATAATAATAATAATAACATAATAAATTCGTCACTAGAGGATTAAAAGAAAAACAAAATTAACAAACCAGTGAAATGTAAGAGTGTCAAGAACTATTATCAACGCCCAAATGAAACTTCGCCTTTTTTAAAGTCGCTTGACCATAATCGCGTCATGTCTTTGGTCATAATTCTTGTGCGGTCAGTAGTAATTTTCACCCGGTTGTTACGCAGCATCAACTTTAATACTTCCACTCATTCGTCACCCTCTGTCAAATCCTCCTTTCGCCTCTGAGCTGCAACTCAGTGAATCCTCATGGGTTGTCCTGCGTTCGTTATCCATACCTCTGTTGGTACCTATTATGGGTCTCATAGATTCTACCAAACTTTAAAAATCCGAAGGTTCTAGAGTTTGTCCTATAAGTAAGTAAAGTTGCTCTAAACCTGTTGTTTTTTTCATTTTCCGACATGTCTTAGGGCCAGAAGGGATTTTCAAGGAAATCGAAAATAAATAATTTATTAATATATAATTAATTATGTTAATTAATAAAATAAAATAAATAAATAATTTATTATGTTACAGGAACAATGTGTTTGTTACTTTCCGGTGATGTAACATGTAGAAGGACATGCGCAATGCACGCGACTATACTTCATTTGCAATGCGCAAATTAAATTGGAATTTTATTCATAGGACCCGACAGTCCCTATGTGGATCCCGCATATTTCGCGTTCGTAATGGATTTTAGGGCCGGAAGGTGCTAAAATGGAGTCTAATTGAAAAACGCGCAGGCGCAATTTTTACCAACAGTATCAATTAAACGGTTAGAGCCACGTTCTGTATTTCGAACTTAACGCAGTAATCACTATCTGAGTTTGCTCAGAAATAATTTATTTGAGAACGAGCTATCTTATCTTTTATTTTTAAAGAAACATTTTTCAGAAACTTTCCCAAATTCTCTTGCAGACATCGCCAGACTTTTAAGGTTTATTAGATTTGAACTGCTTCACCCCGGTGGCTTACGCGGACGACTTGGCGTTGGTGGTCTCGGCGAAGGACGGGGTAACCCTAGAGGCGAGGACCAGATGGGCCATGGAACTGGTCGCCGACACGTTCGAACGCATGGGGTTAAGCATGGCTACGGATAAAACCGAACTGGTGCTGCTGGCCGGGCGAAGGAAAATAAGAAGCATGAGTCTGAGAGTGGACGACGTCTCGTACGAGACGAAGGAATGCGTGAAGTACCTCGGAGTGTGGATCGGCAGAAATGCTCGCTTCGGCGAGCACGTACGACGAACCTCCGAAAAGGTTGCTAAGGTGATTGGGAAGCTCGACGGCATTCTGCCTAGGGCGAGTGGTTTGGGGTATGAAAGACGGAGGTTGATGGTGATGGCGGCATCGTCGGTCCTGCTGTACGCTGCTCCAGTCTGGGGAACCGAACTGGAGTATGGAAGGTACACGGCCATACTGGAGAGGGCAAACCGTATGCTCGCACTCCGGGTGGCTGGTGCCTACAGGACGGCACCGACCGAGGCGGTGTTGGCACTGGCCAAAATACCTCCGGTGAGAATTAGAGTGACGGAGAGAAGGATGATGTGGGAAGGAAGAAGTGGGGTGAAGGAATGGGTAATGAAAGAGTGGGAGCGGGACTGGGAGAAGTATGAGGGTCGGGCAAAGACCTTCATACCCCGGATCCGTGAATGGTACGAGTGCGAATGGACGAAAAGTGGGTATATGTTGGCTCAGGTGTTTACCGGACACGGCGTGTTTGGGAAATACCTGAAGCGGATACGAGTGGAAAGGAGTGCGGAATGTTGGTTTTGTGACGAAAGGGAGGACACGCCGGAGCACACGCTGTGGACGTGTCCGGAGTGGGAGAGCTATCGCGCCGAGGCAAGGGCGGGGGGACTCGACCTGAACCGAAGCACGATAGGGAACAAGCTGGTGGAGAGCAAGAGCAAGTGGGTAGCGTTTGAGGGCCTGATAGAGAAGATCTTGAGGGCCAAGATTGTAAGAGAGAACGAGAGGAAGAAGAGTGGGGTGCGGAACCTTGTTCGTACCTAGTCTGGAGGGGAAAAGGACGCCCTGATGTAATGCCGAGAGGCGGTTCCGGGGCAGAAGAGGGGAGGTGGGTTTAGTGGGTAGGCGGGCGACATAATGGTCGGTCGAATCCCACACTACCCGGTCGTGGACCAGGCCGGGTGTCTTAAGAAGATTCCCCCTCCTCGGAAAAAAAAAAAAAAAAAAAAAAAAGATTTGAACTGCTTGCAATTTTGTTACTTCCGATACTTTTTGCTTATGTGTCCAGGCTCTTTATAATCATAACATTTCTTCGTCGTTTTGCTTAAGTAGATTCGGACAAGGAGCTTTCAGGGCTTTTTCTTGAGCTGATGAGCTTGTTCATCAACTCGATAGTTGCTAAGCATGTTGAGTAATGGCGCAATGCAATCAAGATTGCTATTAACCCTTTCAATGCTGACGACGTCGAAAGACGTCATATGAATTATGACGACGTCTTTTGACGCCACCTTCACGCGTGTCTAAGAATGGTTATTTCGGTGTTAGGCGGCAGTGGATCGAATCCTGCCTTTATCAGCCCATTTGAATAGAACTTTTTAGTAAATTTAGTTATTTAGTTTTATTTCGTGTCACGGAACAGAAAATTGGAGGAGTGGCTGAGCAGATGGAAAACCAAGACAAGTCGACGCATGTAACGCTCACTCTGAGAAGAGGTGACCTGCCCCCTGGTGAACATCTTCGACAAGCCAATCCCGCAGACTAAATGTGTGGAATATCTGGGAATGCATCTGGACCGGAGAACGACGTGGAAAAAACACGTCCAAACCAAGAGGGATCAACTCAATGGCGTTGTCAGGAGTCTGGGTTACCGATCGCAACTAGGGCTGAACAACAAAGTTCACAAAAGCATTATCGAGCCAGTTCGGACTTATGGTATCCAGCTCTGGGGTTCTGCTAGCAACTCCAACATCGAGATCCTGCAGCGGTTCCAGGCGAAGACTCTGCGCACGCTAGCGGGTGCCCCCTGGTACGTTACTCTGCATAACGACTTCAAAATAGTAACCATAAGAGAGGAAACCCGGATATATGCCAGAAGGTACATGATCCAACTAAACAATCACCCCAACCACCTCGTGGTGAATCTCCTGGATTCTTCTAGATATTCCAGTAGATTGAACAGACATAACCCACTGGAGCTTGGCGACAGGTTCGGCCTCTAATAGGGAGGGGGTTGAGATGTCAGTCACCCTTCGACCCTTTCTGTTCTTTTCATTTTTAGCTTCTGGTTCACTTTTCCTTTTCTGTAAGAATAGTTGCTTACTGTCCATGTAATCTAAATTGGAACGGATTGTAACTAGTGAAAAATTAAAATTAAAAAAATGGAACAGAGTCAAGCTGGACTTCAGGAACGAAAAGCCTCGGACGAGTCTAAGAACAAAAAATGATATCTTCTAATGAAGAGGAATTATTGGAATGTTAATGGATTGAAGTTCTGAAACTAGTGATGTGGATTATCAAGAAACAAGTCACTCACCAAGTAGCGATAATGGAGATGTGGAATGTGAAAATGTGATTAATGGAGCAACGACTTATCCACAAATCCCATTCCTCTCCAAACTACTACAAACCAATTAATAGGGTTTTCGAATGAATTTGAACCCCGCAAAATCCAATTTTCCCGGTGAACAGAAACTATTCGTTCAATCTAATGGCAAGTTCATCTCGCAATCCATGTTCGTATCTGCATTAGACTGTAAAAATCCCATTTTCCTAACATTATACTTTTTTTTCTTAGGGAAACACACCCAGAGATTTCTTTGATTTACTTATTCGCGGAGAAAAGCTGAACCTTATTATTCGCAAGACGAACGCTCATGTTTAGCAATTCTACCTTCGTGCAAATACGAAAGAACCACTTCGCATAACAAATTGGAAAGACATTACACGTGAAGAACTACTAGTATTTATTGGCTTACTATGACATATGGGAACCATTAGGTTGAACAGGCTGCAAGACGACTAGGAAGACGTACCGCCTGTGTAAAGTACCGGTATTTCCAACAAGCATATATGAGTAGTGATCAATCTACGATTATTCTGCGGTGTTTTCACTTTTGTGAGAATCTTTTGCCTACTGCATCGGAACCTGCAGGCTCCGTAAATTAACATCCCTTGTAAATGGCTTCAACAGTAGGATGACTCACATTCATAGCCCACGTGAAGAACTACCGCTCGACGAATCGATGGTATTATGGAGGAGATTGAATTTTTCGGTAATTCATAAAAAATAAAAAACATAAACACGGGATAAAATTATACAGGGTGCGCCAACTAAAACGAAACAGAGCTGTTTTCTTGGTTAATAAAAAAGTTATGTATTTTTGTGGATCACATTATCGGACCATATTTTATTCCCGGAAATCTGACTGGCGAGACTTATCTTCAGTTGCTGGAAGACTTCGCTTATCCCCAATTAGTAGATCTTGTGGAAAATAATCCGGATTATTCAGAAAATCTATTGACATTCCAACAAGATGGTGCACCACCGCACTGTGCTTTAGCCGTTCGGCAATTTCTAAATGAAAATTTTCCTAGTCATTGGATTGGTAGAAGGGGTCCAATTGAATGGCCTGCAAGGTCTCCAGATTTGACTCCATTAGATTTCTTCTTTTGGGGTCATCTCGAGTCGAAAGTGTACTCCACTCCTCCAGGAACTTTGGAAGTTTTGCGAGAACGTATTGTTAATGAATGCCGCCAAATAACCCCCGAAATACTCCAGAAGGTACGACAGAGATTCGAAGCAAATTTATTTCACTGTCAGGAAGTTAACGGACAACAATTGATTTAGGTGATTTTATGCGTTATGTATTTGTAGTATTCATAAAGAAATAATCGTTTTACTCATCACTGGTTGTTCGAAAGTAAGAAATTTTGGTATCACCATAAAGCCCTTCAAAACACCTTTAATTTGATGTATAACTCGACCCCCCTTCCCATTTAAAATTTCAGCGGTGGTTCATCTCCTGCCCAGAGGGTGAAGACAACCACCGTAAATATCTAATAAAAAATCTTCCCCCTCCACACTAAAGTTGACGTGTCCGAGCATTTTTGCATAACTTTTTTATTAACCGAGAAAACAGCTCTGTTTCGTTTTAGTTGGCGCACCCTGTATTTATTGACGTCACCACATGGTACCGTGATAAAATTTGCTAAGTGCACTGGAAGTTTTTATTATTATTTTTTTTTATTATTATTATTAATTATATTGCCTCAACATCCAAGATCATTTGCACTTGATACATCAGATCTTTCTACAATAATATTATTTGTTAATATCGTTTAGTTACTATCTACGTTAATCCGGAATATTGATCTTAGATAAGTCTGTACATATCTACAGATTTTAGATAGCTTAGAAGTTCATGTTGTTTATCCGAGATGGTTTTCTTGGAGATCATCACTAATAGCTCTTCTAGTATTGAATTGAGGACAATCAATTAGAATGTCTTGAACCGTGAGGACTACGTTATTACAGTGGGCACAATGTGGTGGGTTCTGTCTTTCCATCAGATATCCATTGGCGACTCTCGTATGTCCTATTCAGAATCTTCTGATTGTAGTGGTGTCCTTTCTGTTCATGCGTGAGGCTTTGGGCATCAGGATAAGAGGCTCAATTCGCGATAGTTTAGTTTTAGATGAACTCCAATAGTTTTGCCATTTTTTTTTAATTATCTGTGTGAAAGAATGTCTAAGGTGCCGTGGGAGCTGAACTTGTACAACCGGAAGTTCCAAGTTTAAGGCCTCCTTGGCAGCCAGGTCAGCTTTTTCATTTCCAGGGATACCAATGAGGGACGGCGTCCAGACAAGGTGAATGCTGTTACCGTTGGAGACGAAGAGCTGGCATATATCCTGAATTTGCTGTACCAAGGGATGAGCGGAGTATGGATCTTTAATTGAATATATACAGGGTGTCCGGATACTCCGTGCACAACGCTCTATCAGATATAGTACAACTCATAATAAGTCGATTTAACTAGATTTGCCTTAGTACGAAAGTTGATAATAACGGAGCTACAGGGTGTCAAAGTTAAAAAATAAGATTTTCTTTAATATTTTTTGACTTCTTCAAACTAATTTCACGAAATTTTGCATTCAGGGTTTTTTTGAGATGAGAAATTCAAATTTATAAACGATTTTGATGTATCTTCTAGAGGGCACCAAAAGCGACCATTAGGACGCTTTTAAACTATCAAAACTTTTTTCTGCCGCAGTGTATGTCAATTTCGAATAGAAAAATCTCTTACCCTATCTTTTCTGCTTAAAAAAGGTATTATATAATATAAATATAATATATAATAAGTATAATCCGAACTTCAGTAAAAAAATTCTCTCCACCGACGAAGCTTGTTTTACTAGATCCGGCATGCTTTAGCAACAAATGATCAATATCCTCCTGGGATATTTCATTCCATGCTACCTCAAAATGATGTCGTAGGTCATCCACATTGTTTGGAGGCCTCGGTAAATTTCGAAGACGGCGACTCATCTTGCCCCAAAGATGTTCGATGGGGGATAGGTCCGGTGACCGTGCAGGCCAAGGCAGTATTTCCATTCGTGCTTCTTCCAGGTATTGTCGAGTAATGTGCGCACTGTGTGGTCCTGCATTCTCCTGTTGGAAAATGCCATTTGGTAAAGTTTGCATGAAGGGTGCATACTGACCTCAAAACATTGTTAATGTAGCGACGTGCGTTTGGGGTGCTTGGAATGAACATAAGAGAAGATCTTCGACCAACACATATCGCACCCCACCAGGTGTTAAAGCTGTGTGGCGCCTTTCACAAAATTGCAAATTTCTTCTTTCGCCTCGATATCGTCTGACTCTTCTACGATCATCATCGATCCATAAGCAAAATGGCGACTCGTCACTGAAGACGATATTGTTCCACTCATATACTCCAATCAACTCGTTCTTGACGCCAGGCCAATCTGGAAGCTCGGTGTTGGGAGGTTAGTGGCGGTCGTAGATTTGGGCGGTATGAATGCAGGCCAAAATACGAAATTCTTCTGTAAACTGTTGCCATCGACCCCCGACGATTTATAGCTCTCATCCGATCTACTGCAACAGACATTGTTGTTTGAAATCGATCACCAATGGCCATCCGTCTAAGAAGTCGATCTCCACGTGCATTGCTGCTACGAGGAGGACGTCCAGCTGGACGATGTTGCTGAATCCCTTCTTCAGACCAAAAAGACCATATTCTCGCAATCGTGGTGTGGTTCCGATTGGTTCTTCGGGCAATCTCACGGAAAGAAAGTCCATCCTCCTTCATACCGATAATTCACCCTCTATCGAAATCCGAAACGTGGGAAAAATTTCGCCAAGGACGCGACTTATCCTTTTCGTACGCCTATGACTATAGCCTTACCGTGTTCATTAGAATTATTTGCAATGTCCTTTGGCAGCATTAGAATTATCAGCCCTATGCTTTGTGGAAATCTCAAGCAATATGCTGCGTTCGCTCAAAATTCACAGTATCAATGCCTAATGGCGGCATCTCCAAAAAAAAGATTTTCTCCACGGTTTAAGGCTGCGGGTAGTTTGTTAATGGAACTTCAGCCAGGGTACGACCATAGCATCACCAAGGGATTTTAGTACTTAATGTTGGCTGAACATATACAGGCTCTCTTCCTTTTCTCTAATCTCGCAACGCAGAAGCTGCGTCCTCATTTGTGAATTTGTAAGCTGGTCTCATTCATAATGAGTTGGTACCGAAAAGTTGAGTTCGGTGAGAACTACCGTCGGTATAAAACGTGCTGGGGTTTCCTCCGTGCTTTACCGGGTCATTCGGACTTATCTGCCTCTTTTCTTCCTTCCAGGGTGACTTGGGGGCAGTTTTCGGGCTCTGAAGCTGCCTAGGGCAAGGACTTAGTGCGGCCAGTTCAGTTTAGTGTGTGAATTTGCGCATCTCTCGGCTTAATTGGCTGATTAAGTCCGAGTAAGTACGCATTTTGCCACCATAAGTAGGTACCAAGAACGACCGTTTTGCGATAAACAAGCAAAGGGACAGACCCTTATTTGTGATTTGGGCTATTTGGCCTTTATCATCGGACACTCGGGGTCAAATTAGCTCGGTTCCCTAAAATCATCTAGGGACTATCGGTCTTTCTTGGACCACATTTATTTCGATATTTGCGCCGGCAAGAGAACTCACTTGGGGGTAACTAAAAAATTTTGCATCCTCCACAATAGGGTCCATTGTGGAGGATCTGTCATCCCCAGAAAGTGCGCTGAGTAGGAGCTCCCGCAGGCCGAGGAGGTCTCAGAAAATGCTGCTCCTCCGGGAGCGACAGCTCGTCAGGGGACGAGTAGGGTTTCCCTTGAAACCACCCCGAAAGGGGCCGACAAGGACCCTATCGAGGAGCTCGAGCTCCTAATCGAAAGGAATTTCCTGGAATCTTGGGAAACTGATGGCTCTAATTAGGACTAGTAACAACATGAAACGCGAGATCAAGGAATCCGCGAAATCATTGAAAGCTTGTGCCGACAAGCTTTATGGAGCGGGGAAAAACCTCGGACAAGCGGCTGCTTCTAAAGTAGCAAGAGAAAGCGTTTCTACGCAGACGGAGATGGAGCCAGAAGTTGCTTTCCTTAGTAGCGAGCCCCACACGCCCCTCCAAACAAGATCGGAAGGGTGTCTTTTGAGGATTTTCCTCGTTAAAAAAAAGGTGCCGAAGAGTAAGAAGACAACTCAACTAATTCCAAAAAAATACCACAATTGTAGATTTTTACAACCTCCAAATCCTCAACATAATGTCCATTACATCTCTAGCTCACACTCAAATAACCCTCAAAACCAATCAGATCGTAACTTAAACAATAATCGTTACCCATGAAGGTAAGAAACATTGACATGTAATAGACCGATGTAGGGAAAGAGCATATGATAATGCAAATCATCGTCAGCCACCAATTCAGGAAATCAGCCTCTCATTCAAAACCAACCCCTTCAAAACAATACAAATTCTTTGAGCTATCGAAGCTCTGAATCCAGTCCTGATGAGAGGACACATTGTCGAGGCCGAATCACGACAATCAACATCTCAAACACCACATACGCCATATTTCACATGGATAAGCTCACTTCAAACCCCTGTATGCTTCTTACCGATACTGGGGCAGATGATTGTTTGATTAAAATTTCCAAAATCAACCCTCATGTAGATAAACGCATTGACAACTTCATAACCGTTCGAGGCATTGACACAAGTGTCATAAATCTAAATAAAACTTTATTCCTCAAAATGCTCAAGCTCATTATTGATAAATCATTTCAGTGTGATAATGATAATTTACACCTAGGTAAAGAGATTATTACCACGGGTCACATTACGATCGAAGAGTAAACGACATCTTATATGCTGCAGGGAGAATCGTTTATTTATTAAATGAAAAATTATCAAAAGGAAAATTTTGGAAATTCAACCGTGAGCAGGACTGCTCATGTCAAATTGTAATGAAAGACTTATGCGTAAATTACACTATTCTAATTAAAAAAAAAAACAGTGATGATTCACGTAGGTCTGTCGAAAAAGGCCTTTACGTCCGTTATGGAATCACCACGACCCTTAAATTTAATAATTTTATTTTAATCAACTCCTACCTCACCTGCATTAAACCCATGTGGGAAAGCATTTGTTAAAAAGTGTAAAAATGTTTTTCCATTTAGCTGTCTAGGCATTGTGTAAGACCCGATAAGTAGGCCTTCCTGAGTCTTGTCCATACATTAATTCCAAACCTTTTCCAGAAATAACTTGGTCAGATAGTACACTGAGTTCCCCCTATCCAGATATGCGTCTTCTGCACGTTGAAGACACCTTTATTTAAATCCAGCTTCATCAGTTGAAAATAGCAATGATGTAAAGTTTCGTTGTTAATGTATTTTAGCAAGATCCCATTCACAGAATTGAGGTCTTCGTAACGAATTTTCACGTTAAAAAAATTTCACCTTTTGCCTAGAGAGGGAGCAGTTGGTATTGTATTATTTATCCGCCATTCTGTCAAGGGAGATGTCCTGGATTGAAGTGCCAACCTTCTGTACCAGTTTTTGGTCGGAGTTTAACATGGTCAAATGGCAAACTTTCTTGCTCGTGACTTGGAAAAGCAGGCCGTCTTCCATGTTCATGGGCTACTGGTTTAAACTGACCGTAATTCGGAAGATATTGAATAACACGTATAAAAGTGCGTTCGGGAACTTTTCTAAGTAGGTTCTTCGAGCTTCAGAAGCGTTTTCACTGAAGGCACCATATGTTAGGTCCTCAACAAACCAGTACCATTTTGAACAAATTTAAATGGCCGAAACACCGAACGCAAACTTTCGCCGGTCAAAATACCAAAAAATTTCGATTCGTTGACGAAGGTACGCGCATCAGCTGGTCAATCTTCGACCCTTTTTTTTGGAAAATTTGTTTCAATTCACGAACACAAATCATTGGCGCATTATGAATTTTAAGGAGAGAAATGTAAAAATAAAAGTGGTTTCCGATGAAAATGGTACATACAAAAAAGTTGCCCTTAACGAAATCTATCATTGGTTTAAATTAATGTAATTCTCTGTAATATACTCTCCATATACACAGTAAAGCTTACAAAAGCCTCCTTCGCCTCCTCCTCCCTCCCCTCGCCCTTAAGATTTTAAAGGAATTTACCAGATGACTTAAGTAACGAGAAAAACGGGTATAATTTTTAGACTTCATACATATTTGACTTATTTATGGCTTTCGCAGAATTGCCGTGATTCGATAGGTTAAACGACGGCATAGTGTTCCGGCATTAAGGATCATCAGTTCACATCCTACTTCTTTGTTTCAATTTAACGATTATTACATTTTCAAGTTTTTAATGGTTTTTGATACTGTAGCATCTCCACAATAATTAACAGTACATAAAAACTTTCATAAAGAAAATTATAGGAGGTTGGTTTATTAATTCGTTTTAACGTAAGAGTGAGAAAAATGATGGAGGGTCTCTGAGGGAGAAACGACGGAGTGCTGTTTATTAATTGTTTTTAATATAAACGCATGCCCTCGGGGGTGACAAGGAGGCATAGGGCTGAGAATACATTCTTGTCTCGAATCTTGAAAGTAACGAAGTGTCCAAAGACATACTTTTATTTTATTTAAAAAAATGGAACTTAATCTGATTGCAAAAGTCGCGTCTATGTATTCCTGTTTCGAATAATTCTTTATTTACGACTTTTTTAAATACAACTGACATATGACAATATATGACACTGACATATGACATTGACATATTATATAATATATGACAACTGATATATGACAATTCCAATACATGTGACCTTTCAGAGGTAGCCACGGAAACGGATGCAAACAGTAATAGAATTTTCTACTTTTGTTATTTGCAGCTTCGAAGAAAACTTATACATTTAGGGAGAGAAAAATTACAATAGTTTTCTATCGGTAACATTTGTATTGCTCCACGTAATCAAATATAGGACGTTCCATGTAAATTACAAAATTTGAATCGATAGATGTGGTCCTTAGGATCCAGAGCAAAGTCGGTGGATCGACTGAATTCATCGGGATAGGATTTGTCAGTGTGGCCTAATGCCCACGTGAAGTCCCCGTTCTCACCAAGTACCTGGAACGAAACGGTACTTATGTGTATTATAAGTATATTTAAAGATATTTTATCATTCGCCGTTCAACAGCTTCCAAAGATTTTAGTTTGGAACTTTTAACTTGAAATTATAAATTAAATGACAAAAATTAACCTGAGTTCTATGTGTTGTCTACGACGAATTATCTTCCGCCGTCACAAATGACCCCCTGCGGACGGTTGAAATAGCCTTTGTCGGGGTTTGCTTTGCCCAGGTATCGCACCCTTCTTGTGATTCTGTCGATGATAACCTCGCAATGCATGTTGAAGTCGGTGAACGTGACGTTTCCGCGAGGGTCAAAAGTGACTCCTCTGGGTGAACCCAACAGCCCCAGTATGTTCAGTTCATCTCCGAACTTGTCCAGAAATATGCCGTTCCAGCTATATTTTTTCACAAATCAAATTTAGACAAATACTTTGCATCTGAAGCAGAAATTGAGTTGAAAAAAATCAAATTTTATTGTTCCATTTGATTTTTAGTTCATCAAATTTCATCGTTAAATAGCTGAGTTGTAGCTTCGCTCGTTTTTCATAACACAGCCGCTGTGTGCAAGAGCGACCCTATATATGAATATTTGATACAATTTGAAGAAGAAAATCGTGAAGATCTTCATACGTTTGGCCAACTTTTTGCACAATTTTTCCACCGTGTTGCTGTGACGCAAAACTTACTCGGAAGAAGCTTGAAGAATATTCTCCATTTGCAAGGTGGTGTTGGAGAGCTTTCCTTGGCAAATCTGTTCCACCTCCCCAAGCAACTCTTCCTTTTTCTTCTCGACAACCCCAGTCACTTGCCAAAACACGTTCTTCTATTTCCATGGTCGCCAGATACGTGCTACGTTCTAGATCATTTAACCAGTGGTGTAGATCATACGCGATGCTGTTCAAGCACGCTGTCGTGGTGTAGAGTTCCTTAAGCAGTCGTCCTCGGGTGTACTCTGCAAGTTTGTATCGATTGAGGGACAAATACACAAGTTGAAGTTCTAAAAAATGCAAAAATTTTGGGATTCAGAAACTCAAGACATTAAAATGCTTCAGTACTCGCCTTCGACAGTTGTTTTTTTACACAATTTAGTATGCGCAATAACAAAGATATTTTTAAACAATTTACCAATTAAGCATTTCGATTATTTATTTATCAGGTATGCGATTGCTACCAGTGCTTCTTCATGACAATCACGACATATCACATATTGTGAGTCACTACAACAGATAGTTCATGGGTCGTGGTGCTCCCATTCCACGGCCTGTTCGCCCATCCGATCTGACACTTCTCGACTTGCAAGTATTTATAGGGTTTTATGAAAGGCATGCCCTACTCTAACGAAATACGAGATTTTGTGATCGTCTTGAAGCAGTTGTGATGACGATTCGCAAACAGGGTTTAGATCTTGAAAGTTATGCCGATCGCTATTACGAATTGGCTCATAATACTTTCCTCAAAAATATATTATCAAAACTCTTTATCGATAATTAAGAAAAATCATATCTGTTATCGTGCAACTTTCATTATGGTATTTTCTGTTTAACTGGCTTTTTAACGTAGCTGATCAGGCCTAAAAAACAAAATTACGAGACTTCGAAAACCCTCTGTGCTCTCTAAGTCCTCTAAATGGACTTGCATTTACGCTTTTTAGTTACCCAAGCCGGACAGAAGAAGTCGAATATCATCGGTGGACAGTGAAACGGTCTCGCTTGACCCTCCTACCTCATTACCCGAACCCCTTTCACCTCTCACAGCTCGCTCGCACGTTGGAGGCTGTAACCTCGTTTGAAGGTGATCGATCGATCTTCCGTTGCGTCTTGACGTCGCGTTGACGTTCGCATTGCTGGATCTTCGTTCAAATTGGACTCTTGGTGCGCTGACCGGAAAGTTGTCGGGTGACGCTCTTTCGACCGATGCGTCAAAATGGTAGACGGGGCGGAAGCTCGTGAGTGGTATTCTTAAGAGTCGATTGACGCACCTTTCGGGTAGGTACGTACTGCAATTAGCAAAACGTCAGTGGGGTCAGTCCTCTTGTCTGTGCACAAGTTCTCACGATTTAAAAGATTTGAATTCGATTGTTGCCGAAATCGAGGACGTAGATGTGGCCTTGCGGGTCTAGAGCAACGTCGGTGGGTCGGTCGAATTCACCGGGATCGACTTTGCCACTGTGGCCTACGGCCCACATGAAGTCACCGTTGTTATTGAACACCTGGAACGAAAGAGCACCTACGTGCATTTTAAGCAGATTTAAAGATGTATGATCATTCGCCGTCCAGATGTTCCCAACGGTTTTAGTTTGGAACTTTGGACGTTTAGATTTTAACGTGAAACATTACTTGAATTCTAGAATTCTTCGAGTCGGCTACGACAAACCATCCCCGGTCGTCACAAATGATCCCCTGTGGACGGTTGAAGTAGCCCTCGTCTGAGCCTACTTTGCCCAGGTATCGCACCCTTCTGGTGATTCGGTCGATGATAACCACGCGATGCATGTTAAAATCGGTGAACATGATGTTTCCGTGAGGGTCAAAAGTGACTCCTCTGGGTGAATCGAACAGCCGCGGAATGTTCAGTTCATCTCCGAACTTGTCCAGAAATATGCCGTTCCAGCTGAAAAGCTGAATGCGGTGATTCCGGGTGTCGGACACCAAGATGTTGCCGTGGGTGTCGCAGGTCACGTCCCACGGATATAAGAACTGGCCGACGTTGGATCCCCGCTCGCCGAAGGTGTGCATAAACTCTCCACGCCAGCTGAACACTTGGACTCTGTGGTTGTCCTTATCTGTCACCACCAGATGGTTCCCGGGAGTGACGGCGACCGCGGCCGGTCGATTGAACTCACCGTGTCCGCTGCCGTGAGAGCCGAACTCGAAGAGGAAGTTCCCCTTCGGGTCGAAGACCTTTCGAAATACGTAAATCAGTCGGATCTTCAATGTCGTGACAAGAGACGAAATATGTATTTTCGTAATTTACCTGAATTCTGGAGTTGCTTCTGTCGACAACCACAATCTGGCCCATGGTGTTAATGGCGATCCCCCACGGCCGGCACAACTCTCCCGGACCGCTGCCCGCTTTGCCCATCACGCGTGTGGGGGTTTCTCCATAATTTTTGACCGTCAGAATGCTCTCGCAGCCGAAGATCGCACGCGACATACTCCAAGGGACAGGGTTTTGTGATTTAAGCCCTTTAAATATTTTTCCTGTTATATTTCCATGTTTTACACCTTTTACTTCTGGGAAACAAGTGAAAAATTGAAAGAAAACTGAGTTCAATTTCTTTAATGCGTTTAAAGAACTAAAAGTAAAATTGTGTTAAAAACCCTCTCACGTGTCACCAGGGTCTCATTGTGTTTACACTTACAACTGCGTGAAAGATCGGGCTTGGGCCGTTTGAGAAGTAACGTCGCCTTTTCCTGCGGAGGGATGTTCACCCTTAACTGTCCCCACATGGAGATATGTTGCAATATCTGCTCTGCGGGACCTACAAACGTGACGTGGGCCTCCTCGAGCGGTTTTAATTCTCCTACGAGTAGATATGTGGACAAAAGGTATTCTCTCCATCAGGACCGAAGTACTCACCGATACTCTTCGTCTCATGCAGCGTCTTGCTAACCTGGAGATTGACCGCCGCATGTTCCCATGAATTCGTGAATCTCTTAGGGTTGATCAACAGCGCAGTGGCGTCGGCCAGACTACATTAAACGAAACGCATGTCACGAAGGGTGTTTTGCTTAGGTCTGCCTACCATTGCTACTACGAAAACGACAAGTACAACTTGTGTGGTATTAGACTAAAGTTTCCCCTTGTGGAGTTTCCCAAGGAAACAGCTACGAGATAGCGCGACCTTACACGTGAATATTTGATACGATTCGAAGAAGAAAATTTTAAAGATCTTCACACATTTGGCCAACTTTTTCACAAATGTTCCTCTGGATGGCCACGATGCGAAACTTACTCGGAAGAAGTTTTACGGACATTCTCCATTTGCAAGGTGGTGTTGGAGAGCTTTACTTGGCGAATCTGTTCCACTTTCTGAAGCAAGTCCTCCTTTTTCTTCTCGACGGCCTCCATCACTCGAGCAAAGACGTTTTTTATTTCCATCGTCGCTAAATACGTACTGTACTCGATGTCATTTAATGTGTGGTGGAGATCATACGTGATGTTGTCCAAGCGCGCGGTCAAGTTTTGGACCTCATTGAGCAGTCTTCGGGTACACTCTGTCAGTGCATTTTGATTGTGGGAAAAATACACGAGTCGATGATCTAAAAATATACGAAATTTTAGGTCTTTTTCAGACATTCGAATTGTATCATAATTGTTCAACAGTTGTTTACCTAATTTAGTACACGTAATAAGAGAGATATGACTTTTTCGACAATTTATCAATTATTTATTTCTCAAATACCTAGTTGCTACCAGTAGTTCTTCGCGTTAGTCATATATCATTTCTTATGAGTCATTACAACAGGTGGTGCACGGGTCGTGGTTGTCTTATTCCATGGCCTCTTCGGTCACCCGATCTGACACTTCTCGATTTATACGTAGTTATAAGACTTTACGAATGGCATGCCTTACTCTAACGAAATACGTAATTTTGTAGCCGTGTTGAAGCGGTTATGACGATCATTCGAAAACGGGGCTCAGGTCTTGAGAGTTATGCTGACTGCTATTACGAATCGGCTGATAATCCTTCCTTTCCTCCTGATACATCATTAAAACTTTTTACCGATAATTGAAAAAAATCATATACTTTTCGTTACTTTCGTTTAATCGGCTTTTGTAACGTGGCTAATCAATTCTTTAAAATAAAATTACGAGACTTCAAACACCCTGTAGAGAACACATGCACATCTGTAAATCCTCGTGTGTTCACTCGCCTTTATGCTTTTCAAATGCGCAAGCCGGACAAAGGAGCTCGAAGCACTGACTGCAGCTAAATTTGAATTCTGCCTGGTGGAGTGAACAAACCGTCAGCTGCGAAGGTGGCAGGTTGCTGGTGGCATGTCCAACGCTACTGACGTGCGCCATTCGAGCTGGTTCCCCCAGAACCTCCTTCACAGGACCCAACTGGAAAGGGGGAAACACCTGCGACTCCGCCAACGAAACCACCTGGGGAGCAGTGAAAAAGTTCTTAAATATGTTTGAGTCGGTGCTGGACGTGAGTAAACTCGTCATGGACTCCGAAAAAGACCCAAAACAACTGCTCTCTGGAACAGATATATCATCGGTGGACCCTGCTGAGACGGTCTCGGTCGACCCTCCATCCTCACTGCCCGAGCGCCGTTCGGCTCCCACGGCTCGTGATGTTGAAGGCTGTACCCTGGTTTGATGGTGATTGACCGTACTTCCAGTGCCATCTGACGTCGAACCGGCGTCGGCACTGTTGGGTCCCTGTTCAAATTGGTCTCCTGGGGCGCCGACCCGACAGTTATTCCTGGGTGACACCCTTTCGGCCAACGCGTCAAAATGGTAGACGGTGTGCAAACTCGTCGGTCCCGCTCTTAAGTGCCGACTGACGCACTTTTCGCACAGATATATTCTGCAGTCATAACATATCGCCCTCGCTTTGTTAGTTTGCCGGCACCCGGAACAATTCTGGAAAGATCTCTCACTGATTTTAGACGAGGTACTGATTCAGAAATGCACTGCAAAAACTCACCACCAAAAAACCTTGGAGGAAAGGCGGATCAAAGGGGCCTGACACTGGGGGGTACAGCGGCTTGGGACTCGTGGTTAAAGCAGGGCTCGATGCCTCGTCGAAGGACACATTCGTATTGGAGAAGAACTGACGGGCGTCCGCATGGAGGTTATCGTTAGCACTGGGCGGAACTGCTGAGAATAAAAAACCAATTATGTAAATTAATAAATACCTCCTATCAGGTGGATTATTCATTATTCCCACTTTCTTTCTTTGGGGGAATTGCGCCTCAATGGAGCATTATTCCACACGCCCCCTCCAACAGCTTTTAGAGGAGTGAGGGGTGTTATTGCAAATGAAGAGGAAATGAACGAAACAGAATGGATAAGTAAACATTTCAAGTTTAGGCAGAAAAGAAATTACATGCTTCAGGCATCACTTCTTTGAGTTCTTCATTGTTGAGCGCGTCTCCCAGAGCCTGAATATTGTCGTCGATTCCGCCACTTGACAAGCTTGATGCCATTCTGGATGAGCACTGAGTAAGCAGTAGGAAGAGCAGTAATTCCAGTTTTGGATCAGACGTTCGCTCTCAGCACAACCGTCGTTCTTTCCTAATGGTTAATCTAGAAAATGTGATTGGTAGTTAATAGAGCTACAATGACAGTTGTGCCCAAATAATGAAACTTGACCAGGAAAAGCCAGTAGGGAAGAGGGTCAGCTGGAAATTTGCAATAATATCAAATAATTCAACAATCATAAGGGACATTTTCTCTGAGACCTTCTCTAAAGGAACTGGAAAATGAATTAAATTCAGAGTTGAAAGTCCTAAAACAAGGAAAACCAATTTTGGTGACCATTTTACGCCTTCATAGTAAACGAGCGAAGCGTGGTGCCGCAATGTATGAACTGTATCTCAGCCTTTTAGCTATCATGAAAAGTTATTTAAAAAATGGTATGAATCATCAGACTATACTGCAAAAATCATTAATGTATCATGAAGACGTGAAAACTAGCCAACAATCAAAAAACAGCGAGAGTTTTCCTCTCAATCTGGAACATTTGGAACTTTACTGTTTTCCATAGACAATGGAAGCTTATAAAAATACAATATGTTTGGGTGCTGAAAGGGTTTTTCTTTGAGATCAAAGTTATTTCCATGTTCCATGGAGCAGCTTCAGTACATTTTTTGGAAAATTTAAAGCAAGTTTTACTCGAATTATCAGTGTCTCATAAAAATATCTAAAACATTCTCTACTTTAACAGACTCGATGTATTTTATGTCGACAATTAGGACCGTATAGGTAAAACCAACTTGGATCCCACTCTGTAGGTAGATACAGGGTGTTTCAGAATTATGGTGACAAATCGGTGGAGGTAACAGATAATCGAAAAACAAATATAGTTTACTTAATGAAAGATTGTCTTAAGACCTGTCATTTCTGAGATACAGGGTATTATTAAAATTCTGCTTTTTTTCTTTTTTTTTAAGTTTATTTTAAATCTGCTGGGACTATCGAAATGAAAATTTGATGGGCACAATTAAAATTTTGCACATAATAGAGGGCGCTAGTTATACGCGTATCATGACATATTTTCACAAAAAACTTTTTTAAATTCAGATTTATCGGTAAAAAAGTTCAAGAATATTAAAAAGCTGTCAATTCTGCATAAAAAAGTTACTTTTAATAAAATACTCTAAAGTGAACGGTTGTCCAGAAAAATGACAATTATTGTCATATCGGCTTTAAACGCTTAAAAAAAAAAAGTCTGAGGTTTTTTTATCATTGCTTTTAATACTATCTAAATACAATGAAATAAACACTAATATTACAATAAACGTTCAAAGCGATGACCGCGTTGGTCATTACATGAGTTGCACCGCCGTAACTAGTTTTGTTGCACCCTGGGGTATTCCGAATCGCATTGAAAATTCTTTCACTCACTTCTTCAACATTTATTACTGGTTTCGTGCACACTAAACCCTTCGCATGACGCCAAAGAAAATAATCCGGGAGGGTCAAATCAGGGGAACGAGGAGGCCATGCCGCTGGTCCAAACCTACCTATCCGGCGTCTTCCATAAACCTCACTAAGACAACCTCTTACTACTCTGGGAGAATGAACTAACGCACCATCATGCTGGTACCACATCCTGCTACGTACTACTAGTGGCACATCCTCCGAAAGCTCTGGTAAATTATCACATAAAATTTGCAAATATCTGTTTGGATTTAAATGATGTGGTAGTACGATGGGACCTACTAAATGGTTACCTACTATTCCAGCCCAAACATTGACTGAAAAGCGGTGCTGGTGGGGCGTCAAATGATGATTTTCTTCGTCCCAAACGTGGCTGTTGTAGACGTTGAGATATCCGTCTCTTGCGCTTCATCGCTAAATAGTATCAAATTGGCAAAATTCTGATTTCTTGCAATGCGCCGAATGTACCAACGGCAAAAACTGATTCGCTTCGGGTAACCATTAGCAAGCACTCTATGTGGGTGATGTGGACGTAAGAGTTGTTCGTTCAAAGTTCTCCAAACTGTCGAATTTGAACCTCCCGATTCGTTAGCCCGAGTACTGGTGGATGGTTGATTTTCAATTCTTTGGAGGACGTTCCCCCTTGTCCAGAACGAGCTCTTCTTGGCGCACGAGCAGCATGCCTATTAAGCAACAATGCACCACTTTCACGCATGCGTCTGACAACTGCTGGAAATTTTGCCCTACTAGGACGTCGTCGAGTAGGAAATCTTTCTTGATGAATTCTTTCGGCTTCTCTTGCGTCGCCTTGAGTTTCACCATGAATAAGCACCATATCAGACGACTCCGGAAAAGTCTACTCCATTTTTAAGTAGCTTCTAACGCACCGCGGTTAATTAAAGTCGATGTGACGTTAATTGCCATTTTTCTGGACAACTTTAGAGTATTTTACCAAGAGTAACTTTTTTGTGCAGGATTGACAGTTCTTTAATCTTCTTGAACTCTTTTACCGGCAAATCTAAATTTAAAGAAGTTTTGGGTGAAAATATGTGATGATGCGCGTATAACTGGCGCCCTCTATTATGTACAAAATTTCAATTGTGCCCATCAAATTTCCTCTTCAGTAGTCCCGGCAGTTTTAAAATAAACTAAAAAATAGGAAAAAAAGCAGAATTTTAACACTCTGTATCTCAGAGAGGGCGGGTCTTATCTTTCATTAAGTAAACTACGTTTGTTTTTCGATTATCTCTTACCTCTGTCGATTTGTCACCATAACTCTGGAACACCCTGTATATCGTGGAACAATAATCTGAACGAGATGGGTGAATGAACACGTACCAAAAGCGAAATTTGGCATGTTTCGCTCGCTAATCTTCATATAGCGAATGCATGTACCTGAAACGGGTCCGTAGCAGCTGGTGTATTTATCTATTGACCATTGTGAAAGGGATAAAAGCAGACTTAAAATATTCAACCAAGTTCATATTGGGGGTCAACGACAATAAATCAGAAAAAAAGCCTGATATATCGAAGTTGTTTTGGTCGACGAAGTCCAAGGTAAATGACCATAAGGTTCGCGCTAAATTTGCAAATAGAATTCATGATTAGCGTCCAAGCTCAAGGGGGATTTGTATCTAGTTGTGGAGTGTGAACCTTTTTGTTCTAGCACCTGTAACTCCTCGATGTGGCCCCTTTGGAGCTGCCCGCTCTACAGACTTAATTCATACAAAATGATCAAATTCGAACCTTCACCACTGATCCTGCACACGTAGACCGTTAGATACTTCTTCCTTTAAAAATCATTAAGTGAAATTTTTACGACACCTTTTTAACGTCTCAATACTTGTGCACCTTTAGGTGTCTCGTAGAACACTGATCACGGCAACCATCACAGCCTTCCTTTTAATTCGTGTCAATATACCTTACTGAGGGGTCAAAACCAATTTCCGAACCTTGCAAATGGAACTGTTTTGCAGTAATAAAGCGATAAAATATCAGTTGTGTCCCTCGTAAATGGACGAAAATTCCAATGTGACAACAGAGCCGTCCGGAGTTCGAAGTGCGAACTTCAAGGCAACATTCCCCTCGATAATTCACATTCGCAGAATTGCCTGTGAACTAACCTCCATTGAAAAGTATCACCCGCTAGTGATAGCAATCAATACGTAAAGATAACAGTGGTTAGGAAACCACCCCTGACCTACACAAACGTTTCTGCCTGGAGGGCGAAGGGGCAGTGGCGCAGGGCGCGGGGCAGATGGCTGCCAGGCGCACCCCTATTGAAACATTTTCCTAAATCGAGGTCCAAGGCCACGGCGAGATTGGGGTGCGAGCACGTGCTGCTGGCGTGCGAGCATTAATGAATTAGCCCTGTGTTGACCGGACGCCACTGCAGGGGTATAATACAATAACAGTTATCTACTGCGTGTGCCCTATTTTTAACTTTCGCACATTGACTTGTCTGAAGAATTTCTTCCGGGTTTGGAGAAGTCTGATTTGACATAACTTAATTTTCGGCAAAAATGCCAATAAGCGCTTCTCTATGCAGAGAGTCTCAATTTTTCGAGGCTAGCAGTCATCCCAAAATCTTATACTGGGTGTTTCCTAAGCACCGTACATAACTTCGGGAGCGTATTCTGCAGCTGAAATAAAGGTAATTTCGTTAAATTCGTCGGTTCATCTGACGACTCAAAGCATCATGGTTTACACCGCTGCAGGGAAGATTGAAATTGTCACAACCTGTTTCAAGAACTGTGAAATAGCTCGAGAAACTGCAAGAATTTTTTTTTTTTTAAGTTACGTTGGTACAATTTAAGTACCTGAGCCATACCTGCGTGACGAATTTAGTACCTAAATTCATGGAGACTGGATCTGTTGCTGACAAAAACATGGAAGGCGACACACCGTTACCAACGAGGCTGCACAGGCTGTAATTTTGAGACCTGACGGTTGAATTTTACCTCAATCTGCTTCAAGTACCCCCATATTGTGGATATTCTCGAAAACGACGATCGGATCCGAGAGAATGAAGTACTTTTTCAAGAAGATGGCGCCCCACCACACTGTGCAGCTCCACTACGTAAGTTTTTCCCGAGCGCTGGATTAATAAAAGAGGTTTCATCGAATGGCCCCCACAATCACCAGATTCAACACCGCTGGATTTTTTCTTATGGGGCGATTTAAACACTTTTGTTTATGAAGTACCACATACCTCTTTAGAAGGTATCTGCCACCGAATAGTGGTAGCATGTGGCAAAATACCTTTCGGAACGGTACGAAATGGTCGGGAAGAGACTGAAACTTATTATTGTGTGGAAGTAAATCGGTCACAATTTCGACACATAATTAATCAAAAAATTATTTAAGTTTTTTTAAATTTATTTCATCGATGCTTCAAAACAGTTTTTTTGCAATATTTAAAGGGGGGGCAAAGAAATTCCGCCTACTTGAAGAGAGAATTTAAATACCTTTGAGTTGAGGCGCCACTTGACCCCCTGCACCATTTAAGACTCTGGAAGGGGTCACCACCCCGTTTAAGGCGACGACTTTACACCTACGAAGTTCTGATCCAAAAATGTCTCCTTTAAACATAGAATCGACATGTCTCGAGGTTATCCGAAGGAAAAAATTCCATTTTAAATATTTCAGATGGACTATTTTAAACGGAGCACCCTGTATAAATTTATATAAAGTTTTCGTCATACTTTGAGAATGCGTGGTCGAATTTATGGTACTACGTTCGGAGACATTCTGTACATTACACTATAAACAGTGGCGTGACAAGTGTTGTTAAAGCTCGACAATTTTCTGAAACTACTGCTTTCACAAATAGAAAAATTCCGCTTTGGGGGGTTGGTAATCGCCCTGATACGGCTCTGCTTTGGGAAATTGCGTTGAACACTTCTATACACCTGCAGTATTAGGAAAATAACCTTCGAAGATTTAACCAGCGATTAAGAACATCGTTTTAAGCAAAAAAGTTCCTTACAGCAGGGATCCAAAGCTTAATAGTTAAAAAAAAATTATAATTTTTAAGTTGGCAAGATAAGCTTAATATTTTAATAAAACGTTCAAAAACGCACTAGACATACGTTAATGACGTGTAACAAAAAAAGTTAAAATTATTCAGCAATAACGTTGCTAAAAGCAATTTAAAACTTAATTAAAATTCACAAAATAACTTAAAAGTAACTTTAATTGGCAACGTCGCACCGAACTCTGCAAATCTGACGCTTTAAAGGGTCGCCTAAGTTACTTCGCGGGTGAAGCGGAAAAAGCGTCGCATGCGCTGTAAGTGGGTAGGCCCGTTTGCCGTGCCAATACCTGAGTTAGGGGGCCATCTGCGTTGCATTACCCACTCGTCATCCACATTTTATCCCATTTCATCTGGCACATTATCCTACGCCAGGGAGTCCGGCACCACGGACAAGTAGAGCCTATTGGGGCCCTGCGAGGAGGGACAAGATAAAAAGGCCATTAGTTCTTGCATTTCTCATGGCTTGTATGTTGTACTTTTAACAGTATATCAATTCAGTTATTTATCAATAAGTCAAAAACGAAAAAGAATGTTGAAATGCGCCTTTCGGGAAAAGTGTAGGTTTTTTAAAGCTTTACAAGATGAGCTTATGAAAATAGTATAGTTCCATTTGATTTATTAAAGAAAAATGAAGAAAACCGCTATTACCTGAAAGAACGCCCTCTAGCGATTTTGTTCTGGACTATGGATTTATTACCTGAAAGAATGCCCTCTAGCGATTTTGTTCTGGACTATGGATTTTTGGTCAATGAGGACATTAAATCGGCTTATAATTCCCTCACAATGAAGTACAGAATCACTGAAATCGGATAATTAGAAACAGAGATATGATAGTCTGAACTTACAATGATCCATCGGCTTCCCCCACTTTTATCATGTGAGTTATGAAATCATGTGTCAAGCAAAAAAGTTTCAGAATGATGTAATCTCATTGATAGTCAATTAAAATGTGCTATTTAACTAGTGACTTAGCATAGATTTGTCGATTTTAAGGAACTACCGTCCCAACTACGCCCCCTTACGGCGATTTCGCGAAGTTAAATTTTTCCAGAGATTTCTCATAGGCACATTAGTAATAAAATTTTTTGTCCGAAGTTGCTACTTGCTCTACTTACCGAGATACAGCTGCTGTCCAACGAAAACCGGACAGGCTGTATGTATACAGGGTTGCTCATTAGTGCGTCAAAGTGCGATATCTCAGTAAATATATAATTTTTAGAAAGAAATTTGTCTTAGTAAAGTTTTTGGGGAATACAAGGCACGCATTTTTAAATTATTTTCAAATGTACAGGGTCTGCCATAAAAGTGTGGTAGTACCAAATTATGTTTTTTTAAATGGAACCCCCCAATTTTTTTGCCATTTTCGGATTTATCGTCAAATTTTAAGGCTAGTTTATGAAATAGGCCTTATATAAAAAGTTTACCATTTTCGAGTTATTTGTGAAAATTCGAAAATTTTGACAGCTGCAAGGTCTCACGGAAAGCAATGCTATTTCCTAACCGTTGCGAATTTTGGAATCGATCTTATGAGGCTCCAAGGCGACATAATAAGCTACGTTTTGACATGTTGTAGTTTAAAAAGAGTTTTCTATAACCCTCGAAATAGGCCTCCGAAGTTGTATGACTTCAATCCTCAATAACTCGCTTATTTCAAATTCGGGTTCAGAATCCAAAAACCTCCAACTTTTGTTAACATTACCTTATCCCTAAACCCAACCGTTTCTGAGCTGCTGAAAATTGCCCCTTTTTTACATCTAAATTTGTATTTGAAAAGTAAGTTTCTATGACTGTATTATTATTTCTATATTATTTATAACAAATTATTATTATTTATTTTCACAATATTATTCGTATCTACAGTAAATTCTCAAACTGTCCTCCATTTCGATCAGAAACCAGTTGAAGTCTTGCCAGAAAAGACCTATTTACTTCTCGTAACATCTTAGGTTTCTATTTAAAAAAACATAATTTGGTACTACCACACTTTTATGATAGACCCTGTACATTTGAAAATAATTTAAAAACACGTGCCTTTTATTCCCCAAAAACTTTACCAAGACAAATTTCCTTCCAAAACTTATATTTACTGAGATATCGCACTTTGACGCACTAACGAGCAACCCTGTATATTGGGTTGTTCGATAATTAATGTCGTATTTTTTGTGTTTTTTCAAAGTAAATACACTTATATTAATAATAAATATTAATCGGTGATATAGTGGCCATCTTGGTGGATGACCTTCCGCCATCTTTCGGCAAATTGGGAAGTTCCGCGTTCGAAAAAGCCTCGATTTTTAGAAGTAAAAAATTGATTTAACTCATTTTTACCTGCTTGATCAGAATCGAAGTTTTCACCATTCAAATGATTTTGAAGAGAACGAAACGAATAATAATCCGATGGCGCCAAGTCAGGGCTATATGGGGGACCAGTTCCCTATTTAGTTCCAATAATTTTTTTATGGGCGTTATCATGATGGAACAGTACCCCTTTGCCATTGGCCAGTTCAGGACGTTTTCTTTCGATTTCTTCGTTCAATTTCGATAGCTGACCACAGTAAACATTCGAATCAACAGTTTGGTTACTCGGAAGCAGTTCAAAATGAAGAATACCCTAGTAGTCCCACCACACGGACAGCAAACTCTTCTTTTGATGAATATTGGCTTTGGACGTCGATTGCGCAGGTCTATCTTGTTTGGTCCATGACCGTTTTCGGACTACGTTATCGTAGACAATCCATTTTTCATCACCCGTTATGGCTCTGAAGTGGGTCGTTTTGGTTACGATTCAGCCAAGAATCGCACACGTTAATGCGTTGAGTGAGGTGAATTTCCTTCAATTCGTGAGGAACCCAAACACCCAATTTGCCAACGTACCCGAGCTTTTTTAGATGCAGATAAACGGTTGAATTCGATATGTTCAACTTCTCTGCCATCTCTCGAGTTGGCATACGCCGATTAGCTTCGATTAAGGTCTTTATTATATCGTTATCAATGGTGATTGGGCGTCCAGTGTGTGGTGCACCTTGGACATCAAAATTTCCGGAACGAAAGCGAGAAAACCAACGCCGGCGCTGGCGCTGGCGTTCAATAAGGCAGTCCTCACCATGAACTTCACACAATTTCTTCTGAGCTCGTATTGCATTTTTGCCCTTTCGAAAGTGAAACAATGAAATGTGTCGATAATGGTCGCTTTGATTGTCCATCTTCAACTTAAATTAACTTAAAACAACTTCTTGTTTACTAATCACGTTCGATTTTCGATCGAAAAAAGCCTGAAACATAACCTTTAAAATGGCATATAAGCGACGAGATCACTATCACGCAATTTGTCTAAATGATGCCATCTATGAGAATAAAACGGCATTAAGTATCGAACGACCCAATAGGTAAATATACATGATACATCCATTCTTCCATCAACTCTCAGAAGCCCCGCATTATATACATTATGTACAATACATATGTATGTACATCGGTGGCGATTCCGTGGGTAAACACGAGGGGATTCTCTACATAAACAAAAAGTCGCAAAAGCTTTGTTATTGCGATACTGAGTGTTAAAATTTCAGATTTTTGCTGCAGAAGTGCACGTCTGAGCAATTGGTTCGATGTCAGAATCTACAAGGTGCCACACGTTCTGGAATCTGATCCTCTTTCACCACCACACAAAGTTTTCCCGCCAACCGCTAAAATATGGGCAAATTCGAGGCCGATTTTGAAGAGATGTGAAGGTAAGAATTTTCCAAGTGGAAATTTTCGATTTGTGGATATTTCCAGGACGTTATTTCTATGGAATTAAGAAAATTTAACGCAATAAACTGTTCGTTTGTAACAGCTAATTAACCGCCATCTTTGTCAATTACTCAGCGTGCAAAGTCAATGACTATATGGGAAATTGCGTCACTTGTTTCCCAACAAGTGAGAGTGACAGGAAAGTGAGGAAAAAAGCTTTCCGAAAGCTTTCTGGAAAAATTTCCGAAGAGAGTTTTTCGCGCAACAAAATCGTTTCAAAACTGACCAAGCAGCGAGATTAACCAGAAACTGAGCGATCAGTGGCGTACCGGAAACAAAATTGCAGTAGAAAAAGGAGGACACAAAGAAACGTCCTGTAGACTTTAACAGTGACTTTTGGAATCTACCTGCGGAGGTCGTATTGATAATTCAAAAATTAAAGCAGCTAAAAAAAAATCTGTAAAAAATTGAAACACTTGTGTGTTTAAGTAATCGCATTGCCAAACGTCTACGCTCCTTTTCCCAACACTCTGTAAACATATTGAACTGACTAAAGCTAATGATTGGCCGGTAACGCCTTTGACCTTCGGTGATATTGACAGTGACCGTGAATCCGTATCGATTTTCGGTAGAACATGCACCAGTGGAAAGCATGTGCGTGCTGTATGGATACGCGGCTGCAACTCGACAGCACTAGGGGCGGTGTTGCCGCACGTCGATTTCTACTCGCGAACGCAGGGAAATCCATCAATATATACAAAAACGAAATTGCAAAATAACAATCAAAAGTTACCGTAAATCGGCAGGCAATCCCACATGATATTTTGAACGGCCAAACTGGCTTTTAACGGACTTTTTTCATAATCAACAAATGCCATCTTTAGAGAAAAAAAGTAATTAATGATATCTAAATAAATAAACTAATAAATAAATTAAGGTTCTGCACCTACCTACCTCTTGTTAACACATTAAGTGATTATCTTAAAGGGTAGAGGGCGCTGCAGGAGTGCGGACCGATCCTGGTCGGGCTTATTGACGGATACTCGTCCGCAATCCGCGTCCGCACAAACGATGCGATTCACTAGCGATCACTTGTCGTTTTGACGAAGACAGTCGTTTCGCACTCGCAAGCTTCTTACATCCCCCGTAGACCAGGGCGGTGTTGTCATGTCTATTTAATATTCGTTGAATTATTAGAATCTTGAATGTGGCACACGGAAAAGGGCGTGACTGTGCGCGCAAATTAGAAATAAAATTCGAATATATTTTTTTTTTATTATAGCATCAAGAAAGTGCCAACGAATATTCCAAACTTGGCAACGTCCAATATGAAATTTAGCCTAATTATAGGGATATCTCGTTAACTCGAGCAGATAAGGGTTCTTTATTTTGTTCTCGATTTATTCGGCGAGGTAATTCAAAATGGATCTTTGCAACTTTTCCCTCTTGCGAACGACAAATAACAAAGGAAATAACGAAATAAAAAAACGAGTAAATACAAAAACTGTATGAAGTACTTGAAAGATTTACCCTCCACTGCGAAGCACAGCTCTGAGCGTCTTCTTAAGTTCGACATTGATCTCAAATCCTTCTTGTTATTTTGGCGGCTCTTAAAGACGTTATTCTCGTTGTTTCCCTTCACAATTTATTAATTTTAGTGGGAACAGGTTCATAAATAAGGTCTTTCACAGCCACTCACAAACGGTAATCTAACGGGGACAGATCTGGCGAGCGAGCAGGTCAACGGATTAGAAGTTAGAAAATTTATCAACCTCGCCAAAGTTTCTACGAAGGAGTAAAAGGCAATTTTCAGATGGTGGTCATCTTTCTGAATGCCATTGCGCAGATACGTTTTCGAAATAACTTGCACATTTCGATGTGGTGTCTAACACGTGTCTCGTTTTCTTTCCGCCTGAAAAAAAGGTATTTTGGTAATAAATTCATATTAAAAGGAATAAAGTCACTCTCGATAAGCAAACTTTTTCATCCGTTCCGAGAGAACTGGAGGAAAGTGATACGTTCCACCACTCCAATTAAGTCAAAGGTGCTACTCGAACCATGAGACCTCCAGAAGCAAAAGACGACATTCTAAGTTCGAATGAAGCGATTCCTGAACCGAGCACCAGGGAGATTGAACTTTAATTAACTAGTTCTCATGTCCTAGTTTGGAGGATTCTGCACGACTTTCCGTTACACCTCCATCACATTCAAGGCATCCAAACTTTGCTTGATTAAACCCCCACTTAGCTTCTCAAATGTTGCCCACGACCGAAGCTAGTTTTTCGCGGAAACTCGATAAAACATTTCCATAATAATCTCCATTGCATCAAACCAAATCTCCATGAACTAAAACATCCCAACCTCGAAAGCGATTTTCTCCAAACGCCCGTCCAAGATTTACTGGACATTATGTAATTGGACCATCTTTCCTGCCACCCAGACCATATGGCAACACTCATCGGCAAATTCTCGAAACGGAGTTGCATCTATTGCTAAAAGAGGTTCCCACTTTGAGTAGAAATCGAACGTGGTATATGCAGGATGGTGGGACTACCACTTTGGTCTGCAAGCCAAAAATCATTTAAACCAAATATTCAACAATAGGTAGGTGGGTCGGGGCGGACCGCTACCATATTCTCCTCGACCATTTGATTTAAATAGTTTAGATTTTTCCATGGGCCCATCTTAAATCTGATGTTTACGGCCCTCCAGTAATTACTGTGGAATAAATGAAAAATGCACAATCGTTCGTTTAACACAATGATAAATACACTGGAGATTTTTCACAAGAATGTGCGGTAATATGCGTAATAAAGAGCCGACACGTGCCTTCTTTTAGGTGGGGGGCAATTTCGATTCCCCGTTTAATTGTTCGTTTATAAGTTTCGTAATGACAGAAACCCGAACACCCAGTAGATATGTTCTGGTTTCGATAATACTTTGTACAATTATCAGAGGGGCCAAACTAACCAAACGGCTAAAGTACCAATTAAATTGGATAATTTTAATCCATTAATGGGGGTTTTATAATTAATAATATCTCGACGCACCACGACTTCTTACGCATTCATTAATGTGTCCAAACATAATCTTGATCAGGAGACCAATACCCTCCTTGGTTACTTTATACCATTCATATTGAAGCGATGTGAGCGTTTAAGGGGTCGACTTACGATAATATCCCGCACGTGTTCAATTGGAGACAAATCTGGAGATCTTGGGGGCCACGGCAATAGTTCAATTTGAGCTTGTCGAAAGTACTCCGACGCTGCCCTTGCCACGCGTGGTCGAGCATTATCTCGTCGAGAGGAAGGATTTCGGATGGTTCTTAAGCACCTAAGATTCATCTTGAGTTCTTGGAGGTACCACTGCGTGGTCGCATTGCCTCTAATAAAGACTAGAGGAGACCTGGACAAGAGATTGGCCTAGGGTTTTAGGTAATGGCACCCCACACCATAACAACATCAACGGGACGACCATGCCTCTGGACAAAAAATTCTGGATCTCGTTATTCCCCACGCCATTTGCTAACCCTTGACCGATCGTCATGTATGTCCAAACAAAACCTGGATTCGGCGCTGAAGACTATTGCGTTCCACTCCTCAGTCCAGACTAATCGTTCTTTACTCTACCCAACTCGATTTCGTTTGTGCTCCGAGATTAAAGGTAAGACAAAGTGTGGCCAGTTTGATAATAGACCAAAGCTTCTGATTCGTCGCTATATATTTCGCATTCCAATAACTCTGTCATGTTCTGCAAAACATCGATTAGCAATTGCTCTGGTGGTGAATCGATCCTGCACAGCCCATAACCTTAGGCGACGCTTTTGAAGTGGTGTCGTCCTGCGAACTCGTCCGATATCCCTAGTTCTTTGTGTCCGACGTTGTTCAGTCCGAGCCTGACAACATCTGACCGCAGCATCTACACTTCTGTTACATGTAGCCGAGACGTCCCGAAATTAAAGTTCAGCCCCCCGTAAGCCGACCATCCTTTCCCCATCAAACTTACTGCAATTTCGGTAATTTGCATTTCTTCCTGCTCTTGACGTTGTAAACACTGTCTAAAGTTGATAGAAGATACTCCTCTCGTAGAATAAACCCGATATGGCATCAAAACTTAATTCTTCTATATTTCATAAAATTAATCATAAAAAAAATACCCACAACACGTAAGATAATGATATATATATACAGGGTGGTCCAGTTTATAGTAGCAGGACTTTAACAGTCGACAGAAGACCTATTCTTAAGACGAAAATGTAATATAAACATATATTGAAAATGGCTCAGTTTTTGAGATACAGGATGGGAAAATTGATTTTTTTTCATTTTTTTTTAAAATAATTCACGCAATTGTTAAGACACAACCATGAAATCTGCCGTTTTTGGAATTTTTCACAGTGCCGAATGTATATTTGTTAAAATTTTCTTCAAATTTACAGAGGGCGCCACATGCAACCAACTAGTGAATGTTCAAATTATGATAACTTTTTTGTGCCACCTTGTAGCAACTTTTTTTTAATCAAAACGGACTCCCCACTCATTTTTGCCGAAAAATGGTACTCTTGCCATAAACTGCTAGAAGCCACCGTTTTCGAAATATTTTGAATTTGGTCCATAGTAGTACGACCTGCTTCCACAGGGAAGTTGTACTGACACTAGTAACGTAATAAATAGCTAATGTCAAATGTAATAGCCATAATATTATTAACATTGTTAAATGAGTTAAAAAAATATTTTAACATCTATTAGACATATAGAAATTGGCGAAATGAATTGTTTACCATCAAATCCCAACTCCCCTGTGGTAGCAGGTCGTATTACTAGGGGCGAAATTCAAAATATCTCGAAAACGGTGGCTTCTAGCAGTTCATAGCAAGAGCACCATTTTTCGGAAAAAAAAACGAACGGGGAATTCGTTATGATTGAACAAAAGTTGTTACAAGGAGGCTCAAAAAGGTTATCGTAATTTGAACATCCACTAGTTGGTTGCATATGGCGCCCTCTGTAAATTTGAAGAAAATTTTAACAAATATACATTCGGCACTGCGAAAAATTTCAAAATACCAAATTTCATGGTTGAATCTTAATGTTTGCGTGCGTTATTTAACAAAAAAAATCAAGTTTGCCACCCTGTATCTCAAAAACTGAGCCGTTGTCAATATATATTTAAATTACATTTTCATCTTAAGAAAAGATCTTCTATCGACTGTTAAAGTCCTGCTGCTATAAACTGGACCACCCTGTATATATACATATATATGTATATATATATATACAGGGTGGGCCACGAGTAACGCCCTGGAATTTCACGACAAAGCCAAGAAATTTTTTAACTGTTTCTTTTTTGAGGTGTATACAGACTAACTAGAGCTACATTTTAAAATTATTTTCAAAATATACAGAGTGTCCCAGACACACGCAATTGATCAAAGTTGCCTTTTTTAAATGGGATCCCCTGTATATTGTATAATTTTTTGACCATTTTCTTCTATGCATACTTTGATTCTCCCTTCAAAAGATTTTCCGACATTTTCTAGCATTTGCGGCGTTATAGAGGTAAAAACATTTCTAATTCTTATTTTCATATCATCAGTCGTGGTGGGAGGAATCTTATAAACTTCATTTTTCACATACCCCCATTAAAAATAACCCGTGACGGTAGGGTCAGGTGATCTAGCTTTTTAGATTTTTAGAACACCCTGTATAATTCGCCGACTTTTTGAAACTTACGGTACAAAATTTGGTCTCTTGATGGCTTCCTATTAAAATTTTGTTTTAAAAGCTTGAATATGGGATGAGAGATTGGGTGTTGAGAATTATCTTGCATCTTGACAAAAACTGAATTATTTCAAAAACTGCTAGAGTTAGATACCATAAACCTTAACACAATTTTATTTTAATGGTCGAGTTCAAAAATTATACAATATACAGGGGATTCCGTTTAAAAAAAGGCAACTTTGATCAATTACGAGTGTTTGGGACGCTCTGTATACTTTGAAAATAATTTTAAAATGTAGCTCTAGTTAGTCTGTATACACCTCAAAAAAGAAACAGTTAAAAAATCTCTTCGCTTTGTCATGAAATTCCGAGGCATTACTCGTGGCCCACCCTGTATATATATATATATATATATATATATATGAAAATGCAACCATATGTTTTTTTCATCATAAATTTTTGCACAAAACATCATCGAAATGGGAACATTTTTATTGGATGTTCGGATTTCTACGTCACTTAGTATGCGAGTTAGAAAATAATGTTTTTGCATTTTTTCTATGAAAATGGGCAACGTTATGAAAAATGTTGAAAATGACTTTTTTTCACGAAATTTTGGAAGATTCAATTTTGTTTTTAACAAATCAGTATATTTTTCCTGCAAAATGTCCCGTCACATCAACGGGGGCGGCACTGGTGAAACGAAGTTGAAAACTTTGTTTTTTCTCTTCAACGACGTGTCTCCCCATCTATTTTACGCCCCCCAATTAAAATATTTAAGGTCGGAACGGACTTATCAAGAATTTTTTTTTTTTTATTATCACCCGGTATTTCAGCCAGAAAGAGAAAACTGAGCAGTCTTCGCATGACTTTTTTTAAATTAAAATCATCCCCCCGTCCACCCCCTGCATTGTGGATGTACTATTATGAAAAATTCCGTATAACGTCTTGATAACCTCGTCAATGCAAAAACGTCTCTTTGGATGTAATAACTATTAAATAAGGAAGCAAAAAAATAAACAGCTAATTAAAACGCTATGTGTCGTTAATTGCGTTTGCTGAAATCAAAGCAAACCCTAAATGTGTGCGCAGCACTTACTGAGTGCACCGGAATCGCTTCGCATACTCCGCCGAAAGTGAGAGTACGACCTGGGGCTGAACGTCCTCGCGAAAGTGGTCCCCGCCAATCGCGACTTTCTTGGGTACCCTCCATAACATCTGGTGTGCATTAGAATCGAGTCTACCCACGACCACGACCGCGGTCCATACAGTGCTTCGATCGGTGGTACCTTCACCACAAGACGCCGAGTAAGTACCTATTTTCAAATTAATCATAATGGCGCTTTTTTTGTCGCGGTACTACCCAATAGACCTTTTAAAAACTATCCGCTGATGCGCTTTGGATCTTTCCCTTTAGCACTTATCCTGTTACCCTTCAGTCTGTTATTCCTTCTTGTTCTAGAAAGAACGTAAACTAGCGAAATTTTGCAATTTCATTTTTTTAAATATCTCATAGACCGCTAAAGAGGAGCAATTAAAAGTGCTAAAAGAAAACGTTTTCTGTGGTTCCCCGTTGCGACGTCGCGTGTTCCGAGGTTTGAACCCGAGAACTACTTCACCCTCCATGCTTGCGTCACAGGTACAGGGTGACTCACGCAAGAGCGAGTTTATACGCGGAATTGCGATTTGGGCGAGGGATTCAGTTGGAATCAACTGGTGCGAAAATTGCCAAAATTTAGGAAAATTGACCAAAGGTCCGAAACTTACCCCCGTCATTCGAGTGTCTGCATCCGTGTGCGGAAAATGTCGCTTTAAAGCTATTAAAATCGACAAGAAGTTAAGACGATGAAGGAACGTACCTAATGATACACAAACAAGCTGAGGATTCCATACGTAAAAGTGTCAAGATTTCATCGAATTTATCGGTATTCAAGAATGGACTATAACTGAAATACAGACTAAAGCTAACAATTATTTTTTGACTTTTTTAAAATAAAATAGCTAAATAATATTAAGATTAATATTCAAAAAAAATGATGAAAAATATCGTTAAAAAGGGCATTGGAAAATTGCTTTCGATCTCGAACTATCGCAAACATGTCGATTTCTTGACAAAATGCAGAATAAATTTCATTGTCAGTTTTGTCCTCTCTGCAACATAACCGGATTTCGACCGGAACGTGGCATTTCGCGTTTAAGACGGACTTCAAATTGAAAATAGTCCTCTGGCTGCGCCAGCAAACCCGAAATTAGCAGGTCAAAAGTGCACAGGAACAAGTTGCGACCTGCCAGAAAGTGATCCCTGACACTTGGAATGTTGTAATTGAGGCTCGAAAGGAATGGGAGACAGAGGAATCCTTCGGAAGCGATGCTCGGCAGGTTCAAGCCTTGTGGACACACATTTATCAGTGACCGCCGCGGGGGCGGGGGAGAGATCGAAAATAGGGCCCCATTCGAATGGGCAGCGAAACCCCATGCCGAAAGCAAGCCGCTTTGTCAGGAACTCGGCGTGAAAGAAGCTCTTCTTGTGATTAAGGTGATCGTTGATGGTACCGATGAGAAGCTTGCGGGCTCGGGGAATAAATCTGGTAAATCAAAGCGCTTTCCGAAAACTCTTCCGGAACATTCGCCATAAACGGCTTTTAATCTACGCTTTCGCCATATTGTTGATTGAAAGGAAAAATAAACGTGAATTTAGTTTAGTTATTGTTTCAATTATGGGGCCTGCTTAGGCCTTACCGCTCATGGAATATAGCGACGGGCAAGGCCCAATTTCTAGGTCTATCATGATCGGCCGTTTCTAGGTAGAAAAATTCGCAACCCTCGGGGCTATGCAGGAATTTATTGCTCAATTTCGCATTGGTCAAATTGCACGTTTCCTATAATCCTCGGGTGAGTTCGACATTAAATGAGGTGTTATTAGCTCAGCGATTGCTCAACAACACATTTATTTCAGCTTTTTAGCGTCCACTTATGCATTTTTTTTTGCGAGCCGCTAACTCCTACCGCGGATCATGCTGGCTGTTCTACAACAATTCCTTTCACTACACGTTATGTCCGAGAGGAAAAAATGAACAAGAGCGAAAGCCTTATTTATTAAGTATCCACGTTCTTGCGGAATCGATAAGAAACTGGCAAGACTACGGAATTAGTTTTAGCGTTTTTGCGAGCCCTAATTGTTATTGTTAAACGCAAAAGCAACTTCCAATAGATCAGAAAAAAAGCGGTTTCATGTGGCGCCTCTCGCGGAGCGAAATCGACTTTCCTCAAAAAAAAAAAAAAAAAAAAAAAAAAAAAAAAAAAAAAAAAAGAAAAATAACACGAAATTTCGGTATTTGCGTTGGACACCGATTTTTTTCAGGCGGTTTCTGACACCAGAATGACCCAACAGCCGCCTTAATTGCCAGCTCGCAGAATCAGGAAGAAAAACTTATAGGACTTACATAATCGGAGCGCAATATATTCTCGTTCCATGATGGTGATCATTAGTAAACCGTACCGGTTACATGGGAGAGAACTGGATTATTACGCTCGGAATGCGTGAGATTATTCGGGTCACCGCCGTTATGCAATTTGGAAAAAGTGGAAAGTCGAAAATATTTGGAGATAGCCGGTGTTCACCAACGCGCGTGATGAGGAGGGACTCTAACGTCCTTAGTACGCGTGCGCGATGAGGATGCCCTACGCGAGGTGTCACCTTAGTACGTAGTCGAACTCCAAAGGGCGATTCTACGCATGATTTTAAGAAAAAAATTACATAAACGTCCGGCAGTACTTCGGTCCCAAGACGCAGGGCGACAAACTTTCCTCAAAAATCCGCTTTTTCGCGAAACCTTCAAAAAATTCTGCAGCCAATTTTGCTGAAATTTGACAGCATTACTTACAATTATTACTGCTAATTCGTGCGCCGTTGGCTTTTTCGAAGCTCCGTATTTTTTCCTCGTTGCGCACCGCCATGGCCGCCCAAACCGCCGGATCTAAGCCCGCCGGATTTTTCCCCTTTGACGGCATTCGCTTACATAACTCCGTTTAACGCTGAAGAATCATTTATCCAACGGACACGGAGTTTATGTGCGTGGCAACGTGTTCGGAAATCGATGCTGAGACCAGCCGATGCCTGCATCGGAGCTGATGCAGGACGTTTTCAGCACGTGTTGTAAGTTTCGCGTTACTCATTGTTAAATTTCTTTTTTGATGAAAGTCGATTGCGTACCGTTTGCTTGTGTACATTTTAGCTGTAGTGAGGTCGCTAGTGTGCACGCCGCCAGCAAAAGAGGGCAATTCGTAGCCTAAGGTTCTTGCGTAATGCATTAAGAACTGTCGCGACGTTTCAACATCATATTGGGTTTCGTCTCCTTGTTGTTGATTCGTAAATACAAATAATTTCGATATATAACGGTTAAAAAAAAATGAAAAAAAAAAATGAAAAAAAAAAATGAAAAAAAAATGGAAAAAAAAAATGAAAAAAAATGAAAAAAAAATGAAAAGAAAAGAAAAAAAAATGAAAAAAAAAAGAAAAAAAAAGAAAAAAGTTTGGCTTTCTATATCTCGAAAACGAAACGTTGCAGGACCTATGTTCATATAAACTTTGTGTTTTGGAATCGCTCAAAGAATCGCCCGTTGAAGTTGGGCCACGTACTCAGGCAACAACCTGTGTTATATTCTTTAGTCGTCAAGTTCAGGTGATTGATTCGCGACGCCTGTGACAGATTATAACAAGAAAAAAGAACCATTTGAATGCAGAAAGCATAAAATAAACCATAACCCGGGAATTATCTGTTCTCCACAAACTCGAGGTCGCTTCTAGACAATAAACATTGCCAACTGTCAGATGTTTATTAATGTTTTCACTATGGAAAATTTCACTTTTTCGAACAGTTTAATTGACATTTTTCAGAAAGACGAGGGGAGTTGGTGGGCAAGTGAAACTGTGTGTGAATGGCTTGAATTCAAATCGGATACAGGCTGCTACTCATACAGTTAAATAATAAAAATACTTCAATCGAAAGTGTGTGTATCAGTGGATTATGTAAAGCACTCGGTAGCCGAGATATATACAAAAATCATTAAGCGCATAGTTTGGTCCCAAAGTCGGCCAGCGCGTTTCTCGAATTTTTTCCTGCCACGCGCAACGAGCGCAGTTGGGCATTTCAACGAGCTTATTGAATTTTAATGAATAATATGTAACACTAATAAATAATATATTTGTATTCAGTAAATTATATATTTAAATAATTTATCCAAATTTAGTGAATGATTAAAATATTGCAACGTAGAGAAGGGTAATGTGCGGCAGCCTGGGTTTCTGGGTCATAGTAAGGAAGGTGCAATGGCCTTCGACCCACAAAGGGCTCGTTTAGCGCGTTGAATTTTGAAACGAGGTTCAGGCACAGAGATAAACGAAAATCATCGTTAACATGCCAATAATTGTTGCCGGTCTTGCACGTGGCGCTTTTGGCCCTTGGAAGCAGCAACAATCCTCTCTTGTCTCGTTTCCCTTTAAGAACAGATAAAGCGGGCCTCACACTCTTAGCTCTATGAAGCTCTAGTCTTTGCGTTCCAACACACTTTGCCGCACTAGAGTGAGTTCTAACGAAGGGGAACACGAGCGGGTACCTTGACCCGAAGGGGGAAATGAGCTTCCTTCCGCGCCGAAATGCTACATTTGAACGGAAAGAAGTTACAAAACAAAAATTCAAATTTTCAAATTCCAGAAGTGGACGCACGTAATACATATACAGGGTGTTTACCGACTACTTGTGCAAACTTTGTTATCGCAAATATTAAGATCGCACAAACGTGGATCCGTGTCGGCTTGGTTGTCGGAATACAGGGTTTCGGAAGAAACAAAATTGTTTAGTGTTTTGATTGTGTTTCGTGTTCAGCACCATGTCAACTTGAGAACATTCAGGATATTGAGAACGTTAGCGATAATAAACTCAAATATTTACTCAGTTTTTTGTTTGAGGTCGCATACAGCGTTGTATCAAGGTTTGACTAACCATAACTGTCGCTGGAAACAGCCGCTTTGGGGAGAAACAGCTTTAAAACTACTTTTAAATATTTACTCCCGCCATAGAAAGCAATTGCAACCCTGAGAGTCGTGGTTGCCTCAATGCAGGTGGGGTCCATTCACATTTAAACAAAAATAAAGCAATATCTGAGTTCCTGGTCGCCGATACTCCCAGAATCGACAATTCCGTCAAATTGACACGTTATTGGACTGAAATACTAAACAAGAACTTTTTTTAAACCCTGTATCTCAAGACGCAAGCCGATGCGGACCGCTGTTCACATGAATTTTTTATCTTAAAATCGGTCAAGGGTTCACTTGTGAAGTTCGCACAAGCACAACTGAAGGGCCCTACGTCTTCGATATACAGAGTGTGAAAAGTTGGTTTCGAGGACGGATTTTTGGAAATATTTTTGAAGCGTTCGAAGATAAATCAATGAAACGTACTTTCTGCGGTTTTTTGAATCGCCATGTAGAAACTGTCGCCTTTTCCAGCGTTGGGGAGCAAGGGGGAGGCAGCGCTTGTAGAGCCCCCAAAACTTTTTTTGCATTTAACTTTATTGACGATTTTATTGGTAAAATACTAAATTTTTGGATTTTAACGTAAAAATGGCGCTCTTATTAAAAGTCGAAATCTTCGAGGTTTTTCAAGAAAATTAATATTTGACAAATTGGTGAACGCTGAGTTTTATCAAACAAACGTCCGATTTAAGGCCCTTTTCCGTCAATTTTCTATCATAACGATTGTAATTAGTCACTGCTCCGGTGACGACGGGAAACCTCCGGACTTCATTGGGAAATGCCAGAAAAGGAAATGTGAAAAAAATTTTCTGATGCATTTCTAAGCCAACAAGGTGTTAAATCTGATGTTCATTTAACAAAACATGGAATCCATCGATTTATCGAATATCGATTTTCTCGAAATCTCTTGGGAAATTTTACTTTCGCCGAGGGCAACTTTTTACGTAAAAATATTCAAATTTTAATATTTTTACCATCAAATCGTCAAAAGAATTAACTACGAAAAAATTTAGATATTTTTTGAGCATCACCCCCTGTACTGCCTACTCGTGGGGAAATGCGCTGATTACTCAACAGAGCCTCAAGAACAACACAAAAAGTTATAAAAAAAAGTGCGAAATTTCGTTGATTTATCTCTGCTCAACAAATTAACAAAAAACACTCTCAAGGATCAACTTTAGTACTTTGTAGATCGAAAACGAAACGCCTTTCGCGATAAATTTATACGGAGTCTTCGGCGCATTGTGACACCTAGATTATGTGCTTCAGTTTATTTTACGATATTCAGGAACATCTTGTATAGTATACAGAGTTCTTGAGTAAAATTTCTAGAAATTACTCTAACTTTCTAGGGGGTAAAAGAATAGGGCAATTCTGATGAACGTATCGATAAAGAGTTGCTTGGTTTCATTCTACAGGATGTCGAGGTGATTTTCCTTAAAAGGGTATGGACTGGAGGGAGGTTCTTCCTGGGACTCTTCAACATCGAGAATATGTCCTTCGAGGAAACTCGCATCTCTAACGCTTTTCGAGATATTTTAAATTAAGTATCTCCGTGCGTTGTCAATTTGGTCACTAGTAGTTTCCTGGTGCAACCTGTCCGACACTTAACCGAACCAAGAACGTTATATTCAATAATGTCCTCTTACTACTATCATTACTTAAGCCTATCTTCCGTAAATTTCACTGAAAACAGTGTGCAATTCCACTTCTTTTCATGAATGGACCATTGCTACCAAATAGGATAAAAAGAAATAAGCAAAATGTTGCATAACAATCTTAGACAACGCGTTGCTCATGAAACTTCATTTTTGATCTCCACCAGTAACCTTTTTCAGTTAGCAAAGAAAATTTTCAAAAGACACCCGGCCCCCGGGATTCACCAAAGCTCCCTGCCACTATAGAGCTTGAGGCGAAAGAACCCGCTCCAATTTCGGAACTGATACATCATCAGGATTGCAGCGTACTGCAAGTAGCTACTACCTGCTCCCCTCATCTTCTCCTAGTTGACTCTGTATCTTTCTCATCTGTTGTGTTTTTTGGCTTTTTGGGCCATTTCGGTCCTGTAGCATTTCTTTTCGCCCTTCGGGTAATCGAGCGGCCCTTGGTGATGACTTCGCTCCTTCCAACGCTTGATCTGTGCCTTTTCACGTTGCGGGACAACCCCGACCTTCCTCCTTTCGACCACCCTATCAGTGCCATTCTGGTTCCATATCGTGATGTTACCAATTTTGGTATATAAATCCGACAGAATATTTTGTTCTTTCCTTCGGCAATAGAAATGTTCCTGCATGTCTATGTTTTTCCCTTCGTCCCTTTTTCGTCTTGACCCTCACGCCCTCAAGGGCTGGTTTCTAATGATGCAATAGGTTATTCTTTCGGCAGATCCGCGTCCAGGCGCTCCCGGTTGCACCCGTTCAACGTATGTACGTCCTTCTGCTTTTCGCGTTACCTCTCTCCACCTCCTCCAAGGGTAGTTATTTGGACTCGAGGGAGGAGATATCCGGGGGTCACAGCATGAAGGCGCGATGTAGGCCGTCGGTGCGGAACAATTATACGCGATCAAAAATACAAAAATTTTATTAAACTTCTCAAAAGTACAATTGTATAAATTAAGATTAAAATCAGATACAGAACTTTTTCGCGTAAGAGAAAGTCTAAGAGAAGAATATTTGAATGGGAATTAATGAGTCCTCTCGTGATTTTCACATCGTCCTTACGTGCCGAACCTGAAGGTCAATATCCATAGACGTACCTGAGCACGGAAGCCCATGGCGGGTCCTGGGCTACCTATCGCGTCATAGCGTGGCACCTACAAAATATAAGACAGACATAGATACATAGACATACATAGATAAGTACCTAATGGCCCTTCATCGAATTGGTGTAGCTTTGATGGACTCGCGAAGCGTAAATTAGACATAAGTTCCAGGTTCAACAAAGGAAATTGTTAGATATGTACATAAACCAACGTCCATCTGCCCATGATGGGCTCCAATCTTTACGCATTTCGGGCGCATTCCCAAAGACATGATGGCGTTCATAGGCGTAACCTAAGGCACTTTACCGCGGATAGGTCTTTGACCCTCGCGTATCACTGCCCTAGATAAAAATCACTGTACAGGGTGTTCAAATAAGCGAGAACGTCGGCCTATCTGGGAGACTGCTTATTATGGAGTGTTGAAAAAGTAAATTACAACTAATTCGGCCATGAGAAATCGCCGAAAAATATTTTCAAGTTCGCAACCATACCGCTAGGGGGCTTTCCGCATGACATTTAATAAAGTACGATTTTTAGGAAAATTTATCCGGAAAGCGTAAAATTTGAATAAAAAATATCGATTTTTGGGGAAATGTGTCGCATATTTTGTAGAGAGGGTTTTTTGAATTTTTGAAACTACAGGGTTGGGAAAATATTATTAATATCAGCTGAAAAAGTGCAGTTTTCTCGTCATCAGCTAAAAGAAAACTACATCGTAATACCTCCTTAGAAGTGGCGATTATGTCACTTCGTGGTAGCCCGGCGCGAAAACCGCTAGATGGCGCTATTTGAAACCGCGATAATTTTTCAAGTTATTTCGGAAAACTTAAATGGAAAATTATCATTTTTGTTGCACCATTCAAACGAGCGGCCAATTCTACTTAGTATAGTCAAAACCCGACACAAATATCTTTACCAATACACACCATTCATTCAATTTGAAAAAAAACTAATAAACATTAAATAAATCAGCTTCGCTTGTGAATTAAACAGGCTGTTATTTAAATACGGTTTAAATTAATGCTAATAACTTCCAAGATCAATTAAGATTTAAAGACGAGCATTAAAATTTAAAAAAAATTAATCATTTTTAAAGTGCTCAAACTGTTTCCCATAATTTTTGATACATAATCAATGTCGCTCCTGTATAGAAAAAAAAACTGCCGGTTGGATTCCTCCGAAAAAAATTGATGTTATAGCATTTCCCATCCTTTTTTTCTATTGTTTTTTTGCAATCGAACTAGTTTGAAAAAGTGAGTCTGTCGGTGTACCCCCCCATAAATAAAAATCCAAGTACGTAAGATCTGGCGGCCTCGCCGTCCACGGAAATAACCATAATAAAACAAATGTAAACATTAATAAAATCGTTTTGTCGACAAATATTACGTTAATTACAATGCCCATTCATTTGTTTTAAATTTGTGACGTGGACGAACGTAGGTATGCCCACGGCCTATTTGATTCATAAGTGAAGTTGGCTTATGTAATGCGTAAAAAAATCGTGTTTTAAAATTGCCATAAGTTACTGGTAGGTTAAGATGCATTTACCGGGTTTTGACTGTGCCAGGCAGAATTTGACGCTCTTTCAGATAGTGCAACAAAAATTACGCTTTTCCCTTCAAGTTTCCCGAAATAACTCGAAAAATTACTATGGTTTTCAAGTAGCGCCACCTAGCGGATTTATGTCGGACTACCGCCAAGTAACGCAATCGCAGGGTCATAGCCTGCAACAATATCCTTCCAAAGAGGTATTACAGTATAGTTTTGCGTTTAGCTAACGTCGAGAAAGCTGCATTTTTTTAACTGATATTAAAAGCTTCTCTCACTTAAATATTCAAAAAAACTTTCCCTGCAAAATTTACGTCAAAATTGCAACGCCCTCTAGCCATACAGCCACGAACTTCAAAATATTGTCCAGCGACTTCTCATGGTCGATTTAGTTCTGAGTTTTTTTGCTCAAGACTCCTCAATAAGCAGTTTCCCAGGTATAGCCTCCCTTGCTTGGAAACCCTGTAGTTTCGTGCTCGATGCGGAAATCCATCCAGAGCCTTTCCAGAGGACGATAAACCGATATTCATGATAGGTTGAAGGATTGTTTTCAACCATCGTTCTAGAGTCACTTCCGGCGAAAATGCCGAAAGAATTGAACAGGAAGAGACCATACCTGCATCCCTGAAAAAAAATTCATTTCTGTTCAGTACATTTACATAATATACTGAATGTTCTATTTAAGCGAGCGCACTTCGGGTAGTTTTCATGTCTAACTGTAATAGCATTGATTTTGATTAATTTTATCCAAATCAGGCAAATTCGTGGATCTTTTCGAAACAATCAGCAAAATTCGCCATTTTTGCAAATTCGAAGTTCCCTGCAACAGTGGTTTCGTCGGGGCCATAATTTGAACCAAAAAATCAAAATGTCAAATCAAAAATCAAATCAATCAAAAAAAATGAAAATTTTGAAAAACTGCTGTATATGGGAACTATTAAACAGCAATGATCCAAGGAAAGTAGCAACTCTAAAGATGAAATCGCACTGCGTATATCGGAGTAGCAGCTACTTTTTTTTATATAGGGTGTCCCCGAAACAACGGTAGCGCGTAACAAAGTGGAGCGATTTAACTACATTTCCCTAGCACACAAATTGCTTGTTTTTGTTCTACAGGGCGTCGAAGTAATTTTCTAAATTGCATAAGCCGGAAATGACTTTCAGGACCGTTGATTTACAAATTTGAAATTCCCTTTAGGCATAACGGACCTTAAAACAGCAAAATCAGAAAGAACTTTAGAGGTAATTTATTTCCTATTTACATAATGCCCCGCACTTACGTATAAAAAAAATTAGGGAATCGGTTAACGCCATAATTCGACCAAGAGAGATTTTTCAAATATCGCGAAGATTTTGCGTACTAGAGCTGAGAGCGCACGCGTATGGGCGTACTAGAGCTGAGAGCGCACGCGTATGGGCGTACTAGAGCTGAGAGCGCACGCGTATGGGCGTACTAGAGCTGAGAGCTTACGCACATGGGCGTACTACGCCTAATAAGTAAATTATCCCTTAACTTATTGTCTATCTTTTCAGAGGATAACCTTTAACTGAATAGCGAGACGGGCCTCCTATTGATATGTTACAGATATGCCAATTTAGCATAACCAGGATGTACTTAAATTCTACTTCTTACGAGGAAAAGGGGGTGAAAGTTCTATTATACTGAGCACATGTTTCTGCGAACAATGAATACTGAAATCTGGTCATGCCACGCATATGGGTAAAAGTGACGAAGTACAGGAGCGTAGCATAAAGATATATTGCGTAGGAAAGTTTTTCAAAATTCATTTGAAATGCCCATTTCTTCTTTGTATTGTTACTTCTTCTTATTGATAATTTCAATACGGGAATAGTGCCAGAAGTGCTCTAACTTTAAAAAGCTTATGTCTGATGTGTGAAGGTACTATGTGTTTCTTTTAGAGATTGATTTTAGAGAGTTTGAGAACATGGAAAAGATTGGTCATCGATAGGTGAATCCATACTTCATTTAAAGGGTTTTAGTTCTTCCAACATTAAAACGGAGTTAGAATCTGCTTTGAGGGAATCCGGTCCTTCGACAGCTGCGAAACGTTCGGGGGCAGAATTTAAACGCGGTCGTACGAGCTGCCAAGACGAATTTCGCAGTGGTCAACCGAACGGCGCTCCAGATCTGACCACTCCAGATCTGACAACTCCAGAAATTGTGGTAAAAATCCACAAAACTCTACTGGAAAATCGACATTTCAAAAACTACTGTACAGGGTGTTCGAATTTGCAGTGTTTTCACAAAAAAATCCCATTTCCCGACTGGATAAGGAGAAACTTGGATACATGCCTGATTCTTGAAGAAATGTTAATGCGATATCTTTACAGTCCACGGCGCTAGAGGGCGTTTTTCAAATTTTGGCGATTTTCAAAATTCTTTTTTTGTCTAGGATAATGTTGGAGTACAACAAAAACACTCTTAAGACACTTTCTCGATGCGATTCCAGTGGCGTCCTTAATTTTTTGGCTATAACGTACCATTCTGTCAAAAACTGCCATAACTTTTTTATTTTAAATGAAAATCACAGTCGACTATAATTTAAAAAAAATCTATTTTAAACCATTTTCATCTGTGTGAGTATGTCGATGGTTATTTTCAAAAATATTTTGGATCTTCTAAGACACCTCCAATTACCAATTTCGTTATCTTCATTTGAATTGTAGTGTTATGGTCTACACTTTTTGGAGCTCTCACAATTCTGTAAATTATTTCTTAATTGCTCAGTCTTCTGTCTGGTTGATGTCGCTCGGGATAGATATGGGAGTATAACTCACGGGCTGTTGGTTAGTTCCCGTTTAACAATATGAAACACTTTATCATATCATATTTTTCATAGTTGTTTATCATATTTGGACTACTGGAATCGCATCGAAAAATTGCCTTAAGCACATTCGTGTTTTACCTCAATATTGTCTTAAACGAAAAAGTTATGAGGATTTTTGAAACGGCCGAAATTTGAAAAACGCCCTCTAGTGACTGTTAAAATATCAAAATACGATTTTCGCCATTAATATTTTCTCTTAAATCGAGGTCTTGAGATGTATGCTAGATTTTCCCTAGTTTTAGTCCATTCATTACCACGGATGAAACATGGGTCCGTCATTTCATACAGGAGATAAAAAAAGTAATAAAAAAAAATGCACTCAGAGGAGAGATTCGGCTCCAACAAGGCGAAAATTGTTCCATTTGCAGGAAAAGTGATGACGTCAGTTTTTTGCTGTGCACGTGGGCTAAATTTTATCGACTAACTGCCTAAAGGAAAAACAACAAACGGGGAGTATTATACAAATTTACTGCAGTATTTGAGCGAAGAAATTATGAAAAAGCGACCGCATTTGACGAAAAGAAAGTCTTGTTTCATTGAAACAGGACACCCGTCCACACTTTCGTCAACGCGATCGCCAAAATCGATTAATTTGGTTTCGAACTTTTCCTCGTCCACCCCATTCGCCAGATTTAGCCTCCTCAGATTATTTTCTAAACTTGAAAAAATGGCTCGCTGAAAATAGATTTTCCAGTAACGAGTCCGAAGTTGATACCTATGTTCAAACAGTAGGAGGTTCTTGCTATAAACAGAGTATTGCGGCCATAGAACATTGCTGAGAAAAGTACATGAATCTCCAAGGAGACTGTGCTGCGAAGTAATGTAATATTTTCCAATTTTTTTCTTTAAGTTTTAGGTTCTGCACTTCTGGGACCATCCTCGCGATTTTATTAATTCTATGACTCAGAATTCTTCTACATTCTGCAAAAGAACTCGCCTTTCTAACGCTTTTCAAGATGCGCCCAATACAGTTTTTAGGCATACTGCCAAGGATTCATGAATATCATCAATTGACTAAGTGCCTGCATTACGAGATATGTAAAAGTTGACCTCAGCTATCATGAACCAAGGTTCGATATAGAACTTTTACAGGATGTTTGAAGTTTCACTTGACGAACCTAATCTCGTATTGTACGTGTGAAAATAACCATTATTTCTTGTATTTCAAAAATATTTAGTTTAAAAAAAAAATTATATATATATATACAGGGTGGTCATTTAGTGCGGTCTCGGAAGATTACGGCTAAACAATTTAATATTTTGAATCTCTTTTTTTTGCGTTATATAGAACTCGATTATGGGTACATTCTAAAATTGTTTTCGTTTTATACAGGGTGTTCTAAATAAGTGAAAAATATCGAAGTTATGTTTTTTTAAATAGGACACCCCATATATTAATATCGTTTTAGATTTCTTGAAAAAAATAAATGTAAGTTTATATATATATATATATATATTTTAGTAAAAAATATATATATACAGGGTGTTCATTTAGTGCGGTCTAAACGCAAAAAAAAAGAAATTCCAAATATTAAATTGTTTAGCCGTAATCTTCCGAGACCGCACTAAATGACCACCCTGTATGTATTTATTTATTTTTTTTTTGGGCGGGCGAATCAGCAGGTCATTAAATATTTTTTAAATAAAAATGATTCCTGACTTCCTTGCCAATTCCTAGAGCAAAAAAGGTCCTTCCAGTTTTTTTAGCATTTTCGAGTAAGCAAATTTGCTGAAACTTAAAAGGTCACTTTCTAGGAAGAGGTTCTTAAGGTCAAAATTTTGAAATATCATCGCTTTAATGTCACTGGCAAAATTCCTAAGTGAGCTCCTTGATCCGACGAGTGTTAATTTGCAGAAACATCCGTTTATTGCTAGGCATTGGTGGTATTCATAGATACCAAAGACTTTGCCTTTCAATAATGAAATATCAAGGACTGCTATCACCACCTCGATCATTTTCTCAATAAGATGATACACACTATCACTGTAACTTTATGAGCTATATGAAACGGTTTTATCGTGCATGTGGGATTAAGGAAAAAAACCAGCAGAGGCCATTCCTATTATACAATATCGTCACGCCAAGCCCAATGACCGCATCGCAATCTGCATAATTAAAAATGATGTTTGTTTGAATGATTTTAACCGCTTTCGAGCAATACAACAGCATGGCCGATCGGAGAAAGTTCTACCTGAAGAGGTGGCTGGACAGGTGGCATGAAATCCGCACTTTTCAGAAACGGCACTACGAGTGATGCTATTGACCTACTTTTTCAATTTAAACGTTTAAACAGGCAAGCAAACTACAAGTGGTAAAAATGTATTTTAGATTTGCATTTTTTGAAGAAAAATAGTTGGCTTTTGAAATGTATGTGCAAATGCGCAGCCTTCCTTTCAAGCGCGCGCAGAAAGTACTTTAGTCACTCATAGTTTTTTTACCATTTTATCCACATGTTATCTTTGGCATTCACCTTCACGACTTCCAATAGACACTTAAAGGTAAAAAAAAGGAAAAAAACACAGAAAGGAAAGGAAAAACGTATAAACGCAATAAAATGTGTATTATTCATATTTGGACTCTGCCTGCAGTAGCACCCCCAAAAACATCAATTTCGACGGGAAGATCTCTCCCTATGAACTTCCACAGCGACCTGTTAAAGCCGTTTTTCTGCATCTAGCATGTAATCGCTTTGACCAACGGTTCCCATAACACTCAGTAGTGTAAATGAAGCAAATCTGTGGCTATCTATTTTTCACATACCCACAGTAAAAAATATGCAATAATAGAAAATGCTGCCCGGGGGCTTGCATGTGGGGCGAAAGTTGACGGGGTCGTCCTCTCAAATATCCACATTACTAGTACGTTTCATTAATCCCTTAATTATCGCAGGATGCAATTTCACGCCACAGTACTCTCCACGTTGGCCTTAATCACATCGGTCATTTGCCTCGCTCAAAACTCAGGAGTGACCGCAGGTTTGCCGGGATACACTCAGCTAAGAGCCGATCAAGTGAGATATTTGCAGAACAAAGGATTCGGGTCCACCGTGAAGACCTTCAGGCCCACAACTGTTGCCTACGAGGCGGACGAAGAGTACGAAGATAATGCGCCCGAGTCGTCGCAGGATCGACAGCCTACATACGCATACCCCACTGCGGCGCCCAAAACTGCTTACTACGCTGCAGTCACCCCTAAAGGGTACGTAAAGCCAGAGCCAAAACCGCAGGCGCAGCAGTACCGGAGAGCTGGGGAGAAGGTTGCGGTGAGTTTTCGAAATCCCCCCAAGAGAGGGCGGCGAGACCGACTTTAATCTTTTATCAGAACAATAAACTGGAGGAGGAAGAAGAGGAGGAGAAAGAGGAAGAACCGGACAGACTGACTCTATTGCTGCCCCAGTCAAAGTTCCAATGCGCTGGTAAAAAAACTGGATATTACGCCGATGAGGACTTGGGATGTGAGGTGTTCCATTACTGCCAGGACAACGCCAGACACTCCTGGATCTGTCCCGAAGGCTTTACCTTCCACCAAATCCAGCTGATTTGCATGCCTCCTAGCGGCGACAACATTTGCGAAAAATCCTCAGACTACCACTTTGTAAACGATTATCTGTATAAACCAGTGAACCTGGAAGAGTACCAACAGAGACCAAACACCAGCCTCAGGTACTCGGACAGGTACTTCCCAGAGTCGTACAGGCCCAGGTACGAAGATGAAGAGGAGGATGCCCGGCCGGTGCATAGGCAACACTCCGTAAGTGATTTAATTAAAACTAATTTTTTTTTTGTTTTAAATGTTACAACGTATTTAGATCAGAGTGACGCAGACGGCTCCCAGGTACCAACCAGTTCAGTCCACGACGTTTAGGCCGCAATCGCCAGTGGGGCAGGTTTTTAGATCACCTGAAGAGATTAACATTAGTTTACAGCAGAGGAGACCTGCACAATACACTACTGCTAAATATGTAGACGTGTACGAGAGGAAGTGATTTTGATGTTTTTCTTTTGTGTGTAAATAACTTATTATTGATAATCTATATCTAGAAATTAAGGCGTAATAATTGTTTTAATTATTTTTGAAATAAATTGATGTGTTAGGAAAGAGACGGCGATTTTAGTTTTCTCCTGGGTGGAATATGAATTTGAAAAGTACATGCGCCCCAGGTCTGAGGTAATAGGAGTCTTACAAAAATATTATGGCTGAAAATGTACTCTTCTTTAAAAACATCAGTTTTCCACACAATCACGTCAATTTTGATGTTCAAGATAAGACATGCTTGAGACGTTAAATGTGATAGAAATATTAGGATATAGAGCCTCATTATTTGTTGTATCACGTATCTCTCCAGGTCGAAAAATTATTCTTTAAACAATCATAAGGTTAAGAGTGTTCGTTTTAAAAGCTCCACCCTAACCCACATGAAATCCGCACAAGAGTTTATTAAATAATTAATAAACTAAATTAATAGATGAAAAAGCAATGTGGTTAACCCACAGGTGCATAAAGACATTAGCGCAATTACGGACGCAATAATTAGAGTAAAAAATTTTAATGCTTAATGAGTAAATTAGGTGGTCACCATTTTGACAAGAAATATTAATCCGGCATTAATACCCTGTAAATTACTCAGTAACGTAAATATATTCATAAATATATGAAGCTTGAATTTAAAACAATTGTTGAAAGCTTTTAAATCAGTTATAAATTAAACCAGAAAAATAAAAAATGACCACAGGAAAATTAAAAAAAATACACGACCGTAACGTCATCTATGAGCCAATATGAAAAGCCGATATCGAATCAATTAAGATAATTTAAATAAGTTTAAAGTAAAGTTGAAATACATGAGCATTCTTAATTCTAAAGAACTATTTAATAAAAATTATAGTTTCTCAAAATAACAGAAAAATGAGGCTGAGATCTTTTAGAGGATTAATATCTCGTTGCAACACAACAAAAAATGGAAAAAAACCATATTTTAAATTAAATTTAACTATCTTAATTTACTGCTTGAAACACGAGAAAGCCCTCAGTTCTCCAATGATATAAATATCTAAAATTTAACATAAAAAAACTAAAAACCATCCAAAACCTACAGCACCATCTCTGCTCTGCCCAGTAAACTTAATCAAAAACACATGCCCTAACCTTAGTTTAATTTGTAACCCCTTCTTGCAGTCTTGATATTGAAATGTGCCCTAAAGAGGATCTTTCTGTAGGGGGCGAAGCTCTAACAAACTCCGACAGTGACGTGAGCATGTCCGAGTCATCAGATTCTAACTTAGAACCAGAGACATCCAACCAACCTCATGAAGAGGCATCCTCAGATGATGAGGATGAGGTGATCAAGGCAATTCGACGGGAATGCGAGCGCACTAATGACCATCCCCCTCAAATTATCTGTGAGGACTTTATCACCGACCTGTGCTTCCATCCTCATCATGATTTGCTAGCTGTAGCCTCGATAGTTGGAGACGTGGTTTTCTATAAGTATGGCAATGAAGAGAACGTTTTGCAAAGTGTGTAGTAAGATTGATTAGTTGGTAAGGTAATGTAGAACTGATTTAAATGTATTACAGGTACCTTGGAACTACACATGAAAGCTTGCAGAGATATAGAGTTTAGCCTGGACGGTAAACTGCTGCTTTCGACTTCAAAAGATAAGAGTATAATGATCAGTGATTTCGATAGTTGCAAGTTGTTGAGGTTTTATGAGAATTCTCATGATTCCCCAGTATACTGTTTGACAGTTATTGATGAAAATTTGTTTGCCACAGGAGATGAAGATGGGAGGGTTAAACTTTGGGATTTACGGGAAAAAGGAGATAAACAGATATATCAAACGCGCAAAAATGAGGACTATATTAGTGACATTGTGTGTGATTCTGCTCATAAATATTTACTTTGCTCCAGTGGGGACGGATCTTTGACTACAATAGATTTGCAGAAACGGGGCATTTTTATGCAGTCTGAGGAGCTGGACGATGAACTAACATGTCTAGGGTTATTTCGAAGTGAAACCAAGCTTATTGCAGGTGTTAAGAATCATTGAAAGGTAGAGAAATAGGGGTTTAATTGATTGTTTGTATTATTTATTAAGGCTCTACTCAAGGGAAATTGTTCTTTTTCAACTGGAACGAATTCGGCCTCAACAGTGATGCCTTCCCTAGTAATAAAGCTGCAATAAACACTCTTATCCCTATTACTGAGAATATTGTTGTTACTGCCTGTGAAGATGGGAATTTGAGGGCTACTCACCTGTTCCCTCACAGGTATTTGTCAATATTTTAGATCTTTTTGGAAATAGTTTTGTGAGTGTGTGTTTTTTTTAAGGCATTTGGGCATAGTAGGGCAACATGATATGGGAGTAGAGTGTCTGGATATCTGCAACAATGGCACTTTCATTGCTTCAAGTGGGCACAATAACGAAATAAAGTTCTGGAACATTCAATATTTTGAGACGTTCGAAAAGGTCAGTAGCAAGCACAAGAAGCACGAGCGCAAGTCAGAGTTGGCTAACAACCTACCTTCTTCAAAAGTGAGGAATAATGCAGATTTTTTCAGTGATTTGGCTTAAGGAAAAAGTTATAATTATAAATTTAATATATTGGGTAGCACATTAAGGGCACTTAGAAGGTATTTGTGTCAGTCTGATACGTTGCAAAGATAAAATGAGCCATTTTGCTGTTTCCATTAATTAAAAGATACAGGACAGAGTAATATGAACCCCTGACATATACACAATATTTATGAACTAATAATGTGTTGGATTCCCATTTGCTTTTATAACAGCTGCAATTTTTAACGAAATAGATTCATAGTGTCTGAATAATTTTCAACAAATTATCATCCCGTTCTTCCACTAAAAAATCCACCAATTGCTTAAGTGATGACAGAGATGCAAATCTGTCCCCCCACACTGCTCTAAATTTCCCCATAATGGTTCAATTATGGTGAGATCAGGCGATTATGCTGGACAGAAAAAATGTTTGATGATCCTCAAACCAAAACTGAACCTTTTTGGCTATGTGTATATACGCACTATCATCTTGGAATGTGGCAGTGTTTGACAGCAATACGCTGGTCATGGTAAGAACTTCAACATTAAGGACATCGAGATAATCATTCGTAGTAATATGGCCCGTCAAGTGAATGATAGAATCAGCTGAATACCATAATATATCCGCCCAAATCATAGCTGAACCTCCTCCATGCTTCACAGTAGGAAACAGGCAGTCCGGATCGTAAGCTTCTTTCGGACTTCTCTATGCATAAACATGGCCACTTGTAGGAAACAAAGTAAACGATGATTCATCATACTATACCACATTGTTGCAATCAAGTGTCCAATTTTTATGATCGCCACACCACCTTTTTCGCAGCTTAGCATTGGCCTTCGTTATAAAGGATTTCGCAACTTCAACCCTTCCACGATTGTTAATCTTGTAGGATTCTTCCCGTACTGTTTTTGTCAAAATAGTATTACTCTAGTAAGTGTTAAGTTCTGCTGTTACTTTTATTGCGGTAGTTTTATATTGCCGGGCAACAACTGTTTTTAACGTTCGTCGGTTTTATCAGTAAGCTTTGTATTTCGCTTACTTTTCCTCTTCGATGATGTTTTGCCATATGTTGTGTATGCTTTCATTACACTCGTTCCTGCTAATCGAACCCCAATGATTTGCCCTCTTTCGAAATCTGAGAGATTAAACATTTCATCGATCCTTTGATTACTGCATACTTTTACATTACTGCATAAGAAAGCACGTAATATACTGAAACATAACCGACAAGAGGTAGTACGCACATTATACAATACATATACATCGCATTATTTAGACGGAAGCAGCGTTGCTAACCTGGAAAAAGTTGTAGTTCATTGCATTGTGTTCATATTATTTTGTCCACCTACTGTATGTGTAAAAAAATACTGAACAGGAACACGCTGGACTTTTCCTGCGGTTCATCCGAATTTGTAATATATCCGATGTTTTCCGCAGAAGTGTAAAATCTTATTCTTATTAGGCAGTGGTCAGAATAAAATAAAGATGGAAGGAAATGTAAACCATTTTGTTGTCCTCAATCACAATTGTTTTTTAGTGATCAACGTTTGAATTGAGCGTTCCTCATTCAATCCACCCTGAAGGCTCTAAATTAAACACAAGAGCCATCGAGAATATTGTAATAAAATAATAATTAAAAAAAATACAGGTTTGCACCTGAATCTTTCCGACTCAATCCGCAATGTGACTGCAGTTCAGTATCAACTAAAACTTATACAAATGAACCATCTCCAATTATTTTTTTTCTAGCGAAACAGTCTATTATACATAATATAGTTTGGAGCCCACTTTTACCCTTTCTTTTTTCCAAAAAAAGCGACTTAGACATGTGTTCCTCATCATCATAAATCGCCCCCCTCGGAAAGCTCCCTATGAGGGGGACAACAATGCATACTATGGAGCTTCCCAAGGGGTCCTTCAGATGATGGCGGCCCCCCTCAAATCTAAAAGTAATCTCTACTAGCTATCATTGCTGAGAGTGTTGTAACGATTGCCTAAGTTGAGCTGGGGTCCTGAAGAACCTTTTGATTGCTCCATCTGCTGACGATATGAGGAGGCCCGGTGCTGTTGTACCACCTCAAAGTTGCCCTCACCTCGAGTCCTAATCAATAGTTCATCAAACAAAATCATCAAAATTGAAATGTAGATCACTAAAGTATTTTGGTGTACATGCTCAAGGTGTTTTCAAGATAGTTTAATATACAAAAATTCATTAGTGATTTACCCCTCCCTCAACATTGAAGTGTCTTACCGTTTTCCATCACCAGTTTTACTCAAAGTAGGAAAATACTCTTCATTATGGATGTCGGGGGCTGCTCCTCTGTTGCCTCTCAGTCGGCCCAGAGTAGGGATGGAAGGGGCGGTGTTATGATGGCGCATTGCAGGAGGCCTGTAAGTTGTGGTCTCACTAGCTGCTTTTGTGGGCTCTTGTTTTTTTTCCACAGGTCGTGGCGGTTCTTCCTGCTGCTGCGGAGATTCCTGAGGAACATCCATACGTCTCCAGGGTCCGGCTTTTTTCTCGCCCTCAGCTGTGAGCTCACTTCCATTTGTCTGATCTCCAGAGGCTAGATCTTGACTCAAAGAACCAATCTCCTCATTAGGGTTAATAGTGAGGTTCCCGATCTTCAGCCCTGTATAATCTTTCTTTTCTTCTTCGAATTCTTTCCATTCATCCTGCTCCTATACCCAAAAAATGGAAAGGGAGTTTTTGTGAGGTCTATAACTTCAGAAAACGGTGACGTTACTTACGATTACCTGCTGCGCACCTTCCTCGCCCTCGGGGCCACGTTCCTTTTTTGGTTTCTCGGTCTTCTTGGCCGTGTCCTCCAATTTCTTAGCGACCTCTTCCGTGGTGGCGAACTTTTTCGTAGTCTTCTTCTTGCGATCCTTTTTTGCGAAAAAGTCGTCCAGGTCGGCCATTATCACCCTGTAGCGGAGCAAATCTAACAGATTTCAATTTAGACTGAGCGAATTTTAATAAGGAAACGCTACAAATTGCCTACAAAAATGGGGCCCGCTGGTGCGATAGGCAAACGAAACCGAAAGGAAACGAAGAGAAATGTCAATCAGAAACGTCAATGACGTTACTCCATTATCCTTCATTTGTTAATGTCACCATTTCGTATCTGTGTGGCGGAGATGGCAACACTGTTGCTAATATCATAAAAAACCTCATAGTAATATATTAATAAAATTACAAATGAGGGGAGTTACATAGATTTATTATTAAATATTGATCACATTGACAAGTAAAAGTTTTACATTATTACTATTTGTAATAATTTTTGCTTTTGGAATATGTTCTTAAAGATTTATCTTAACTTTAAAATTTATCATTTCTAGCCCGGAAGGTGAGATAGCAACGCTGTTGAAATGCATTTGCAAGCCATTTAACATAACCTTAATTCATTTTAAAATTTTTAAACGGCCTTTTTTAACATTTATTTCAAAGGAGTTCTGCTCAGTGCTCCCTGACGAATGTTAATTCACTCGTCTCAACTACAAAAAACAAACCAATAAAGTACTAAAAATATAATTCTAATATATTGCTTAACAACTGAACTATCACAAAAAATGTTGTCTCCCTACACTTACATTTAGATCTTAGCTTAAAGACTATTTTTGGTATGCTTCTAAAAACAAAAAAATCTCCATGGGTGATTCACTAGTACTTATTTACAAAAAATAAGGGTGATATGAGTATACAAATTTCCCAGAAGGGCAGAGAGCCCGTATCACTGATAACACATTTGGCACTAACTACGTTTGGAGGGCCCCACGTATACTAGGCACTTGTTCATCCAACAGTTCATCATCGGCTGAAACTCATCTTCATAACTAAGAAGTCTTAAACTGCACACTGCACTCACCCGACAGCAGTATATCGCTCTCTGAGTCCGATTTCTTCTTCCTTAATGCACGATATTTGACTTTGGCCTTCTCAAGCAGACTCACTTCACAGCTATTTCGGCGCCTCCTTGCAGGGTCTCGATACATCAAGAAATTGTCTGTGACCCAAAACATTAAAATCTAAGAAAATGTATGTTAAAAAAATTAAGTAAGACTGTCCCAATTGGAAAACATACATTCACAAAAAATGGTATAATGAGCATCACAAAGGCAAGCTCCACATACTGGTTATCAATGGGACTCAAAATAAAGTCTTTCACATTCTCCCAGAAGTCCAGCTGCATAAACAAAGTAATGGAAACTTTGACGAGGATCATAAGACCCACATAAAGGCAACATTGTGCCAGCCATGCATTGACATTAGGTGGCTTGCCATATTCCCCAAAATTGATTGCTTCCCACCCTTTTTTGCGAGCCAAAAACTGGCAGCTTCTGATCCCCACAAAGATGATAAATAATCCCAATGAAGAGTCTAAAAGAAAGTTGATGAGGTACCAAGTGCATGGGTCTCCTTGGTACTGGCCAGCTAACCAAACATTGGCCAGGTGGATGGCCATGGCTCCCATGCCTTGCTTGGAGGTGTCGTAAAACCAAATTTGCCACGAGCGACGGTGCATGGGAGGCTCACAAGATCTATATGTTAAAGTTTAAATAAAAATTACAAAAGGTGGCACAAGCACTTACCTCTTCGCAATAAGGCAAGTAAACGCAAGGCAGGCCAAAAGCACTTGTAAAAACCAGCCAAACATGTCTGTGAGGGAATCTTTGTTGCAATGCAGGCCTCCTGTGGAAGGTCGCAACCCCATTGCCTCTACAAGGGTGTCGTTCATTTTCGATGAGAAAATGAACAATTCGCTACATTTCAATATGTGAATAGGGACTTTATTACTGGGAGACGTTCGTGTTTGGCCCTTTTCAAGATGTTTTGTTTGATTTAGGTAGATTAGAAAGTATGACGTCACAAACTCGAACAAGGCCATTAGAAATATGTGATGACATTTTGAATTGACGTTCACTTTTTGATTTTCTTATATGAGAATTTACCTTAAATCGTTTTCTGATTTTTTTGGAATATTTTTCTATTTTCCAAAATTCTACCAAACGAAAAAATCGGTTTGCCACAGCTAAATTCCCCACGACAATATTATTTTTTTATCACATAAGGTGGTAAGTAAAATGTCCAATTGTTTCCAAAAACGATTAATCCAAAATCTTCTGGATCACTTTATTGAACTTGTTTAACAAAACCACTCTCAGGTGGGCGCTTCAAAATCATAGATATGTTATGCTTCCTTATTTTTACATATATCCCAGCAGATTAAAAACATACATATTGTAGAAACTGTGGTTCATCATGACGTCACATGATCATCCATTATTTGACATTTTTCATTAATGTTAAACGTCTTTATAAAAAAACAAAATGTTACCGAAGGCGCGTTTCCACTGGTCGACTCGGTTCGAATGACTTAATGGTTCGATCGAAAGTCGAGAATGCAAACGGCAATTCTAACCACGCGCTCTGCATACATTTCAATTCGACCGAAGTCCAAGACTATTTTATAAATTTTACACACGACATTGGAGTCGAACGTGTATAGATCGGTATACGACTCAAGTTTTGACCAGTAACGTTCATTTTTTTGAAAGTTAAGAACATAGATTTATTTTGGCATTATTCGTAATCATTAATTAACAGATAATAAATAGTCAATGCAATGTCTACTACATGGTCAGACAATGATATATAATTTTTTTTAGGGCTTTGCATACATCGTTTAACGTTTCTGATATAGAATTAGAAATTGAAAATTTGAGAATACGATATAGTGCCTCAGGAGACTAGAAACTGTCTCCTGTAGCCAAAAATTTGAGAACAATTTGCAGTTTGAGTGTCGCCGGCAAAACTTCTTTCATATTAGTATTCCGCTTCTGAATAGTCGATGATACTTTTGCTAATAAATAAATAAACTGCTGTTCGGTCATTTGAAAATGATTTTCATATGACCGTAGATCTTCTAGCCAGTATCTCTTCAATATACCAAATTCTTTACGCTTTAATATCCAGTATCTTATCCAAAATTGCTGCTTTTTGCCTTAAATATATGTTTCAGTTTTTTAATTGAAACCTCACTTAAAATAAGAGCTCTTGCATGCACTAAACTGCGAGTCTCCATCTTCTCGATTATCTTTCGATTCGATTTTAGTAGAGACGTAAAAACGAACTTTCTTATTCGACATAAATCGAACTACCAAGTCGTTCGATTCGAGTTGACCCATCAAAACGCGCCTATATGGTAGTTCTTTTTTTGTCGATCCTCCTTTCCACGTGGATCGTTCCTCGTGTCCTGTTCTTTTTATGCAGTAAGAAAGACGCGTTATAATCAAATTTTCTTAAAATAAAGCTTAATCCTCATCTTGATTGATCCTTTAGTTGCCCTTGCATAAACGTTTAGAATTACGATTTATTTCCGACCAACGTTCTGGTAAGTATAATTAAAATTTTATACTTTGACTAAACTGATGAGATTTTTGTGAATGTTCACCTGAAATCCGATGATTTTTTCGCGCGTTGTTACCACTCATATAATTTATCTATCCTCAACCCTCTTTATAATAGAATTAATTTTATGAAGCACCTAATTGTGTTGAATTTTCAGGTGTAAGCTGCTCTGTATTTGGATTCCAAGAGAACTAGGTATGAATAGATTTTGTTAAGTAAATGCAAAACATTTTACAATTTGGGGTTTTCTAAGTGATGAAATTTCAGTCCGTGTTTCACCTGAATCAATGTGATTACAACTCACTGAACTGACTACTTTTACTGGTCAAATTTGGGTGTTTAATCATGTTTTGTGGCATGCATGTAATTTTAGTCTTTTCCGCAGGAGACACATCAAAGACACCTATAGACAGCTTTTGGTCAAAATTACATCATCCTTAAAAGAACAGTTGCTAAAGATTTTGAATGTCTGCAGACTGTGAACAGTGAAGTAACATCAGTGTTTGTAAAATTGTCAAATAAAATTCTTGATTAAACATTGTATTTATTTTTACGATCTGAAGAAAATTAGTTTAAAACAATAATTATGAATAATTTAAGACGACACAGGCCCAGTTGTCCAATTTCTAGGTCTTTCTTTAACCAGTGAAAAGTCCCAAAGGCAGGCTCTTCCAGTACCTACCATTCTCTGTAAATTTCAAAGGATTAAACAGAAAGTTGTGAATTTCACATGAAAATTAAATCATTACCTTAGGATTGGATGGTGAAAGCTCCCATTTAGACAAAATAATCTCTTTGCAGATCATCGCCATAATCCCTCCAAACATCCCCACATTGAAACCTAACATTCGATTACGCTTTATCATCCCCAAAAGACTACCAGTAGCAAAACCTAAACCCTTAAAGATTTTAAAAAGTTCGCTGTATTTTTAAACACATTACCTCCAACGAACCAATTCAATTGGTCGTCTTTCTTCCTCAGGCTTCCAAGCCCATTTGTGACTAACACGAAAGTACTAGCACCCCCAATAACGGGCAGACTTACCGCACCGAAGCGAAAGACGTTATCGAGTATCTTACTAGAGCGTGGTACTAGATGCTGAAGGGATATTTTAATGCATTATAGTCTTGGAAAACAGTTAACTTACATAATCAAATATTCCAACAAAGGCGGCAAGGGCGCTGGCGTATTTAAGGGTATATTTCATTTTAGCGAACACCTCCTCTCCATCGGGAGTGCTGTTATATTCAAAACCCTTTTCACGAAGGGCAACTTGCGGGGGCATTTTGTTGGGGCTCCAAATTATATAAGTTGTCTATTTTGACATATGAAAGTGAGGTTAAGGTCCAGTGACATGTATATCAAAATTGACATACCACTGGGGACTTTTCCTTGGCATAAACTGAGAGCGAATGTGAGGTTATGAGCAAATGACATATTACTGTTCTAAGTACTCCGATAATGACTTTATTCCACTTATAAATTTTCGGTAGTGTACAACTTTCAACGTTGTTACGAAGTTACAAAAAAAACACGTTTTTAAATTACAACAAAACTATTTAGCCTTTTTTAGATACTACATTTATACTTCTAAAATAGACATTACCATAGTCCTGAAACAAAAATCAATATTTAACAATTCAACACAACACTTGATAACTTTAAATATAGTTAAGACACTTAAAAACCAAAATTCTCAACCATAATAAATAAATTCGTCTGCAGAGGGAGCCTGCCTCATATTCATGACAGTAACTTTAAATAAGGGAATTAAAGTTCAAATAAGAGGCTTAATTGCTTACATGAATAACTATACAGAACAACTAATAATTTTAAGAACCATACTACCATTATTTGAGTTTGCAGAGTAGACCACACACCTAGATTCATGTTATTGTGAACTTTGATGAGAATAATTTAGTACTCTAAAGAGATTGCATACAATGGTTGTACATACATAAACCAAAAAAGCCCTTTAAACTTACAACTCAAATTAAGTTAATTAAATGCCCAAAAAATCAGAAGGCAAGAGAATATCAACTATTCTTCCAAATTTGAAGACAAAGCATTCCTTAAATTTGTCATCTTTCTTGCCAAATAATTTTAACATAGTTAAACTCATTGTGAGACTTCAGGAACTAATGAAGATTGTATCAATAAACACCGATCTGCCTTGTACTTGTCTTTTATTCAAAGTTTTGCTAGACTTATGTAAACTGAGTACCAGTCTGTCGTGCACTAAAACAGATTTGTATGTCTCCTATAAGGCTTGTCTGACATTTACATATCTCTTTAATACTTTTAGTTAACTCAAGAATTCATTATTTTTAAAAATATCCTCAAACGGTCAATGCTAACGCCCTCTTGGTACATCAATGCCGCAAAGCATTGAAAAGCTGATGAGGGCCTCCTCGCAAGACAATCAAATTGACTTTTTCTAAATTGAAGCCAGTTGTGAAGTATTGTTTAGGTTAGCCAACACTCTCCCTCCAACTTGTTGAGATAAAACCTGAAACTAAAAAAGATTATGAGTTAGGGTTTATAAAGGGAAGTTTTGTTCATCAGTAAAGTGAAGATTGGAAGATAGATGTAAACGACTTTAAGGAAAGGAATTGTGGATTTACCTCAGTTATTCCTCAAAATACTGACACATAAGATTAAGGTTAAGTTCTTTAATACTGATCAGTGATTGGTTGAAATAGTACATGACGTTATGTAAATTTGCCTCAGCATTGTCACTGTCACTTTGTCAATTCAATGGGCGAATCTAAATCATTTACGTTTATGATTTTGCTGAGAAAAACGTTGATTTCTACTAAAAGAATTCTAGAATAATAATTAATACTTCCTTATTTCCATATCTCCCTCCCTCCTCCCCCATCCATGTCGTATCAACTATATAGAAACACCACTCTAGGGCACACTCTCCAGGAGAGCTTGGATGAGCTCTTACAGGTAAACATAAATCCTTAAAACTTAATACAAATTTTCATATATCTTATAAACACGTAGTACGGGCAGATAACTCCCCAATTGGCCTGCAAGGTGCTTCTACAATTCGACAAATCCATCAACCAGACTCTGGCCACCCGAGTAAAATCCAGATTGACCTTCAAGGCAGGCAAACTCAACACTTACAGGTTTTGCGACAATGTCTGGACTTTCATGCTGAACGATGTGGAGTTTCGTGAGGTCCAGGAGATCACCAAGATTGACAAAGTCAAGATTGTGGCTTGTGACGGAAAAAGTACCGACAATTAATTGCATTGATGTTGTGGGGTTATGCTGAGGGGCTTATGGCTTGCATATAGGTGTCGGGGCTGCTTTCAATGTTAGCTGAGATTTTAGTTAGTCATTCAAGTGAGTTTGTGTTGGTCCATTTTTAGATGTCGGAGAGGAAGGCTCTTCCAAGAAGTGACCTGCAGCCTGCGGCCCTTTTGTGTACATATATTTCTGTCATTTTTAGAGGTTTTGTGAGTTAATTAAAATGGATTTTATTAAGGTTTATTGTTTTATTTATTATTCTTTATTTGTCATTATTTTTGTCTATTTATCAATTCTTCATTTGATAACTAATTATTAATCTTTCACAGCGGAAGTGCGCCACTAATGAATTTGCGATTAATTAAAACCATTGATAATATATCACATGTCTGAGAATCGCCCAATCACGAAAGTCACAGCTCAGCTGTTGCACATGCGTCGTGTGATTGTGACGTAAACACATGGCGGATGCATTATCGATTACCCTTAGTGGGGCCCAGTGACCATGTAGTTTTTCACGGAAATAATGGCAGAGGATAAAGTTTATGTGTCTTTCACGTGCCAGAGATGTTCTCAGAGTCTCAAGCTCGACGATTCGCTGCATTCCTTCAGCGAACACATCTCGGCAGAGTTGAATTGTGAGTGTAAAGTTTTCTTCTCTTTGTTTATAATATCGTGTTGATATTTTACCCTGAGGCCTAATTAAATTTCCAGTACCAATACATTCCAACACCGACATAGATCTAGAATCGCAGGCTACCAGTTTCGACCACTATGTGCCTCCCTGCAGGCTGTCTGATGACATAGTTTCAAGGAACGGGACCAGTGGCTTTATGCTCATTTCCGACGAAAATGAGGTGGATCTTCTCAGTGAAAACTTTCGAGTATTTTCTCCCGTCAATCTCCGAACTCTTAGTATTAAATCTGTGCCTCCATAGATCAAAGCAAAACTATTTGACTACCTCTCGGGCAGCTCAGACATTGATCATCCCCTATGTGAGGAGTGCTCGGATTATTTAATTGAAATTCTAGAACAGCAGCTAGAGGCAACGAAGAAGGATTATGATAATTATTGCGAATATTACAAAATGTATTTATCATTTTTAGTGGGTCTTATTAATCAGGGGCGAAAGAAATACTTGTAGGGAGAAATCGAAAGGGGGCAAAATAATTTTAATTGCTCAGCAGCATACAAAGTTTAGCCCCCTTTTGGTTTTATTGGGAGGTTTTACGGCTCTTTATATTTGATTTAATTACAGCCTTCAGAGTGAACGAGATGAGCCCAAATTGGTTGATCTTGAACGGGAGTTGAATGAATTGTGCGAGGAAGAGGGGAGACTGCTTGCTGAGCTGGAGGCGATGAAGAGCGAGGAAGAAATTACTATGAAAACTATTGTGCAGCAGGAGGAAATTGCAAAAAGGATTATGAAGGAGGAAGATGTTTATTGGAAGGAGTGTGTGAGGCATAAACAGGAGTGGTTGGATGCTGAAGATGAGGGCCAAAGGTACTTTTTTTTGTTTTTGCAGTGCGCCAATGAAAATATGATTTTCAGCCTGAAATGTCAGCTGAGTTCTGCCGAAAGTCACCTAGAGAAGCTCAAGCACACCAATGTCTTCAATGGGGCCTTCCATATCTGGCACCAAGGCCACTTTGGCACCATCAACAACTTTCGATTAGGCACTCTCCCTTCAGTGCCAGTCACCTGGTCAGAAATCAATACTGCCTGGGGCCAGACAGTGCTCCTTTTTTGCACTTTAGCAAGGAAAATCAACCTCAATTTTGAAACTCATCGTCCAGTGCCTTATGGCAGCCACTCATACATTGAGGTCATTGGCGAGAATAAAAAGCTCCCTCTATATGGTTCTGGAGGTCCCAAGTATCTCTGGGACACCAAATTTGATACTGCAATGGCTGCGTTTTTAGGGTGTTTGCAGCAGTTCACTGAGAGAGTCGAGGAACTCGAGAAAAATGATAAAGTCTTTAAGTTTCCTTATAGAGTTATGAATGGCAAGATAGAGGACTCAGACAATGTCAAATATACTTTGAGGTATGAATTTTCCAGGTGTTACGGCTGACAAGTGATCGGTTTTTTCTAGGGCTACGATAATCTCTGAGGAGCAGTGGACAAAGGCTCTGAAATTCATGTTGACAGACCTCAAGTGGGGCATCGCTTTTGTAGCCTCCTTGTTCGATAATAATGGGGAGGAAATTCCCCCGCAGCGCTAAAATTCTCGCTTTTATTTAAGCTTAAATTTTCTGTTGGTTTATATGTACAAATACAGTTAATATTGGATTTATAAATGCAGAAATATCAGACTGAATAATAATATTGTAATTAATACGAAAGTTGCTAAATATATCGCTATATATACCAACACATTTGCACTTATTTCACTGAGAGGAATGTTAAAAACCATTGTTGGTTTATAAAGGAGCGGCAGGATTAGGCAGAACTTGAGAAAGACCTCACTAGAATCAGTCGCAGAACTTGAAGAGTCATTAAAGTTACGAGCAGTGTAGAGTAGAGCAGGATTAATAGCGTTTTCAGAGCCATTAGTGTACTTGGGTGCAGCAATGTGGCGGTCTGAAGCTATTCGCCTCCAAGTTGGTTTGCGCGTTTCTCCTCGAATTTAAACTAATTAATTTTCTATTTTTATTTCTTTCTAAAGCTAACAAACCGAAGGTGTACCGGTCCGGATTCATCTCAAAGCAACCCTAATTGATAACGCAGCTGAGCGTTCTTTCATCGGATAAAAACCCGAATAAATCCCTCTTTTTAATTCGGAATAAGAGTCCTCATTACCGCGATCCAAAGCCGCAAATTGGCACGGAAACTAACGAGAGAAAGACGGGGCCGCGGCTTAACTAACGGCACTATTCCGTCGCGCTATCAAAAACCCGACTTTTTAATGAGTCGTATCGGAACGATGCCAGGAAATGGGAAATTCAATTTAAACTTAAACACGGGACAATCTTTTTATCGGATTGATTCGTCTTTTTCGCCGGTTGTCCTAGAACTATAATTGGAAAAGTTTGAGGTGGGGCATTTTTCGCGGCAGCCTTAAATGTAGTTACACAAGCCATTTTCACACAGAAAAAGTCGATTGAAACGTGATTTACGAGAAAATTTTGCAGGAGTTGTTAAAGCATTTGTTGTTGCACTTGCTCTTGGTTGCGGTGGAGTATAATCAGAGTAGTTACGCGGCACCCCGAATGCGATATCCGAACTTAAGCTTATGCCAGCTTTAAATTAGAAAGCTTCAGAGGCGGAATTCAAGCCCCAATCTTCGGGAATTTTTATCCCTAAAAACTCTTTTCTTCGCGATAAATTTGCCAACATTTGTGCTAGGACAATGGAGTTGGGCTACAGCTATGAGATGATATTCCAAAAATTAGAGCTACAACCTCTGTGAAATGTCATAGAATTGAGTTCCGTATCAGGCTTATTGAGGTCTAGAATATTTTATTGCAGCCCTAAAATCGCCACTAGTTTTTTTTAAGATTAAAGTTTGGTTGCTCAAGATTTATTAAGTACATTTATTACCCCCCCCCCCTGAAGTAATGCTTAGCGGCGGTTCCGGGAGGGGGGGGGGCAGGGTAAAGAGGGGAGGGTTTTAGTGGGTAGGCGTCCCACTTAGGGACGAACCCCACATAACCCGGTCGCCAGAACACCAGACCGGGTACCTTTTGAAGATTTCCCTCCTCTATAAAAAAAAAATAATAAAAAAAAAAAGTACATTTATTAAGCAAATATTGCTTGACAACGTGCTAAATATTAAATTATACAGGATGATTTTGGATAAATGGGATAAGCAAAAATCTTGAAACCAAGAAGATCTACAAAAAAAAATGTTAGAATAAAGTCTTTTTTATTTTTCAAGGGCTCAGCTTTTCATGCTGTTAACTTTTCCAAAGTCACCTTCGCCAGCCTTTTGGAGTCAAATTCGTTCTTCCAAGTGGAATATACATTTTTTTTTTGGAAATTCGAAGCCTTTGTTGGCAATAAAAATGTTTTTACAAGAAGCATTTTTCCCTGAAAGCGATAAAATTCGTAATAATACTAGATATAAAATAAACACTTACCTCAGCAGTGCAGCGGTTTGCGTGAATTGTTTTTTGAATCAATTTCCATTTATGTTTAGATTTAGTTTAGAGTGTAATCAGGCATCCCTTAACTCGCACTCAGCCAGCCTGGGAAAGAATTTTATTATTAGTTTGTTTATGTTTAGTTTAAGTTTAAAAAGTTTAAGAACGACGGTCACAAAAGTATCGGATTTTTTTTCTAAACGATTTGCCACACTTTCTTGACGAAACCAATTCTGAGCTAAGGTTGACTGTGTAGTTTCAACGTGATGGTCACTCACCGCTCATGTCACTGATGCCAGAGAAACTTGAAATGAACATTTCCCACTAAGTTGGAATGGACGTTGCACCTGCAGTGAAACGGCCAGCCCGATCACCAGATTTTGTTTCGTGGGATCGTTGGAAACATATCTTTTATGATCGAGTGTCAACTACTGTTGAAGCCACGAAAGTTCCGATCAGCAACGCTTGTCGGAATAGCATATCTGAAATATTGGAAAATACCGTATAATCAGTTCAAAACAGAATTGTCAAGTGCCTCGAACAACAGGAGCGCCATTCGAATATTTGTTGGATTGTTTGTTTGATGAAGCAAAATTTACCATATAAAAAATAAAATTGGTCAAATGCCTTAATAAAGTTTAATGAAACTTTCGTTTTGTATCTAGTGTTAGTATGAGTTTTATCAATTTCAGCAAAAAATGTTTGAAGTAAAAACATTTTTACTGTTAACAAAGAATTAGAATCATTAAAAAAGTCGGGTGATCCATGTGAAAAACCGACATTGGTACCAACACACAGGCGAAAGTGATCTTGAAGGAAATTTTCCAGCATGAAAAGTTGCTGATGAGATGTCCCTAGGGACGGTACCGGGTCTTGGCAGTTAACAAGAGAGAACGGGGTTTTTTTAGTGGGCGCTCGGGGACAGTCGGTTAGCGCCGGAGAGTGTCCCTCTGGTGAATCCCACACTACCCGGCCGCCAGAACAACAGGCCGGGTGTCTTTTGAAGATTTTTTCCTCGCCAAAAAAAAAAAAGCATGAAAAGTTGAGCCCCGAAAATAGAAGATTTCATTTAAACATATTTATTTTGTAGATCTTCTCTATTTCAAAACATTTGCTTGTCCCATTTATCCAGAATCATTTGTGTTGGTTTTTTTCACCAAAATTTGTTTGGGCCACAACTGAGGATCACTTCGCCCAATCCATCTTCGGGGAAACATAGTGTTGAGAACTTCTCTTATTATTGAAAATTAAATAAAATTTCATATTGTGGCAAAGCGGTAAAAGATAGGTATAAAACACTATAGTATCAATTGAAAGGGAATTAATTAGTGATTCTAAGTAATACATAAAAATGTATATATTCCATTTGAAATAAGAAAGTTATGCTTAATTATAAGGGAGTAAAATTTGACCACTCTTTTTGCTTACCCTGTATATCAGTTTAGTAAAAAAATAATAGTCAAGTAGCTCATTTCACCTAGTAAAAAAAATTTTTCTTAACTCTTGCTTTTTTATATTCTCTAAAATTTCTCGAGAAGCGATTGTTTCTGACCCAATGTGTGTTATACAAACTTGTGCTATTTCCTTTTAATAATTCCAAATATGTAATAAAATATAGGGTGTTCCATTAAAAAAAACATATGTTTGAGATGTATCTTTTTTTATGTACACTCTGTATAAATGAAAATATTTTTAAGATGTACCTTGTAAGGTCCTACATACACCTCTAAAAACAATAATTAATAAGGACGTTGGCGCTCTTGGTGCCCCACCCAGTAAATATCGTTTCATTATTTACCATGTGAGAATCTCTTAAATTAGCCTTAAGAAAATTGAAATGGTACTACATTTTATTAAGAGATAATGCTGGGGGGGCAATTTTTTTTATTAAAGTAGTACAAATGCAGACTAATAGTCAAGATAAATGTTTATTTACTTTGTACGCATAATGATTTATGAGATTTTTTTAAGGGCAATATGAAGATTTCACAATAAATAACTTTAAAAAATAAAATATTTATCTGGTGACCTTCTAGTTTGTTCATGTAGTATCAAAGCCGTTCCTTATGGCATGACTCCGTGGCGCAACGGTAGCGCGTCTGACTCCAGATCAGAAGGTTGCGTGTTCAAATCACGTCGGGGTCATTTAATTTTTTTTTTTTTTCCATTTTTTTTTTAGAATCTCATTTACTCCTCACACCTCGAATGTGGTCAAAATGGTTTTTCCATGAATTCAAGTGACTAAAAGCAATGTTCTTTTTCTATCGCGTAATGCTTTGACAGCGTCCTCACTTGATATCATGTAATAGAACAATTTAAAAACCAGGTCACAATAAAAGGAACCTTCCGTTCTTCCCTTGAGTATAATAATCCGGAACTTTTTTCTATTAAAACTTGGAAAGCACAGATCGTAGAGCGTAAGTGCCGCCGTCGTTCAGGTAGTTATACCGCGTCGTAATAATAGACTGGAAGGGGCAATTATTATGCAAACTCTTTAGGATTATATAACGCCCTTATCCAGCTAAATCCAGGTATAAGTAAATGCAATTATATCTGCCGATAATCGATACTAACCCCTGTGCTAAGGCTCATAAAATTGTCGTTAACAAAAATCCAATTTGCCGATTTCTATCGTTCGGATTTTTTATTGTTCGGATTGGATTATTATGAAAAAACTCTGAGCTTATTTTGTCCTTTTTACTGCGCCAACACAATCAGTTTCGAAAAGCACAACGTCCGCTCTTTGGCATCACTCCCCGTTCCGCTCCCCTTCTTCTTCGAGAAAAGTGATCAGATTATGTATCGATCCTCGCGAAGGAAGGTCAAGAGTATTGTGCCGTGGACGTTCGGACGTGTAATGTAATTGTCCAATTTGAAAAATATGAAGTTTGAATGAGGGTTCTGCTTGCCGAGTTTGGAACAAGCGAATCGCCGAAATCTGGGGCGGGGGGTGAAGAAACCGGGGTGTCGTCCTTGGATGTCTGCCTCATTTAGGCGAGCCGCCTTTTTATTTGGCTTTGCAAACGAGGGGCTTTCTCTGAAAATCTCTGATAATTCAACTATAACACGGGCAAAATGTCGTGCACATTTGGTTCTCCAACTTTTCACGTGCATTGAACTACATCTGAGTACATTTCAACTTTCAAAATCACACGAGGTAACGGGCGGGATGTCGCACCTTCTTCATTTTTCTGAACTTCTACATTTAAACCTTCAGAAAGTCGTTCCGCGATTCTCAAGTAAAAAGAAATGCCAGAAATGCTGATGAGTCCATTTGGTTTTTAAATTATACATTTGGACCTTCCGTGACCCCTTTTAACTGCACGAACTCCGTCTTGAACTAACTGATTCAAATTATTTATTGATGACAAGGACCGCTGTAATCGGATCCCCAAAAATGTATACGCGGGACTCCATCTCTTGAATTAAATTTTATACATTTACTTCGGGTAAACCATTTTGTAAAGCCATTAGTAAATTGTTTCTATTAATCTGCAAAGTACTGCTCTCTACAGTGTGTTCGTTTGGAAATTTACCATTTCAAATAATGCAAAACCGAAAATACATATGAAAGCACTTAACAACGTAGCCTTCCAGGTCGCGAGGGGGGAGTACTTTTGATACTATCTGCGTAAACCTAATAGCCGCCCCTTGCTACCCCGCCAACCCCACTTGGAAATTTTAAATGGCGTCCCCATCGAGTTGCACCTCATATTAAAGTTAATTAAGGGCGAAAAGTATCTGTGCATTAAGAAACTCGATATGTCAACGCGTTTTCGAAAAATCACGGAAAAACCGATTTCACGATTTCAAACAAACTGAATAAATTTTCTCAGATTTTCATCATCCCTTTCTGTTCGACAAGTAAATAAATAAACGTTTTTCATCACGTGGGACACATTCCATTTATCATTTTCGCACAGAAACTCATTTTGCCGTTTAGTATTTGTTCAATGGTGTGCGATAATGTAACATTAATATCTCGATTAATACGGGATATTTTATAGAAGAAAGGGTGGAAATCGGTTTAATGCATGGTGCGAACACCCAATCCCCTTGGCAAACTGCTAGGGATTTCAACGAGATATGTCCTCACAAAAATATTCCTCGTGTCCATGTGAAGCAGCTTATGGAAAAATGTATGACGACAGGGTCGGTGACCAATTTAAAGCGAAATCAAGCGAAAATATTGAATGAGATTGCTACAATTGGGGTAATTTGTGACTGAACCAGCCACATCAATTCGAAAAGTGTCTTGTCGAATTCGAATTTCAATTAGTTCTATTGGAAAAGTGCCGAAAATACTCAGATTCCATTCGTACATAATGCAAACTCTTCGAGTACTGGCCGAGGACGAACTTGACCGCAGATTTGAGTTTCCTGAAAGCATGACAGCGTCGATCATCGCTACCCCAAATCTTGTTAAAAATGGTTGCTTTTGAGCGCACATTTTACTTAAATGGTTTTGTTAACAAGAAGAATTTCCGTCATTGGCGCGACCAAAATCCTCATACTTTTCGGGCAAGTTATACTCAGCGGCCTCAAAAGCTTTACGTACAGGCCGGAGTATTAGAAGCTGCAGTAATTGGACCATTATTCATCGATGGTAATGTTGACGGTGAAGTACAACAGTCACAGGAGTCAATCATCTTGTAACAGAGGCCATAACTACGCAAGTAGATCACAATGACGATTACTTAATCAACCAGAATACTTTGCACTTTCAACAAGAAAGAGCACCGCCATTTTATATCGTGCCGGTGCGACAATGGCTTGATGGCCGATTTCCAGGCGGACGAATTGACATCGGGGGAGCAATTGAATGGCCTCCGAGGTCTCCCGATTTAACGCCTTTTGATTTTTTACTTTGGGGTCGTCGTAAACGAACTGTTTATAAATCATATCCTGAAGACGTTGATGAACTGAAAAGCCGAATAACCGCAGAATGTCGGGCTGTCAGCTAGCCACTACTAGCGACATTATTCAAAGGGTCCGACGAGAACTCGAGAGCAGACTGCACTTATGTTTAGCCGAAAATGGAAATCGTTTTGATTATCTAGTGACTTAAATGGGGGGCGGGGGTGCCGCGGGGCACGTGATCCCCGCGACGCTCTTCTACACCTTTGCCGCGGGGAAGTTGATGTTTTTAGCCCCATTGATAAATAACATTATATCGACTTTTCTTTCGTTTTCCCGTGATTTTCCGAAAACGCTCTGACAAATTGAGTTTCTTACTGCAGCGATATTTCGTGCTCTTAATTACCTTTAATACGAGGCGCACATCAGGGGGGGGGGGTGCCATTTGAAATTTTTGAGTTAAGGTAATGGGGCGACAAAAGCTGACCGTCAGGTTTATGGAGGTGGCGCATGCAGGACCGTGTCGTGTGAAGCCCTATGCGTGGTCAAGAAAATACTCCCAAGAGAACTGCAGGCGGAGTTAAGAAACAAGTTGTTTAAAGAAAAAAACATAAATACACAAGAAGAAACTAACAAGTTACACGAAAAATGGCAACAGAAATGGTCCAACTTAACGGAGAAAGCACAAACAACAACAAAAATAATAGCTAAAATAGATCAATGGATAAAGTGTAAATTCAGCGAAACAAATTATTACCTAACACACTACCTTTTTTTTATAGAGGGGGAACACCTTTTAAAGGTACCCGGTGTGGTGGTCTGGCGACCGGGTTATGTGGGATTCATCTCCTGTAGGGAGGCGCCTACCCACTAAAAACCTTCCTCTCTTCACTCCGGATCCCCTCCGGAACCGCCGTCAGGCATCACTTCAGAGGGGGGGGGGGGGTGGTATTCTACCTAACACAGTACCTAACAGGACACGGATGTTTTGGAGAATACTTAAGCCGATTTAAGATCAAAACCGAAGAAAAATCTGTATACTGAACTCACAAGATACGGCGGAACACACGATACTCAATTGCGATAGATGGAATGGATACAGAAGAGAGACGAGAACAATTATAGAAGAAAAGCTGACAACAAGAAATTTCATAGAACAAATAACTGAAAAAGAAGAAAAAAACGAAATTGTAATGAAACTAATGGTGGAAATTATTAAACAAAAAGAAACAGAAGAACGGGAAATGCAGAATGAGACAGATGCGGGTGGAAGTAATGTCGAAAGATTCTACATCGGAGAAAGAAGAGGGATTTTTTTAGTGGACATTCTAGAGTGAGCCCCACACTCCCCGAGCCGATACGAACAGCAAAGGCTCAGGGGTAGCGTGTAAGAGCATTTTTTGCCCTAAAAAAAAAGAAGGTTTATGGAGGTACTGTTAAAAGTGCTCCCCACACAACCTGAAAGGCCACCTCCTCAGCACTTGCATGTGTATTGTTGTGGAGGAACCGTTCCCCCTGCCATTCAAACTATAAAAGGGGTAACACCCAGGGTTTTCCCTAATTCCTTGTAAGGCTAAGTTAAGACGTTGTAAATATAGTTAGGTATTATTTTAATAATATAAGATACTGAAAACAGTCGGACAAAATACCCTCGTGGTACGCCCATGGGCTTCACAATCTGCACCATGATTTCCGAAAAACCCTGGGTTTTTCCAACAGTTATCCCCAGATGAGGGACGGACCAAATGCTGGAATTCCCAGCAATAGCCTTTGTCGGAACCAAAATCATGGTGCAATGTCACGCACCGACAATACGCACAAGGCCCAATCTAGCCATGAAAGCGCTACGCCTTAATACGGCAAAAAAAAAGAGCAAAAAAAAAAGCGAAAAAAAAAGAGCAAAAAAAAAGCGAAAAAAAAGAGCAAAAAAAAAGTTAAAAAAAAAGAGCAAAAAAAAAGCGAAAAAAAAGAGCAAAAAAAAAGTTAAAAAAAAGTAAAAAAAAGAGCGAAAAAAAAGCGAAAAAAAAAGAGCAAAAAAAAGCGAAAAAAAAGAGCGAAAAAAAGAGCAAAAAAAGAAAGAAAAAAAAGCGAAAAAAAAAGCGTAGAGTCGGGATACGCCTATGGGTGTTCCTTGAAGAGGCACGATAAAAAGACAGGCAAGCTTTGGTAAGGGGGTTGTTATTCTTCTGAAGCTTTCGGAAAAAGCTTGCTTGTTTTGACTCTCTTGTTTCGGTTTCTTTTATAAGTTTTGCCACCCCGTGGATTAAGAACGGGGCAAAAGCGAGTACGACATCGCCGGCCGTGTAAAAACAAAGAACAGAAAAGTGAGTTTAGGTGAGTGTCTGCGAGTTAACACCGATCGTGAAAAGTGTTTTACCGCGTAACTCCCGCCATCAGTAAATCATCGGGGGGATCGTCAGATCTCTTATTCCCACTGCTGCGCCCACGGGAGGAAAGGCGGGAAAGGAGCCTCACCTCGAGAACTACACAAGAACTGTTAAATAGGATAGAGTAAGGAAGGTAGAATTAAGGACGTTGTAGAAATAGTTTTGAGGTTCAGGAGCTTATCCGATTCTCCCACTGTTGTAAAAGATTAAAAGTTTCTTAAGTTAAACTTCAGAAGTACTATTAAGGACTCTTTTAGAAAAACTTGGGTGGTACCCCTTAACGATCAAGCGTATGCAGTAATAATTCTTGCGTTTGAAATGGCGTACGGGAATGCGGTTGGAAACAGGCTGGGACTCTTCCAATTATCGTTAGAGGGGATCGATTCCCCTAGTACCACCCGGGAAGCTGAGGCAGGCAGGCCCGGGGAAGCACCGACGCCGCGCCCACGACGTTCAAGTAACCATGCAGATCGCGTTATTATTTACGTTTTTACAACATTCGAAATGGCACGTTTTCGAATGGACATTTGGTCGTCCGTTGACCGTTCCACCTCCCGGAATTGAAGGTTCAAGCGTAGCCAGTATCATTTTTCTCCCCGATCGTGCGATCGACCTGCAGTTTTCGCCATCGGAAGGGTCAATAATGCACCCTCCAGATGTATCGCTTTCCCAGGAATCTCCCCTTGGCCATGCTCCGGAGGGAAAAAAAAACGAAGAGGAACGTAAACGATTCCATCATTTTATTCGACTTTGAAACGTCCCGTTTCACCGTTGCCAGATTGAAAATTGCTCTTTTATTTCGACAATCAGACGATTTTTTTTTATCGATCCCTCGTAAAATACGCCTTTGTTTGATTCACGCCATTTCCGGTCGAGATAAAATAAATTCCTGACGATCTGGCGGATTCCACGTTCTAAGGTGGATTAATGCTTCGCCATTAAAGCTCGTGCATTTCGTTTAATGTCGTGTACGCGTCATCAATGGAGGTTTATTCGCAGCCGGATGATAACGGCGAATTCCCTTCTGCTATCCTAATTTACAAGGAGACACGGGGAAAAAATGGGGGAATTTCCCGCCCCCTCCCTCGGAATCTAATAACGTCAATTTAAGCCCGGATTCCGGAACTCTATAATATCAGTAATTTTGTTTTGAAAACCGAGCAGACATCAATCATTTACTTACGTGCGCCTTGTGAGTGGGGCAACCTGAAAAATTAGACGAAATGGGAAAATTTGCCTCTATAGGTTTTGACTTTTATTAATTTGGCTTCAATTTATTTTGCCTTTATATCGCCGAAGAGGCCAATTTCGTTTCAGCTTGTTTTTCCCCTTTTCAACGGAGCAATTGAAAACTTATTGGTGCTTTAGCACAATCGATTCTACGTGTATCATTTTCGGAGTTCTGCTCAACAACTGGAAATTTTTTTAATGCTGTTTGCAGTTTTTCCAGCGATTCGGTGCGACCTAAATACGGCCCTGAAGAAATCAAAATATACAGGGTGTCTCTAAATGGTCTGTACAAAATTCAACCACAGATTTCTGAGGTCAAAACATGACGATTTAACCCAATTCACCTTAGTCCAAAAGGGGACGGTTTTCGAAATACAGGGCGTCAAAGTGAAAACAAAAAAAAGCAAAAAAATTAATTTCTTGGTTGGTAATGCTGCTATCTACACAAAATGTCGTATCGGGCGGTTTTTGAGGATGAGAAATCAGAATCCGTTTACATTTTCGATGCACAATGTAGAGGGCGTTGTCAGCGCTCGATGAACCCTCTTTAAAAGGGCATAACTTTTTCATCACCCGGTATAAAATTTATTTATGACTAAACTTGTGTTTTCCTACATTTTTAAGGAAAAAGGTCTCTTGTTAAAAATCTCTACGAGGCTTCCTTCTTGAGATATTTGAAGCTTAAAGTTCGCTGCATGTCTTGAACAATAATTTTAATGTACTACATATCTGTGCCAGTGCCGCTTGTAAACGAGATATCTCAATAATTCTATTAAAAATGGGATACCCTGTGCACTTACAGTATTTTGCCTTCTTTTCGATTTTCATTGCCTCTATTGTGATAGGAGGATAGTTCCAAAAGCACCCGGATAGACATAGATGGCGTTTTTATTGTTAAAAATTTATTTATATTACAAAAATTTATTAAAAAAAAAACTTATATCAAAAGTTTTAGAGCGCTCCATCGATTTGTGTCTATTTTAGAGCCGTTTTTAGTTAGCGTTTTTAGAGAGTTTGTGTCGAACATGGAACAAATTGTCCATCGACGCATGATTCATTACTTTCATTTGAAAGGGGTTAGTCCATCCAACATGAAAGCAGTGGTAGGTTCCGTTCTGGGGAAATCTGGTCCTTTGCCAGCAACTGTAAATTACTGGGTGGCAGAGTTCAAGAAGTGTGAGCTGCCAAGACGAACTTCGCAGCAGTGGGCCCCATGACTTGCCAGATCTGACCACCTCAGATTTTGTGATGAAAATCTACAAACTGTACTGGAAGATGAACATTTCAAAGTGTGCCGCACATCGCTTTTTGATCGCACAATTGGATGCGAAAAAGCCACGTGCAAGATGGAGGCGGCCATTACTTACCATTGAACGAAGACAGCGCCGTGAGGATGTTTCAAGGGAGCGTTTGGCGAAGTTTGGCAGAATTAAACCTGAGCTTTTGTCTCGATTCATAACCGTGGACAGATCATAAAAGTACGTCGTTTTACACTTGGGACGAAAGAGCAGCCGGAACAATGAACTCGAAGGAGAGACTCGGCTCCAAAGGAGAGGAAAACCGTTCCGTTTGTAGGGAACGCGATGATGTAGGTTTTTTATAATGATTTTTATTTACCATTTCGCTGAAGGAGAAACACACATATTTTGTAGCGTTTGAGCGGAAAAACTGGGAATAACCGACCGCATTTGGGGGAAAGAAAGTTTCGTTTCATCAAGATAACGTACCACTCCACACCTCCATTATCGCGATGGCCCAAAATCAATCAGCTTGGTTTCGAACCTTTTTCTCCCCCTCCCTATTTGCCAGATTTAGGTCTCGGATTATTTTCTATTTGAAAAAATGGCGAAATTTTGAAAAAAATAGCTCGATGGAAAGAGATTTGCTAACAATGAAGAGGCGACCTCCGAAGTTGATGCCCATTTTGAAACGTTCAAAGCTTCTCACCATAAACAAGTAATAAGTATAGGTGCCATTCTCAAAAGAGACTATTTTGAGAAACAAAGCATCGTTTCTGAACATACTCTATTCCTCACGGGTGCTTCTGGTTTGACGTGAAGAGTATTTGATCGTCCCAGAGTTGGTGAGGGCATCTGCGCATTCGTGTCTCAGTGTCGGTGCAGTTGACATCATCAACCCATTGCTGAGTATTCCCCTGACGGTCGGCATGGTCCACGCGCCGTTTTCCAGAATCCTCGGGCTGTAATGCACACGCTCATACTTCCTAAAGGTCCTTAATGATCCTGCTCGGGAAATTTTCATTTCTGGACTTTAGCTCTTAATTATACACTCAAAATCGAGACCGAAACCCGGAGTTCCAAGCTCTAATCTATTTATCAACAACATCTCGATTGAGATCCGAGGGGGCGCTCACCGATCAGGTTTAATAAAGGGTGCAGATATGAAGACTTAATAAATCTAATTACGATCCTGTCGTAAACAGACTTTCCCGTACCTGCGAATGAAGATTTTAATTACTTTCGCGCCGCGAAAATTTGAAATAATAATTTGTAGGAAGACGGGTGACGTCCTCGAGCCGATAATTTATCGAAGTGAGCAATTTGTGAACCAGCTCGGTTTGGGGGGGGGCCAAAAAGGGAGAAAATCGCGACCTCTTCGGGGGTAGATTCAATTTACACATCCAGCTCGCGAATGAAGCCGGCGAAGTCGCCCCGAGACCTCAAATTTCAAACAGACCGCAACGGCCTTTGCCGCGCGCTTACCGGAGGACAAGACCTCCTTAATAATAACCATCAAACTCTGGCAACTTCGGGGACCGTATCCGGCAGCCCTGGGACGGCTAATTTTGTTGGATTTCCGCATAACAAGGACGGGAGAGGATTAATAACAAGTAGGAGTGCATACGAAATCACGGCTTATGTGTGTCGAAAGAGGAGTTAGTAACCTTCTTGTTCGTCAAGATGCACCTCTCGATAAGGCACTTGTTTCCGACTGATGTCTTCCCCGAAAAGCGATTGCTGCAGCCAGATTTGGCGCAGCCGTTAGAGCCTTTCGCGTCCTCCTTGAAGATCTGGAGTGCAAATTGCCTACTTTGGTGAAGTATGCACTGTTGTCCTCTTAAAGAAGGTTTTTCACGCCTGCGTTGAGAGCGTATCAAACGATTGTGCACATTGTCCCTCGAGGAAGGGGACCTGGTTTACGTTGCTCTCGCGAGTGTTTATTTAGCAATTGTGCTCTTGGAAATCCCGTCTTGTGGCGCCTCCAATATTAACCCAATGTCCGCTCGAGAGGACAATGCGTTCATCGCTTCCGCGAGGGTTTATTTAACGTCTGGGCTGTCTGGAAAATCACCTTTTGTCTATACCTGCAGTGTCCAGTGTATTAAACGATCACTCGACGCAAAAAAGGTAAACCTCCGAAGGATCGGGACAAAAGATGGCTACCTCATAAATCTCCGGGAACGATCCCTCCATTATCCCATGAATACGCAACTCGAATGAAACGCGACCCTTTACATTATTTTATAGAATCATCTCACCTTGACGACTGCACGATAAAAGGGTGTTTGCATTTATATAATTCAAGGGTGGGGTAGGGAGCGAAGGGGATGGAGAAACGTGTATGGTTTTCGCTCCTCGGGGGTAGTTTTTTGACTTACACGCTGCATCGCATGGGGACGAATAGATGCGAGCTAGACGGGCCGTTAAACCTCCGACGTCTCTCCCTTCTCTCAGCTTTTGCTGTATATTTTTTTTCTTTTATTTATTATTTATACATTTATTTCTTTTAAACGGCCCCAAGGTAACGACGAATATTTTTGAATGCACAGAGGCGTCCAAATATCAAAATGCGACGAACCTTTAAATAATTACACCTTCCCCTCTCCACTCTCCCCTCCCGACTCTCTCCTTCACCTCCCCATTCTCTCCCTCCCCTCCCCACTCTTCCCTCCCAACTCTCTCCCTCCCCTCCCAACTCTCTCCCTCCCCTCCCCACTCTCTCCCTCCCCTCCACACTCTCCCCTCCCCTCTCCACTCTCCCACTCTCCCACTCCCCTCCTCCACCCGTTAACGTTTCAACTAACTCTATTTTAAACTCAAAAGCAGCATTTAATATCACGAGAAAATTTTTTTGTCGTTCCTTCATTTCTCTTAATGCTATTTACACCGCCGGTAGGGGCGATAAGTCGATTTTTTAAATTGAATTACTGGTTAACGGAGACCTCAAATTAAAAGCGCCGTAGAACCACCTCTAATGGAATAATGCAATTTAAAATCAATCGATTTTTTTGCAGAAAAAAATAAATGTAAACGATGCAACGTAAATTCGGTTCGATTGTGCATAAACAATAGAGCAAATTGTTTGTCGACAGGAAACAATTTAAAAAATAAATTTAAAAAGATAATTAATGTAATTTATAATGATGATAATAATAAGGTTAACAATGAAATACGAAAATTTGAAAAACGTTTCGTTGAACAGCTTTTCTGCGGCCGGGTAGTTTCGACTAGCCCCAACAAAAATAAACACGTTCTCAGCTTCTTTTCCTAATATATGCATAACTAACAAATCATTAGCACTCTCGCACTCTGCCTAACAATTTACAAATATAACCAAAGAGCGTTTGTTAGTACAAAATCGAAAGCATATTTCCCTATTCTTATTATTATAAACTATATTATTGATCTTATTGTTTATATATTTCCTATTAACAGACAGGTTTTTCCATTGTTTATGTACTGTGAAACTAAATTCGTCGATTTTTTCCATTTTTGACACTCTTTGTTGTGTTATAACCTCACATCCTAGCCACGTCACATTATGTCAAACATATATGTCACGTATTTATGTCAAACATATATGTCACGTGTTTATGTCAAACATACATGTCAAGTATTCTTGTCATGTGGCAAATATATGTCATATGTCTAACTACAACGTTGTCGGCTCTTTGCAAATTTGATTTTTTTTCGGAAATTCGCTAAACTTCCATTTAGGACCACCCTTCGCTTTGGACGATAGGTTTGTCTAATTGATTCAGAGATATAGTTTAGTCGCGTCCTCGAATCCGCCTCTCCCCTACGTACATCCAATATTGCATTAGCTGCAGCTTTTAGCCGAATTAAGCTGCCGGCTGTTGATATGACCTGTATGTGCACCGCTTTGATGTTTGAATATTACGTAATTTGTTACGTGAACGGTGTGTCTAAAGGTTAAAAAATTGCCGATTAAAGTGTGAGTTTTGCGAAACACCCCGAGAAGGTCCTCGAAAGTTCAAATTGGTCAACCTTTCCATGAATTTATATTCATCGAAACTTGGGCAATTAATTACGCACCTGACCAGCGGCTTCCGGCAGATTACAAGGTTAAATCATTGATTTTTTTCGTTTTACACCGCTTTAAAGTGCAAAGGGTGACGCGGGGCCAAGCTGCAGCTTCAGCTGCAATGATTTTCCGGCCCCATGAAGATTGATATCGTGAGAGGGAATGGCTCTGACAATACTGTTATTTGTCCCCCTATCGCTACTTTTATTCGTCGGAAAATGATTAATAGAGACCCATTCTGGATGCGGTTATAACTGGATTACCTTGGGGCCGTATATATTCCGATTCTTCAGTCATTTGTCATACTCGGACTGTCCGTCAACGAGCCCTCTCATGACGCGGACTTAAGTGAATCAGAAGTGTGAATTTATTGCCCTGAGGATTGTCGAGTCACATTGGATACAGAGGGTTTTTTCTGTTCTGGGTTTCGGGTCTAGAAATCTCTCCATTTACGGACAAAGTCGGGTCTAGCAGCTGAAGCTCAAACGCGGAGTAAATTTATCCTAAAAGAGGAAATTGCGAATCAAATCAACATTTAAGTACTACGTCATCGATTACGGTGTGATGTATTAAGAGCTTTAATTCCGCGACAGTTAATCCTAAGCAAACGAGAAGCTACATCTTGATTGATACCAAGTTGATTTATCCAGATTTTCAAGACTAACTTTTTCTATCATTCCAAGCTCTGAGTTTAGTGAGTTATCAAGCTCAAATAACACATGTTTCCCCGCTGTTGGCGCTGCGATGGAGCTTCAAAAACATTTTAATGGATAAATAGATATAATAGAGCCATACCAAAGCCCTTTTCTAGACTTTCAAAAAATGATTTTTTCTAGTTTTAAACGCTGCAATTTTTCAAAATTATCACGCTTCAACGTCACTTACCATGCCAGTGCTCACTCTGTAGTAAGTTTGCTTCAAGTCGGTCATTCCTAGAATCTTAAAAAGGAGCTTTTCTATTTTTCAAAGGGATTTTCTAAAGTGTCCAGAAAATGACTGGACAGTTCTCACCCTTTTTACGAGGGTCTAGTACATCATGAATTTTAATTTAATCAACTCTCAAATGTATGTGATGAATAATGTTGCTATAAATCATAGTCAGGCTCGAAATACAGCGGTGCCCCGTGCATTTCTACGTGCGGAAATTATAAAATATACAGGGTTATTAATACAATATATACAGCGGTGGCCATAGAAACAGGACCACTCTAAAAATTTCAATTTTTCATTTTTATCAGTAAAGAGATAAAAAATTTGAAGAAAAAAAACTAGAATACATTTAATAACAAAGAAAACAATATAGAAAAATATAATTTAACGAAAAATAAATAAAAGTCTTCAATGAAACGATAAAAACAAACTAAATATGTGGCCATAAAGATTTTCGATGGGATTCAGATCCGGCGACTGTGGAGGCCATGGCACGACAGAAATTGCTTCATTTTGAAAAAATCGTTTCACTCGCCTAGCCGTATGGGTCGGATCGTTATCTTGTTGATATTTCGAAATTAATGGCATTTCTTCCGATGCATATGGCAGCATAACATTTTTCATTATTTTAACGTGTTCCTCTTGGTTCAGGATTCTTTTTATCCAATAAATAGGACCAACACCGAACCAAGAGAAGCAACTCCACAATTCCATATTACCACCTCCATGTTTAAGGGTTTTTAGAGTATGTTTTGGAAGCAAATCCTGTTTTGGTGGTCTTTTTACATACCGTCGACCATCCGAACCGAACAAATTACTTTTTGTTTCATCCGAAAAAAGAACATTTTTCCACAATTTTATGTTTTCACCTTCGTTTTCAAAGTGAAGATGATTTTTCGCACGTTTTATTCTTTGTTGATAACAACGGTACCTTTCGAGCCACTCGGCCATGTAACTGAACCTCCTGCAATCGTCTTCGGATAGTTCTGGAACTTATTTCCAATTTTAGGTCTTTTTTTTTTTTTTTTTAATTAAGATTATAGTGCCTCACCTACTTGGGTTTAGGTCCTTTTGAAGTTCTTTGGAACTTAAAAAAGTTTTTTTTTGGGATTTTCGCTTTATTCGGCGGTCGGTTAAAATGGTTGTTTGCCTCTTACGACCGCGATTTTCTTGTTGTTCTTCGTGTTTGAGGGCATTTGTTGTTAACGTTTTCGATCTTCCAGGTTTTTGAGAAATTTGACGAAGGGAATTGCCCTCATCTCTAAGTGTTTGTATTCTAATTCTTTCAGTTAAAGAACAGTGGCTTTTACGCCCCATCTGTTTCTATATTAATTATTAAAATGCATAAAAATGCTTCGAAATAATGAATTAGACTTACCTTTCAATTGCTATTCTAATGAATGAGGAATTACGAAAGTTATTAAAGAAATAACGAGCTTTTAATTCACTAGTCCTATTATTAGGACCACCTTAGTTTTGACTGTCTAAACGAAACAGGGGAAGTACGATTCTAGTATAAGGTAATTCCCCTGGTTTCTTTGACACACATACATAATTACCAACCTTGTAGAAATTTAGGACCCTTTTTCGAGCGAGATAGAATAACTTTCAATAAACTTTTTTCCATATTCAAAATTGAACCAGTAGTGGTCCTATTTTTACGACCACCACTGTATATTCAAAACCCTATATGCGCTATACGGTCTGGTATGTTTCGGCCGAAATACGAGGCGTTCAAAAAATTTGACTTTTGGCCTACATGGAGGTCTATTATGGTCATTTCTTAAAATTATTTTTATATTATACAGGGTGCCTCAAAATGATTGAAGTTTAGTTTTTTTGTTTTTGATGGAACCTTCTGTATATTATTGCATTTTTGGCTTCTTCCCTCAAAATAAGTGTGTTTTAATAAGGTTTAGAAAATCTAAAACTTGGCGTTTTCTAAGTACAGTAGAGACTCGATAATCCGGATCGATTAAAGTTAGGACTAATCCGGATTAGTAGAAAATCCGGATTATCCCGTCTTGCACTTTTATACATATGTATGTATATGTACATTATAAAAACATTTAAATATGTACAGTAGTGGTCAAAATTATAGCAACTTCTTAAAATTTCAAATAATTTAGACTTAACGGTCAAAATTCAAAATAGGTTTTGAAAAGATCATTCTACAATGACTGTTGATGACAGAAGTATATAACAATAAAAGAATAATAAAATAATAATTTATATACAAAAATTTTTTAAAATATTCATTTTGACCTGGATAAAAATATGGAAACTTTTCCAAAATAATTATAAAGAGTAATAAAACTTCAACAAATTACAAAAGAATTGTTCAATAATCAATATTTTGCATAATACCCTCGCTGCTGAACAACTTCTGCACATCTTCGTGGCATTGAATTTATTAAATTTTCGATGTAATTGCTATCAATACTCTTCCAGGCTTCTTGAAGTGCCTGAAATAGATCATGTAAATTGGAATATGTATTTTATTATCCACATATTTCCGCAAATTTTCCATGGGATTCAGATCGGGAGAGTGCGACGGCCAAGCAAGAACTTCTATCCTCTCCTCTCTAAACCATTCTGAAACAAGTTTCGATTTATGTTTCGGGTCATTATCTTGTTGGAAAATGCTTCTTGGCGGCATGGTTGCTTCAAGATATGATTGTAAATGATTCTTGAGGATATTTCGGTACATGAACCGATCCATGCGACTTTCCATTTTGTGAAGCGGACCCATACCAAAACCAGAGAACCTCCTCCATGTTTTACGGTCGGTAAAACAAACTTTTTTTGCAACCTTGCGCCATTGGGCCAACACTTTTAAATAAGCTAAATTTGGACTCATCGCTGAAAATTACCAATTTTTACTGTTCAGATGACCAGTGCTGGTAATTCTGCGCGAACTAAAGTCGGGCTTCCACGTTCTTCTTAGACAGCAATGGTTTTTTCGCCGGTCGCCTACCAAATAATCCATTTTCCACTAATCTTCTTATGGTCTTGGAACTGACATGAGCTGGGCCCGTTCCCTCTAAATGTGATTTTATACGAGTGGGAGGCTCTCTCTTTTTCTCGAGGTGACGAGGCGGCGAGGTGTCGGGAGTGTCGTGAAGGAACGCGAGTATCCTCTTAGTTAAGGTAGCAAGTAAGCCCTTCATTGTAACAACTCAGAAATAAAACCCTAGACAAGTTAAGAAAGAAATAAAAGCCTTCATTACTGCTAGAGACACATTCCACAGGTAAAGCTTTGTTCTCGAATGGCCTTGGATTCTTAGCTTTTCCAATAGCAAGAAGTCGAAGCTTTTGGGTACCATCACCGTTTGTGCAAGCTAGAAACGTGATTCGTTCTTTGCTGGATTTTCTTCATTGCTGTGAACTAAGGTTTTATCGGGCGGCAATGGAGACCCGACCCGTCAGCATTGTAAATTTGCCGAGGAAGAAGATCGCGAGCTTCCATTACTCGCCTAAGTTCCGCAATAAAGGGGAGTTGCAGCAGATTCGTCATTCGATAATTTCTCTCAGCAGATTTTAAGATGTCTAAACCCAAGTCGTTTCTTAGAATTAAGTAGCCAGCCTCTGCTTGCAGCAAATGCATCTTTTCCATAAATATTCTGGAAGAGCTGTCGGGCCTTGGCCGCTAGTATTTCGTACGAAGGAGGAATATGTTTGCTTGGTTGTTTAATGAACCAGGTATACAATTCTTCTTCCATCTCCGGATGTTCTGCTTGCGGCAAGGTTTTACGAGATCCTGGCTCAGAATGATAAATTCCAATAAATCTAAAATATTGATGAGTAAGTCGTCACCAAAAGACGTTCCAAAATAAACTAATCTTATCTCCCTATTTTATCCTCGTTTTTTAATGTCGGAAATAGTAGACGTTTAGTAGACGTTCCGACGCCGTACTGTAGCGCAAGTGATGTATCACTAACACCATTTTTTAGCTTGTCTAATATTTCACCTTTTCGTTTCATAGACAAAGTAATGTGCTTACGTTTCTCCATTCTACAATGCGTTGAGACACACCCAGCCACCAAATAGGTAATATCACTTAAGATACCGCGAGCAAGAACACGCTTTAGTATACTACGTGACAAAGAAAGGTAAACACCCATTAGAGATAATTTTATTTTGATCACTTTCTGCATGTGGACTTATCTTAAAAAAAGAAAAAAATGATCAAAATTTCCAGTTTATCTGTTAATTTTTTTCTTAGTTTCCATGGGTCATTCCTTAAAAAAATAACATTTTGTTTAAACATTTTTGCTCACATTTGTATCTCAACTTTTGTGAGGTGTGTTGCAACCAGTCGTAATTTTAACTCATTATGCCTTGAGTGCGTGGAATCGAACAGATCCGTCAGCCTAGTGACTTCGAGAGGGGGCGGATTGTTGGGTTGCGCGAAGCAGGTCTGTCGGTCAGGAAAGTCTCTAGAAGAACTAACAGATCCCTAGGAACCATAGTGCGGTGTTGCCAGGCGTGGACTCAGGAAGGCCGTGGGCACCGAGCCAGAGGCACTGGGCGACTCAGAAGAACCACAGAGCGCGAAGATCGTCGATTGCGACTTTTGGCCTTTGGTCCTATCGTCCGCATTGGGTGCTGCCTCTCACTCGCGAACATCCATCTACCCGCTTACAATGGTGTAGAGAGAGGATTCAGTGGGACCAAGAACGGACTCAGGTGATCTTTAGTGATGAATCCCTCTTCTGTCTGGGGATGAACGACGGTCGAGCAAGGGCGAGAAGGCGACGGGGTGAAAGGCGAGATCCACAATTTGACAGAGAGCATCAGTACTGTAGGCGTTACGGTATGAGGTGCTATCGCATATGGTAGCAGGTCACCCCCAGTTTTCATTAGAGGCAACATGACTGCCCAACGCTATATCCGAGAAGTGTTGGAGCCAAATGTGATTCCATATTTTCGAACTATCCCGAACGCTATTTTCCAGCAAGACAATGCTAGACCGCATGTTGCTGGGCGAACAATAACGTTCATGGATCAACATCAAATCAACCGTTTGCCCTGGCCACCTCGATCGCCGGATCTGTCTCCTATTGAACATGTCTGGGGCACGATTGGCCGCAGACTGTTGAATTTACAGCACCCTCCACAGACTTTGGCAGCCCTTGCTCGTGAAGTTCAGATTGCCTGGAATGAGATACCTCAAGAAGACATTGACAATCTTATTAGATCCGAGCCCGGGCGCATCAATGAGCGTATAAGGAACGGTGGATGCTCAACACACTATTGAAAAAGAAAATGAAGTTCTTCCTCTGATCTTGCTGAAAATTTCACCATTGAATAAGAATGTGGTACTGAACACGTACAAAAAAAATTTTCTTTAGTGGGTGTTTACCTTTCTTTGTCACGCAGTATACTATTGGTATACTATACGGGTAAGTTACTGGTTCAGATACAAAGCTCTGACTGACTTCTTACTTCTGCCTCTGGCATTAAGGAAGTTCTTGGTCGGCACCAGTAGAAATGACAGTGAGCAATGGTGCCGGAGCAGGTGGCCTCGTAACTTACGTATAAACGAATTGGCGCTTTGAAATAATGCGTTAAGTTAGAACTGATGACCATGTACGTAACCATAGCAAATTCGGATTACTAAAAATCATTCGATCCGAATTACAAGATACATAACTTGAACTTAGTATCAATCCGGACTAACGAAAAATCCGGATTAACGTTCTCCGGATTATCGAGTCTCTACTGTAATTTGAATGTTATCAAAATTTAAAGCAACTTAAATACTTAAGAAGCATTTAAGGTCTGTAAGCGTAATTTATAGTGAAACGCAATAATAGATCGTATCTTCCATCCCAACCGTGACAAACTTGTTATCTTGTACAGAGTGTCTACACGTTGAAACTAAATAAATAAGAAGTTTAAGGGGCTGTAATTTGAGCAATTTAAATACAACGCCATGTTTTTTTAACTTACCAGAAAGTGTAATTTTTGAGTTTCCTATCGAACGGTATTAGAGTGTTCATAGCTAAGTTTTTCTAGCCAATAGGAAATCCAAAAGAAAATGTCCATGCGCACTCTGCTTCTGTATTCAATTACGTAAATTCCAAAAACGTAACACCGGTCGCTCCACTACGTACCGTAATTTTTGTCACCGTAATAAGTGAAATTCTTTCTGTGTCTGAACCCCGCCGTTGCAAGGGGGTCACTACAATTGGTACCTTCGTAACGTAAGATAGTCACTACAGTCAGGTCTGATTGGCAGACCCTTGCGGCCGAGGTCCGAACATACACAGAATTTCCAGCACTGTCGAAATCGCAAAAAATAGCGACTAAACTGACCCTGTAGTTACGAAATCAAAACAAATATTGCAACTGCGTTTTTTTGGGTTTACGGAACGCATCGTGATGATTAAAATGAGCCATTTTTAAGGCATTTGTTGCACGGGTTGCCTAGATATTGGAGAAAACGCACGAAGAGGTCCTTCCTTTAAGGCTTTGCGCAGCATTGATTTTGTTAAAGTCAACCCAATGAATAGAAAAATTTACTTTTGACCATGGGGAGTTCTTGCCCAGCTAGCTAATATTGCTTTAAACCATTTAACACGTGCCACGTGTTTAATTAGCATATTTACATGCATTGCGCGAGAATTTTTTTTTATCAAGGACCAAATAGATTAGTTAATAAATGTGGTACCTACAGGGTGGCCCAAAGAAGAATGGCCGCCTTGGATATCTTTTCAATTATCTGTTGAGAAAAAATGCTAAAATACGTAAACTTTGATGGGAAGGGGTCCATCAGTTGGTGAAAAAATTGTTATCAAAATGTCGCCCCCCTCATCACGATTTCAAAATTTTCAAATTGGAAGAGGGATTGTGTTATACCGCGTTTGAAAGGTAATTTTATTCCCTACATTGTGAGATTTTGATTTTTTATTTTGCACGTCAGCGTGTAGAAATGAAGCAAAAACCAAATAATTTCATCTTAAGAATGCTATTGGAATGAATGCTGAAACTATACAGGGTGTTTCCTAAGTACGGTGCATAACTTCGGGAGCGCATTCTACAGCTAAAATAAAGGTAATTTTGTTAGGCAAACTACACCCCAAAAATGCTTCGTTGCGGAAATACAGGGTGCGAAAATTTCAAAAATTGCAATTTTTGAAATATTCCCGAAACTATTCGAGAAATTTTAATGAAATTTTGCAGGGTTTGAGAGTTGGCAACGGTGCGTACTTTACGCCAAAAACAGTGGCTGTTGCGCAACCAGCGGCGTGCGGGCAGGACAATTGCTGGATATTTCAAAGGAAAAATGCGGTACGCCACTGTTCTTTTCCAAGATTTTGTTCCTTTTTTAATTATGTGTTCGATTTGAAAAAAAAGGTCTCTCGACGTTTTTTCGTAGGCCGCACCGTTTTCGAGTAAATAAATTTTTTCATTCTTTTTTATTATTCTTAAGAGAAGAAATGCTTGTATGAAGATATGAGTTTTTTTGCTCTTTACTTGCCTGTTTTACTACAATTTCAGTGAAATGTCTCAAGTAGTTTCGGAAATATTTAAAAAGTTGTAAATTTTTAAAGAAATTTTCACACCCTGTATTTCCGCAACGAAGCCTTTTTGGGATACAGCTTATGTAACAAAATTACCTTTACTTTAGCTGTAGAATACGCTCCCGAAGTTATGTACTGTAATTAGGAAACACCCTGTGTGGTTAGATTGAAAACGCCTCGCCGTCCCAGATATATCGATAACGATGACGTTTTTAACATTCCTTCTAAAATCGATAAGTTCAAATTTTTTTGGAGGAAAAATTTATCGATAATTCCCCCTGCAGTTAGTGGTTTTGGTGCTTCGTGGGAAGATATCGCTTTGCAACTCGTTCAATTTTTAATGTGATCAAAATGCTAGATATGTTAGAAGAGAGAATCGAAACTGCGAGTCTCTATTACAAAAACAATAACTCTGCAAGATGGAGAACTCCTGTCTTCTACTTACGTAATCTTTATGCACCTGAGTTCCTAATGAAATTCAATGAGATCGGTTCAGTCCGACATGAAAAACTCGAAGTTCACCGCCTAATGGGAAACGATGAGACTCAAATCGCGGTTCTGGGACACGTTCAAATGGACAACAGAACACGTGCACAAAAGATGGCTGAGGCATTCGGCGTTTCAGAAAGAAGTAAAATTCCATCTTCGTGGAAAACTGAACTAGTGCAAAAATTAAATGAAGATGATTTCGACCGTCCACCAGAAATCTGCTTTAATAATTCCGAAACAGAGATTTGTTGTATAATACAGGGCTGGGCCAAGGTCCGGAACAAAATTAATACCTTTTCAAGGAGTGACGTAAAAAAATGTCGAAACACGTTAATTGATCTTGAGTTGCACGTATTTTTTGGCAATGGACAGATATACCCACTGAAAAAATTTGGTTTCAACAAGATGGCGCTCTCCTGCATTTTGGTATTAATGTTAGTGGATATCTTGACGAATTACTTGCGGGTCGCCAGGTTGGACAACGTGGCACAATTCAATGGCCACCCAGATTCCCAGACTTATGGCCATTGGATTTTTTTTTTGAGGATATCGAAAAAAATATATATATCAAAACAGGCCGACTAATATTGAAGACTAAAAGACCAAATTAGGTTGGAGTTAAATAACATACCGGTTGAGACCATTCGGAATTCCATCCACGAATTTTACCGTCACTTGAGAGCGTGCCAAGTAGAGAGCGGTGGACATTTTCATCATTTGTTATGCCGAAGATTAACAAACGATGTTTTCGTTCGTTCGTAATTTTCTTGTTTTTTTTTATTTCCTAATAACCACATTATTAAAACAACAAAATGGGTGTGGTAAGATTCTACTTTTCACGTGCTTTTCAACGGGCCTGCGCACTACATATGTGTCCATAGTGTTAGGTAGGGTTGCGGCTGAGGGGTTGAAGGACAATATTTAATTTTATTGCCAAAAAAATACGTACGCACACAATTCAAAATCAATTCAAGTGATCCAGGTTCTTTTGGCTCACTCGAGGAAAATATATAAATTTTATTCCGTATTTTCGTCCAGCCCTATACAGGGTTATTCAGATTCGACGCTCATCATTGAGATCTCAGTAACCACAAGAGATACGAGGTGGGTTAAATTGGGGCGAAGTTGTACAATTTGGAGCTCAATAAAATGCCCTTTCAAAATTTGGAAAATTCCGATTACTTCCGCAGATATCCGTAAAAAACCGAAATTTTGAAAAAGCGTTACCTCGTATCTCTTATGGTTACTGAGATCTCAATGATGAGCGTCGAATCTGAATAACCCTGTATGACGATTTCTGAGGAATATTCTTTCTATTTAAATGGTGAATGTGTCATAAGTGTCACTACTGGAGTGACGTCAATTCTTGTTTGTTCCGAGAGAACCAAATTTGAGATCTTCAAAAATGGAACGTTTGAATGTTTTGGAGGATCATTTTTCATTCCTGGAAATTTAATTGAAAAAAGAAAAACTGCATACAACTTCTGAAAGATGCCGTATCGTCCATGATAACTGAATCATTTGGACAAGGTCCTCTTCTTAGAACAAAAACTAGTTTTTCAACAGAATGGAATAAGTTCGCGCTACACTGCTACCGGCTGACGATTTCTAGATGAGGAATTCCCTGGAAGATGGCTTGGCAGGGGAGGTCCAGCGGCTCGTGAAGTGCCCCGGCCTTAGTCGTGTGGATTTGTTTCATGAGGACATTTGAAGACCAAAATCTATGACACGCAATCTGACCTGAATTAACTCGAATAATCGAATTACGCAGATTAACAATATCAGAAATGTTAGATCATGTGCGACGACGTTTTAAGGGTCAGCTGTACATGCGCATGGAAGTTAACGAAGGTCACTTTAGAAATTTTTTTGATAAAGTAAATAAAGTATCAGCAAAAATGATTAAAATCGAGTCATTTTAAGTTCTAAAGCACTGGCGTACGACAATAAGAAATTATTGCTTGGTTATGCAGAACGTTAACTCACCCTTGATACGAGGTGTAACACAACTTTTTTGCCAATTTTAAAAGTTCAAATGGGTTGTTTCCAGGGGTGGAGGGATGATATTTCAAAAACAACTTTTCCTTCGAAACATATCCCTCTCCCTGTCAAAGTTGGCGTGTGTTCGCTTTTTTTTAACAAATAAAAAAAAAGGTATTCAGGGTGGGAGCTTTTCCTTGGAACACCCTATTTATTTTTTTACTCTGTATCAGTGTTTCTCGGTTTACACTATATGTACTGAGATATCAATTATGTCTCAGTCGATTTTAAAGTGACACTTAATTTATCCCTATCGGTCACGTACGTCCCTGCACTTTTTTTTTTGGCGAAAACAGATGAACTCGAGGAATTTCAATGCTGTGAGGGAGATTGCAGTCAACGTCACAGTCCAGGCCTACTTGCAATTTTTCAGTCGAAAGTGCGTGTTGATTTGAGCAGTCGCGGCGCCATTTCGTGCGTTTACAGCCGACTTAATCCCGTGAAATTTCCCAGAAAAATCCCTTTCCACCTATGGAAACGTTCCAGAATCTCCATTGATATGTTTGGTGAGGCTTTATTCCCGTTTTGCAATGGTGAAGAGGGCTTTTTTTCGTGTTGAAATCGCGGGTACTTGTCACGGAGCCAAGATGGCCGTTCGGTTTCTGTCACTCGTGCTACTCGACCTGTTGCGTTTTCCCCGCTTCAGCTTGTGCTACGTCGAATGGCAAATTCGTTATCGGAAAATTCCCGGAAAACCTCTTGGGGTGAGTGGAAACTAGTGACATGTCCGGTGAAACTTTGTTTACGTTCGGTGGGAAAGCTGAGGTGTTGTTAAAATTGGCTGTTTTGCAGCGGACGCATGCGCACAGCCGCCGCATAAACTGCTTTCGCCCTTGTCCGGCAATTAAGGATGAAATCAGTAGCACATTTAGGGGTAAGTAAAGCTAAAATTCATGCAGCATATCAATCCTAGCCAGCCGCATCATTAGGGTATCATAAAGCTTTAGTTTTGAGACTCGGTAGTTTTCTTCTTATTAGCCAAAATTCGATATATTGAATTTTTATTTTGCGAACGTTAAGACATGCACTCGGATATACAGGATGTTCAATTTCAATCTTCCATTTTCCTCACAGCTTTCACAGTTTTTGAGATGTCACGTGCCACCGTGTATCTCATTAAACTCTACGTAGAGAGAGTTTGCAATTGTCATCCTAAATTTACAGGGCGATATTTTCCTGCGGTCGGGGTCCTTTTTCCATATCAAACTTTCCTGATACGTCCCTGGCCAGTTATTTGTGAATATTTGAATTCCTCTGGTCAATTTGGAAGCTTTCGAACAGCCTTGAAGGAGGCCAAATATACAGGGTGGCCCATTGAAAACGAAACAGAGGCATTTGCGGGTACTTAGAAATGTATATTTGAAAAATGCTCGGACACGTAAACTTTATATTCGAGGGGGACACATTATAAACGTATACTCGCTCCTTTCACTTCAACGCCCTAGCCGGGGTGAGTTAAACCCTTAAAATCTTAAATGGAAAGTATGGTCGAGGAGCACCTTGTTTGAAAGGTCTTTCGATTCTCGTTATAATGATACCCAAATTAACTAACTTTTATTCAGTAGTTTTCGAGAAATTTGGAAAAATGTGATTAAATTGCCAACAAGTGGAATGCTCTGTTAAAATCGCAAATTAGGAAAATTAATAGTAAAACATTAACAAAAGTCTTTTTAATTGATAAGATACTCAAACTGTTCACCATTAGCTTCCATACAGTAATACAAGTTCTGTTCAAAACGAGTCCTAACATTTTGAAGCATCTGTGGAGTTATCAGACGGCATTCATTAACAATTCGTCGTCGCAATTCTTCCAGAGACTCCGGTTCTGTTGCGTAGATCTTGCTTTTCAAATGGCCCCATAAGAAGAAGTCTAACGGAGTAAAGTCTGGAGACCTAGCCGGCCACTCTATAGGACCTCTTCGCCCAATCCATTGTTCTGGAAACTCTCTGTTCAAAAACTTCCTAACACGTCGTGCATAATGTGGAGGAGCTCCGTCTTGTTGGAACACTAATTGGTTGTCTTGATAGCGGTCATCATGTTCAACAATGTCAATGAGTAAGGGATAAACAGTATTCCCCAGTAATTCCACATACGTCTCCCCTGTCAGATTGCTATCAAGAAAGATTGGTCCAACCAAACGGTCCCCAAAAATACTGTCGATGTTTACGCTTTCATAGGCCAAATCACATTCTTTGAAATTTTAACAATTTTTTTCAATTGTTGACTGGTCAAAAAGATAGCAACTTCTGCTTTTTGAACAATATACCGGGTGGTCCATTTAACCTGACAAATCGGGATATCTCGAAAATTACGCATCAGATTGAAAAAAGTTTCAAATGAAAGTATTTTGTCTCGAATGGATCCACGATATAACGCCAACCATGACTTCCCAACTCTTTCGCTTGGGGTTGGGGCGGGGGTAGCTTTGAAATCTCAAAGGGCAACCCTCATTTTTTATTGCAGATTTGAATTTTACGATAAAAATTACTTGGAGTTTGTCTGAAACTTTTTTTGCGATTCGCCACAGATGGCGCTGTGATCGGAATTTTTTTTTAATTCTGATTCTGAAAGAAAGCATCGTGTCTTTCATATTTTTAATGGAAATTTGCTGGTTTTTTTGGGTACCTCCGATAGTTTAAAGAAATAAAACTGTCTGTGACAAAAAGTAAATTTCATATCGTTTACAAAGACAGTGAAAGAAATTGTAAATTTTTTTTTTGATGATATTTTTATCTAGGCAGTACCGATAAATAATACGAAAAACCTCAGTTTTACTTCTGAAATGGTGTAAAAGTAGTACTTGTTAAATTGCTTATTGTGTTATTTTGAATCTCAGTTTTCACCATGAGTGCATTATCTAATGATGTAAGAACTGATATGATTTTTGCATATGGGGCGTCTTTGGATTATCAGACTGCTGTCGACACTTCGAGGAATCGCTTTCCTAATAGAGAAACGCCACCCCTGTCCACATTTTATAGTGTAAAAGTAAAAAATAAAGTGTAAATCTGACCTAGACGATATTGATGTTGGTGTTCACACAATTCGAAGACGTCTGAAGGAGGGTGGCCTTCCCGCAAGAAAGCCTTCTAAGAAACCCTTTATTTCAAAGAAAAATCGGACCGCCCGACTTCAATTTGCACATGATCATTTAAACTGGTCCCAATCAAAGTGGAATACCACATTATTTTCCGATGAAAGTAAATTTAATTTGCATTCCTCGGATGGTATTTTATGGGTGAGACGTCCTGCTAACAAACGTTTCGATCCGAAGTATACTTTGGGCACCATTAAGCACGGTGGAGGAAATGTTCAAATATGGGGGTGTTTTTCTGGTTGGGAAATGGGACCTATTATCAAAATTGACGGAATCATGGATCGATACAAATACTTGGAGATTTTAGCTGACACAATGCTGCCGTATGCAGAAGACAACATGCCTTTACGTTGGTGTTTTCAACACGACAATGATCCGAAGCATACGGCAAAAATTGTCAAAAAATTTTTTGAAGACGAAGGAGTTACAGTCATGAAGTGGCCGGCACAGAGCCCCGATTTGAACCCCATAGAAAACTTATGGGATTTAATTGATCAGAAAATCCTGAAAAATTCAAAAATAGTGCTGAACTCTTTGAGGCCATTAAAATAGCTTGGAACACTGTACTGAAGGAAACTATTGAGAAACTTGTTGGTTCCATGAGAAGGAGATGTTTAGAGGTTATCGAAAATAAAGGCTACTCTACTAAATATTAACTAGTTTTATTGTTAACTATTTTTCTTCATAATGTTTCTTTACTTTTGCTCGTCGTTTTTTCAAATATCGCTCAGTATAATGTTCTTGTGAGTAGGAAAAATTCTTTTGTTTTACTTTTAAGTTACATTTATCTAGTACTTATTTAAAAAAATAAAATATGTTTTTATTTTTAATACTCATTTAAAATATTACAAAAATTTAAATGTTTCTCCACTTTTGCTCGGTACTGTATATTCGCAATCAAAAGCTTTTTTGGCATACCGGCACTGAGCAGAAACTTCGATTTTGTCGCGCCTGTTTTTTTTTTTTTTTTTTTTTTTTCATTCTTTATAAGAGAATCGGGAGACGCCAAGTCAAAACAAAATATTTCAGCAAACATTTAATTAAATTCCCTTCGTAAGATTGGAAGTTGCAGTCAAATCCATTGATCCGTTTTGGAGTTATGCGATATTCAAAATGATGAAAAAAAAAATGCTTCGACTCGTTTGGGACGACGGATAATTGTGTTATTTTAATTGACATTTTCTATTATGCAAACTTATACCCATATTGAATTATGGATATACGGACCCAAATTTCAATTCAGCACAAACAAATCGATAGTCGGTTTTACAAAAATTCGTTACACGCGAGAGTCAAGAAACCTTTGGAAAAAAACAATAACGCTTCGGTTGTTCTTTCGTTTCGCTTGCGAAAAATATTAAATTCCAAGTGGAAATGTGGAAAAAATTTGGAAAAGTTTGTGCGGAGTTGAAGGTTAATTAAACAGAAACGTAATTAGCGCTCCTACAGGATTATGCCCGCTTAAAAACAGGTAAAAATTGGACTTTTAAAACACGATTTTATTTGAAAATACCGGGAATATCGTTTCGTTTACGATCGGGTCTCCAAAGTCGCACGATCACCGAATAACATACCTGGATGGAGCTCAAATTGAATTTAAGTACAAGTTTCCGCTTTTGAGAAGAAAAAAGTCAGAGCGTACGTAACCCCGAGTGCATTGGGGGTAAGTGATTGGTATCCGACCATTTTACCTAATTTTACCTCTCCCTTTTATATTTTATTTTTTGCACCGGCGATTACTCTAAGTAGTTTTTGTCAGGGTTAAGTTCTTTTTTGCCTCCCTCCTCAAGCACGGGTAAGCGAGTGCTGTCAATCAGGCTTACCATGTAATAAAAATTCGGCAAACTCAACCGAAACTAGCTTGAATTTCAATCTAAAAGATCACGTCATATTACATAAGGAAAGGTGTTGTTCCAGGCTTGCCACACGTTGCTACGTACACTGACTTTCAAAAAAACCGCAAGAAGAACGCACTGTATGCATTTGAAATTTTGGTGTGATTTTAGACCTTTAAAGAGAAAAAATGATAAAAATTTCAAGTTCGCATTTCAATGCGATGTGAAGTTTTTCTTTACTTTTTCATCTGTGACGTTTTGCAAATTTTTTTCACGCGGATGGAGATAAAGGTATTATGGTTAACGCCATATTAAATGTGTGGTAGTGCAAACTGCCTCGTGTACGCCAAAATGCAGTTTATCGGCAGTTAACCCCCTTTGAAAGGGGAAGAATTGTTGGTGTGCACGAGGCAGGTTTACCTATCCGCGAAATTGCACGTAGATTGGATCGAGACGCATCAACAGTGCCAAGAAGTTGGTCTAACGAAGGGTCAGTAAGTCGTCATCGTGGTAGTGGCCGTCCAAGTATGACGAACCGACGCGGAGACCGGCGACTTCGTCGTTCAGCGACAGGCGCCCCGTTTCAAACAATTCCTTCTCTTGGGCAGCCACCCTAAATCGAAGGGTCTCCCTTGGTACCATGTATCGCAGAATTCGGAGTTTTGGACTAAATTCATATCGTCTTCCATTATCACGAAACCACAAGGTGGCCCGACTGGAGTGGTGACGTCTGAGACTGCAATGGGTGGATGAGCGGAGAAGAATCGTGTTCAGTGATGAGAGCCGATTTCGTTTATGGCGATCTGATGGACGGGGTTACGTGTTGGAAGGCGCAGAGGAGAGCGATTAAATTTGGACTTTTCGGAAAGGCGTCATTCTGGTTTAACACCAGGTGTCATGGTGGTTTGGGGTGCCATCCAGTATTGTAGTCGGTCTCCTCTTGTTTTCATTTATGATGGATTAAATGCTCAGAGGTGCATTAATAGTGTCTTAGAACCGGTTCTTGTACCATACATGCACGACCATCTTGGAAGCACGTTTCAACAGGATAATGCGCGACCACATGTAGCCAACGATACTTCGAGGTATTTGGAAGCTGAAAATTTGGTTACTTTGCCTTGGCCAGCTCGCTCTCCAGATTTGTCCCCAATAGAGCAAGTATGGGATATAACGGGTCGGAGACTTCAACGTTTAGCTCGCCCTCCAGGGACCATAGATGAACTCCGCGAGCAGGTGCAGATTGCCTGGGATACAATACCACAGGAAGATATTGACAATTTAATTTTAAGCATACGCTTACAGGAATGTATTAATTTAAGAGGAGATACCGCCCATTATTAAATTATTATTAAATTTTTTCACTTATTCACGATAATTTTCTTTTGATATTTTGATCGTTTTTATCCATTACCCGACCCAACGTAATGCCAGAATCTCAAACGTGTACGATGTGTTCTTCTTGGTGTTGCGGTTTTCTTGAAAGTCAGTGTATTAGTCGAGGTTCTCAAAGAGTAATAGGAATCAAAATCAAGCTTATCCGTTTACACGCATGCGCCCAACATCATCTGCTTGTACCTTGAGAATATAATGTACATTCATACATTGTTCTCGAGCAAAAAACGGGCAAAAATGGCATTTACGAAATTCGATTTGTTTTGGCAATATCGCGTATTCATTATGTTTTATGTCGTTTACCTTTGGGTCTTTGAAGTCGTACAATGATCAAGCAGCAAGCTTGGAGAGAGCTTAAATTGAACGTAAGTTAAAGTTTCATACACCGCGGCACAAAGTTATTGGCTGACCCGAGACCGACCAGTGCGGTGCACCCTCGGGTCCTACTAAACGTCAATTTTTAATTAAACTTTATTTTTACGTTGACTTTCGAAATTAATATTTCTAAGCTTTGGCCACATTCGGCAACCAGTTAACTAAAAGTAAAACGACATGGTAGTCAAATTGGCCATCTCCCTGTCAATCCTACCGAATTTTTCACGGGCGTTCTGTATCTGGTGCTTTTTTTTTTTTTTTTTTTTTTTTTTTTTTAACGCGAAGCAAAAAGTCTATGTATGAATTCTTCTACCATATCTTAAGGGGTTGTTCTGTTAGAGTGACTGCTACGAAACGTGGCCCTACTCGGATTTTCAGCCGTAGTTTTACTCCGATTTGTCAACTAGGCCAAAAAAGCTCGCAAAGCGCTTAAAATAGCACCTTTTTCGCGTGATACTATGTTATTTGTTAGATTTACAAAGTTTCAGCCCGAAACTTTGGAATTTAAAATCGAATCGGCCTCCGATTTACGTCTAATACGCCCCTGTCCCGATACTTTAAATCTCAGAGATCCTAAAGGAAACTTATAGTTGTCAGATTGTGAGAATGGCCAGTGTCGTAAATTGTCCCGTGTCTAGATTATGAAAGATAAAAAATTGTAATGTTGACGGTAGATTTTATCTCGCATTTCCCCTTTTAAATTAAATATGTGTGATATATTACTGCTTTCTGAATCTTCTAAATACTTTCAATGTCGGAAATTGCGAGCGAATACATGGGGCTCCAAAAATGCGCGTCAGAGTCTTGGCTTGCGTCACAAGTCACAAATTTCCCATGCGAAGCGTGCTTCACGCGTCACACGGTACATACGTCATAATATCCGCGTTCGTGGGGTCTGAAAAATGTCGAAATTTTCCGAAATATTTTCGAAGAGATTCGACCCGTCGTCCGAAGTTCGCAAAGTGTCCCGGTGCCGAGCCCCTTCCCCACCCCTCCTTTGACAATATCCGGATGCGTCAGCAAGAAAATTCAATTGCGAGAAAAATGCAAGTTTTATTCGGACATCACTTCCCTTTGCAAGTAAGTTTCCTTGTCTGATTGATGAATCGGCAAAATCAGCGCTCGGACATTGCGGTTACCCTCGCTTTTTGTTTGCAGGGCCCCCCGAAACAAATGACGACTCGTACTGGGGGGAGGGGGGGGGGGGGAGTTGTCTGTCGGCGTGAAAAGTGGCCGACATTCGGGTCAATGGGACCTTTTTGTTTCCTTTCGTCCGGTAATTCGGTTCATCCATTATCAGTGCGAGAATAGTGTGATGGTGTGCGGGCGACGTGCACCCCGTTTTGTCATCGTCCTAATTAATTATATTAGTTTTCGGCCATTTGAATGGGCGCCTCCCCCCCCGGCCTAGGTGCTGGCCCTTTTCGGGGGGAGGGGGATGGCGGAAAAAGGCCCAGCTGATTGATAGCGGCTTTTCAAGTTCGATTTTCCTCTCGCTCGGGCCCCGGATGAACAATTAATCAGCGGGGATAAAATCCATTTCACAAGAAACAATCAGTTATAAACCGCCCCCGGTCGGGAAACTATTGTTTCGCCGATCGGCCCATAAATTTCCGGCCTTATCTTTATTAATACTCCCGCGTGTTCTCGTATCCGTCCTTTCAGGCGAAACGACTCTCCATACTAATCGCCGCGATTGTTGCAACCAACAACACTAATGAATCGCAACGTACACGGCCGTCCTCTCCAGGAGGACGGCCGTGTACTCCAAACGTGCACACGGCGGTGCTGGGTGCGTCTCGTTCAGATTATAGCCCATAAAGCTTGGAACAATAAATGCGAAGTAAGTAAATAAACCCGACAATATTTAGGCGATAAATCAACGCCGGGGGGATGAAAAATGGCTCGGCACCGGTCTCGGCCATAATTTTTTATCGAAACAATCCCGTTCCAGCTGAAAAAGCTCCCACGACGGGCACAAAAGTTAAACAACCCTTTAGTGAATTTCCCCCGGCGTCCATTGTTCGCCTCGGGAAGTCTTAAAATAACTACTTTGCTCAAGCCTCTCATAATTTACGCGCAGATTTATTACCGTTTTTTCGCCGAATTGCTTTTCCCAGTGTTCGTCTTGCCGATTTCGAAATCCTAATAAGCGGGCCCTATGTAAATTTCCGCCCTTTTTCGAATTCGATTTCGGCCGCTAATGTCACCGCTCGAAAATCAATTCGTCCACGTTGACGGCCTTATGGATCCGACACGAAAAGGTCCCCCGTGACGAGGAGAGAGATATTATTGTGACACGTCTCGGCAAAAGCGACAGCGCGACACCCGTTAACATTTTAAGCACGCTCTGATGGTCAAACAGGGTGAAATTCATTTTTCTTTCTCGATAAAGCGGGACGTGTCCCGGTGTTTATTATTTCCATGCCCGGACGGCCGCATCCGCACTAAAGCCCGGGTTTTCTGCACGTATAAGATGCCTTTCAGGTTGCCCCGTCGAGTAGCGAAAATTTCGCTTTGATATCTCAAGACCTTCGGAAGATAAATGAGTGTACATGTTTGTCCTCCAAGGAGGTGGAAATGTAATCACGACTATTACCGCCTTAGACTGCGAAACTTCCAGACATTCGTATATCACTCGGCTTTTTCATTTAAAAATTTTTTCATATATAACTCTCTCTTTCTCGTTCTCTCTCGTTGTCCTTTTCGTTCTCTCTCGTTGTCCTTTTTGTTCTCTCTCTCTCTCTCTTTCTCTCCTTCTCTCGCTCTCTTGCTCCCTTTTTTGCTTGAAAATTGCTAACGATTCGAGAGTTGAATCAGTATACATGTTTGTCCTCCAACGAGGTGGAAATGTAACCACGACTATTACTGCCTTAGACTGCGAAACTTGCAGACATTCGTATATCACTCGGCTTTTTCATTTAAAATTTTTTCATATATAACTCTCTCTTTCTCGTTCTCTCTCGTTGTCCTTTTCGTTCTCTCTCGTTGTCCTTTTTGTTCTCTCTCTCTCTCTCTTTCTCTCCTTCTCTCGCTCTCTTGCTCCCTTTTTTGCTTGAAAATTGCTAACGATTCGAGAGTTGAATCAGTATACATGTTTGACCTCCAAAGCATATTTAAACGTATTGACGTGTATCACTCCATTGAACTCGGTACTTCTGAAAATCACGGGGGGATCTCGATTCTTCTGCACTTTTTCCAATTCAATTTAGGCTTCTGAAGGATCTGTGACGGGTGTTTGTCGTCGATATCTCAGTTTTTCTAGATTGTCCGTCCAAAACCTGGTCGTGTAAGGCCTCACATTAAAGGAATTTTTCTGTACTAAATCTACACAGTGGGGCAATGTATTTTAAAATTAAACAACACATTTTATGGAAAGTTTAATTTCGCTTTTTGATCGAATGAAACAAATTAAAAAAATTGTTAATCATCTTAAATCGAAATTTCATACTAAAAAGGGTTAAGTATTACACAATTTCTAAACTTCAAAATAAATTATTTCTCCATCACGGTAAACTTCGATGGTAGAACCCAAACTCTACTCCTAACTCTATGGCTCTATGATACGCTCAAGCCCATCATCTTCTTGCTCATTGTCGGTCTCAATGAGGTTCATAGTGGACTCTACGCGCGTTGGAAAGCTGATTTGCAACCCATTGTAAAATAGGAATTGCACATAGAATAAAACCCCTATTGCCATTAACACCAAGGACATTATAACGAACATTATAATATCCGAGACTGTCAATGAGTCATCCTGTATATACGAATCAGTTAAGAACCGTTGATGTGACTTGACGACAGAAGTGTTCATACATACGAACGATCCAACCACGTTGTCCACGAGAACGCACTTGAAGTTGTCCTCGGCAAAGTCTCTGTCCATCTCCTTCTCAAGAGAACACGGCAACACATTGTCCTCCAATTTCAGGTAGGAGAGACTAGTTAAGTAAAGTCACGGGTTGTTAATTGAATCACTATAGTCAATCTGGTCTTTGTCTGTCTGTCAAACGCTCTTATCAATCTAACATTTATAAGGAAGAAAGTGGTATAGTGTAGCCCAGCAATCATATACCGTGCGACTCTAAATCGTGACGCCCCTGCTTATTTATTTTTTGGTCAATTATTATTTTTTTAATTGAAAAGCAACATTAAATAATTAATTAATTTAGGTATAATGCATCTCAAGCCATTAAATGAACATAAAAATAAAAGACAACACATTTTCATCAAAATGTACACTACCGTCGTCCAGAAGGACGAAATGTACATTATACATAACAACATGTGATCAAATTGGTAAGTACAAAATTAAACAAAACACTTAACCCACTACCAAAAAAGGAGATTCCGTTGTACACAATCACCTCTTCTTACATTCTCAAGCGACGTGAACCTCGTTTTACGGCCCGATCACAATTTCTCAGTAACACTTAATAGTGTTCAGCTTCTCCTAGTTCTTGAACCTAAGTTTCCTCAAAAGTAAGCGCCAGAGACTTGAAGTTGCGCACGCTGGAAACGTGTCCACACCAGAGGACATCTTACCCAAGCACATCCTCTGCTCTGACCTGAAAAGTACAAAGGCGTATGCGCGTTTTTTTTCAATGTCTTGTGGTACGAACTTATCCAGGTCGAATTTGACGGATTCAGGGTAGTGTCCTGGGTGGTGGTGAAGGTTCTAGAAACTGATCTCTAATATTAGTCCTTTGGGAAACTTGTAACCGTCTAAATTCCATTGATTCATTGGTTTCATTTGGTAAATCTATTTGAAGTCCCGTTGCAAAATCACTATCCTCCTCCAATTGTCGTTGAATCGGCGGTATAAGAGATTAGATAGAGCATCGGCACCTCGTCGATGATCATCTCCCTCTAGATCAACTAATTGAGATCTTTAGGCGTTATTCAGCGAGCGGGGTCATTAGGGAAAATGTTGTCCCGTTTTTTTCAACACGGTGCTAAAATCGGAGGTGTCGCAACTGAAGGCGAACGACACACCTTCAATAGGCTTTAAGTAGATATTTGAGCATTTTGCTAGAGTCGTCATGGCGTCGGTTATAGTGGTTACCATGGTTTCGAAACTCTTTAATATATTGAAGAAAACATTAAAAAAAATGGACTAGGCTAAGCGGTTTAACAGTTATTCGAGGTAATATTGTGTCCTCCAAAGGAGATGAAAATGTACTCTCGATTTGTTATTGGGATAATAGATCTTTAGTAGTTCAACAATTTTGTATATATTACTTGAGTTAAATCACGATAACCTTCCTGTAAGATGCAAATAAAAGGTGTTCCATCTGGTGGTCCTTTTTTGAACTATCAATTTTAGGTATGCCAGATTTACAAACTGTCATGTCCATGGCAGATGTGAACTGTCAAAAGTATGTCATTTGCAGATATGGTTTCGCTTACAACACAACAACGCATATTAGTTATCCAAATTCATTACGAAAATGGTCGTTCAAAAAAATATATCTTTCGCAAATTACGTGGAAGTTTCGGTCGACATGCAGGTCCAACTGAACGTGCTATTGGAAAAATTGTTGCTAATTTTGAAGAAACTGGTTCAGTGGAGGGTCGCAGAGCATACCAACATGTTCGTCCAGTTCGTAGTCGAGATGTTGTGGCCACAGTGAGTGAAAGTGTTCGTGGTCAACCATCAACATCGATCCGACATCGTTCCCAAGAATTAGGCCTCAGGCCAACAACATTATGGCGAATTTTGCATGTTGATCTTCATTTGCGTCCATACAAAATTCAATTAACACAAGAATTAAAGCCAGCTGACCACTTACACCGGGGCGTTTTTGTTAACTGGATGCTGGAAAGAATCGATGGATTTTCAGCAATAATCATCTTTTCCGACGAAGCACATTTTTATCTCTCTGGCCACGTTAATAAACAAAACTGGAGGTTATGGGGAGCTGAAAATCCTCATGAATATCATCAACAGCCTATGAATGCCGAAATAGTGACTGTGCGGTGTGGCCTATGGTCTGGCGGAGTTTTTTTTTTTGAAGATCGTGAAGAAGAAGCCGTAACTGTCAACGGAGATTGTTATCGTGGCGTGATATCGGAATTTTAATGGCCAGAAATTGATCGGATTGGTGCCACTGATCTTTGGTTTCAGCAGGACGGAGCAACAGCGCACACACATCTCGCCAAACAATCCACTTATTGCATGAAAAATTGCCGGACCGCATAACTTCGCGAAATTCGGACGTCAATCGGCCCCCGAGATCGCGCGATTTGACTCCATTGGACTTCTTCCTATGGGGTTTTCTGAAAAGTAAAGCGTATGCCAATGCTCCCCAAACAATTCAAGATATGAATATTCGAACCGAAATTACGGCCATGGACCCGTTAATTCTGCAAAAAGTCATTGAAAATTTTGATGTTCGGATGATGTCCTGTAAACGTGGCCATATGTGCGATGTCGTGTTCCATACATAAAATGGCAAAGAACAACCTACAAATTTCAATAAATTTTTTTTATTTTTCCTCTTAAAAAGTGCGTTTTCTTTCACAGTTAAAAAAGGACTAACAGATGGAACACCCTTTACATACCAATTTTCGGGCATGTTTGAGAGGAAATGTCTCAGCTTAAGGCCGAATAGGTTTTCTTTCTTAATATACCGCTAAACAACTGCAAGTTCCCTTCAAGTCCCAGTAGAGGACGAAAGTTCACTTGCTGCAAACTTGAAAGGTGCCGATTTCTCCTTAGATTTACTTATCGATGAGACTGTCCGTTTGCCAGTATCTCAGCAACATCTGAAGAAAAGACACCTTTTGTTTCCGTCCGAAATCGTCCACTACTAACGACCCTCGTTGTTCCTGCAGGAATTGTTCTTTTCCAGTTTCCAGGACGTGATTGTTAAAATTGTGGACGATGTCCTTGCATTCTTGACAATTTTTCCCAGTTCGGTGAGGCCGAAAACGAAGTAATTGGCATAGACAATGTCGAAGGATCGCTTGTACAGGACGCAGGCGTATCTGAAAATTACATCAGGCCTCTCATCGTAGTTTACAATACATTTAACCTTCACGGCAGTTTCTTCGACGAAATTAATAGGTACGTCGAAACCTCCGAAACGTCCACGTAATGGTGCTAATGTGTAGGGACACTTTGGTTAAGATGTCAATAATCTCGAAATGTCCCTTTTCGTGGAAATGCCCTAAGCAATTTGCCAACGGCTTCCTCTTTTCGATGAAAACCTCACCGCATAAATCAAGGGTGTTAAAATGAGACGAGGGTGTAATTATTCGACGATGCGCTTGTCATTTAAGTCTTAAAGACTTTGTGTCGGGTGAAAAAGCGCACGACATACCTTCATGATCACCATTGCCTAATACGAACCGCCCGCCTTCAAGCTCCCCTTTCCCGGCACCTCTAAAATAAGCTCTCGCCGGCGGTGCGGGAATTTGGCAAAATAAAGTGAAATAAAATGGAAATGTACATTAATGTACATTAATGTACATTAAGGGTTAGCATGTATTTTGGAGGTAATTAAGTGTTTTTTAACACTCAGTTTGTGCTTTAAAGGTTATTGTGTACTTGCGGGTTCACGTGTACATCAAAACTTACCTGATCCGCGATTACGTGTGCAAATGCTGATGATCTGCTTGCTGCTGTGCGACTATGAAAAATTTGAACTAGCCGTGCTCATGCTTCGCCATGTGGAATTCGAACAATGCTATAAATAAGGATCGGGAATGGGCATAAATCTACTTTTATGCTTTTTTACTGAGCTAGAAATTATTGAATATTTTGCTTTAGGACGACCACAATAGAGGCATATGGATAAAGTCTAATCGTATTATTCTGATTTCTCGGGATGTAGTCGATCATCGTCCACCTCCCGTTGTGAGTTATGGCAAAGGGAAAAAATACCTCAACGAGCAATCAAGACGAGAGCTATGTAAAAAACACTCCAATCCAAGCTTAGGATAATCCCTAACTGGGCAACGACAACTATATGTAGCTTAAATGATCAAACCTTTTTGGTCCATTGATTGTGGATCGTTTCACTGGACACTGCACTATCACTGGTTGTCTCCCCCTGTTGCACTAACTGAACTGTCTGGAACGTTGAAACTTCAAACCATCAAACTTCACACTGAAGATCTCTATAGCGTTCGCCCACTTCCAATTTTTCAGGATGTTCAGATGATTTTTCACTTTACGGGTAGGTTTTCACAATCACCATTTAATGTGAAGGGTATTGGGTGCTATCCTCATATCATCTCGCGTCGCTCAGTGGTGAATATCTACCAGGTATGAAATGAGCACTATTTTGTGAAAATAAAACATCAATTTTAACAAGGAAAGAAAAAAAAAATTAATTCAAAATGTTGACCATTGCTTTCCACACATTTTGACCATCTTTCTGGCAATTCATGGATACCACGCCAATAGAAATGTGCCTCTTTGGCATCAAACCAATTAGACACCCAATTTTTTACTTTTTAGTAGGAATCGAAGTGCTGCTCAGCCAGTGCGCGTCCCATCGATGAAGACAAATGGTAGTCCGAAGGAGCCAAGTCTGGCGAATACGGCGGACGGGGTAGCAAAGTGTTTTGATGGTATCCTGAACCGGTGTTGCCTTGTGCGCAGGTGCGTTGTCATGGAGCAAAATTACCTTCCCGTGTCTTCTGGCCGGTTCTGATCGTTTTTCGATCAATGCATTGTTTAAATTAATCAATTGTTGTCGGTAGCGAACAGTATTAACGGTTTCCCCAGGTTCTAAAAGCTCGTGGTGCACCGCACCTTTTTGATCCCACCAAACGCACAGCATTGCCCTCTTGCCGAATCGATCAGGTTTTGCAGATCATGGTTGTCCCGAATCGACCCACGATTTTTTCCGTTTAGGATTTTGAAAATTTTCCATCTCCAGTAACAATTCGATGCAAAACTGATTTTCTTTCATTCAATTCAGCTTTTAAACGATCAGAAATTGTTCGTTGTACATCATTTAACATTTCTGCCATTTGCTTTTGACTTAAAGCGTCATCTTCATCCAATATCGATTGCAGTTCGACGTCTTCGGACTCTTTTGGTGGTCTGCCACGTTCTTCATTTTGCACATCAAAATTGTTATCTCTGAATCGTTGAAATCATCTTTTGCACGTTGCTTCTGATGAAGCATGATCACCATGTGCCTCGACAAGCATTCGATGCGACTCTGCAGCACTTTTCTTCGAATGAAAGCAAGAAATTAGTGCTTGCCGCAAATCATCATTTTGTGGTATAAAATTCGTCATTTTTGGCACGATGAAATAATATATTGTTATTTGTTCATGGACCTGATTGGTACTAAATATGTTTGTCAGGTTGCATACCAACCAAGCAAACCAAAGAAATGGTTTGTTTACAACAAATGCCCTATATGGAGACATTTATATCCTGACGCTCACTTCATACCAGAATACCCGGTATGTGGACTATGTCACAAGGAGTAAAGTGAAAATCGCCTGTTGGTGATGGTTTCTATTCGTTTACGTTAACAACTATAACAAGGAGATAACAAGTGGTGATAATAATTATTCCCGAAGGGTCTTTAGCGCACCCGTCTTGGTCTCGTGTCAGAGTGTTCTGCTCTCTTTTTATATCACCATTGTCCATCTCCCTGGTCCTTGGTCACCTGCATAGCATGTGCCGCACACACGTTTTCCATTCTGTGTCCACTTACGCAAGGCACAAATTTGCCCATGTGTTTGTTTTGGACAAAGGTCATTCTTTTCCCTTTGCCATAACTCACAACGGGAGGTGGACGATGATTGACCACATCCCGAGAAATCGGAACACGTATTACCCAGGGCTCTAAGAGGACTGCTTTTCACCCTCCCGCGAACCTCTATAAATAGCGGCAAATGTAAAAAAAATCATGTTACATGTTGCTATTCTAGGTTAGATGGTATCACTGTTTTTTTACCGCACCTGCATTGTTGACGTACTTAAACAAGGTACTTGAGTCAAGACCAGGCACTTAATTGTTGGATTTTAGTAGTCATTTAGATGACCCGAAAGGAAAACGCATGCGTGCTTGGGACCTACTTTGAGTTTTTTTGTCAATTTTTGCCGAAATAATATGGACCGGCGCATTCGGACGTAGATTTGCTACAACGACATAAAAGTGGTCATTCACGACCTCCCCTAAAGAACTTAAACGTAGTTCCCCTACCATTTAAGGAATCGCCTCCTACTTCCAGGCACTAGGTCCCTCCCATGACGTCGGCATACGGTTTTCTTCAACTGAGTAAAATTAATCTGGTTATCTACACACTTGAACCTGCATAGTGATCTTCGTGAACGTTTCCACATCAGAAGAAGCTAAATCAAGAGGTGATTCCAGACGCTTATGTGTCCGATTCAGTATCTATTAGTTAACAATAAACAAATGTTTCGAGATAAAACAAATCTATTGTTGTTATCCACCAGGTGTACGCGTTATGAAATCGCTTCTTAATTTAAGTGTTCACAGCTGGTACTCGATAAAAAAAAAGATGTTGTAATAGAAAAATCATCTGTAGGTTTTTGAGTTGTTTGTGCGTTATTTTTGCTGTTCGATTAACGTTGAAACTCGACGCTTCCTTTACTTATCTCAGACTTGTTGTTTGCGGGGGGGGGGGGGGGGGTCGTAAATTTAGTTGCTCGCACTGATACATTCACCTTTACGGTCTTTAAATGCAAAAAATTAGCAACATTTCGTGATTCGTAGATTTAGTCGTCTTCGAAATTTTCAAAAAATGACTTAGTCGTAGTCATTTCGAAAATTGTTTATTACTTACAAATCTACTATACATAAATCACTAAAGTCCTGGTCAGATCTTGTGTACAAACATTAACCTAAAAAATGCACCTATTTACACGACAAAAAAATGTATAAATCAGCCGGTTCTCCTCGACCTCCGCGACTCAAGAGCAATGTGCAGCCCGTTCTGAGGCCTCAGCACTATCTCTACAAAATACTTCAGATCCTCAGGCTTCTCCAAACATTTAACGTGATACTGTCTCAAAATGTAGCTCAGGATCATTTTCACGTTGCGCATTGCGAATTTCTGACCTGAAAAGGTGGATTACAGGCAAATTGTACAAATGACATTACTACGGCTCATGGGAGGTAATTTTAGACACCGAAGAACGCTACTTGCAACAGAAGCTTTCGATGTACCAAAGCTGTTCGTAGCGTTCAGAACGTCGTTGTGTTGAAGTGAAGGTGAGAGAGACGAAGTGATGGTTATTGTGTGCAAAAGAGAGTAGAGGCAGCTTTTCCAATTCAAACGAACACTGTGTGCGTTAGAAGGTGTATGCAGGCACGAAGAAGGTTTTCGATGTCTACAAAGGTTAATATGTACCAACTTACCTAGACAATTCCTAGCTCCAGCGCTAAAGGGCACGTAAGCATATGGATGACGTTGCGCGCAAATTTCCGGAAGAAATCTGTCGGGATCGAACTTATACGGGTCCGGGTAATGGGCCGGATCGTGGTGGAGGTCATTCAGGCTGATCCCTACGTTTATTCCCTTGGGCAAAGTGATACCGGCCACCTCCAAATCGCTTTGCAGTTCTCGGTAAATCGAGGGCACGAAGTTGTAGCAGCGCAGCACCTCCTTGATGACGCGGTCCAGGTACTCCATTCGGGAAATGTCCTGCAGGGTCACCTTTCTGCCGGGATCACCAGCGAAGATTTCATCTAGCTCTTCTTGGACGTGCTTCTGTTGAGGTTTTGATTGGAAGCGATGCGTATTTGGAAAATTCAAGGTGGACTTACTTGGATTTGTGCGTTATTGCCTAAAGCGAGGAGTGCGTAGGTAACTGTGGCAGTTGTGGTATCCAAGCCCTGCACGGATTGGAAAGGTTAAAATATACAGTAGAAGTTAAGGATTGTTCGGAGAGATTGGTGACGGTTTGGTGCTATCAGATGTGTGCTACAAAACTGAAATTTGTGTTTTCTCACATTTGATATCTTGAGAAGGTTCAAATGTACATTCTAGAAATTCACGGATCTGCTGCGACGGGGGCTTGCCATAAAATATATTTCTGTAGGAGATATTTCTTCTCGATAATTATATAAAATAAATATTTTTCATGTAAATAGGTACTTTATGTACACCCACAAATTTGAGCAAATTGAGAAAAGTAGAGCTTGAATAGCTAATTTTAACCGAATGAAAAGCAACGCTCTATAGTTCGAGCCCTAAAAGATATTTAAGGTTGCATTTCAGCGTTTGTGGAGGTCGATTTTTATTCTCGAATATCTTTTAAGTGAGAGACACAAGAGAGGTGTGATTTTTTAAATATTTCTCCCTGCAATGTACCCGCATCGAACATGAAGCTGCTGACGTCTTCCATGACCTCAAGGAGGTGGCTTTGTACGTTAATTACTTTGCCAAAACTAATTTAGATGCAGGTTTAATTGTTTAATTAAACCCAGCTGAAAGCACTTCTCCACAGTTAAATATCTTAGAGATATCTAAGGTTACATTCCACTCTCCTTGAAGGTTGATATGTAACTTTGAATATCCCCTCAATGATTCAAACTAGAACATTGTGAATTTTTTCCTTTTAATACTTCAATGACCAGTTACTTACACCGAACATGAAGGTGCTGACCTCGTCCTGGATCTCTTTCTTGCTGAGCCGATGTTCATTCTGGTATCTCAGAAGAAGGTCCAAAAAAGAGGTTTTCTTGTGGCTACCTATGTCGTCTTCTTTCAGGAATTTCGTCTTCTCTTTGTTTTCGTGCAGTCGCCTTTTTCTCTCCTGGATGATCTCATTGTTGAACTGTTGTATAGTATTAACGCACCTTGCCGACTCGCGGCCTAAAGCAGTCCACCTGAAGGTAAAGTTGTTGCGGTAGAGAGGATTTGCCATGCGCTTGAAGAATATGGCGGAAAAGCTGCAATTGAAGGATCGAGTTTACTTTCACGTCGGAGAAAGGGTTTGTCTGTGCTTACTCAATGATCGCTTGAGCATACTCCATGCCTCTGGGATCATTGCCGCTGAGATAGTTGAGCTCCACTCCCATCGCAGATTCTGGAAATTATTCCTCGTGAAGATTGACATCGAGAGGAGGAATCGCCGACTTACCTGCAATAATGTCCAGAGAAATCTTCGTCAAGCACGTGGTTACGTTAAAGTAACCTTGTCCTTCATATTTCTCTAGGTATTTGGAGAATTGTTCGGCTTTTTCGGTGAATATTTCGACATAAGAGTCGAGGACTTTGAAGTGGAACGATGGACTGATTATTTTACGGTGGTGCTGCCATGTAGGACCTAAAATTGGGGGGAATTCTGAGGAACAGGTTTTGACACGAGTATTACTATCTTGAAAGTAGGTTGAATATTCACAAGTTTTAGTGGACGGAGGGCGATGTTACTGACATATCAATGTAGCATCTACATAGTTCAAGCTACCAATCGTCGAGAACGTAGCAGCCCCCGTTGACGAGCTTTTTATATTCGTACTTAAACGGAGGGTCACACGTAGACAATAATCTCCTTGTACTCACCGCTCCCAGAAATGAGTCCGTTTCCCAGCCAAGGAGTAAGCATTTGGTAAAACTGCCCTTTATGGTTGGCGCAGCTATTCTTGAATATTGTTTGCGCATGTTCCGGTTTATACACGCAAACCATTGGTAGATTTCCCATCCATTGCCGGTATATTGGGCCGAACTTCTTGTGCCTGTTCAATAAATAATCGGCGAGATCCTCCCTACGGCTCTTGAGGGAGATCCACATAGTACCGATCACCGGATATTTCTTCTCGCCGGGAAGGTGGTCGATGTACCGGGAAAAGTGCTGATGGTTGATGTAGATCTTTAGGATGGGCAGCAGAAGAAGGACCACCAAAAGGAGTAGAATCAGCAGCATTTTCGTTCGGTTTGAAGATTTCACACTGAGCTACGGTATGCAAAGACGGAACTATTTATTGTTTCTCCCTCGGCAGCTTGCAACACTGACATGAGTGGTACTTAAAACGTGAAAATGAATTTTTTTGTTTGCTGATACGATCGAAATATAATCTCATTTCAGATGCGTTTCGGTGGACTCTTGAGATTGGGAAATTTACTCAAGGATAGTACCGCCGTACTGGCCCCAACTTTAGGAGTAGGTACGACTTTCGTTTTCGAACTACGTGGTTTTCGGCATGACAAGATCTTCGGACCATTTTTGGGGAGCGTCACTCAGATGCCGGTTCGGCGTCACCGCATTAATCGAACGGCATCGCCAGAATATGTTCAAACGATTACATCGAGCTTGACAAGCCAGCATTCAGATGGTATTCCCGTACTACCACCACGGTTCGTAATTATCCTCACCGCCTATGCGAACTTGGTTCCAAGGTGGTGCCATTCGGTAATTCCTCCAGTGCTACCCTATCGACGTAACCTACCCCTCCTCGCGGCAGTTTCGAACAAGCACCGGGGATTCGAATTAAAATGGTTATCGATGACAATATTTCAGATCTGCACGGTACTTGATTCAAACCTGAGTGATATTCTCAGATGTGCACTGATTGTTTCGTCAATTTACTACGTCATCAGGATATCATATGAATCCAGATGGTTTTCAACAGGTGTTCGGAAATTGGATAAGCTCAAGTTTATCTGCAGGATGAGTAAATATAAACAAGTCGCCCTTGACATCACTGCACTCAAAAGAGTAGATTTCCTAGAATTATGACTCGATCTATTTCCTGTTTGGTAGAAGCGTTTTTTTCCGTTTTTATTTATTATGTGGAAACGTACAAACCGGCCACCATTTCATTTTTTATAAACAAACCGTCCTCTTCCGAGAGCTGCCCTTCCCTCTAGTAAGGGTCTACCTTATTCCGAGCAACCCTATGTGTTACTTGACTGCCCTTCCAGCGATTTGATCACGGGTATAAAGAAGTTGCTGTTTTTAAGGTGATTTGCACTAGTTCTCGACTTTTTAATTCTGCACTAACGTAATCCTGAAACAGAATAAATATACAGAGCGGTCCGTTTCGACCAGCCCACCTGAAACATCTCGAATGGAATTTTTTCCTTCGCAAAACCCCGAGATAAGTCAATTTCACTTTTAATGGGGACATTTTTAGATCATAAATTCGTAGGTGTAGGGTCATCCCCCTAAAGGGGGTGGCAACCTTTTCAAGAACCTTAAACGGTACAGGGGGTCAAGCGGCACATCAAATCAGAGGTGTTTAAATTCCCTTTAAAATTTACTAAAATGTTTTTGCTCCGCCTTTAAACATTGTAAAAAAGACTTTTTTTAAACGTCGGTGAAATAAATAAAAAAAAAAATTAAATAATGTTTTGTTTAATTATGTGTTGAAACTGTGACCGATTCATTTCCGTACAATAATAAAGTCTTTGTCCAACCTCTTCCCAAACATTTTGCAGCGTTTCGGGGGTTATTTCACCACATGCTATCGCCGTTAGGTGGCGAAGATTTCCGATTTCCGTTTTGTAAGTAAAAATTTTAAACTCACCGCGCAAGAAAAAATCCAGCGGTGCTAAATCCGGTGATCTTGGGGGCCATTTGACGAAACCTCTTCTACCAATCTAGTGCTCGGGAAAATGTTGATCCCGAAAGTTGCGCACAGGAACTGCATAGTGTGGTGGCCATCCTCTTGAAAAAATACGCTACTCTCTTGGATTTCGTCGTCGTTTTCAAGGATATCCGCAATATGGGGGTACTTGAAGCAGGTCGAGGTAAAACTCACACGTCAGGTTTCCAAATGGAAAAAAGGGCCCAACAATACAATTTCCCAAAATCCCAGCCCACACATTAAATTTTTCTGGATACTGCGAATGCTGTTCTTTCGTAATTCTAGCATTCGCATCGCTCCAATATCTGCAATTGTGTCTGTTGACAAAACCATTCAGAAAGGAGGTGCGTTCGTCAGAAAAATATGTAAAATATAAAAAAATGGGACTGATTAAAATGCTTTACACTAATCGCCTTGCAAAATTGCATACAGAGGTCTGAATCACCTTCATTGAGCTCATGAATGAGACGTATCTTATAGGGATGGAAGTAATGCTTTTTCGAGATACTCTGAATACTGCTACGCGAAATACCTGATGTTGCTTCTAATTCTCGAATGCTTGAAATAAACCTTTCTTGATTTACATGATCCAGTTCAATGTGTCTCAAAATTACAGCCTCGTTGGTAACGGTGTGTCGCCTTTCATGTTTTTGTTAGTAACAGATCCAGTCTCCATGAATTTAGATATTAAATTCGTCACGCAGGGATGGCTCAGGTACTTACCGGGACGATTTCCAGTAAAAATTCTTGCAGTTTCTCGGGCTATTTCATAGTTCTTGAAACAGACTGTGACAATTTCAATCTTTCCCACAGTGGTGTAAACAATGATGCTTTGAATCGTCAGATAAACTGATGAATTTCGCGGTACAATTCTGATTATTGTAAAAACTACCCGTTCAATGCTAACAATACTCATTACCTTGTCTTAAGAATTCAATGACAAACATAATTTTTTGTAATATTGATGAGTTTATTTCTATTAAGTTCTGGTCATTTTTTTTTCTATTTATTTCACTGACGTTTTAAAACGGTTTTTTTTTACAATATTTCATTGCAGCATACTTGCAAAGAGAACTTAAATACCTTTGATTTGATGCGCCACTTGACCCCCCCTGCCATTTAAGATTCTCGAAGGGGTTGCCACCCCGTTTAGGGGATGACTTTACACCACCTACGAAGTTATGATCCAAAAATGTCTTCCTTAGAAGGAAACTTGACGCGTCTCGGGGTTTTTCAATGAAAAAATCCAATCAGGATATTTCGGGTAGACTAGTTTAAATGGGCCATCCCATATAGGTCTTATTGGTCTTTGGCTCAGTTGGCAATTCGTTCATTTGTTCCATTTTCACGACATACATACAGTCACTCAAAAAAGTATCCGTACAGCCGGGAAAAAAATCTGTGAACCGTAACTTTTGACTGATTTTGTTCAAATTTTGTATAATGAAAATTCAAACCGAAACTCAATTTGCGTAATTGAGCAACTTTTGAAAATTTAACTTTTAGAGTGCTTTCCAGCGTTAAAAAAAAATGTTTTGAAAACTTCTTGTGCGGTGGAAATTTTTCAATGTCGTTTTAACATTCTTGCAGAGAGGATTTTTCTTCATATATCCTGAAAATTTGATCAAAATCGAACCGCAAATAAGGGAGTTGCAGCTTTTTAAAGTCCTCAAAAAATGTCAAAGTTTCGTCATTTTGCGCGAAAATCGTCACTCTTTGGCGTTTTTGAAAAGACAAAACACAAACTGAGTTTTTTTTTTTTTTTTTTTTTTTTTTTTTTTTTTTGAGGGAAACGTTGGCATGGATACATATAATAGTGTAAACTTGGGCAGAAAGACCTAACGGTCGATAGCCTTTTTCCTAGGAAATAAAGATTGTTATTATTATTATTATTATTATTTATTATCAAAGTGCGTCCAACCTTGTTTTTAATTGTATATTTTGTGACGTAACGCACACGTACATAGGGTCATCCAGAAAGTGGATGAATGTATTAAAATTTTTTTTTAAGAAACTCCATGTATATTATGACGTTTTTGATTTCTGTGAGGAATCCCAAACTTTATGTAACATACCCATGTCTGAATTCAACACTTTTCGAAAAAAAATAACGAAAAAATACTTTTTAAATACTCGCAAAACACCAATATAAACTGCTATAATCAAATGTATTAAAAATTATTCAAATTGGGCCCCGTTGACCTCTTGAGAGTGAGGAGGACTCAATTCTTTCTCCAGAACGTTTTTTTTTTACATTTTAGGAGGCATTTTTTTAGTTTCTTGAGTAATTTTTTTTAATCTTCGATATTGTTGGGGCCATTTAAATGCGCTCTATTTTTTCAGATAATCCCCTGAAAAAAGTTCATAGGAGTGAGGTCAGAGGATTTAGCTAACCACCCCAATTGCCATATTGCATAAATATTTCAATAACTGCCGATTTGGAGATGTTACGTGAAATATATTCAGAACATTTCAGTAGAACTCAAAAACCTCGTGACATGCATGGGGTCCAATAAGAAAAAAATCTAAGAGTAGATTTATCTGCTACATGGGCAACCCTGTATACACATTTGCTACGTCCAAAAATGCACGAGTAAAGACGATATTTGACGCGTTCCAATTATAACGAAGAGCATTTCTTTCAATTTTTAACGAATTTATGCAGAACTTTCGATCCTTTGTGTATATTTAACGCATATAAATTTATACATGTTATTTATAGACAGCCATCACTTTTTGCACACTTTCAGATGGTTTTATGGAGAAAATCCTCTTTCCCGTCTTTTGATCTATATGATGTGGTCTGAATTAAGAGGGGCTCCCTTGTGAGTTTTCTTTTTCGAAAGGGGAGGGAGTTATGGGAATTTTCCTAAGGACGGCGACGTATTTATATTCTTTAAGTGTAAAAACTTTACAACGCGTAAAAGCTATCGAACCAGCTTGTCAAATTAAGGGTTGTTTTGCTCGTCGCTGATCACGAACCAGTTTTTAAAATGGGCGACCCACTTCTGCAATAGTTTTGCTGATCATTTTCACCTTCAGACTTATTCGGGCGTTTTCCGGGCTCTCGCGATCGTCATAAATATGTTTCTAAATGAGCTGTCGACTTGTACGACATCGACAGTGCCGAAACGATGCCATTTCTACTGCTTTTCTAGCTGATCCGGCGTTCCTTCACTTTGCTTACATTCCCAGGCAATTGCGCTGGGACTGTAACATTCCCTGCCATCCTTCTTCGTCAACGACATCCTCTTTTCCACCCCCTTCCGCGGCTCGTACACACACACACACACACACACACACACACACATGCACACACACATGCACACACACACCCCCAATAAAGCACGCGGAATTGCAACGACGACGTAAATTCGCTCGTTTCACGGTGATTTAGGGTCGGCCTGCACTTAAGCGTCTTATTTACGTCGTCGTTAACTCGCTGCGACGGGCCGAAAGCGTGTTAGGGGGCCGCAAGATCGGAGAGGTCACCAGAAGGTTGATCGACGCGGATGGAAACAATCGTAAATTCCATTAAAAAGTCTCGCCCTTAATTAAATTCGGAACGATTAAACCCTTTTACGTCACGCGACACCTCACGTCATTCCGGAAGGAAAAGATATAAGACGGGGTGAAATTAACGCGATAACGAACACCCGAAAGCTTCGCTCCCAGGGCGCCGAGGGTGTGAGTCCGTGTCGAACAGGAGCCGAATTAATTCCGACGGGACAATCGTAGCCTCTTGCCTTGCAACATCGGTCGAAAAACACCGGGGGGTACTGTCCTCCTCTGCGCTGTGTGAGCTTAAGGGCACGTGTCGGCGACCTAACCAAACAGAACGGACGTAATTGCCTCTGGGGAATTTCCCTGGGGAGACAGGGCTGTTTGGGGCCGCCGTAGGTGCCTGCTGTGAATCGGAATGTCCGGCCAATTAGGCTCTTTCACGGTGCGTATTGGGCCCTTAAGGGGTGACGGTGCCTTGTTAACTGCGAACTTTTTCTCTAAAGAGCTGACACACTTTCATGTAGACTAAAACGCACCTCGACGACTCGGTCCAGTTTCGACACGTTCAATGGCGTAAAATAAAATTCTTAGTGTGGGGCGATATTCGTAAATTTTTTAATAAAAGTTGCTAACTCGCTTTTAGACCTTTTGAGCCACCTCTTATCTCGACGAGAGGTCAGATATCGCTCGAGATACTCAGCACTAATAGTAAACGATAAAAAATGTTTCTGGAGGTCGGTCATGTACAGTTCTCAAGTGGTGCTCCAGTTCCCCAAACAACATTTTCTATTATATCGTGAGATAAATAATATTGGCTCGATTCGAAAAAAAGTAATTAATTAACGAGCATTCTTGTCGTCTGAGGAGCGTTCTATGATCAAGAATGATGAGTTTTAATAACGATCACCACCCCACAATGTCCCCGCGACAGACGAGACCCATGAATTTTTGATGTCCCTCACATCACAGACGGAGAATAAGGGATCGTCGGAACGTCACGCGCGAAGAAGAAATATGGTGCAGTAACTAATGGATTGTCGTGGCCCAAAAAAGGGCGGTTATTTATACAGTTGGATTCCGAAAAGGCGAATTGAGTCAGGGAGATGTGGATTGGTCCCAAAGCCTCAGTAACTTGTTGGCAATTTTCGGAAAAACTTGTATGAATCCTGCAGTACGTTGAAACGACAAGAATGTATAAAGAGTGCGACGTTATGGGAAACGGGGCTGCAGTTTATACGATGAAATTTGCGAAATTAGCATTTAGGAGCCTCGTGGGGTTGCTATAAATACAGGGTTGCTATAAATACAGGGTTGCTATAAATACAGGGTTGCTCATTGGCGCGTCAAAGTGCGATATTTCAGTAAATATGAGTTTGGGAATTAAGTGTTTCGCATCAAAGCTAATATCCATCAAGAGGTACGTATTTTAAAACTACGATCAAACGTACAGGGTTTGTCATAAAACTGTGCTAGGACCAAATTAGGTTTTTTTTTCCAAAAAAAACCTCCCTAATTTTTTCGTCATTTCTAATTCCTCGTCAAATTTCGAGTTTAGTTCATGTAAAACGTCTTATACAAAAAAAAAAATAAATCCGTCACCGAGTTATTCGGGAAAGTTGGAAAATTTTCATAAGTCTCACGGAAATCGGCGCTCCACCTTAGCAGCTTCGAATTTCCGAATTGGCCTTACAGGGCCCCACGGGAGCCTAATGAGCCGTGTTTTGACATATCGTAATTGAAAAAAAGTTTTTCACAACCTCCGAAATAGACCTCCCAAATTGCGCCATTTCGAACCTTCGTAATTTGCTTATTTCAAATGAAATGCCCCAATTTTCCCGATCGCATTCAAAATCTAAAAACCTTTTGCCAACATTATTCCATCCTTAAATACAGCTATTTTTAAGCTACCGAAAATAGTCCTTTTTGAATTTTGCAAAAGTCGCACCGGCGACTTCACCATTGACAAACATTGACAACTGTCAAAACGACGTTCAATGGCATTTTGACATTTTCCCTGACTATCGATAACCGCATTGTTATTGTATTTTCGTTATCGCACGTTAATTTAACACATTCTGCGTGAATATTATCTATTTAATTAATAAGTAAATTGAGTCTTTCTGGTAAGACGCCGACAGTGTGCCGATCGAAACGGGCGCAATTCAAAAATTTGTTGTGAATACTTCATTTGCATAAATCTGAAATATTTTCTTAGAGTTTTACCCGTTTTTGGATTCTGAACACGACGCCGTTGAGAAAACTGGGCCATTCCATTTGAAGTAAGCAAGTTATTGAGGTTTGAAGTCACGCAATTTCAGAGATCCATTTCGGGGGTCGTGGAAACGTGTTTTAAATTAAAACACGCGAAAATGTAGCTTGTTTGGCTCCCTTGATGACCCATAAGACCGATTCCGGAATTCGCAGCAATTAGGATGTAGTACCGATCACCGTGAGACCTTGCGGCTGTAGCAATTTTCGAAATTACCCGAGTAACTTGGAAACGGTCAATTTTTGACATAAGCTCTTTTGCCTTAAACTTTGAGATACATTCGAAATTGGCACAAAAAAATGGGAACGAGAGGAGTAGTCCGCTTGCTTGTAGTGCTAAAATATTTTTATGTCCGTTTGAAAATAATTTAAAAATAAATAAAAAACTTTGATATGAAACATTTCTTTCTAAAACTCATATTTACTGCCGTATCGCACTTTGACATAATCAGTAATTCTGGATAAATGGGACAAACAAATATCTCGAAATCAAAAAAACCTACAAAAAAATTTTCGAAAAATTCTCTTTTATTTTCGGCGGCTGAATTTCTTACGATACCAATTGTTTTTACAAAGTTATCTTCACTTGTTTTTTGGAGTCAAATTCGTTTTTGCAAATGGAACATGCACTTTTTTGAAAATTCGAATCCTTAATTGACAGTAAAAATGTCTTTACAATATTTTTCGCCGAAAGTGATAAAATCCATAATGGCACTAGGTGCAAAATAAACGCTTTATTAAACTTTATTAAGGTATTTGAATAATTGTTGCGTAATGAGTTCATTTTAATACAAAAGAAATTAGCCCAACAAATATTATAAATAGTGCCCTTGCTCCTCAAGATACCGGCCAATTCTCTTTTGAACTGGTCGTATGGTATTTTTTAGAATTTCAGGTATCGTGTTGCGACAAGTGCGCATAACATAGGCGTAGCATAAAAGTAAATTTTAGTTTATTAATATCGAGAACTTCTTGATGCAAATATTACGAGAAGTATGACGAAACCAAATGTGTATCTTCGAGCCTAAAATTTGGATTGGAAACTAGATTTTTTTGCTTTAACGAAAATTTTACGAAATCTAACGTGCGCCACTGCCGCGATAAGAGTTCATTTTATATTTAGTATCATAAATGATTTTTGCCATATTCAGCAAAAAACGTTTCGTGGAAAAACATTTTTACCCGCAGCAAAGAATTCAAATCGCCAAAAACAATCGGATTCTCCGTTCGAAACGACAAAATTGACCTCAAAAGACAGGTGAAGGTGACCTTGGGAGCAACATTTACGGTATAAATAGTTGAGCCCCCGATAATCAAAAGAACTCTAGTCCAACATGTTTTTTGTAGATCTTTTCGACTTCAAAATGTTGCCCCATTTATCTAAAATCACTCGGTATTTACCCTACTTACATACAGGGTGATTCAAAATTGTGAATGTATTTTCTAGGTCAAAATAAAACTGTTCTTTCCTATAAACACGTGTCCTTAAATAGATTCCTTTGGAGCTCGAGTCGTCGAAATTTGGCCGAAAAAAATGGATCATCCCAGATTGTGATCATAGCCACCGATCAAATTTCACGAAAATTTCCTCGTTTTTTAGCCGTTTCATTCATTTTGTATTCCAAAAATGATGTAAACCTAATTTTAAAAGGGTCGAAAAGGGGATCTACACTTTGCCTAGCTCACATTTTCATGTGGACACAGAGAAACACTAAATTTAACTGTCATAATCTAGTAATCCGTAAAAAATCAAAAATTTTAATGTCTGTGCAGTTCTGATACAACTAACCGTTTGTAAGGAAACCGTTGTTAAACGAAACGGTAGTCAAGTTGACAAACTAAAAAACTTGGTGCGCTGTGACTGCTGCGACTCCTTAAAAGTTCCTTGTTTCCATTTTTGGATTCGTTTTTCGCTTTTAAAAAATAAATTAGCTCCATTGTTTATAACAAGTGCTGGAAATGCCCTCCTCCAGCTGCGATACACCCCGCCACTCTTCTCCGCATAAATTGTCGTGCACGTTCTAAAATTCTAGGAGTGTTCCTTGCAGATAGAAAGGCATTAATGAGGCGTTGACGAAGAACTTGATCCGAAGGCACTGGCCTCGCATCGTAAACTGAGCATTTTAGATATTCCAAAGAAACAAATCCAGTGGGGTGTAATCCGGAGAGCGCGGGGGCCAAGCTATTAGGACCGCTCTTATTTGGAAACGACAAATTTAAATGATGGCGCACTGCCGTACGGAAATGAGGGGAGGTACCATCGTGCATAAAACACATTTGTCGACGGATGTTTAAAGGCGCATTGTCTGATATACAGGGCGTTGCAGAAAATCTAGGTATGTGTCACCGCTTAAAGTTTGTGGAAAAAAAAAGGATCAATCAGTTCAACTCCAACAATTTTTCCCCGTTGGTTCAGGCTGAATCGTTCCTGATAGCGGGATTGTCTTGTCTGATGCGGATTTCTCAGTCGTCGGACGTGTAAATTGTGATAATTAAAAACGCCGTCGTGCGTAAATTGAGCTTTGTCGGTGAAAAGGATCCGGGGTGAAAAAATTTAATCCCTCGCGCACGTCGGACATACCCAGCTTGCGAACTGAAAGCGCTGCAGGAAATTTTGAGAAAGCACACTTTGAACGCGTCGGATACGAAATGGATATAAATTTGCTTTCTTACAAAACACGCCACAGAGCCAACCGAGAAACCTTCAATTTCCGTGCTTTTGCATGGTGCTTAAACTACGGTTCTCTTCGATAATGTCCAAAATTTGTGTCTCTGTCACTAAGTTGCGAGTTTCTCGAGGTCTGCCAACATTATTCCTTGGAGTTTGAAATCTGCTATATTCCTGCAGGTGGCGATAAGGATTCGTGAAAGTTCAGCAATTGGAGAGTCGGCGGTTAGGATATCTCAGTGTATAGAATCTTCGAGTTTCAACTGCTCCGCCATTGGCCAGACCATAAACGTAATGTACGTCAGCGAGAGGTTCACGTGCACGTCCATTTCCTATTTTAATATTTGAAAAAAGAGAAAACAAGCCACGCTAACGAGTTGACGCTTTCGAGAAACGAAAAGCAGAGAGAAAAGTTTTAACTGAATCAAAGCGTTAACAATAATTGCAAACACTGAAAGAGAAAACGAGGAACGTCAAAACAGAGAATAAATGCGAGGAAGTCGCAGTCCACCAACACTCGTTCCACAACGATTTTCTCGCACAGGGTTAGTCGAATCGAAAAAACGTCAGAAATAAAAAATTTTGATTTTTCGATGATGACGCTCAAATTTTGAGTTTCTCGGTGGAAGTATAAAATGTGGGCTACGCACAGTGCCGACCCCATTTCGATCCTTTTGAAATAAGATTTAAAAAAAAAAAAAAAAAAAAAAAAGTGAATTTGACACCTAAAAAAATCAGGGGTTGCAAATTGCACGGTCACTCCAGTCACAATTTGACATAGTCAATGTTTTTCGCCAATTTTCGACTCTAACTCTCTTTAGAATACAAATTCATAAGAAGAAACGGTTTTATTTGACCTTCGAAAACACTCTCTTAAAACATTTGCACTGAATGTCCAATCACTCTGTATATACTGTAGGATCCGTTTGTCAGATCGCTACAATATTTTGTAAATGTTAGTTAATAAGTATAATTGTTGCCGTCTGACCAAATCGAGATGCAAATAGGAGGATGTACATTGTCAAGTAACTATAATTTAGGCTAGGTTAGGGGAATAAAGAGTGAGGTACCCTGATGATACGCCCATGTGTATGGCCGCTGAGTTCATGTGGTTCGCAGCATTACTGGAATTTTCCCTGTAATTGCCCTTGGTCGAGAGCCACATGAAGTAAGAGAAAGTCGAGCATCTCTTTGTTAGAACCAGGAAAGAGGGTCGAAGGACAGTCGACAACGGTTCTGACAAAGGATGGTTCATGATGTTCAGGTATGGCTGGCCACATGGCGGATCGGGAATCGGTCTCTGGTTAGGGTACGCCGCTGGTTTATTGCCCCAGTAAGTAGCATTTAAAGTATTGGAGAAACGGGGACGCGCTCTCTTTTTCTCGAGGTGACGATTCGGCGAGGTGTCGGGAGTGTCGTGAAGGAACGCAAGCATCCTCTTAGTTAAGTTAGTAAGTAAGCCCCTAATTGTAACAACTCAGTAATAAAACCCTAGACAACTCAAAAGAAAGCCTACAATACTATGTTAAGACTTGGTGAACCGAGTCTTGACGTCTTCATCGATCAGGTTAAAGCCCCAATTCGCGCCCCCGCACATCTTCCATTTGTTGCCTCCCAGATGTCGCGATCCGTTGGATTCACTAGAAGTGGTTTGTGGTTCGAATTCCTCGTCCTTCTGCTAAGAGCTAAATCGTGAGAAAATTCGAACTCCTTCTACAATCCCCTCATTGACTAGGACTCGTTGGCGTTTTGGATTAACTCGTAGCAGCAGATTCTCAAGGAAATTTACAGAAGAATCATAAATTAGTGTTTTGAAATGTCCATTAACAAGAAATTTAGAAGGTTCAAATTAGACAATCTTGCAGTCTATAATACAGGTCCGAACCTTTCTACCCATCCAAGTGATGAAATTTGGTGTAAATACTCTCTGACGGCAATCGAAAAATGAACTGGAGCAGCATCGTGTTGGAACCACATTTCTTGCCTTTGGTTTCTTCAAGAATGTCGTCCAAAAAGTCACTCACTGTGTTCTGCAGAAAGTTCAGGTATGCAGTACCCGTTAATCGGTTTGGTAAAGCAACAGGACTTGGAAACCTGTCACCTGCAATACCCATGTAAATGTTTAATAAGACATAAATGTGCATCGGAGGTGGTTCTTGGGTGCCGGAATTCCCCACCGTTACCTTTGGCGGTGCCGTCACGTCCCGTTCGGGATGGGGGCGATGTTCGGGTCCCCCGAGATAATCTGCCCATGGGGCGTCAGGCCCGGCGAAACGGGCATTCTTCGGCTGGAACACGCTCCGAACAAGAGTACGCCCTGACCGTCAGCTTCCAGTGCTTAAGGGCTGGGAGGAGCCGGGAAGCATCATTATCATCACTGTTGTCGCTCTCATCAGTTGAAGCATCGCCGATCCTCAATCATGACTCTTCGTCGGAATCGCGACCATCCAATCCCGTACTTCTTCGACTAAGTTTTAATCGTGCTACAAGTCGGTCAACAAACCGTGTTGATGCTTAAGGGGTCGTCCTGATTCCACGACTTTCGGCAGATCCCACGTGTTTACCTTGCAGGGTCCGTCCAGGACTCTCGTGACCAGAAGTACAACATCGGTGCTCCGACCCGACAAGTATGACAGGTAGCGCTCGCGCGCAAGCGCCCTCGTACAATGATCGCGGGTGGTACCTCCAACCTCCAAGGGAGGAACCCCTGCATATCGCTCAACATACTAAGTCGAGCAAATGTAGAGGATTACTCGTTACGGTGCGAAAGTGCGATATTTCAGTAAATATGAGTTTTAGGAGGAAATCTTTCATATCAAAGATCCTGGTAATTAAGAGCTGCGCGTTTTAAAATTATTTTCAAATGTACAGGATGCGTCGTAAGTTTGATAGTACCATTTTTTTTTTAATATGGAAAATCCAATTTTTCATTAACAGCAAAAATATTTGGATTTGAAACGTTTTTTGCTGAAAGCGATAAAATTAAAAATATTAGTAGATAGAAAATAATCCCTTAGCCCTGCAGTGCTGTAAGTTCAATTTCGTCAAAACTTTGTTAAAATTCAAAAATACAATTTCCGATCCAAGTCCAAATTTCAGACTCGACGTTTAATTTCGTCAAATTTCTCGTACTAATTGTATCAAGAAGTTTTCGATGCTAATAAACTGCAATGTGTCCCTATGCTACGCTTACGCCATGTGCACTTGTCGGAACATCACACCTGAAATGCTGGAAAATACCACAAAATCTTTTCAAAACGTAACTGTCAAGCACTTGGAACAGCAGGGGCGTTATTTGGAACGTTTGTTGGACTGACTTATTTACAATAAACTAAAGTTTACTATATGAACAATGGAGCTGCTCAAGTACCTTAACAAAGATTACTAAAGCGTTTACTTTGTATCTAGTATTAGTATAAATTTTATCATTTTCAAAAAAAAAAAAAAAAATGTTTCAAGCAAAAATATTTTTACTCTCAACAAAGAATTCGAAAAAAATAGTTAAAAAAAAAAACTAAGTTGACTCCAAAATACAGGTAAAGGCGCTTTTTGAAAAAAAAAAAAATAAAAAATTGAGCTGAGGAAAATAAAAAAGAATTTATTCGAAAATCTTTTTGCAGATCTTCTGGATTTCAAGACATTTGCTCGTCCCGTTTGTCTAGAATCATCAAATGCACGTGAATCGTCATGAAAGTATGGTAGTAGCAAGTTGTATTTTTTAGCCCTCCCCCTCCCCATTTTTTCGCCAATTTCGGATTTGTCAAGGCTAAGATAAAAGGTGCTTATGTTAAAAATTTACCGTTTTCGAGATATTTAGGTAAATTCAAAAATTCTGATACCTGCAAGGTCTCGCGAAAATCGGTGCTGCATCCTAATTATTGCCATATAATATATATATATATATATATATATGTCGGAGATTTATTAGCCCTTAAGTTTAGAAATGTAAAATTCTAGTTAGCAATAAGGTTGAAGAGCAGGCTGACAGCTTTATCGCGGAGATAAAGTACTGTCGAACGAGGTCGCTACCACCAAGGGCGAAATCGAGGGGCCATGTGTGCGAACCTTCGTGGGAAACAGGGACTAACAGGTACTTTTATCCCTCGAATTTGAAGGACTCGCGAGATCTGGGAAACCAGAAACCGAAAGGGACAGGCAGATTAGATTGGCAAGTGACGAGAAGCGCTTGTGTGGTAGCGAATTCGTTGGCTTTGCCCTTCTTCTATTCTTGCTATTGAAATAAAAACTAACTATATTGCATCATCATGGAAAACCTTCCTGTTGATGCTCCGACATCAGAAGTGGGATTCAACCGCGAACAAGGTGATAGTGCTCAGTGGCGTGCTTTGTTCGAAGCCCAAAACAAAAACATGTTAGAGTTGATAAAGGCAGTGCGATTTCCTCAGCCTAGTGTCTCCAACGCGCCAATTGTGTCGTTACCAAAGTTCAACCCGGACAACCCCGACTCGGACGCTGATGCTTGGTCTACCACCGTGGAAATGTGTTTTTCGGGAAACCCATTGAAGGGAGGCGAACTAGTTTTGGCACTAAGTAGCGCTTTGGAAGGAAATGCTTCCCAGTGGTTGTCGCAAATATGTTTTCCCGATATTACGTGGGCTCAATTTAAGGAACTATTCATAGAACGGTTTCGAGGTTCTGAAACCCCTGCTGCCACCCTTATCAATTTACTAAACAGTCGCCCAAGGGATAATGAATGTCTCTCGGTCTACACCAGCCGGCTGATCACATCATTGATGTCAAGATGGAAAACAATGGATACAGAAGAAATCGCTGTATCATTGGTCCTGGCTCATGTGGCACAGTTTGACAGTCGGCTACAACGTATGTCTTTCACCACAAAGGTAACAACCAGGCAAGAGCTACACCAAGAGTTGAAAGCATGCTCTTTTAAACGGAAGAATCTTCCCGAACCATCCAAGTTCGAAAACAAAAGGACAAAATATCCTGGTATAAAATGCCATTCTTGTGGTAAACTTGGGCATAAAATGGCAGAGTGTAGAGTAAAGAAAGACAGATCAAAATTACCTTCAAGCAGCAAGGGAACGACTGATAGTATGTCGACCTCAAGGGGAAAAACTACTTGTTTTAAGTGCGGGGAAGTAGGCCATATTTCTACAGTGTGTCCCAAAAACACTAGTGAAAAGCGAGTAAATGTGTGTAGTGTGATGGAGCCCATTGGCAAGCTCGTGCAATCTGGTGAGTCGTATCCATTTTGTTTCGATTCAGGCGCTGAATGTTCTCTGATAAAAGAGACTGTAGCACGAAAATTTTCAGGCAAGAGATATAATAACTTAGTAGTCCTAAAGGGTATAGGTAACGCTAACGTTAATAGTACCTTACAGATACTAAGTCAGGTACAGATAGACGATTTCTTTTTGGAAATATTGTTCCACGTCATTCCTGATGATTGTCTAAAACATGACATACTGATAGGTCGAGATCTTATCGTTCAAGGCTTTAACATTAGCATTACGCAGGACAGTTTAATTATCTCTAGAAGTAAAGTCACAAACATTTTGGAAGTTAAAGAATTAAATATCAGTAATGTTGATACCGAACTAATTGGCGAAGAAAAGGATCAATTATTGGGTGTTCTGACTAAATTTTCCGAATATTTTATAAATGGGTTTCCGCGTACGCACGTTACTACTGGTTGGCTTGAAATACGTCTCAATGACCCTAACAAAACTGTACAAAGGCGCCCTTATCGACTCAGTGCTGGCGAAAGGGAAATTGTGAGAATTAAAATTAAGGAACTACAAAAATGCGGCATTGTCCGTCCTAGTTCGTCACCTTTTGCTAGTCCTATGTTACTTGTTAAAAAGAGAAACGGTTCTGATCGTCTTTGTGTGGACTATCGTGAACTCAATGCTAACACGGTAGCTGATAAATATCCCCTACCTTTGATTTCAGACCAAATTGCTCGACTTCAAGGGGCAAAATATTTTACTTGTTTAGATATGGCGAGTGGTTTTCACCAAATACCCATCCATCCCGATTCGATAGAACGTACGGCATTTGTAACACCTGATGGTCAATACGAGTTCTTAGTCATGCCGTTTGGCTTAAAAAATGCCCCCTCGGTGTTTCAACGGGCAGTTATGAAAGCGTTGGGTGATCTTGCATACTCGTACGTTATTGTCTATATGGACGATATACTGATTGTCGCCTCTACTATTAGCGAATCAATTGAGAGATTGCAAAGGGTACTTGAAACCCTTACGAAGGCGGGATTTTCATTTAACGTAGAGAAATGTTCTTTCCTCAAGACCAAAATTGAATATCTTGGATATGAAGTTGAGGGAGGTAAGATTAGTCCTAATCCTCGTAAAGTTCAGGCGTTGGTTGATTTACCCCCTCCCCGTACGGTGACTCAGGTGAGACAATTTATTGGGCTTGCATCTTACTTCAGACAGTTTATCGCTAAGTTCTCATTAATCATGAAACCGCTATATTCTTTAACTTGCAAAAACGATAGTTTTAAATGGGAACCGAGGCACGAAGAACTACGGCAGAAGATTGTCTCGATTCTAACGAATAAACCTGTCCTGACAATTTTTTGCCCCGACTACCCCATAGAATTGCACACGGATGCTAGTTCTGACGGATATGGTGCCATTCTATTGCAGAAAATTGACAATAAAAGGAGAGTAGTCGAGTATTATAGTAAGAGAACTTCCCCATGCGAGTCAAGATATCATTCATATGAACTAGAGACTCTAGCCGTCTTCAACTCCATAAAGCATTTTCGCCATTATTTATTCAACAATAAGTTTGTAGTATATACTGACTGCAACTCCCTAAAAGCATCTCGGACAAAGATTGATTTAACACCAAGGGTACACCGCTGGTGGGCTTATCTACAGTCCTTTGATTTTGATATAGAGTATAGAGAAGGGAAACGTATGGCTCATGTAGATTTTCTTTCTCGAAACCATCCTACTCAACCTTTGTCAATTTTAAACAGAATCCAAGAAAAGCGCGTAAACATTGCAGAAATTTCCGAAAATTGGCTTCTTTCAGAACAACAAAGAGACGATGAAGTAAAATCGATTATTTCGCGATTACATAATGATGACATACCCGATCAGATAGGTAAAACATATGAACTAAGGCGTGGCATTCTTTATCGGAAAGTTCAACGGAACGCAAAATCACGTTGCCTACCTATAGTCCCCCGAGCTTTCAGGTGGTCAGTGATTAATCACATTCATGAGTCGGTAATGCATTTGGGGTGGGAGAAAACTCTTGACAAGGTATACGAACATTATTGGTTCGAAAACATGTCAAAATACGTTAGGAAATTTGTCGAAAATTGTATAACTTGCAAAGTATCAAAACCGTCGTCTGGCAAGATCCAAGCTGAGTTACACCCTATCACTAAAGTGGCCATACCGTGGCACACTGTACATATCGATATAACTGGCAAATTAAGTGGGAAAAGCGACTTAAAAGAATATGTAATTGTTTTGATCGACGGCTTTACCAAATATGTTTTACTACACCATACCCTTAATATCGATACGGGTAGCTGTATCGAATCTTTAAGACGTTTGATATCCTTGTTTGGTGTCCCTACTCGTGTTATAGCCGACCAGGGTAGGTGTTTTGCGAGTAAGGAGTTCCGTAATTTCTGTACTTCGAAAAAAATAAACCTGCATCTAATAGCAACCGGATCTAGCCGTGCGAACGGGCAAGTTGAGAGAGTGATGGGTACACTCAAAAATATGTTTACAGCAGTAGAAACCTCGAATCGATCTTGGCAAGATGCACTAGACGAAATTCAATTAGCCTTAAATTGTACTACCAACCGTGTGACAAAGGCTAGTCCTTTGGAACTGTTAATTGGTAAGACAGCAAGACCGACAGGTCTAGTCCCTTATGAAGACAATGAAACCATTGTGGATGTAACTGAACTTCGATCTAGGGCTACCAGTTTTATGCAACAAAATGCACAATATGATAAGGAAAGGTTCGATAGTAATAAATCTGAGGTCGTTAAATTTAAAGCTGGTGATCACGTTCTTCTTCGAAACGAAGAACGGCATCAAACTAAGTTAGACCCTAAGTACAAAGGTCCATTCGTCATCACAGATGTTCTTGAAGGTGACAGATATAATTTAAAGTCTTTGTCTAATAATAGAACTTATAAATATTCCCATGAAAGTCTGAGAAAGTTACCGGAGAACAACCTTCCTGGTGATGATGATAGTGTTGGAACAGACGCTATGGATCGGTTTTGTTGAGGATAATTATCACATGTATCGCAATAGTCGCAAGTGCAAACATATGTAGTTTGATCATGGCGCGGCAAAGTTGTGCTAATGTGATATTAGTCCGGAAGGTCATGGCGACCGGAATGCACCTAGCTGTGTGAGCTATGGTATAGAGTACCGTGGAGTACTGTTGGGTATAGTGGCAAGAGCCGCAGTGTGTGAGGTCTTGGAGACCTTAAGGTACATAGTCGAATGGGGTATGGTAGAGAGTGCTGTGGAGCACTGCTGCTACATATGCTTGGTAGGACTATGGTACATGGTCGGTACGGTTAGGTACCGTTGAGGACCTGTCAAAAATTGGTTTGGCACGATAAGATCAGCGTGGCTGATGAGTAGAGGGATCCTAGTTGTCATGGCGAAGGAAGGGTTGTTTGAAGGTGATTTAAGGCTGATGATGAGATATTTAAATAATGACGGTCATAATAGTAAATAAATTCGATTTAACGCCTTGAGATAATACTGTGGTGATTAAGGATGGACACCTTTGTGATTTACTGTGGGTACCTTTTTCGGTTAGCAGAAATATAACAGTTTTTGTTTTTTTACAGACACACCCGAGGACGTGTGATTTGTCAGGTTGGCCGTGTCGGAGATTTATTAGCCCTTAAGTTTAGAAATGTAAAATTCTAGTTAGCAATAAGGTTGAAGAGCAGGCTGACAGCTTTATCGCGGAGATAAAGTACTGTCGAACGAGGTCGCTACCACCAAGGGCGAAATCGAGGGGCCATGTGTGCGAACCTTCGTGGGAAACAGGGACTAACAGGTACTTTTATCCCTCGAATTTGAAGGACTCGCGAGATCTGGGAAACCAGAAACCGAAAGGGACAGGCAGATTAGATTGGCAAGTGACGAGAAGCGCTTGTGTGGTAGCGAATTCGTTGGCTTTGCCCTTCTTCTATTCTTGCTATTGAAATAAAAACTAACTATATTGCATCATCATGGAAAACCTTCCTGTTGATGCTCCGACATATATATATATATTATACAGGGTGGGCCACGACTAACGCCTCGGAATTTCATGACAAATCCAAGACATTTTTTAACTGTTTCTTTTTCGAGGTGTACAGAGACTAACTAGAGCTACATTTTCAAATTATTTTCAAAGTATACAGAGTGTCCCAAACACATGTAATTGACCAAAGTTGCATTTTTTAAAATTGGGAACCCCTGTATATTATATTATTTTTTAACTCAGCCATTAAAATGAAATTAAGTTGTATTAAGGTTTATGGTGTCTAACTCTAACAGTTTTTGAAATAATTCAGTTTTTGTCAAGATTCAAGATAATTCTCAACACCCAATCTCTCATCCCATATTTAAGTTTTTAAAACAAAATTTTAATAGGAATGCCATAATGCAACTTTGATCAATTACGTGTGTTTGGGACACTCTGTATACTTTGAAAATAATTTTAAAATGTAGCTCTAGTTAGTCTGTGTACACCTCAAAAAACAAACAGTTAAAAAATCTCTTGGCTTTGTCGTGAAATTCCGAGGCGTTACTCACGGCCCACCCTGTATATATAATAATATATATTGCCAATATCGGAATTCGTGTTGTGGGACTTCAAGAGGACCTAATGCGTGACATTTTAATTAAAATCAAAAAATCCATTACCCCCGAAATTACGTGACTGCAAACCTCAATAAGTGAGTCATTTCAAGTGGATTGCCGCGGTTTTCTTAATGACATCGTGTTCAGCACCTGAAAATCTAAAACTTTTATTAATATTGCGCTGTCCGCAAAGGCAGCGGTTTCTAATTTCCGCAAAATTTCCCCTTTTTAACTTCTAAATTTTTCAAAAGTCGCATCAGTGACGTCACCGTAAGCGAATGCTTACGCGATGCCGGGGGACCTTCAGCGTCATTTTTACGTATTTATGACTATCGTTGGCTGCATTGTTTGGTTTTCGGGTAGCGCGTTAATTCCATTGTATTTTCCATTAATGTTATCTTTTCGATTGTTAAATAACTGCAACTGTGCTCTGACAGAATGAAGGACAATTTGAGAAAATCCCGTGAATACCTCATTCGCCTAAGAATCGAATAGTTGTTGGGAAAATACCCAACATCTTCACCCAGTAATAAATTTCTTTTTTTTTTTGCCAACGTAAGCCCTTCTTAATCACCCTTAAGGGCGGTGTTTACATCATTCAAATTCATACACATTCCACGCTCATAACTCTTTTCACCCATCATTTTTCGCACACCTTCGTGGTGCCGCATTGATGAGCAATCCTTATTCCTCTGCACTAATAACTCACACTAATTGGTATGACTGTGAGGTGGTAAAAATATGTATACAGGGTTATTCAGATTCGACGCTCATCATTATCTCAGTAACCATAAGAGATACGAGGTGGGTTAAATTGGGGCGAAGTTGTACAGTTTGGAGCTCAATAAAATGCCCTTTCAAAATTTGGAAAATTTCGATTACTTCCGCAGATATCCGTAAAAAACCGAAATTTTGAAAAAGCGTTACCTCGCATCTCTTATGGTTACTGAGATCTCAATGATGAGCGTCGAATCTGAATAACCCTGTATATATGAATAAGATGAGGCTCACAATCGGTGGGAAAATTCAGATTAAGGGCAGTCTCATGTAGTCTTTCACACGACACGCAACGCCTCTCCAATTCTCTCTATACACTCTTGCAGCCTTAGTAGGATCCCAATACTGCTCTCAATTCACGCATAACATCTGCCCTGCTCCAAAAAAGCTCTCGATCGTCGAAGGTTCTTGACGATCGGTGGTCGCTTGTGGTTTTCTGGTTTACCCCAATTCCATACTTTGCTATGACCTTCGTCACTTGTGTCCTGGCGTTGGACATTTAGTTAAATAAATATGAGCGTGTTTGTCCCGCATCGTTTCAGCGCCAAATGAGCCCTGGTCCTTCGGACAGAATAAAATCTAGACGAAAGAGGGAGAGGCACTGCCAACCAACCGTGCCCCCCTTGAGTCTGGGGTGGCACAGCAAGCGAACGCAAACTAGCCCCGTTTAATAGTGTCCCCTAGTTTTACGCATTTGTGAATTTGGACACGATGCAGTCGAGAAAATTCAAACATTCCATTTAAAATGAGCAAGTTTTTGAGGATTGACGGTACACAATCTGGAAGGTCCATCATGGGGAAGGTGCACACTGTTTGATATTAAAACACGTTGAAGCGCAGTTTATTAGGCACGAAATCGGTCTTGCAGGGCTCCCCTCGGAGCCCCATAAGAGCGATTCTGAAATTCGCATCGGTTAGGGAACAGCATCGATTTCCGCAAGACCTTGCAGCTAGGTGTTCCATTTGAAACAACGAAATTGACGCTGAATCCAAAAATGGCAAAAAAATTGGGAAGTTCCATTTGAAAAATATAATTTGGTACTGCCACGTATTTACAAAGGACCCGGTACATTTGAAGGTAATTTCAAAATACATCCCTCAATGGCCAAAATCTTGATTTGCAATATTTCCTTTGAAAACTCACGTTTACTGAGTTATCGTGCTTTGACGCACCAATGAGCAACCCTCTATAGTAGGTTCTTGAAGTGTCGAGTTCCAAAATACTACACTCACTTTCACATGAATTTCGTCTTTTGGCCTGCATTCATACCGCCCAAATCTACGACCGCCACTAACCGCCCAACACCGAGCTTCCAGATTGGCCTGGCGTCAAGAACGAGTTGATTGGAGTAGTGAGTGGAACAACATCGTCTTCGGCGACGAGTCGCCATTTTGCTTATGGATCCATGATGGTCGTGGAAGAGTCAGACGATGCCGAGGCGAAAGAAGAAATTTGCAATTTTGTGAAAGGCGCCACACAGCTTTAACACCTGGTGCGATATGTGTTGGTGGAAGATCTTCTCTTGCGTTCGTTCCAAGCACCCCAAACGCACGTCGCCACGTTCTGAGGCCAGTATTAGTGCCCTTCGTGCGAACTTCACCAAATGGCATTTTCCAACGGGATAATGCAGGACCACACATTACTCGACAATACCTGGAAGAAGCACGATTGGAAATACTGCCTTGGCCTGCACGGTCACCGGACCTAGCACCCATCGAACATCTTTGGGACACGGTGAGTCGCCGTGTTCGAAATTTACCGAGGCCTCCAAACAATCTACGACATCACCTTGAGGTAGCGTGGAGTGAAACACCCCAGGAGGGTATTGATCATTTGTTGCTGAAGCATGCCGCGAAGGGCACGTGCTCGCATTGCCGTACGTCACTCATTATTAATTTTTTAATTAACGAGTGTTGTATCTTTTTACCGAAAGTCTGATCATTTGGTACTCCATTAGGAAGCATTATTTTGCCGAAGTTACAAGACTTAATTATTAGCATTACTGGGTGGCGCATTTCATGTGAAAGTGAGTGCATTATTAATACCGTTTTTTCTACATTTTACTTGTCCATCAAATGATCCAAAGAAGGTCCCATAACAAAAGGAATTCGACTCCTTTTAAAATAAGATACCACTAACCTCCCCCCGTTGAAGAGGTTAATTTTGACGACAGCCCTCCCTTCGTGGGGGTCAGAGCAGGGAAGTGAGTAAAAAACATGCCCTCCTGAAAACTAAGGTTTACAAGAAAAAAACCTGAGTAGAAACTTTTCGGCGCGTCACCCTGTACCAAGAGACGCTGTAGAGATCTTGTACTGTATTGAGCAAAAACAGCTACTGTTTGTATACAAATTGCTCTGCGAGTCTTATAAATTTTCTGGTAATTTAGAGAAGAAAATGTATGACACATGCATGGCGTTGAGCAAAAAGGATGACGGTCTTTAAAATCTAATTTGTGTAAGCCAGATTGAGCTGTGGAGCTGTAGCTTGTTATAAAAGTCTTAGAAACTTTCTGGAAATGTACGGAAAAAGCTGTAGTAGTCCAGCTCTACACTGAGTAAAAAGGGCGACTGTTCATACAAGTAAATTTCTGAGAAATTGGCAGAATTTGATTGAAAGCCTAAAGGCCTTAAAACTTGTTTAAAACGTAGACAAGCATTTCTGCAGAACCTGCTCTGTATTGAAGGAAAAGTGATAGTTATTTACGCAGTTAAATTCTTGCAAGCCGGGTGGGCCTGTCGACTTGCAGATCGGCCTAAAACGATTCACAATTGACAGTAACATTTATACAGTGCCGTCATTGGAAAACTCCCCACCTCCAGTATTTTTTGTAGGAAGAGAAATGGGTTTTAACCGAAAAACACGTCGACGTACCCATTGGAGGGAGATGTCCAGAACCAATGGGCGTTCAATTTTAGGTTTCGCCCTCTTGCCCCCCCCCCCCCCTCCGGGTACCATCACTTAAAATTTTCACCCGACTTGGAACACGTGACTTTAAAGGTCCTGAAAATTCCGATTCATTGCCGTTCGGAAAAATCAAATTGGTCGATCCGCTCTCCCGATAGGTCAAAAATCGATTTTCAAACGTTCTCGTACAGTTATGACATTTATTTGCATTAAAGCTTTCCCTTTTTGTCGATAAGAGAGATAATGGAGTATTGTATCTTAGTTTTTGTCGACTTTTCTATTATTTCAACGCAAAAACGTTTTCCGGTTTAGATAAAATTAAATTGAATTCGTGAATTAGCTGTCTACCCGCGAGTGATGTGTACTTTAGAAGAGAGAATCGATAAGTTTCTAATGATAAGCATCTTGGGGAAAACGTAAATCATCGACATGTGTTGAATTTCGTCAAGAAAATTGAGGGAACCGGTCCGCAACAGAGTAAATAAAGAAGTCGAAGTTCTTGATGAACGTGCACGGGTTGAGTTTTCGGACCGTACTATAGGTACTACCGTGCGCACCGGTGTCGATCTTACCACCCCAATCCCGAAAGCGGTCTAATTGACAGATATTTCATATGTTCCCGTTCACGAACTTGTAAAGCTAAATCGGTTTTTCTTTACGAAATGAGCATTCTTGAAGGATTCGATTTTGCGAAACAACGACCCCGAGAATTGAATCTGAACCCGATTTAATCAAGAATATTTCTTTCGATGATGAATCAACTATTTTCCTGAATGGCTTTGTAAATAAAGATAACCGTATATATCGGGACAACGAGAATCCTCATGTGTTTCGAGGGGGTTATGCGCAGATTCCTCAAAGGCTTAATATCGGAACTGGAATTCTGGGGGATAAAATAATAGGTCCAACTTTTATTCAAGGAAATTTAACTGCCGAATCATATTTCGATTTACTACAAAACGAAACCGACCCATCTATTACGCAATCCTTCGAAACCCAAGGCGATGAAGAGGGAAATCCTTTCTTGGATGAACGACATTTATACTTTCAATATGATAGCGCACCATCATAGTATACATTATGCATTCGACAATGGCTGAATGAAAGGTCTCCGGACGTATGGACCGGCAGGAGAGGCGTTGTGGAATGGCCGGCGAGATTACCAGATTTAACGCCTCTAGACTTCTTCCTTTGGGGTTATTCAATTGAATACGAAATCGTCTCACGATATATTCAGGATCCACGAAATGGGGTTAGCAGTTAATTAATAGACACATTTCAAAACGTCCGACAGGAATTGGAGAACAAGTTTTACTCTTGTTTAGGCAACAAAGGTCAGCATTTTGAGCACCTAATAAAGTAAAGTTTTGGAGAATTTTACTTCGTTAGTTGAATTGTTTGTTTCAATTAACGTCATCTTGATTCTTTGCGAGAAAGTTTAACTGATTTTAGTTTCCTAAACGGTAACGAATCGGGATTTTAAGACCGTTAAAACTTAAAGGGTAGTGGTACCTGGGGGCAAGGGGGCCAAACCTAAAATACAACGAACCCCGGTTTAAACGAGTCCCCTGGTGTCTAAGTCGACGTGTTTTTCGGTTAAAAACTAATCTCCTTTGCGGCAAAAAATAGTGGGGGTAGGAAGTTTTGGAGTGATGGCGCTGTATGTATATGTCGGAGATTTATCAGCTCAGGTTAGTTCAGGTTAGTTCTTAAGTTCAGAAATGTAAAATTTGAGTTAGCAATAAGGTTGAGGAGCTGGCTGACAGGTTCATCGTGAATATGAAGCACTGTCGAACGAGGTCGCTACTACCGACGCAATTAAGGGCCATGTGTGGGATGTTGTCCGTGGGAAACCAGGACGAGCAGGTACCGTTCCTGTTTAGGCCAGGGACTTTTAGTCTCTGCCTTACAGAATCGACTGCCTCACAGGGCACCCGAAGAGGTATCTCCCTTTCGCTGGTAAGAGTTGTTACGATTCGAAGGACCAGACGCTGCTGCGTCAATTGAGATATGTGGAGTCCAAGGGTTCGGGGAAAACAGACTCCGTAGCACGAACCAATGGATTTACTTCACACTACAGATATCACTCTAATTTACACACTACAGCTTTACGACTTTATATACACTACAGATTTACAGAGTCGGTACTGGGTTGCCCGAGATCTGAGAAGGTTTACGTGTACGGTTTGAGAGGTGTTTTACGTATAAGTTACGGACCAGAGGTTTGAGACAGAGAGTTTCGCGTTCACGGATCGGGATGTGTCCGAGAAAACGGGAGAGCGTTGCGAACGCAGGTTTTGATAAGAACTGTTGGATTTTTTGCCTGCCAGGGATGGTGGGGCTGGAGGGAGATCACGACGATAAGCCCTTGACCAATCTCAACCGACACCGCCCCCTGGTTCGGGTGGGAAGCTTTTCCCCAAGGGTTTCCACGGTCAAAGCCCAGATGTGGCTCGCTGGTTCCTTTGGTATTTCTATTGGTGCCCCCCATAAATCGGAAGAGCGATAAATCAAGGAACCAGTGTCGTCACCGAGGCCGGGTTTAGGCAAGTAGGGGCAAGTGCTGCATCGCGGGGTGCGATGCAGCAGATGTGCATTGGAATTGTCTTTAAGGCCTAATTGGAACCCAGCGACGCCGCTGACTTATGTTGGGTCTTTTCCCAACAATTCCCTTGAGCCGGGAGGACCACGGGGAAGGAGAAAAGTGAAGAGGGCAGTAGGTAGAAGAGCAAAGTAGCGGTCGGGTAGTAGCGAGTTCGTTATATAATAAATGTTAATATAATAAAACATTAACGTCATTAATGATGGAGAACATTCCTAACGTCACCCCGACATATACGTAACATGTTTTACACTTGTTTATGATAATTTCGTCCAAACTTCGAACGAGGATTAAAAATGGTGACGATTTCGTCCATTAATTTCCATAATCGTTTGGGAAGCAATCCGCTTCCCTGAGCATAGACCTTCTCGGTGCGTGAGATTAAAATCAAACTTCCATCCTCGGGTAGTTTTTATCGCTGCAAATAAATTTCCACTTCCGCAATAAAAGTCAATTAATACATGCCCTAATTGCCCTTATAAATTTCGCTGCGTGGTCTTCCTTTTTATGCTGTTGTGTTAACGTCCTTAGGCCGCATTGCAGCGATACCATCAAAGGGCGACGGATAGGGGGTATTGAAAATATTTTCATAACCTCTTGAAGGGTCCTCCTTCGGTGGATCCCTTCTTGGACCGAACAGTAAACGGACGTAAATTGATAGGGCTTTTATTGTTTTTTGTCGGAGTCCCAGTGAATCGGTCTGCGTGTGTCGTATTTTGATTGCTAGGCAAACGTTAAATTTGTTTGGTTTTCTATTGCGGCAGCTTGATTTTCGATATAATGGCCCTAAATTGGAGGCCTGTTGACTTTTTGAATGCGAAAATAGCAGTGGCAGGAACGTCGGGATGTTTATTGATGGAAGAGGTCATTTTGTTGATTTTTCTTCTTCTACTTTCGACTTACATAAACGCGCAGCCTTTTGTTTGAATGTTAAATATACCATAAGTGGCTCTCGTTGCTTTGTAACAGCTTTAACGTTAATCCCAACGGTTATTTCAGATACATTGCAGGGCTCCCGTTCGATTTTCCCTTACCGCCAATGTGTAAGGGACAGCTATTTGCAACTCCGTGGGCTTTCTGGCGCCTTTGTGCGGACGCCCCCCTCCCCCCTCCCATTCCTGGGAGGAATAAATAATAATTAAAACAAAAAAAATCAAAGCAGCAGAAAATAGGACGAAAATTATTTCACGCAGCAAACCCCAACAAATGGCATGAACAATGTCAAGCTTACAAGCGAACTTGAGATCAGACCGCTCAGCGATAACGCTTAACTTAATCTTCGTACAAATGCAAACGCGGACGCCAAAATCGAGCCTCAATGAGGCACACGTCGACGAATTAAAGCTACATACACGCCACTGTATCGAGACACAAGCGGGTGTGCGAATTACCGAAAATCTTCACAGCTGACACAAGGAGTCGAAAAATGTTCACCACCCACAAAAAATCACTCCTCACCATCGCGCCCTACCAAAACTTGTACCAAGACTGATCAAACGCGAAGGGGAATTATACCGAACGTACTCACGCAAGACGAAGAACTAAAAAGAGAACTGAAAGAACCGAACAGGAACATCAATTCACTGATGGCACAGTGCAAACAAGAGAAACAGGTAGGAGCATGCAGAAAAATTGAACGGGACCAAGGAGAGACGTGCTGGCTGAAAATGACAAAACTCTCACGATACAAGAAAAACATCACTGGCAGCGCAATCAGCGAAAACGGAACGGAATTGTACACAAAGACACCGCAGACATGTTTGCCAGACATTTTCAAAGGGAATTTACTATGACCACAAATTCTAACTTCGGCGATCAAAACTGGACCTTAGTCAATAGCTGGCACGGAAACTACTCTTTACAAACAACAAGAGTTACCAATACCAACTAATTACTGACGCAGAATACGGCGAAGCATTCGCAAGCATTATAAATGCAGCTGCAGGAAAAGACAGCATGAAAGGCAAAGTACTGCTAAATCTGACCGTACAAACGCGCGAACTCCTACTGGAACCACTCAACGATTGCATCCGAGCAAACGCGTTACCAGAGAGCTGGAAAACATAACAACTATAGACCTATAACATTACTTTTTGTACTAAGCAAAATGACTTAAAACGTAATCAAAAAGAGACTGTAAAATTGAATTGGGTACCACATACCAACGTACCAATTGGGCTTTGAACCTACGCACTCGATGATACATTCACTTTTTATACTCACTAATAACATGCAGACCTCATACCAAGAAAACAATAAAATATCATGTGTCTTTATGGGCATAAATAAGGGCTGCGACAGTGTTAGGCACAAAGGACTATTACACAAACTTAGCACACTGAATTACTTGGTATATATTCTAAGGACCCTTTTAGAAAATCGACACCTAGAGGTACGCATAAACAACACCCTTTCTTTTCCCTTCTCCCCTGAGCCGCACAGAATCGTCATTTCTTTACCATATTTACCGCCACAGCATATACGACCATAACTTACAAGATAAAGATCACTTTGACAAAAAGGCATGTATACTACAATTCGCTGATGACACTGCACTTATCGCACGACAAAACCATGAGGAAAGCGGTGGAAAAACTGCAAACGCTAACGGGCAATCCGATGACTTGGTTCTACAGATGGGGACTAGCACCAAACGCCATCAAAAATCAACTGCTACCTCCAAATCATCAGATAAAAGACTGCTCCGCAACAGACGGTCACCAAACACGTACAAAATACGGAAATAAAAATCATTAAAAGAACCAAACACTCTTAAAAGAGCTCTGAGATACAAAAAGAAAGGAATTAGTGCCGGAACGGCCACCAAAATTTATATGCTAAGAGTAATTGTTACAGAGAGAACAAGAAAGTCCATACGAACTACTGAGCAGATCGCACTAAGACATCCCGAAAACCCCCTCCACGTTCTGTCCAACGCACATTTATATGAACAGACTCTAATGGCTACAATAATGGAAAGGTTATTATAACTACAATACAAATGGAAAGACAACTACTACAATTCGATAGTACTTAACCCCCTTTGCCGAAGAAAACGGAGAAGACAATCTCGCATCTTCTTCTTTTCCACTACACTGCTGGAATATTTCCAAGAATTAGCTTTTTTTTATTTTTTTTCTTTTTTTTCTTTTTTTCTTTTTCTTTTTTTTTTTTATTTTTCTTTTTTTTCTTCTTTTTTATGTATATTTAATCGAATTGTAAAGAAGAGAAGTAAAAGATTATGTCACCGACAGAAAGGCCTTAACGTTTGGACAATGAGGCCGATAGCTCTTTCCTAACGAATTAAGATTTTCTACTGCAAGGACAAAAATGATCAACTTTTGATGTTTGTTTATTGCTTTAAATGTCGCTTATATCACCGGCAGCCCTAATGGTGTATATTTTTAAAAATTTAAATGTGGGGCGAAGTAATATCGTAAATAAAACGTGTTTCAACGCTACATCCAATGGTGTAATGCGACTTAAAATCAATCAGTTTTTGAGAAAAAGAGCCATAAAATTGGTAAAAAAACAATACAAGCTTAGTAAATACTGCATAAACCGTGAAGAAACTCGCGTATTGATAGGAAATTGGTCTGTTTCCGATTTTCTGTTTACAGTTTTTAGTTATTTTTGTTTATTTATTTTAGCAATCAAAGACTGTTTGTAAACACAAAATCTGAAACAAAGGAATTTCCCATCAATAAACAAGTTTTTTTTATTGTTTATGTACTATTTAACTGTGCTTTATTACATTTCTCACCAATTTTACAGCTTTTTTTTCTTAAAAACTAATCGACAGATTCGGAATCGCAATATACCGTTGAATATAGTTTTGAAAAACCTCTGATTTGAGACGTCAACGGACCTATGTTTCAATTTCAAAAAAATCATTTTGCGCTATAGGTGACTTAAGCAACATTTAAAAAAATAAAAAAACGTAAAAATATAGTATTTTTCGTCCTATTATAATAAAAAAAAAGTTAACAGGCAGAGGGTGGGATCCAACAAAGATTTAAAAAAATTTAGTGACATAAAAAATTATACAAGTTTTTTTAAATCTTTGCTTTAGGCTTTTTTTTAACTAATTTTAAATTATCTTATTGTATTTTGTAATTTAAACTTAATATTCAATATTAAATTGAGCGCGTTATTTTCGTTTTTTGATTTCATTATGGGACAACATTAAAATTACGTTTCAAAAGATATTGAATTTAGAATTATTCGGAACAAAATAATAAGTATAAGTTCACGTCCAAGAAAAAAAAGCTAATAACGTGCATTTAATATTCTTGCATTAATGACTGCTTGAAGCTGACGAGGCTTATTTTGAATTAAATCCAGAATCATATTCTGTTCAATGTTACTCCAGTTCTGCAATAGTAGTTCTTCCAGCTCCTGGACAGTCCAAGAACTATCCAGGAGCTGGAAGGATGCTGTCGAACGCGTCCTGCCAATTTAGCCCAAACATGTTCAATGGTATTCGTGTCTGGACTAAGTGCTGGCCAATCAAACCGTCTAAGGGGGCCGTTCTGAATCAACTGCGTTTGTGTGTTTGTGAAGTGCTCAAGCTATAACTGAGCTTCCTCCCCAAATAGAAATCGCTCGTCGACACAAGTCGCGACATACCTTTCTCCAGGTCTTTTCCATACTCGCCGACGTCCGTCTGACTCATTAAGAGAAAAACGCGATTCATCTGAAAACAGCACTTGCTCTAGTCATCATCGTTCGGTACCAATTCATTTCGGGCAAAAGCCAATCTTGCAATTCGATGTCGACGATACAATGGTGGCTCTGTAGTCTGCCTTCTACAAGTCAATCGACGAGTACGAAGCCTTCTTCTAGCAGTTCATTAGCTAAAATTAACATCTATAACCTCTTAAAGTTGATTCTGAAACAAAAGTGCAGAGGCTGTTCTATTCCTAACTTCTAAACACCAGGAACCAACTACCTCTTGAGGTAGTAACGTTTTTTCCCAGATCCTGATCTTCTGGTCAGCAGGTCAGTCTGTCGTCAGCGCCGGTACTCATTTTGTACAGCACATGGGTTTTAACGAACGACCCTTGCAGATTCACTTCTCCTCGACCTTTTTGTACCCATACCACAATTCTTGCTACAACAACAAAATCTAAAGGCGTTATGGCCTACTAAATGAACGCTACAACCAATACACCGTAAAGCTAATAGGTTTTAGAAAGAAAAATCACCAATAAAATGTGAATTAGGCAATGAAATATTAATTTGTGAATTAAATTAATCGAATTCAATTATCGAATAATTATTTAATAATTAATATATCGAATAAAAATTGAATACTTAATTGAATTAAATTAACCGCATAATAATAATTAAATTAAATTAAATCGAATTTACGTCATTCCATAATAGTAGTAGCTACGGGAGAATACGTGACAATACGTGACAATTGACAAATATGATAGGTGACGTTTCTTGAAAAACAAATGATCTTATCAGACCAATTGCTTCCTGATTAATTATATTTTTTAATTTTTTTCCTTTTCTCAAGCTTTTTTTAAAATGAATGTTTATTACAATCTGTCATTACAGGACATTTAGTAATATTTGACGCATTACATATACTAATTAGATTACATATTTGTATAGGAAGTTCGACAATTCACGCCCCCAATTATTCTATCTTACAATCTATCCGGAGCTTCGAGAGGGTTGATCTTCTTAGTCTGTTGGTGTATTGTGACGAATCTAACAGATTGAGGGCAAGATGATTGGGATGATGGTTAAGTCGGTCCAGATATTTGTTGCTATATTTGGTGATCTCTTCACCAACAGTAGGGACTTCAAGGTCTATGTTAAGGGTGTCGTTGGTCACATACCATGGAGCTCTGGTCAGCATTCTAAGGGTCTTTGATTGGAAGCGCTGAACGATGTTTATGTTTGATTGGCTAGCTGTACCCCACACCTGCACGCCATACGTCCAAATAGGTTGGATAATGGATTTGTAAACGTGTAACCTGTGGTTGAGGTTTAGATCAGATCGATAGCCCAAGAGCCCAGATAATGTTTTTAGTACTATATTCATTTGCGTTATTTTTGCTTTGATGTGGTCATTCCATGTTAGCCTCCTGTCTAGATGGGCACCTAGGTCCTTTGCTGAATCTTGTTGTGGGAGAGGGACTTCAAGCAGTTTCACAGGAGGGCAACTCCCCCTACGCAAGATGAAGGTTACTTGGCTTGATTTGCTTTGGTTTACGCGTATTCTCCATTTTCCTAGCCACTCTGCCAGTTGCTCCGGGTATTGTTGGGCGATTAAGGAGGCAGCTTCTGAGTTTTGATGTTTACAAGAAGTGCTGTGTCATCAGCGAAGGTTGATAGCACTGAACCTTCGAGGGGGAGAATATCGCTGGTATATGTCGTGTAGAGGAGGGGGCCCAACACTGATCCCTGCGGCACTCCCGTCCGGATGCCACAAAAGCACGAGTGGGCCTCATCAACTTGGATGTAGAAATTTCTGCAGCCGAGATGAGCTTTGAGTAATGAGTAGTATTTGGGTAGCGAGCTTTTAATTTTGTACAACAATCCGGTGTGCCACACCTCGTCGAATGTCTGTCGGACATCCAAGAGTACCGCCGAACAGTACTCCTTATTTTGAAGAGCTTCCATCACGTGATGTGTCACTCTGTGGACTCGTTCGCATGTTCCATGTCCGAGTTGGTGGTCGGGAATGATGTCATGTAGAAGCGGATCATTTCTTATTCTTTTTAGGAGAACTCGTTCGAACACTTTCGACCATACTGGAAGAAGACTTACTGGGCGATACGATGGCGGCCCTTTTCTTAAGCGACCCGACTTTTTTGGTCTCCAGGTAACTGAAAAGGGTGGTGGTTTATGTAACTGAATTTTTCATAGCTGGACGAACACCTCGTAGCAAGAACAAGGTGTGTATCGGTGCAAAATCATTGAAAATTGTTCGGAAGTTTTCGACAGAGAATAGTATAATCAAATATGGCGAGGTGAATCAATCGAGGTAGAATCGAGTTGTTGAGATGCGGATTACACCGAAACGTCCGAAAATCGTCCCGTTGGCAGCCCGAAAAATATATATATATGTGAGTTCATGACTTGAGGGTCCAGACGGAGAGAGTCGAAATGGGAACTCTGTCGAAACACGACTTCAACAAATCGTTACACTCATTAATTTTTTCGATGACTGACGAAGATCCGATCAGTGAAGCTCTAATACAACATAATAGCTTCGCAAACCTCTCGGGAGCTTTATTAATCAAGACGTCGAGGAATTCGGCTTCAATGCCGAAAGGAAAAAAGTTGGAACCTCCCTTTGCTAAGTTTTAATATTATTATATTCTTCTTGGAAAGCATCGACCCCCTCCCCCTCCCCTCCCCCTCCCCTCCCCCTCTCCCTCCTCCCCCTCCCCCGCCGCCCCCAAAAAAAGTGGCCGGGAGTTTGGATTAACATTAGAAAAACTTGATGTAGTTAAGGGTTGAGTCAACAGCTGAGGGGCTGTCAAACAGCCCTGGGAAAAAAGAGATGGGCTGATGGAATTTTAATTGCCCGCAGTAAGCGAAAAGTGCGCCTCGTAGTAATAATTAATTTCAAAACTTGTGCGAAAGTTCGTCGGATGCGGGCAAACAGCTTGTTAGTAGTTGGCCTTACAAAGGGCTTCCGGATATAATTTTATTATTGCTCGCTGCGATAATAGTTTTTCTTTGCAATTTCATAGTCCGCGATTTGAAGCTGGAACATCGTCCGCGTTCCGCGAGTTAAAAGCATTAAAAACTCATTTTTTAGTTCCCGCCTTGGAGCCGGGGGGCGGCGGCCCGCCGCCCCCCGGCGTCAAACTTAATTATTACGGGCACTTTTTGTCGCCAATTAACGAGAAAGGTATTTGAGGAGGCAAATCGCATTATTTATAGTCAAAGCGGCGCGCTTCGTTCGGTGTTTCGGTGGAGGAATTCGCCCACATAATGGAACATTGAAAACCGCAAAAGAGTCACCCTTTCTTGCGTATTCGAGAATAAGTGCGAATGGAAGGGTAGAAGTTTCGGTCCCTATTTAATCTCAAGCGTGATCCATTATGGAAGCAATACGGCCCGTTTGTAGTCACGACACCCCCCATTCAAAAATTGACAAAGTACTGTTTTTTAATCGAATTTAAAAAGGATCATAACGAGGGGGGTCATCATCAGGGCCCGCGAATCGTTGATTAAACGTGTGAACTTTCTCGTACTCGCGATTGTGTAAAATGGGCGGTTTGCACACGAAAGCTTTACACGGTGTGTTCATTTGGAGATTTTTCGTCCCAAACGGCGTAAAAACTGAAATACACATGAAAGTTTTGAGTGAACCTATATACAGGGTTCGCCATTACCCCGGCCTCGGTTCCCGGTGTCTCTGTACAAATATCAATATGGAATGTTTAGTACGGTACTCGTTTATATTGGAAAGCTGCGCGATTTAATAATACTTTTGCTTATACAGAGTGTTCCGTTTTCGTTGGGCAGCATAAAGTTACAATTTTTTAAAGAGCAACCCATAATTTTTCTTATGCCATTTGATGAAACCTTAATTTAGAAGGAAAATACACGAAACGTTTCTTAAATTGGTTGCGGCGTTGCCACATTAGAACGTAGTGACAGGTAATATGACAACTAAATGACGTAAGTAACTTATGCTTTTGTTAAATAGAAGCAAAGCCTACTAGAATAAATCTGTTAGATTATGATAATGCCTGTTGCAATTCGATTGAAATTTTGTAAATATCTCCATAACTGTAAAAGCTAGACGAAAAGGTGTTATTGCAAATTAATAGAGAATTAAAAACTACATTAGAAAGACTTGAAAAAAATCATGGGTATTATATAAAAAAAACGAGTTTCAGCAATTTGTACAATTTGCAAATTAGCGTGCTTATACGAAAAAAGTATGGTGCATTAAAAAAATGTTTTAAAGTACCTCTGACTTTCGTTTACTACTTCACAAAAACAAACTTCAAAATTTCAAAAAACACCAGTTTTGTGATAATTTTTTTCTGACGCTGCATTTTTAAAGAAATTTCTCTAATATGGCAACGCCGCAACCAATTTAAAACACGTTTAATGTATTTTCCTCCTAAATTAAGGTTTCATCAAATGGCGTAAAACAAATTATGGGTTGCCATTTAAAAAATTATAAATTTATGCTGCCCAGCGAAAACGGAACACTCTGTATAAACAAAAATACTAGGTCGTGTAGCATCCCTCCTGTGAGACTAAGGGTGGAAGAAAGGTGCAGGGTGTGGAAGAAGGAGAGCAGATCGGAAACGAGAGACTGGATGATGAGGGAGTGGCAGAAAGAGTGGGAGAAGTATGACGGATGGATTAAAATCTTTATTCCAAACGTCATACAGTGGTGCCAATGTGAGTGGACGAGGAGTGATTATGTGTTGACGCAGGTGTTTACCGGACATGGCGTCTTCGGTAAATACCTGTATAGGATAAAGGTCGAGAGGAGTGAAAGTTGTTGGTTTTGTGTGAACGGGGAAGTGGACACTGTAGATCATACGATCTGGGAGTGTCCCGAGTGGGAGAGTTGTAGAGTCGAGGCGAGGAAGGGGGGACTCAACCTGAGCCGAGACTCTATAGGTAGAGAACTGCTGGAGAGCAAGGACAAATGGGACTTGTTCTCCGGAATGTGTGAAAGTATAATAAACGGGAAAACAAGGAGAGAGAACGAGCGTAGAAAAGCTGCGTGATTGCTTGATGGATGACCGAGGCCCCAACGGAAAACCGAACAGGTATACTGGGGCAGAAGAGGGGAGGTGGTTTTAGTGGGTAGGCGGGAGACGTAATGGTCGGTCGAATCCCACACTACCAGGGCAATCCTGGTGTCTTGCGAAGATTCCCACTTCCTCGCAAACAAACAAAAAAAAAAAAAGGTCGTCTAGCATGAAATGAGTAGAATTGAATTGAAACTTTAGTCATTTTATTTTCATACGAAATGTTTTTATTGTCAATCGAAATATGCACCACCATTATCATCAATACACTTCTGCCATTTGACGGGAATTCCCCTGCTGTAAAAGCCTGCAGACCGGGAGTCGATAAACTAGTGGAAGGCAGCTTTGACAGCCTCGCCAGAGTTGAATGTTTTCCCTACCAAGAAGTTATCCAAATTTTGAAAGAAGTGGTAATCAGTGGGTGCTAAGTCGGGTGAATACGGTGGACAACGAAGAGTTTCCAATTCCAACTCCTGTAGCTTGGCCAAGGTGACTTGCGCGGTGTATGGCCGAATGCAACAATAGCGGTGCGCTTCGATTTACTAATCTTGGCTGCTTAACCGTCAGTTGCCTCATCATTTCGGTCAGTTGTCGGCAGTAGACATCAGCCGTAATCGATTCATCGGGATTCATGAAGCTGTGATGGATGACGCCTGCGCTGGACCACCAAACGGACACCATAAGCTTCTTTTGATGAAGATTTTTTTTCGCACAATGTTTTGGTGGCTCATCTTGATCCAACCACTGCGATGCGCGTCTGGTATTGTCATATAGTCACTTGTCCAGCTTCTTCACCTTACCAATTTCAGCCAAATGAGTCAACATTGTTTTCTTGGTTACGCTGAATGTTAACGAAAATTCGAACGCACTTTGACGTGGATTCGCTTCCACCACAGCTTTCAGATGATCGTTATCCACTTGAGTTTCAGGTCGTCCACCTGGTTCATTTGTTAGGTCAAAATTGCCAGAACGAAGTTCCATGAACCAACGAGATACTGTTTGCTGTGAAGTGGCTTCAGTACCGAACACATCATTAATATTGCGAGCCGTCTGAGCTGTTGTGGTTCCACGGTGGAACTCATATTTCATTAACACACGAATTTCACTGTTTTGCACGGCTGCACAAAAATGTTTATAAAAATAAAAGTTTTCAATAATTTTTAACGCTTTGAACTCTGATCGAAAGAGGGAGAATGTGCCTTTTTCACATAGAAAATTCAAGTCCAAATATAGATTTAGAGTGAAGTTATTCGCAGTTGAATGTGGCATTTCGAGAATCTACTCGTTTCATACTACACGACCTAGTATTATAAAATCGCGCAGCTTTCCGATATAAACGAGTACCGTACTAAACATTCCATATCGATATTTATACGAAGGCACCAGGAACCGAGGCCGGAGTAATGGCGAACCCTGTAGATGCTGTAACAGATTCGAGCTTATGCGCGGGGATCTCGGAAACGGCGAGAGACATTAAGTCAGTTAAATGGAGGCGGGGTTGCGCGCTTCGGCGCTCGACAATAATCGATTTGCGAAATCCGAAATTTGACAAAAATCCAAATGTTCGGTTTTTATCGGGTACTTCCGAGAGTACTCCGATTTCTTTTTGATTCACAAATGGATTGATTATCGTTGAATTTTTTTCCCCCGCACATAGGGCGTTGCCGAAAATGCGAGGCGGGAAATTTCGGAAAAATTGGCCCATTTTGATTTTATTTTCTGGTTTTTGATGACTCGTCGAGTTTTGTAATCTAAATACTCTCTTATCTGTATTTGCGCTGCCACTACAAAAATTCCAATAGTACCGTTGGCAAGCCACTTGAATGTTCTATTTTAAACAACCATTGTGAGTTCATGTTATTTGCACGTGGCTGAGCTTTCAGACACTTTAACGTAAGAAGAACCTTTTTATTTCCTTTTTTCCATTAAATTTCCAATTGTCCATTGTTCGAACAGGCTTCCCGTCTAGTACCGTTCCACGCGTCAGGAACGACATTTATAGTCAAGTACCTTTCTATCGTGGTATCGTTTCTTAAGTTCACCTTACTTTCCGAAGGGCAAGAGAGGTGCGTTAGTTATCGAAGACACGATTGAAGGTGTCACGATCTGGTACTGTTCGTTGTGGAAAGCGGTTAGCGTGCGCCCGTGCTTCTTCCCGTGAATTATCACTCGCCAAACAATACGCAGTAATAACGTTTGAACACTCCTCATCGCCGTAAAAGTTCATTTTAGACATGTAAATTTCAAAAAAAGAAAGTTTTTTTGCTAAAAGCTCTGAAGCTCTTCACACAGAACAGCAAAGCTGTTACATCGTTTCCGTAACGATACGACTTGGACCAAGTTGAGGTATCCAGACATGGCATGGCATCATTCCATGTATTGTTCTGTAATTGTTAATGTTTTGGGACACTATTGCGTGTTTACAAAGCTTTTCACCCTTCGCAAATATACTTTTCCTCTGTACATTCACTTACTGGCGTCTCCCTCACTCTTTTAAAAGTAAAGTAAATTCGGAAAACGGTACCACGTTCGAACGGTACTTAGTGGTACACGCTTTATCGCAACGTGCGAAATTGCATAAGATGGGGAGTCTTTTGCAGCGATCGAAAGCTGAAAATTCAACAAAAAGAACGAAACGCAGAAAAATTACGTTCAGATACCTGGAAAGTTAGCAAAGTCGCGATAAGAGGAACTTAAAATGGTCGTTTGAAGTAGGAAATTTAGGTGGTTTTCCAACGGAGTCCTGGAATTTTTGTAGCGACGATGCAAGGAAGATACGGGGGGCATTTAGGTTACGAAACACGACAAATCCTCAAAAATCAAAAATTCAAATTTCCCCACGGTGGGGTGAGGTTTTCCGAAATTTTCCGTCTCGCATTCTTGGCAGCATTTGATGTGCAGGACACCTCCCGAAGTTTGGCCAGCCAATTCGGGAACATCCTACGTGTTCACCTCCCCCCCCCCCCCCCCTGACCCCCTTGCTAATTTTCAACGGCGAACCCCATCGAGTCGCACCTCAAACTAAAGGTAATTGAAAGTACAAAATGTCGATACATTGAGAAACTCGATTTGTCAAGTCGTTTCGGAAAAATCAAGCGAAAGCTCATTCCACGATTTCAAATACGCGCGATAAGTGATCGAACTTCTCAGATTTTTTGACATTCCTCTGTGTTCGGCTAGTAAATAAATATATACAGGGTGGCCCATTGAAAACGAAACAGAGGCATTTGCGGGTACTTAGGAATGTATATTTGAAAAATGCTCGGACACGTAAACTTTATATTCGAGGGGGACACATTATAAACGTATACTCGCTCCTTTCACTTCAACGCCCTAGCCGGGGTGAGTTAAACCCTTAAAATCTTAAATGGAAAGTATGGTCGAGTAGCACCTTGTTTGAAAGGTCTTTCGATTCTCGTTATAATGATACCCAAATTAACTAACTTTTATCCAGTAGTTTTCGAGATATTTGGAAAAATGTTATTAAATTGCCAACAAGTGGAATGCTCTGTTAAAATCGCAAATTAGGAAAATTAATAGTAAAACATTAACAAAAGTCCTTTTAATTGATAAGATACTCAAACTGTTCACCATTAGCTTCCATACAGTAATACAAGTTCTGTTCAAAACGAGTCCTAACATTTTGAAGCATCTGTGGAGTTATCAGACGGCATTCATTAACAATTCGTCGTCGCAATTCTTCCAGAGACTCCGGTTCTGTTGCGTAGATCTTGCTTTTCAAATGGCCCCATAAGAAGAAGTCTAACGGAGTCAAGTCTGGAGACCTAGCCGGCCACTCTATAGGACCTCTTCGCCCAATCCATTTTTTTTTATTATTCGAAAGCAATAACAATTGGTGAAATAGTACAACTAAACTTAATCTGGTCAGTTTACAATTAATAGTCACTACTGATTATTTTCCTAATTTACGATTTTAACAGAGCGTTTCACTTGTCGGCAATTTAATCACATTTTTTTATAATTTAATCACACCCGCAAATGCCTCTGTTTCGTTTTCAATGGGCCACCCTGTATATATTTTCCATCATTTTCGGACATAAATTCATTTTGCGAAGGTTTCATCATTTGGTACTTGTTAAATGTCGGGCGATAGTATGGCATTAGCGTCTGGATTAACGCAATATATTCTAGAGCAGAGAGAAAAGGAAGTGTTTTAATGCACGGTGCGAATAACCAACACCCTCGGCAAACTGCTGGGGATTTCTCATAGATCCTCGCAAAGTATTTCTCATGTTTACGTGAAGCAGCTTCTAGAAAAATTTAGACCAACAAGGGCAGCGGCCAGTTTAACAGGAAATCAAACCAGGGCATCGAATTAGGCTGCCGCGATCGAAACATTGGGGCGATTTGCGACTGAGCCGACCATATCAATTAGAAAAGTGTTTTGTCAAATCGGAATTTCAATTCGTTCTATTGCAAAAGTGACGAACATACACAAGTTTCACTAACCTGAAGGATTGCCTCGATCGCAGACTCGAATTCTTTGAAGGCATGGTAGCATTGATTGTCACTACTCTAAATGGTTTTGTTAACAACCAGAATTTCCGTTATTGACGCGACCAAAATCCTCATACTTCTCGCGAAAGCTATTCTCAGCGGCCTCAAAAAGTTTACACACAGGCCGGAGTATTAGAAGCTACAGTAATTGGACCATTATTCATCGATGTTAACCTTGGTGGTGAAGTATATCTCAACACGTTATAAGAGTCAATCGATCATCCGGCAATAGAGGCCGCGGCTTCGTAAGCAGGTCATAACGGCGATTATCTACTCAACGAAAATATTTCGCACACACAACAAGACAGAGCACCGCCACGTCATATCGTGCCGGTGCGACGATGGCCAGGCAGACGAATCGACAGCAGTGACGGAATGGCCTCCGAGGTCTCCCGATTTGACGCCTCTTGGGTTTTTTCCTTTGACACGATCTTGAATCAAATCCTGAAGACATTGGTGAATTAAAAAGTGGGGCCACACTATGAAGATACTTTTCGAAGGGTCCAATGGGAATTTCGAAGCGGATCGTATTCGTGTTTCGCACAAAATGGAGACGATTTCGAACAGCTAGTACCGGAAATGTGGGAAAATTACGAGCCTAACGACGTAATTCCCACACATTTACACGCGTAAGTTGATGTTTCAGCCTCATGGATAAACACCATTAAATTGACTTCTCTCTCGTTTTTCCGCGATTTTCCGAAAACGTTTTGACAAATTGAGTTTCTTGCTGCACCGATACTTCGCACTTTTAATTACCGCCAGTGTGAGGTGCACCTCGGTAAGGGGCGCTAGCAGGGTTAGCGAGGAGCTAACAGAGACGATGCCGCAGTGTTCCACCTGGCAACCTGGAGAACCACCCTGCTCAGTCTTTCCGCGTGTATTTCCGTTTTTACCACAGTCGGGGCGGTAAGTTTTCAAATGAACGCGCTGCATGCCGATCGCCCTTGTTTAGAGAAATTTCATTTGAAATTAGTTTTTACTTGACGAATACGAAAGGCGGGAGGAAAGTTTATAAACGGATCATTCCTTTATGTCCGTGTCGTACTTTTACAAAATTGCAGCCCGGGATGAAACTTAAAGTTTTATTTACTTTACCAAGAAAGTTTATAAACAAGTCTCCCTTTTATAACTCGTGCGGTCCTTTTTGCGAAATTACCGCCCTCCATTAAATGGGTCAAAATAATTTTCTTTCCGAACCGCGATTATTTGAGATGCAGCTTTGTTTACAGCCGAGATGAAAGCTTTGTCCATCGGCAGTCGCTGTCGCAAAAAATAAAGTTCCTAATTTGCTTTCGCTGGTCGGGGCCAACCCTCTAATCGAGTTTAAAGACGGGCCGCCCTTCCGCAACCTTCCCGCACTTCTTACGGAATTGCCGCCTTCCGCTGAAAATTAAAAGGACATTTCTCCACCGCCTACGTCACAGGATCAGGTATAAATATAACTTTACGTGCCGGGCGCTGTTTAGTAAAATAACAAAATTTATTGTTATGAGGGCAGAGCCGATTACGCCGTGCTCGGCGACACTGCTCGTCGCTCTTCGCGGGTATTTCATCAAAAACCAACTCGGTCCTAAAACCGAAAATGATTTATCCCAATTTATGCGATTTTTCCGCCCGCTGTCGTCCTATAACTCATCGCCGGCTGTATATCATTCGCTTATCGCGACTGTAAGTCCGCTTTACAGCACGGTATCAGTCAGACGACCTTAGTTAGTTTAGGGAAACGAACGAGGAATTTGTAATGCGTTTGTTATGACACTGCAGATCGTGTTGTACCGGAAAGGGGGCCTAAAAACGATGCGAGACCTACTTTAAATTCACGGGAGCTCGAGACTTCTTCTGTTCCGAAGGTGGAGTTGGAACGCTCGTGCCCGAGATCGCTCTATGGCTTAATGCGGGCCGGCTTTAAAGGGAATTTATCGGTTTGCAATAAAATCGGATGCATTTTCACCTCGAAACATGTCGCAATCAATTGCTTCGCTCTTTTACGAGATATTTACGGTCGCTGCCCCGAAAACATTGTTACATCTCCATTTTCCCGGCTTCACTTCGGTCCTAACGATGTATTAAAACGCTTTGAACAATCGCAACATTTTATTGTTGACAGTTTAAATAACAGCGTCACCTATCGGGCGCTTCGCTAAGCGTCTCGTTCAGCACGTAGATCTCTCCGTTGAGGTTCGCGTAGAGCAGCGCAGTCACTCTGGATACGTGTTTGCGATCGTGCGTCGCCAGGTTCACGCAGAAAGTGTACTCCGACAGGTCTCCCTTGTACACCATTACGGGCCTCGTGACGTAGTATTTCTCGTAGGGCGCCTCCAGGTCTTGCCCCGGATACACGAAGACCTGTAAAATTCCAATTCGTACAGATCGGTTGCCCCGTTTACCGGTGGCCAGCTGAGCCCCCCGGACGTAACTTAAGGGAAACGTCCGCTTTCCAGAGTGGAAAAAATGAAGGTTGCGGAGATTGTAAGTGGGTCGCCCTTTTTTACATCCTGCACTAGATACTGTAGGACAAGCTTGTGAGCCACCATAGGGCAGTACTTATATCCCAAGGTGCGGTACTTTCATATCGCCGTCGATATGCGTCGAAGGGATATGTTGAAGAGAATGTTTCATACACTATGGTCTTTGAATTAGTAAATTTTTGGATTTGGTTAAATCAAATCTTCTCACATGACCAGTTCTAGTAACAGTAAATCGTTTCTCCAAAACCGGTCGCCTTTACGCAACGCTTAAATTAGCCGACTTCTTTACAACTCCCAGTGGCGGAGTTAATATATCTCAATCTTGGCTGCGACTATGCGGTCTCTAAAAAGGGCGGCACTTCCATGCACAACCGAAACCGGTAACCCTTTCAGCCGTTAAAGCCGAAACTTCGCAATAAAATTTCAATTTTTTCAATACCGGATGGAAACGCGCGTTTTCGAAATTGGGCGGCTCATTATACATCCTCATACTTTCTAATCTATTATCCACTGCGAATTATTCGAGTTTGCATTATAGCGTTCAAAATACATTGCGGGGTAGCAGGGAAAATCTGAGAGGCAGAAGCTTTTGATTTAGCACATAATATAACTCTGGCAAGTTACACGGAGCGAAGACCGGAAGACAGGAAAATGAGTTACGAGCCCCGGGGTTGTGAGGAGTTGTTAAACAGGTTTGCACGAGTGCGCGCCCCCTCCATTCCGCTCTCCGACATTCTTGCGGCTCGCTCTTAAAGGTAAATTATTATTTCGGGGAGGAAGCTCGCCGAAAGGGTTCTTTTCTCACTCCTCGAAGGCCAAATTAAACAGAAATGGGAGTATTCGAGGGCAATTTACGATACAGAAGAGTGCTGAGGGCTGACTAAACGATGGCCCTTCAGGTATAATGGGTATTTAGTATGCAAATAAGCGTTGCGGAGGCAAGTTTTGGAATTTAAACAACATGAAAGGGCATAGAGGTGGATTTCAGGGGAAATATTTGATGCGTGACTATTTTGAAAAAGTGCCCACCCACATGTGGCAAATCTAATTAAGGGCGATCCTAAATCGCTTACAGAAGCAATTGGTAAATATACGCTATGTGTAGCTTTCCGACTCGCTGAAAGAAAAATTTACCCGTTCGACCGAGATCGTCCGGCGTCCCTTTTTAATCCCTTTTTAGATTCTTCGCTGCGTCAAATAGTCACCTGATAATAGTGCCGTCCAATACTCAGAGGCACGAAAGGTTCCGCCCAGTAAATGAGGAACGCTCCCTCCTCTTGATTAACTGTAGCTTTCAGTCTGTACGGCTGCAAGGGTTCCGGCACCACGTAGGCCACGGGTCCAACGGCCTTAGATCCGGGGAAGGCGGAGGACACGCGGATTTCGTAGGAGTCGCCGTAGGACACTCTGAAAAGCTGTTTCTTGGGATGTTTATTTGTGAGAATAAATTGAGTACTAACGGAAGCTTGTAGACTAAGTCCGACCTCTTGCTCTTGGGGACGGTGATCACGGCGTATTTCGACGATTTCTTATCCAAAATTGATATCTGCAACGCAGTAAAGGGGAGGTGGTGAGAGCGATATAAACGGCCGCCCTTTTGCGGCAATGCACGGGTATTCCCATCGAAGAGCGTTTCTTATGCGCGAAAACGGCCTCTCAACAGTTCTTACGCGAAAAAGTATTATTAGCAAAGTTTCCATTATCTACGTGTCACCAAAACAAGCACGAACAGCAATATAAATGGCGGAATTTTTTGCACGGAGAGAAAAAATGTTCCCATTGAGCCACCGTCAGCGAGGAAGTGAAATTTCTGATACGGACCGAAACATGAACATCTGTATAAACATTTTCCCCTTTATGAGATTTTCATATAAATGAAAGGTTTTTCCTTGAGCATCTTCAATTTGTAAACAAATGATTAGCATATTGATACACGACATGTTTACATCAAAATTCTACCGTCCGAAGGGTAAACAGCCGCCCTTTCACGTTGAGCGGTCGCCCAGCATATCTGGGCCCTAATAAATATTTTATTGTAAATCAACTGAATTGTTAAATTACCAAAAAAAAAAACAAAAAACCATCGGGTAACTGCCTCGAGAATGTTCGTACCAAAAAAACCTTATTGTTGCATCACCTTCAATTTGCGTTTGCCGGGCAATTTTCCCATCGTATCGCAGGAGCATTATGGACGGTTTTCTCGGTAAAGAGAATGAATGCTCTTGCGAGCTTACGATGCAGCCATAAACACCCACTTTCAGAACATAACCACAGTCATGTATCGATTCCGGCTGCACGACTGGCAGAGGATTAATAAAAACCTTTAGATTCGCCTCCATTCTTCCGCATCGATGCCGCCCGTCTATCTATATGGAAAATCGCCTTTAGTCCAATGCAGCTGCGACGGCGACGAGTTATTTGCTGCCTTTAACCGAAAAGATCAGAGAGACAAAGGAGAATTTAAAATCGCGTCAATATCAAAGGGCGGCGAAGATTCACGCGGGGCGCCCCATTTAATTATGGCGCCAAAGGGCGACTACTTATGAAACAGCTTTGGAATGTTGCGACGGGCCTGAGAGCCGAGCGGCCGTTCAGGCTTGACGTTTTGGCGTATTTCGTCGACGCATCTACAGAGTGTCGATTTCAGAACTGTGGATTGTCTGGAGCTCGGAAGATCGAATTTTTTTTCGAAAAGATCCTTCAAATTTTTGAGAAGTTGCGTAATTTTTAATCCAGAAACATAATACGAAAATATTCACAAAAACTATTCAAAACGTTCACCATTTTTTTCAAAAAAAAAAAAATAATAAAAAAAAAATTGCCTGAAAGCCAACTTCTTTTCGCACCTTTTCAAATGTACCAGGGGCAATAGATTGACATACTTGCGTAATTCAATGCTGCAAATTCTGTCAATTGGCCTGCTCAGTTTTGTAAACGACTGCCTTGACGTGGACTCATAAAGAAAAAAATCACCCGGCATTGAATCTGGCGAACGCGGTGGCCACTCTATTACAATCCCCCCCTGCCAATTCGTGTACTTGGATAACGGTGATCCAGCCACTGTCTTGTTCGTCCGGCGGAACGGGGTGGAGTGCTGCATGGTCGAAGATGTAGAAGATTTTCATCCAACTGCAGGTCGTCATCGATTTCATTTTCTAAGGCTTGAACGATTTGAGACTCGATTGTGTTTTCAAGCAAACCGACAAAGATGTCACCTGTCAAGTTATTTTTGACGGAACAAAAGACCGACAATTTTATTTTTTCGAATTCTCTCCTAAGCACCGACTTTTTGAGTATTTCGGGAACGATCCTCTCGTGCAACACGGGGATTTTCATTGCCCCGATAACGGCGATTTTGTTTAGTAACGTTTCGGTTTAAATAAAGTGCGTATTCGTCAGTGAAACAAATGTTTTTTAGGATGTCTATGAATTTTCCCAATTATTTCTTCACAAAACCGAATTCGTCCGTCGGGATCATAATCACCTGGCTATAAAGATTATGACTTTGGCAGGGAAAAAATTCGTTCGATTTAGAATTTTCGAGTCGATTCATAGCTGCGAAATCTTACCAAGCGACGTTGTCGGGCACATTCTGACTTGAACCAAAATTTCAAGTTGGATTGCTCCATTCAAAATTCTGGGCTGCATTGCCCTTAATATTTTGTACTTATCCAGTGGCTTCAAAGTCATGCACAAGAAGCCGCACGTAAGGCACAGCTGGCGAAATAATAAATTATTTACTAAACCTGTTCAACAATTGTGTGCACTATTTTTACAAATTGGTTTCAACGCAACACTTTCACTAGAAGAATATTCGTCAACACCCATACTCGAACCGATAATAAATACGTTAAGTTGTGCTAAAACACTCCTTAACCGTAAACGGTAAGACGAAAAACGCAAAAATCATGTTTTGATGAAAGATTTTCCGCAATTTTTGTGAATATTTTAATACGATATTTCTGTATTAAAAATGATGCAACTTCTCAAAAATTTAACATTTTTTCGAGCCTCAAAATGGGGTGTCACGTGGTAGGTATTGCAATTTAAAATTTTCGAGTTGGGGCAGCCACCACATAGAAACTTTCAACCACTTTTGAACCGGCTTCCCCTCCATTCTGCCGAAACGGTTTTTGAATGGTTTAAAAAAATTCTATTTTCAGAATTACTGACAATTCAAAGTTCTGAAATTGACACACTCTACAGGGTGTCCAACGAATATGGACCACTATCCGTATCTTGCAAGCTACGACTAGGAAAAAGATTAAACTTGGGCATTGTACTAGAGTGAAGGTGGTCTATTGATTAAAAATATTTTCGTGAAAACGCCACTTGCGGTTACACCGAAAATAGATGTCAACTCGCTTATTTTAGACGGAACACCCTGTATATTAAAACAAATTTCGATTCTGTGGGACATTATGAATATTTTTCGTGTATGGCGTTCTATACCTCATTTTTACGGTTTTTGGAAATATTTACAATTTTCCAAAAAAAATTAGAGTTCCAGCCACGATTGAGTTTCCTAATAATTCGAAAATGGCTAAGTAGTTTGCAATGAAGTTCTGCGCTATTGTACAAATTGCTTTACAGTCCTCGGATCAGCGAGTTAAATTAAGTTCTTTCATACAGGGTGTTTAAGAAAAGGCCAAAATTATCATTCAAGAATTGTAAAAAAATCTTATTTTTCAAATAGCAGCGCCATTTTGCTAGCAAACGCGTATTCAGAGTCAAAATAAAAGTAGTATTTTCAATTCGGTTGTCTATATCTAGATCTAACCGTTTTCATTCTATTAAAAAAAACACTTTTCAATGTTCAGTACTTAACAATTCATTTTAATTAACGTCTAGAGTTACTAGGTGGCGCGACAGTCGTCAACAACAGGTTCCTTTCTTCTGTAAGACGCTTTGACAGATCCGCTCGTTTGACAATGATCCATTGTGCGGTTGAGGAGTTTCCGTGATGGCTTCGATTTTACTGAACACCCAATGCATGACTCCTTCTGGTTAATACTTTGCCACATTCACCGGAAATAATGAACATATCGTTGAGATAATCTTCGTTTGAGCAATTTACGGGTGCCGCCACACTCAAATTCTGGCGAGCAGCGCCACCTAGCAACTCTAGACGTTACAAAATATTTAGCTGTTTTTGAATTATTAAAAAATACAATCACGGCTGAAACTCTAATTTTTTTTGGAAAATTGTAAATATCTCGGAAACCGTAAAAATTAGGTAGAGAACACCGTTACTCGAAAGATATTCATAATGTCCCACGGAATCGAATTTTTTTTTTAATATACTGGGTGTTCCATTTAAAGCAAGCGAGCTGACATTCGTTTTCGGTATAACAGGAAGTGGTATTTTCATGAAAATATTTTTAATCAACAAACCACCTTTACTTTAGTGTCATACTCAAGTTTCAACTTGTTGCTGTTCATAATTTCCACAACACGGATTGTGGCCCATCTTCGTTGGATACCCTGTATGTGAGACTGCACATACCTCCCTTTGCAACGAAAAATCACCTTTTAGGACCGTTTATACTTTTGTTTAGGAGTGCGATTTTTTTAGGGAAACCAATTTGCAACATTATCAATGTGGTTTTTCGAACGTTTCCCACGTGACCTAAGTTGATGTTTTGTCGAAAGGCGACCGTTTATACTCGCGTTTAAACTTGACATTCTAGTTCGTAACAATGCTGACTACTTTTCCTAAATTTCCTTTTATACCGGCGGCTTCAGGTGTAACGAATTTGGCCACGGTTGCGTTGTATTGCAAAAGGGCGACCCTTTATACATTCAGTTAACAACGCATTTACTTAACGCAAATCGAATCGAAACTATTTATAAACTGAGGATGTTTGTTCTCGGAACTTAAAATCGGATTTTATCGAAAGGCGACCGTCTAGACAATTGCTCAGCGGCATTCGTTTATACCGCATAAATCAGTATAAAATCGAATTTTGCGGTGGAATATCGTACTTAATTTCAGGTCTCGATTCGGCAGAAGAGCGACCAGGTACACGTACGTCTCCGCTGTCTTCGGTAACGGATGCAGACGTGGGCGGCTCCTGCAAAAGGACGAGAGGCAGCGCACGAATAAACAATGAACAAAGTCCAAGTTATTTTTAGAGCACCAACAAATTCCAAACGGAATTCTCCCGATCCGCCGACAAATAACGAAAATAACCAACTTCCGAGCCATATTAATAAATTATTTTCGCTAAATTGGCCGCTGCCAGAAACAACTCTGCCCTCTCCCGGCCGGATTACTACCCAACAACAAGGCATAAATAAGAAACTTTTCTCATCTGCCTCTTGCCGAAAACGATCTCGATTAAGCACGTCAAAACTTGTTCCAGCCCTAGGAGGACTGCATCACGTGGCGCATAACCCGTCTATGCATAATCCACGAATTTGCGATACACACTCCATTATTAATGCGCCCCGGTATCGCAGCCCGACACGATACACTTTAGCTGAAGGTGTATAAGAGGTTATAAATGGGCCTATTTGCTGTTCGAGCAATTTCCATAACTTTCTGTTTCGGAGGGAGAAAAGACGGGGAAATCAGGTAGTTGGAATAACTCCGCTCGAATTAATCTAGTTTGAATTTCCCGGCGGTGTAACTGAGCCTCCGGAGATTGGATTCGGGATTTGGCAGTTTCGTACGCAACTTCGTTGTTTAGCCTTAAATGCAAAGAGGCGGGAACCATCTTAAAGCATCGGCTGTTAGAAGGATTCGCGAGGCTCAACGTGTGCACTCTCATGCTTTTGTTGTCTCAAGTTAGTTTTTAATGCACGGATTTCGGGGCACGAGGAGCAGATCAATTTCGAAGGGTTCTGCGTGAGTTTCAGGTCGCCGCTCTTCGCGGGAGCTTAAACGTCGCGATCTACGAGCGGCCGGCTCTCGCGCGGAACCTCCGTCCGGGCTGAGACCTCGCGGTTCCCTCGACCCGGATCGCGTTTCGTTCCTCCTCCGGTCCAAGTCGTTGCGGAGGAGACGGTGCCCCAGTGCTCCGGGGGCGACGCCGGGACGGAGTCCGGCCAGCCCGCGCCCGCACTAAAACGAGCGCCATCATAAAGTCCCCGAGTGGACAAATGGGGCTCCGCATTTGGCAAATGATTAACTAATTTAACCGCATTCTCCGCCGATTATAAATAGGTCGATCCCATTTTCTAGCCGTAGAGAGTACAAATTTAATTAAGCCGTTAGTCGGCGCCACCATTTACCCTAACGACTCGGTCAGATAAAGCGGGAATGTATGGGCGGCCCGAAAGGGCGACTTCGCAACCCGGGACTGGTGTTTTGCTTTCATATGTATGCGGAGTTTAACAATTAAGGATAAAGATAACATTGACGATCGTCCAAATGGTCCTTTCAGCGACGCCGGTTTTTCGGTCGGAGACTAATTATGCGACTGCAATCCCCCGCATTCAGCGCTGAGATTTGTCAAGTAGGTCTTTGTCCCGCATGCGGAAATAATTCTACGTGCAGATATATGCGAAGACAAAGAAAATGGCTCTCGCCGACCATCGGGGACTCTACTCGGTTTTTACCCATCGTCGTTCGTACTTTTTCCTAAAGGGCGTCGACCCGCCGCCCCCCGCTGCGAATTGCCCGCCAACGGAGGAACTGCAATATTTTGGGACGACATTATGATTGGTGAAAATTGTTTTAAAATGTCCATCGGACAAGTATTAACGCGTCCAAGGTACGTGGATCTAGTGCTGCAACTCGCAGTAAAGATCTGGAGAGGTGCTTTTAGTGATTTTGTCTTATTCGTGCGCGAGAACGCACCTCCACATACCAGCGGAGCTGGTAGAAATTTTTCCGAAGCAGAAGATGCAACGCTCTTAGGTCGGCCTCCTTGTTCACCGGATCTTAGTCCAATTGAGCACATGTGGCCGAGTCTTCCCGTTTATCGGCGAGAATCATTATGCATCTAATTAAATTGGGAATTTTTGAAATATCCAGGAAGTTTCCCGTCTGAGGAGACTCCGAACTTCAGGTGTGCGAGAGAATATACATAATGCAAACAATCCCTTATGTCCCGCGGGAGAAGCAGCTTTGATGTTTATCCTGCAGAAAGTGTCGGCTTTCAGTGGCTCCGCCTGGGGAATTTTCGGGCCCGAGCCGCTCAAATAAAATTTCAGTTTTCCGGGACTAAAACTTCTCTTATAGGACGTGAAGACTTGATTTCGGGGAGTAAACTATAAAATCCCGTGAATGGCGTTTGATAAGAACCGGCTTTTATACATTTCGAAGGGTTTCGAAAACCGATTTTTTTTTCCCTCCCGGAGGCAATTTCTTGCAATAGCAAGCAAGTTGACAAAACTTCATTTAACTTCTGCACCGAACAATTCAATAGTGCCTGAAAGGATATCTAAGTTTCATAAAGTTGAGCGCCTGTTTGACTTTGGGGGGCGACAGGAACCGGCTTTTAACTGCCCCATAAACTATGCCGCCTTCAGTTTTCGTTTCCGATTGGAAGGAAAAATTATTTTCAAATTTGCTGCCTGTCTGATTAGTTTTCCATCGATTTTCTTTTTTTTTTTAAACGATTTCCCATTGCTCGGCAAGTTGTTGATGGACGATTCTCGCCGTGGGAGCCGCTTATTTATATTTTATAAAGCAGCCGAGGAGCAAAATTAAGGGCTTTGGTTAAATAAGCGGGACCAATTTAGATTCCATTACGGTTTGCTTGCAAATTGGAGCGACGCGAATTGTGCATCGTTGTTTTTAGGACAAACAATTGGGGCTTTAGTTGAAATTAGATGCTTTAACGGCGGCCTCCATTCAGCGTCTTCGCCCCAAAAGGGTGGAATTCGCCTTCGCGCCCAACCGGGCACAATTTTGACGGAATCGTTTATGAGGTATGACTTTGTGGGACCGCCGCACTATCCGGAGTTTTGCAATTTCAGCCCCCCCCATCATCTCCCCCTCATCACCCTCTCCCCACCCCTCCTCCCCACCTCCCCCTCCCCCTCTCCCCACCCCCTCTCCCACCTCCCCATCCTCCCAACCATCCCCTCCTCCCAACCATCCCCTCCTCCCAACCATCCCCTCCTCCCAACCTCCCCCTCGCCCCCGCACTCATTTGTCATTCCACACATTTCGAGGGAGCCTAAGGGCTTCTTTTTCAATAATAAGAGAAACGTCATGCAGACAGGAGCTGCGGCCGTCTATGCCTGAAGGAGGGCGAAATTCCCTCAAGATACTGTTTTGTTTTTTTTTTAATTTAGACATGGAATCTGACACGCATTCGGACGATTGCGGCCGTTGAACGAAGGGTTGCCGCCTTCCGTTGTGTGCCGGACTCCATTTGGGACGTTTCAGCGTTCATCCCAACAGGGTTTGTTGCACTGCACCAGAACCACCGCCCATCGCCACGAGGCGCGAGGCTCGACGCTTTCGGACCGTCCCCGGCCCCCGGGGGCCGGGGGGCCCCCTCGCCCGGAACGTTGCGGACGCGACTTTCGAATTTGAAACGGGCGGAAAACTGGGCGCAAACCCCCTTCCCCTTTCATATTGCAGCCCCCCGTCTCTTCGTACGTTTGCAGAGCTCCTCGGCGATTCTTTAAATTTCTATTATCCCGCGCTGAACTGTGTGGTCAAAGCGATGGTTCATTACGACACATAATCCGCATCCTGAAGCGAGAAGGGAAGTTCTGATTACATCCTCCATTATCAAACTACTTACACTTATGAACATTCCAGCGGCGCTTCAGACCGCAATAAACGGCCCAACTCTAATAACCGTTTAAAATTGTTAGCGGCAAGATCCCGGTCAAGCCGTATTAACTGGGAACATGTTCATGTGGAGATATTAACAAGCCCGCGAAACATTAAAACTACTCGCCGAAACAATGGGGTTTTAGTTGAAATTAGTTGGTCTTTTAACGGTGCCTTCTGTTGTGTGTCTTTCCTGGTAAGTTGTCGAATTTATTTCGTTGTTTCAAAGCCTCGACCGAGCACAATTTCGAGGAAACAATCGTCGAAAGTGAAAGCGTCTAAGCGCCAAACTGCACGGGCGTATTTGCCGCGGAGCGTTTCACGCGGCGATATTTCCGCTCCGGTTGACGCGTCAAATTATGAAACGGTTTTTCCGCTGGGTGTACTCATGGAAAACGAACATACAGCGTGTCTCGGGATAGATCCGGCGGGAGGACGAACGGGCCGAACATTTTTGGAGTCTTTAATCACTTTCGGGAGTTGAGCCTCGCTTATCGCCAGACCGTGGTTGCCGAAGAACGAGCTGATTTCCTGCCATGCAGCTAAGAGGCAATTACTTCAACCACGGTTTCTGCTAGTGAAACTAACAAACGCGCATTTTTCCTTTTTTTTTTTGGTCCGAAAGTCCTTCAAGTTCCGGGGCTCTTCGAATGTGGGGATGAAGTAATTCGCGTTGGAAGAGCCCTTCAAAGGTTAAATTTGGTGCGCAGATTAATTCTCGATCGTAGCAGTTCGCAAATCAAAAATTGAACAGGCATGTAGGCTTTCCTTTTGTTGTCTAAGGAAGTGTTGGGGTCCTTCAATGACAATCACGTGAACTCGGCGATACGTATATTGGACAATTAGGCAGACTAGAGCTTCCAAGAAGAAATAAACGCGGGCGCGACTGCTTAGTCTCGAGTGACGGGCCGAAGAACCAGAAGTCGATCAGCAACGAAAAGAAAAGAGAAAGCTTCTCATTCTTCCAACCCTTAAGTAGATCCATGGCCGTAAACCATGGGCGTGCTCCGTCTGAGGCTCAAAAAGGGGCCTGTAAGCCGCCCCCCCTGGGGATTACGCTCGCATCTGGCCAGAACCCAGGGTAATGGTCAACAACGACCATGGATGTGTCATTATCGCCCCTTCGGATACTTTCTGCCCCTTAACTTATAATCTATACAATAGAGATTTGCGATATTCGGATTGCATCTCGATCTGGACCCCGAATCCTACAGATATAAGGGCCGGACTATGAATATAGAGGCCCGTATTTATTTAACCGTTAAATATCTCGATTAAGTGACTGCACTGCTTGATTATACCATTCATCTAGAAACTGCTTCGTCTCTTGGAGATTTTTCGCAGAACTCGTCGATTTCTCCTGGTAGTTGTTTTAGACCAATTCTTATCTTCCTCGGATTGGACCGTGTCTGCCTAAAGTTATTTATTGAATTATTCGAAACAACATAATGAAGAAGAATGAAATTATGCGCTGTAAAAATTGTTCAAAGTGACCACCAGTTCCTGGACTTTCTTCAAACTTCAACCAATGATGAGGGCGATGCTTTCCTTGACGCAACGCCCTTTGAATGCTACTTTTTGGGATCACCAAGTCGCGCTCATTGCATTTCTTAAACTACCAATTTCATCATCCTCAAAGTGATTGAAAATTTCTTGCTCATCATCCACCCCATGATGCTTGACATTATGATTTTCTCCTCGTCGAGGAGCGAAACCACCAATTTCCCTCAACCTGACCTGCACATTTGTGAACGTTCTTGCGTTGGGAAGTCGTCGATTGGGAAATCGCCGATGGTGGAGGACTCTAGCTCTATGAGCGTTTTGTCTGCACTCACCACAGTCCAAGTGAATATCGACGCACTCGGGATCGCCAACCGGAAGGGCCATCGTAAAACAAGTAAAAAATGATTTTTATGTTATTTTACAATTAAATATGGCAATAATAGCATTAACGAGCGATACCTACTGCTAGTTGGCCGCAATATACCGGAAAATGACAATCAGAATGGTTTTTCTGACGGGGAGAATGATGTGGCTATTCGAGCCACGGTCCGCTTAACATCAACAAATTCCTGCAACAAAAAGGCGTCAAATTTGGAGTCGCCCCTACGAGGAAACGGCGCATTCTGCGGAAAATCTCCAAGAGACAGAAAAGGTTCTAAATGAAAGGTGCAACCGAGCAACGTAATCGCTTGATCGAGATATTTAACGGTTAAACAAATACGGGCCCCTACATTCATAGTCCGGCCCTTATATCTATGTCACGACAAAGCTGTATGTTTCACATATCCATTTGTGAACTGCCGCGATCGGAAATCGTTTGTACGCCAAATTTCATGCCAATCCGTCCGACGCAAATTATTTTGTCCAAACGGGGCCCCATGCTCGAAGAGCCCTGGAACTCAAACGAAAGACTTCAGGACAAAGAGGAAAAATGCGCGTTTGTTAATTTCATCAGCAGAAGCCACGGTTCAAATATTTGCACTTTGATCTGGGACGCCCTGTGTAAGGCGCTTTATAAACTAATTTGTAGAAATCATCATCAACATCTTCGTCTTTATTTCTCAAAATTCTCTCCAATTTATCTTTAGTTTTCAAGATGCGAAAAAATTCAACTAAAAAAAGTTCGAAGAATGGAAAAGTATTAAAAAAAAAAAATAATAAAATAACTTCGAAGAAAATTTGATTAATCAAAATGGATCAATCGAATGGCCGCCGCGACTGCAAGACCTTTCATCATTGGACTTCTGTTTCTGGGGTCCACTCGAACAATCGGTTTATGCGCATCTACTTCCTCACGATGCAGCAATGTTGCAGCAAAGAATTATAAATGCTTTGAATTCTAATGTGAGAATATATTCAAAACAGCTTAAAGGGGTTCAGACGAAGGATCGAAAGATATGCAAATATGGGTTGTTATAATGAATAAATAATTATTACAAACGGGCCCCCCGATTACTAGTTAGTTTGGTAATGAAGCTGATGTGCTAAATTTGATACATATTATTTGTTATAATTTTTACTCGATATTTGTTGTATAATTCAAAATATTTCTTTTTCAAAAAATGATTTTCTAACCCTGAAATTTGGCATGGAGATGCAGAATTGCACTCTAAACGTCTTTTTGTAGACGAATTTTTTCGTCTCTTGAAAAATAATGATACTTCATTGATGATAAATTTGTTGATAAAACACCCTGTACAACACGAAACCAACTAATTTTTTGCAAACAAAAGTCCCATAAGAAGCAGGACTTGACCGCTAAAGCAATTAAAAAATTCACATATTTACACCTATTAGATCTATCCTTGGACACACTGTATATACAGTCGGTCATAAGAATATTATTCATGATATACAGGATGTCTGTAGAAAATCCTACCACACATTCCTCAGGTGAAAACGTGACGATTTTCCCTAATTTGTCTAATTAAAAATTGGGTAGCTTTCGCAATACAGGGTGTGAAAATTAAGATGAAAAATCAAAGAAAATTAGGTATTTCGTGTGTAATGCTAATATCCGAACGAAATTTTATATCGTTTTTGTTCGCGGCGAGAAATTGGAATTCGTTAACATTTTCCATGCATATTGAAGAGGGCGCTGTCGGCGCTAGGGAAATTCCCTTCAGAAGGGCATAACTTTCTTATCGCCCGGTATGTAACGTATTTACGACCAGATTTGTGTTGGACCCATGTTTTATATTAAAAAAAACCGGTCTCCTGGCAGAAGTCTCTACAGGCATTTCTTCTTGAGATATTTGAAGTTTAAGCTCCGCCACATCTCTAATGAAGCAACCATTCGTACAGCTGAATACCTCGCAAACTAGCTATAATTCTTTTTGAATTGTTCGCCTTTATCGAATGTTCGAAGCGATCTCCGTTAACATCCCTACAAAGATTAATTCGACGTAAAAAGTTAGAATGGACCCTAACCATCAATTCCTCGTCGTCTCTTAGGATATCCACTGAATTTTCAACTCGTCTCCTCAAATCGTCTTCATTATTAACGACCGTGGAGTACACATTCTGTACATCCTCACGCTTCCGTGGCCGTTCCCTCGGCAAAATCCATAAACCGCCAGCGTATCGGTCATTTCAGATTTTGCCGAACCTTCGGCCATTCTAAAACGCGAAATTTTAAAGTTTATCAAGGACCTTCACACATTTTGATAGTCGCTGATATCAACACGTTGCTGGCGCGCGCGCGCATACCTGCTTTAAACGAACAAATGCGATTTTGTCGATAAAAAAATGCTTCGGACATCTCACGGAGCAATGCTTGTGGAGACTTCTACCGAGAGACCGTTGTTGCATAAAACACGTGTGCAAACACAAATCTGGGCAGGAATAAACTTTATACCGGGTGATTGAAAAGTTACGCTCTCTTCGAGGGAATTCACCTAGCGCCGGAAGCGCCCTCTTCAATTTGCATGGGAAATTTCCAATTTCTCGCCCCAAAAAACACCAAATTAGAAATTTCGTTTAGCAGTAGCGTCGCAAACAATTTTTTTTTTTTTTTTAAATTTTAACTTTAACGCCCTGTATTTCGAAAACCGCCTGGTTTTTCATTGGACAAATTAGGTCAAATCATTATTTCCCTCCCCCAGGAATCCGTGGTAGGATTTCGTACAGTCATTTCCCAGACACCCTTTATATCACTCATAAAAAGAATATCCGTACCCCATTGTCCATTATAAAGGGCAAATATTCGTTTATTAATTATTAATTGGACCTAATAGGCTTTTCGCTGGTTGCAAAATGGGTTACACTGTGTTAGGTTGTGCCGCTGTTATGCATGTTAATTTATTTTTATAGAAAAAAAATAACGTCGGTGGGGTCGTCCAATACAAAGGGACTGGGCATCTGCTGGACGTTTGTGGGCGAAATTTGTTCGTAACAGAATATATCAACAAAAATTCTTTTTATATTACCGGACGTCAGTTACGAGTTCTGATGAACTCCATGGTCCTCTGCACCGGACATTGCAGAAAAAATACTAACGTGTGATGCAAATCCAGAGAATTCATTTCAGAATTTCCTTCGCGGACGAACCATCGTCTACTTGAGAGATGGTTATAGGTGGGTTTTACGCGATCCACACGCACCAAGGCAAAATCCTTTCCTAATCTAAGTTTAGAGCGGACCGATAAACAATCGTGCAACAGGCCCGCGTTTCTTTCTTGGAACCCCGAGTCATTTGGCCCTACCCCAAAACGCGTTACCTCTTCCTCTGGGAAACGTGACCACCTCACGTATGCGGTTCCGACCCGATGGAGCACCGCCCAATTTCACGGCGGCACCTACAGAATTTTTGGACACTCGTCGCGAACACCTGTGGATCGGACGTCGTGGTCTGCGCACGCGGCGTGCCAAATCGCCAGATTTGAACCCATTGGATTGTCGCTTATGGAGGCGTTTAAAGTTTTGACATTTATGAACGAGAGATAAACACGAGAGAGGAACTCCTTCAGGGAATAAACAACTGTCGTGCGGCAATAAAAAATAATAATCCCCACATTGCACAAAAGGCAATAAGGTAACTTTCCCTGAGAGCAAGAAAATGCACACGGGCAAATGGCAGTAATTTTGAACACCTCTTGTAGCCCCTTTTTCGTTGTGTTGTAATTCTCGCTTTTTTAATTTGTTTTTTCGTTATCTCGATACAAAAATAGCGCTTATTTCGAACAATTGTTAAGTATCTTAATTTTTTCAAAAAATGCCTCGTTACTGAGACGAAGCGGCGCAAGTTATGGAGCTAATGTGGCGAAGACAGCTTTTAACGCTTCATTGAAGGCGGCATGTGGTTTTAAAGAAAATAATATACAGAAAAAAAAATACAGAAAAAAAAATATACAGAAAAAAAATATACAGAAAAAAAAATATACAGAAAAATAATATACAGGAAAATAATATATACGAAATTTAAATTCATAAAAATTTCTGTAAAGACTATTTTTCAGTACGGACCTGCAATTTACCAACTCTGCTGATGGTATCTTATGGTGTGTGGTAGAACGTGGCTGCAAACAAAATCTGAATTAGTTATAGCGAGTGGGTCGAAAGTCACGACCACAAAATCATTGAGTAAAAGAAGGAAAACGCCCTCAATCTCGAGAATGAATCCAAATCCACATGCGACACATGGACGGATTTGGATCGCGGTGGAGTGCCCTAACTCCTGGTCGCAACACTCAGTATAGTTCGGGACGCTTTTCAACGTCACGAATCAATTTTTTTGATGTCGAACAATTTCGCTGGGACTGTTCAGGGTGTCGTAGTTTCGATGTAATTGAGGGGTTTGAGGTCCTTTTCGAGTAGATGGAGAACTGTGGTCGGGACCCTTGGCCTAGTTTTCGAGTCGAGGCCTACGATCTAAACAGCATTTTCGCATCTCACCCCGTTTACGAGATACACAGTTTTTTTTTTCGTTTTTTGTCGATTTTTTAAAGTCCCGTAATTTTTTTGTCTGTGAATATTTTTGATTTGTGGTAAATTCGTCTTTTATCCACTTTTTCACGTACAATCCAGTGGCGTACTTGAATTTTTTTACCTGAATTTGTTTTCGACTTGCAAACCGAACTTGTTCTATTTCAATAGAATAATTTCATTAACTAGATTTTTTTAAAGCTTTGTGAAAATGTGTAATTTCACACGTTCATTTTGATAAACAAGGAAACTATAAACGATGATTTTTGCCACTTCAAAAGGAAATGTGATTTTTTGCAATTGCTCCTTAGAATCGATCGGACAGAACAGGACTTTTGGGCGCGGCCCTTTTTGATGTCACGTGAGTCATATTATCAGTTGAAGAATCTTCAATCGATGACGGTCAAAAAGTAACAATTTTGTAAAGTTAACACGCCGAAATCAAGGTAGATTAGATGTTAACGCATCGTGCGTTATGAGGTTGGGGGGGGATTTGTTTATCAAATTTTTGAGGGCTACTTCAGCTCTGAGGGGCATTACGAAATATTCCAAGTTTGCCTTCCACAACTGATAGACGAAACTCCATTAAGGCAAATGGCAAATGTTTGTTTCCAACAATATGGCGGGCCTAGGCATAATACTGTTTCAGTTCGGGAATACTTTAACCGAAATTTTAACGATCGATAGGCAATAAGGGACCTATTCAGTGGCTAACGCGATCTCCAGATCTATCAATATTGGATTTCCGTTCGTGAGGATTTAGAAAACAAACAAAACACACCAGACTCCTTACGAAACATGCGATCAACCGATCAGATCGACCACATTAACATTCGACGATTTAAGCATCTGTCCGGTTGATTGGCGCAATTGATCATGTTCCGCGCCGGTGTGAAGTACGTTTACGTCGTAACGGGCATCAGTTTGAACAATAGTCGAAATGAAAAACGACTACTATACGGGGTGTTCCAGTTTATAGTAGCGCGACCTTAACGGTCGATAGAAGACCTTTTCTTAAGATGAAAATGTTATATAGATATCTATTGAAAACGGCTCAGTTTTTGAGATACAGGGTGGCGAACTTTTTTTTTTTTTTAATAATTCGCGCAAGTATCAGAATATAGCCATGAAATTTCACATTTATTATTTGATTTTTTTTTTAAATTTATATTTGTTAAAATTTTCACAGAGGGCGCCACGTGCAACGTACTAGTGAACGTTAAAATTGCGATAACTTTTTTGTGCCTCTTTGTAGCAACTTTTTTCTTATCAAAATGGATTCCCCGTTCATTTTTTCCTAAAAAGGTACTCTTGTTATAAATTGCTAAAAGCCACGTATAATAAAAAAAATATATTTTTTATATTAATAAGTTTTTAATATCGCCTAAAATGCTATTGGGGCATTCGTTTCTGCCTTTCAAAACAGGTTTTGCGCGTAGCGATACATTCCCCCTTAATATTAGCAAAAAATAGTTTCGATCGTTTATAATTTCCGTATCTACCGAGATAAACAGTAAATGGAATTACATATTTTCAGAGAGCTAAAAAATATCGCGTTAATGGAGACATAACCAACTATAGTTTCCATTAAAAGAAAAAAAAACAACTTTGGCCTTTAACTCGGAAATGACTGAAGCCAGAAAAAAATCGACTACTCCACTGGATTGCACATAAGAAAATGCACGAAAGATGGTTTCGCCAGAAATTAAAAACGTTCCCAAGCAAAAAAGCTACGGGGCTCCAAAGACAACGATGAAAAACGAAAAACGCCCCGTGTCTCCCAAACGAATTGAGAATTCGAAATGCTGTTTAGACGGTTCAAATTGGCACAACGCGCGAAGGGTCCCGGCCGCGTTTCTCTAAATTTAGTCGAGAGCCGCCCGAAACCCGCGAATCAAGTCGATAATAGGGCACCCTGCACGCTGGTCCCGTACCGCGCGACGTTCTGCGATCCCCGCGCGGTCGCGCGCGTCGCGGCGGTCGCGACACCAGCGCAAGCCGGAGCATTCGAATCGCTCGCGCCGACGGGCGTGAAATAACTCGTTAGTTAGTATAACTCGTTAGTTTAGTTTAACTCGCTTTTAAGTACAGTTTTTATTGAGGCAGATGAGATATTTTCCGCGCTGAAAGCGCCGCGAAAAATACGCTCGCGTAGTTTGGGACTAAGAAATATGACGGCGTGGAGAGTGCCCGGCTTTTTCAATATTCTGGCTCTTTTTATTGTCTAGTGTCTATATTGTGGTGTATTTTTAATCTTAGAACCAACAAGAACCGATTACTTTCGTCCGCGGATTAGTTCTGGGCACATTGTAGCTATTGTCAGAGTGTCTCTCTTCAGAGTATAAACTGTCACTCCTTCGGGATATCGCAAGAGAGGTACATTTTTTAATACTTTTTAACGCTGTAATGCTCGCTCCTGGAGCTGGCGAGTGCGGGGAACGAGTTTGAGGGCCCGTGGATGGGCTTTAAAATATCTCATTACATTCTTGTCAAATTGCCATCTTTGACGATATACGCGGTGGCCCTTTCGAAATTTCACCTTAAAGACGGTTTTGAAGTTGCGTGGATGGTCAGTCGAGGTCGCACCAGGTACCTCTGAATATATATTGCCGTTAGTAACCATTATGTCTCAAAAATAACGAAAATTTCATACATGAAGATTAGTTCCTGAATTTCGTTATTTATTAACATTTTGAAAGCGTTTTGACAAAAATTAATAAAATTTTCTATTTTACAATAACTTTTTGCGCTAGTACTACCTGGGCTTTTTTGTACTTAACTTTATTGGTAATTTTAGAGGAAAAATACATTTTTTAAGGTTTTTACACATAAACAAGGTCAGCTTGTTGGAACTCGAAATTTTCAAAATTTTCGGCAAAATTCGGATCTACAAAATACTGTGTTTTGTTAAACAAATGTCAGATTTAAACCCCAGTTAATTTTGAAACGTAACAAGAAATCATTTTTGATGTTTCCTCGTGTGACAACGCGTATTGATGAAGTCTGGTGGTTTTCCATTACCACTCTAGTAGCGTTTAGTCACAATTATTACTAAAGACGATGGACGAAATGAGTTTTAGTTTCAACGTTTTTTCCCAATTTTCGCTAATTTTTTAAATCTTAATTTTCTTGAAAACCCTCCACGACAGCACTTTTTGCAGGTGAAACTCTTCAAAATTAACATTTTTCCCGTAAAATCGCCAATAAAGTTAAGTACCAAAACGGTACTTTGGGTAGCAGGTATAAGTAGTAAGGGGTACGTTGCATACCTCCTTATCCTCAAACCCAGCATCTGTCACATACCTTATTATCCCAGACAACAGGGACCTTTTCCATTAATATGGGGTCCTCGTAGGAATAATTTAGAGCGATTGGACTATCACCAGCCTGCCCTTTCATCTATACACGAACAATTAACTGGGGCCACAGCCTCGAGTCCCGGGTGCTTGCCCTTGGCAGTGTAATTTAGCTAAGTTGTCCTACACATATGCAAGTGGTTTCCAGCCCCAAAGTGGCTGATTACGATTTTTTCTTCAGAGTGTATAGTGCTAGAAGCTCTTAAATTCCTTCAAACAGTCCAGAGTAAAAGTATAGAGCCTCAGTAATAAAATGGAAAGTCGTTAGGGGCTTAACGAGTCGTCTCAATCCTGGCAAATCTACATCGCGGCCTCGGCCACGTACAAAATGCCGGCTGGTGCCCCAACAGGCAGGTAGTCTTCAAGCACCACCCCACAGGTACTACTCGCCCTTCGACCAACGTGGCGGTTTCTTCGCGGGGGTTGGAAAAGAGCGCGGAAAGTTATAATAAAATGTAAAATTCCATTAACTTATTTCGAAACATTTCAGAGATGTTCATAACAAACCATCTTCAGGTACCAATCTCTCGCACCCTGTATATCGGAAACGGGACCTATTTCGATATGGGTTTATACGAAATTCTCGCCATTTCCTAAGACCCAGAACACGCGGTTGAACCTATGGTACTATATGCTCAGAAACACCTTATACAAGGTGTTTCGTTAACAATTGGTTACGATTGGAGGAAGTATGCATAAAAGTGAACGTTTTTGGATATACAGGGTGTCCGTTTTACGAGCTGAGTCACGGGGATCTCGGTTATTTGAAGGGGTGAAATCGGGGCAAAGTTGCGCATTTTCGAGCTTTGCGAGAACTGTAAAATTTCCATTACTTCCGGGAAAATGCGAAATTTCGAAAAAAGGTCTTCATTTTTTTCTCGACTCATTTGAAGAGACAATTGAAAGTGGCTGGCACAGTTTCGTAGTCGCTTTTTCCCCTCGACAACGCGACAGCGTCAAATCCGGAATCCGACGTTTCGATTTTCCCGCACCATCATCAGCCTTATTCTTTCTTACGGGCGCCATCTCGGATTTTCACATTTTCGCATTCAGCTTTTTTTTCCGATTACGTCACCAGAAAATGAAAATAAGCTCGATTCGATTTCTGGCATTTGCAAGTTTAAACGTGGTAATCGTTAAATGGAGTTTTCTCCGAGAAAGATCGATTTATCGAACGGGAAACACGAATGCATAATTAATGGCAAACTTATCGCTCTTTTAGATTTCGAACCAAAGCTCACATAGGCACGCAGAGTAAAAAAACGATTTATCGTAAATTAATGTGAGTCTGACCACATGTGATGTGGTCTAATGGCCGCGCGGATGTGGCAAAATGCGTCTTGTCACAACCAAAAAAAAAAAAAAAACTAATTTTCAAGTATCCAAATTGGATATGTTTTCGGAATAATGCCAAAAGGATTGACAAAAAATTTTCACTCTCGCCACCCTGTATATGCGAAACCACTCAACTTTCGGTTTTTGCGAACAGACTGCGGTCGTCCCATCGTTAACGAATCGTTTAATATAAACACATTTTTTATGTTACATAAATCGTCTGCCGTTAACACATTATTGCCGCCCAAGGCCGTAAATGATCGTCGAGGCACCTGAAAACACGTTTTAATGACTGTAAAAGTGTCGCCTTTTGTGGTGTTTACGGTCCCCCTTCAAAAATTCAAATCGCAGACTGTTCTGACGGGCCTTAAGCTTCTATATAATACAGACGGAAATTTTTAGCATGTTCGGAAATTGTATAAACTTTTGTGAGTTATTAGTTGCTTCCGCAGCTGTTTCTGAGGCAACGAGTGCCGTAAATACGTATCGGTTCCTGCGGATTTAATTAAAAGCCCTTTGAGACCTTCTGAGTATGAACGATCGCCCTTTCAGAAATTCGTGTAAAAGCTATTTTTGAAAGGGCCTTTGCATGGACGATGTATATTTAGAGGTTTTTGACGTTGTGAAATTGGTCGCTTCTAGATTAATTACCGTTTTCCGAGAAAATCAAAAATTTCCATTGGTGTTTTTGGATCGATTTTAGCGCGTTCTCAGACTTCTGCGCTTCGTCATTCCTCCCGGGATAATCGATCGCCCCTTTCAGAAATCGATTTCGCACGTAGTTTTTCAGGTGGCTTCCGGCGGATACACCACCCTCATTATCTCGAAACGGGGTGGATTTTTTCGAAAATTGCCGAAACACGTCGATTTTGTCATCGAAAGGGAACAATTTCGCCGTGGCTCTACCAACTGTTTACCCCTGGAGCCACCCTTGCGACATCTTAAATGGCAGAGGGTATTAAGTGTCATATAATTTCAAAGGGCTCATTATTCTCTACATTCAGGTGCCGCACTTGTTACGTTATCAAGTTGGGCCCCTTTCAGTATTCCAAATTAATTTTTCCTAAATGCGTTTTGATCGGAACCGAGACTTTTTCCTTCAAACGCGTTTTACGGTTGGGAAATTGTTATGGTAAATTTCCTCACAGCCGTCTTAAGTCATGAAACATACAACTTTTCTCATGTTTTTGGAAGAAAAACACGTGCGAAATTGGAATCTTTATTTTTAACGCTTTCAGTTTGCAAGACGTTTAAAATATTTCCCATCGTTTTCCAAACCCAATAGTAAAACCCGTTTTTAAGCTCTTCCCTGACATATTCAAACAACGCTTCTGGCGTAGCCCCATTTAACCACCTTTGCAGCTCTTCCTCTCAAATTGTCAATACTATCATGGCTGAGTTTCGTAAACAACCGATTTTATATGCCCCCATAAAAATAATCTAACGGCGCTAAGTCTGGCGGTCTGACGGGCCATCCTATCGGTTCCCTTCCACCGATCCGTTTATCGGCAAATTAATTCCCTAACCAAGCGAAAATAAGGCGGCGAAGCTCCCTCTCGCTCGAAAAGTATTTGGTCTCCTTGGAAAATGTTTTCAATAACTTCATCTTCCAAATGAGACGTGGTTAAAGGATCAATCACGGGTTCGGGTAAGTTTAGTTACAGCTCTCCAGTCAAGTTTTCCTCAACGAACAAAGGAACTACAACGTTTCTGGGAACGCCACACTAAACATAATTTTTTTTCTGACCACTTTGTAGCACCGTGTCTGAAAACGTGGGAGTTTTCGTCGCTTTAATATCGGCCGCTTTGTCCGTACAGGGTGTCCCCTTTAAAGCTGTGATCGAAGATTGCTCGAAGACGGTAGGGTGTATGAAAAAAAATTTCAAATAAAAGTTGTCCGGTAAAGAGGGGGACATGTCACGAAGGTAGTGACTTCTAACCAAAACGTCATTTAAGGGTAATTTCAAGGGCAACTTTTTTGCAAATGGCGACCCCGTAGTCTTTTACAGATCCTTGCGGACCTTCCGTGATTTTTGCCCAATTTCTGAAACAGTCGAACGATTACATTTTTTTGCTAAAAAAGGTTTTGTAGTGCATATTCTGTTTGAAACTCATAAGAATCCTTTGGTCTAATGAGAAAAATGTATATATAGGGTGTCCGACGAATATGGACCACTATCCGTATCTTGCAGACTACGACTAGGAAAAAGTTGCAACTTGGGCATTATACTAGAGTGAAGGTGGTCTATTGATTAAAAATATTTTCGTGAAAACGCCACTTGCGGTTATACCGAAAATAGATGTCAACTCGCTTATTTTAGACGGAACACCCTGTATATTAAAACAAATTTCGATTCTGTGGGACATTATGAATATTTTTCGTGTATGGCGTTCTATACCTCATTTTTACGGTTTTTGGAAATATTTACAATTTTCCAAAAAAAATTAGAGTTTCAGCCACGATTGAGTTTCCTAATAATTCGAAAATGGCTAAGTAGTTTGCAATGAAGTTCTGCGCTATTGTACAAATTGCTTTACAGTCCTCGGATCAGCGAGTTAAATTAAGTTCTTTCATACAGGGGTTCAAGAAAAGGCCAAAATTATCATTCAAGAATTGTAAAAAAATCTTATTTTTCAAATAGCAGCGCCATTTTGCTAGCAAACGCGTATTCAGAGTCAAAATAAAAGTAGTATTTTCAATTCGGTTGTCTATATCTAGATCTAACCGTTTTCATTCTATCAAAAAAAACACTTTTCAATGTTCAGTACTTAACAATTCATTTTAATTAACGTCTAGAGTTACTAGGTGGCGCGACAGTCGTCAACAACAGGTTCCTTTCTTCTGTAAGACGCTTTGACAGATCCGCTCGTTTGACAATGATCCATTGTGCGGTTGAGGAGTTTCCGTGATGGCTTCGATTTTGCTGAACGCCATGACGCCTTCTGGTTGATAGTTCGTCACATTCACCGGAAATAATGAACATATCGTTGAGATAATCTTCGTTTGAGCAATTTACGGGTGCCGCCACACTCAAATTCTGGCGAGCAGCGCCACCTAGCAACTCTAGACGTTACAAAATATTTAGCTGTTTTTGAATTATTAAAAAATACAATCACGGCTGAAACTCTAATTTTTTTTGGAAAATTGTAAATATCTCGAAAACCGTAAAAATTAGGTAGAGAACACCGTTACTCGAAAGATATTCATAATGTCCCACGGAATCGAAATTTTTTTTAATATACTGGGTGTTCCATTTAAAGTAAGCGAGCTGACATTCGTTTTCGGTATAACGGGAAGTGGTATTTTCATGAAAATATTTTTAATCAACAGACCACCTCTACTTTAGTGTCATACTCAGGTTTCAACTTTTTGCTGGTCATAATTTCCACGACAGGGATAGTGGCCCATGTTGGTTGGACACCCTGTATAAAATGGGTGCGCCAATCTCCGAAGCAAAGGTTTGTTAAAAAAAGTTTGGTTGTCACTAATTGAGTCAGTTATGGCTTCGCAAAACTTCGTCGTTTTATCAGAATCGTCGTCATGCAGTTTTCGTAGAGTTTGCACTTCGTAGGGATGAAACCGACTTAATTTCAGTGCTTTTCGTATAACGTCCAGTTCAACTTGTTGGGGTCTGCAACGAAGATTCCCAGAACCTCCATTCGGGCAACTTCATTAAAACACGCAGAACGGCCCTTCCTTTGCTTGAAGTAGAACCCGTCTCAGTAAATTTTTTTTAATTAAGCCCAAGATGTAGCTGCGACTCACGTATGAAAGAGGATTTACACCGTTAATAACTTCCGCCGTTCTTCACGCGCATCTTGCTGACTCCCTTGTAAAAAAAAATAAAATAAAAAATAAATAATTTTTATTCTGTGCAGAATGGTGAATACAACTTTTAAAACGACTCGCAACAGTACGTGAATTATCCCAATACGTTTTAACTGATTTGAATACCTAGCAAGATCGACCGGTATCGGAGAGGTAAATAAACAATATTTTCCATGGGAGATAATATCGAAATTTCATTCAATTGCAAACAGAAATAACCAATAAAATATTCATATTTTACTTAGCTGGTTCGTTCCCAGGACAGGCGAAATTTATGAGATTCATAATCATTTACATCAGTGAATAATGCACCTTTTATGTTTGACAATCATCGCGACTAACGGTAAGTCAATAGATTTATTACAACAATTCCTAGTCGTCAAACACGTTTCAATAAAAGGATTTTAGCTCGAACGCTGCTCAAACCTTAACGGGAAAAATGAATTCGAAATGATCAAAGAGGCCCAACTTGATAACGTAACAAATGCGGTACCGAAACGTAGAGAATGAAAAGCCCTTTAAAGCGATGTACCACTTAACCCCCTTTCCATTTAAGATATTTGAGAGGGTGGCTGCAAGGGGCGGAGGGCCGACAGAGGGACAGTGAGTTCTACATATACGTTGCTCCCTGACAAGATCGACGTCCCTCCTTAACGGCAATCTTCTAAAAATCCACTCTGTTTCGAAATAATGGAGGTGTGACGTTATCAAATTAACACCCTGTGTTTTTGCCTGCGAATTTGCAGAGTCATTTGGCGTTGGATTTACGGCCGCCGTTCGCAGTGCGACGGAGCGTTCCTTCTCTCAGCAACTCGGCTAATTTACGCGGCTGAAGGTGTTCGATTTTTGGAAATTTTTCCCTGACGTCAGGAGTCCCCTTTCGAAAATCTACTGGGCGATGTGACGCTTTCTAACTGCAATCTCGGTAATTCGTTCTCCGCAGCGCATGCAATATAGATCTGGATAATTAGGCTTTCAGATGGTATCGGTGAATAAGCAAATCCGTGTACGTTCCGCAAGAAAATCGAGAAACGAATTGGGCGGATAAAATTTGAATTTTTACTGCATATGGGAGCGGTCCCTTTCCGCTTTGTAGTCACGGAACGATGTCGGATTCCCTTACTCTTTGAATTAAAATTTACCTGATTCATAAGCACGTAAATTATGCAGATGCCCCCGCGCGCATAATTTACGTGCTCGTCCCGCGCCGAGCCGGACAATCGAAGTGGCGCATCGGCGGTCGATCCCCGGAGAAATCTTAGTTAAGTACTCGAAAAACCGGACTTTCCATTCGCCATTTCGTGCCCAACAAAACTCGATCGTTATAAGCGAAGTTCCACTTATTAGTAATCTCGTTTTGTTGACGGTAATTAGAAGAGCTTGACGTGCACCTACGCCATGGAAATTTGTTTCCGCTTGGGAGTTTAGATTTAATTAGAGAGTGCTCGTGACGTTCACCTGAAGTTTGTATTTAAAGTTATGGTCCCCAGTATAAGTGTGTAGGTATATTTCACGATGCTCGACAAAGCTGAAGAAATTGCGCTAATTTCGATCAATCTCCCTGAAGTGTCAAAGTTCCGCTCTAATTTACGTTGATAATTACCCGACCGAACTTTACCGTCTGCGCTTAAAAATGGCGGCAGCAACTACCAGTTCGTTCGCACGACTTGCGGCCACATCCCCCGTCACCCCCGCGCTCGGACTCAACCTCACGAGACACCCCCGCCGCTCGGGGGGAGGCACAAACGTAAACAACCTGGTGGCCTCCTCACATATTTCCCTGCAATGTTCGCCTACTTAACTCCCTTGGCGAGCACCGGCCCTTACCACGTATCCGGTGGGCGTGACCACGTTGGGACAGGCCGAGGACCACTTGATGTCCAAACAGGGCCGAGCCCTCGCCTCCAAGTCCACCTGAAATCAATTAGTCCTGTAGAAATATCCGCGGTTACATTAAACCGTAGAAAAAGACCTCCTTTCGGCCGAAGTCTGTTCAGCTTTACGAGCCGAACATCGATTTTCCATTAGCCGAGGCTGTCGAGGACCCTTATAAGCCCTTTAAAGTATATCCCGGCAAAAACAGTGGCTGATTTAAGTTAGTTAAGGAAGGGCAGATAAACACTCGCAGCGACGATGAGAGGGCGCTTGTCGAAAGTTTCAAAGGGAAAAATGCATCGAGCACGTGTCGTCCGAAGGGTCTCGCGCGAAGGGCGACCGGTCCATGCAAAACAAGACAAAAATTCCTCCGCTGATTGATGGCGGAACGAGTTTTCTCTTTCGGGCGAGTATAAACAGCCGCCCTTTGTCGACAAATCCCGTCGAAAGCCCCTACACGGTGTAATCACATCTTACGGTGAAATTAATCATCCAAACGATGGCGGGTGCCCGAGAAAGCCTTGTTGAGCGCCCTAAAACGGTTTTTATCACCCTTCAAACGCAATTCCGCGGAGAGGCAAATACGAAAAATAATTGAACGTTGTTGAAAAAAATCTCATAAATCGTCGGCGAAATAAATGAATTTCGGTAATCTACTTCCAGTGACAAATTACCCAAAATCGAAATAACTGTAATAGGCTTAGCAACGGAGCCCCGGGCCCGGTCTGGCAACAGGTTAATTAATACTCGGCCCTTCTTACTTTCAATTAATTATTCCTGGGCAAAGTTTCGCCATAATCTGGATCCGCCGGCCCGGAAAAACTTTCTAATTTATTGCGGATGCGAAATTTTGAATTTTCTCGGCGAATTAAGGGAAAAAGTCGATGCAGCCGAATGGATTCTCGGACGGGGACAAATGCAATTTATACAAATGCCACCGATGCAATTCGGCTAAAGAGACCCCGTTTCGAAGACGTTTACAGAACAGAGATTAGTTTATTCCGGATTTGGACTCTATTTCGTCACCCGGTGACGATTTATGCATTCTCTAAATGCTCTTTAAATTATCTTTAAAGAACGCCGTCGTCATCTGCGTCGCGAGCCGAACGCCGGCAGGGAGAATGCCTTCCGAATCTACCGTTTCGCGTGGGCGAGTTCGACTGAAATTTGGAATATTTTTGGAAAAAGGGCGGCGGCTTGTAGAGGCAAAACCAACCGCCACAGGGACATATTGCTAATGCTACTGTTGCAGAAATCCATCCTTAACGTGATTTACCAACACGTCCTAATTCTCAGTAATAGTTGCACAGCTGAACCAGAGGGCGACCGTTTACACAGCGGTTTGCGCTCGCAAGCTTAATGTGTTTGATTAATCAGTATTTTCAATAGTTTGTTCCTGGGACCGCGAGCATAATCATTTTCAGATTCGGTCTCTTTCTGACAAAATGGCGACCGTTTCCACACTGGTTTGCGCTCGCAAGCTTAATGTGTTTGATTAATCAATATTTTCAATAGTTTTATTTCTGGGACCGCGAGCATAATCATTTTCAGATTCGGTCCCTTTCTGACAAAATGGCGACCGTTTCCACAGCGGTTTGCGCTCGCAAGCTTAATGTGTTTGATTAACCAATATTTTCAATAGTTTGTTCCTGGGACCGCGAGCACAATCATTTTCAGATTCGGTCCCTTTCTGACAAAATGGCGACCGTTTACCGTTTCATAAAGTTTCGCTCCTTGGACACTCTTGTTGGGATTCAATTACGGATCGCCTGTGTACGGGCGGCCGTTTATAATGTCGCAATTCCAAGCTAACAGTTACACAAACTAGAACACAAACTAGATTGGATTTACTACCGAGTTTACACAACAGTTTTCCATTTGATTACGTCTAGTAATAAACTTTCCCTTTGAACTCGTGCATGCAAAATTCCCTTTGAAACGTGCGATCAAACGAATTCTAAACCGGGAAAAATCTCTTCGATCTAATTATCCGATACAAGCGATTTGATTAAAATTTATATTTCTGCGATTAGGGAATTGGAACGCCTTCGGGCGACTGTTCATTTAGCTCCGGTGCAAAAAGAGGAGCATTTAGAGTAGACTTACGGTGAGATTTGTGGGGGCCGCCGATTGCTCCGCCCCCGTAATTAAGCCCCTGACGTTGTTCGGGTTGACCTTGACCGGGTCCGCGTCGGAGTCGCTCAGTACCGTCACGGCGAATGAGTATTTCGTGCAGTACTCCAGCTCCTCGATGAGGGCGCTCGTGTTCATAGTGGTCACTTTCGGATCTGAAAATTGGGAGAAATCAATCCGCGATCCGTGGAATTTTGCCACCTCCTCCGATTCGGACGTCCTCATGCCTAATCTGATGTCCAAATACGCGGTGGGTTTCTTTAAAATGCGTAAATACCAATGTAGCATCGGGGTTTGACGCTACTTTAGATATATGATGTTGGTTGTATCTTTGTAATGAAACCACAGGTCAGAGAGAAGGTATACAAGCTTACGTCTATTAATACGGAATATACAGAGGGTGTTAGAGTGACTAATGAATTTGATGAGTGCGGACACGACGACTGCGTTACAATGACCGACCGTATCCCAAAAACGAGGGCGAGAAAGAGAGGGCCCTCCATGCCTTGTCCATCCTTAAGTACCAACACCCGTGGTGATAGCCCATGGGCGTACCTTGGCCAGGGTGCCATCTGCACCATCTGCCGCACCAAACCGTGGCGTCTTAACCGGGAATTGGAGCTGCAGCTGTGGGACCGACAAGGTCCATTGCGGGCAATTCCAGCGCCGACAAAGTTCACTATATGCAGCTCCAATGCCGACCAGGTCCATTGCGGGGATTTCCAGCATCGACAAGGCACGGCATGGGAAATTCTCATGTTCTAGCCAATGCCTACCAGTGCCGTGCCTCAGGGGGTATTTCTATCTTAAAAGTAATTCCCACTGTCTAACCCTTATCGAACTTAAACTTAACGGATATTTACAAAATGACTAGGCAGGAAACTAAAGAGGAGGGTTAGTTACGTAACCCTACACCAATATCTTGGAAATTGTGCCGGCAATGGAGAAACCCAAGAGCACGTCCGCCGCAATACGACGGGGGAAGATAATTCGGGATGTGATGAACTCATTATCCTTTGCCGAACACACCCCGGCCGCCCTAAGTAATTTTTTTTAATGGAACGATCAGCATTGCTGAGCAGCGTGGGGAAGCACCTTCGGTAAGGTTCGCAGCGGTGGCGGAGCTCCTGGAGCTCCGCCCTCAAGTGTGTCCGGCGAAGTTCAAAATCCGCGAGGAAAGCCACCTTGGCGTAGAATTAAATGGTTTTCACTCGGCAGAAAGTACCCGAACTGATGATGAATTCAAAGTTTTATGGTAGTTAATCAGAATGTGAGGTTCGATATTCGTGATTTATCATAATAGACGTTCATTATGCTCCATGGAAGGGAATGAGCGACGTTCCCCTTGTCTGGGCACATTGCCATCGATGATTTCATAATAATGTTAAAAGTAAAAATTTAGGTATTTATCCTTTATCGGTATTTACGAATGTTTTTCGACTCAGTGAACCTTCGAATCCTGTTTGTTATCTGAGTTTCGCTTCGTGCTTCTTCTAACAAATTCTCAATCGAAACGTTGTTTATTCAATCGCGGGACGAGTTTAAATCGTTTTTATTCGCGGTGCTGAGGAACGTTGTCGTCCACGAACCACAGATATTTCGCCATCGACGACGTCCTGCAACGAACATCGATTCGTCCCATGTCAAGGAATTGATACAGAAATCTGAAGAAGCCGGTCCTGAGGCCAATAACAAAAAAAAGGAATCTACCTAGGACATTGGACGAACTTGGTTAAATCGTAATTCTCGGATGGTCTGCCCGAAACCCATTGTTGTCCTGCAGCATGCCCTTTAATGGGACTATCAATGGGAGTGGCTCGGACATTTCCAAAATTACACCCATGCAAAGTTGAACATCGGCAGAAATTGAATGCGGACGAGTCAGACCGGCCAATTAAATATTGCGAGTTGCGCAGGCTTTGACCACCAACCAGCCTGGTTATGAGTGCGTGTTGCACCTGATGATGGTACCTGCAATGGGCACAATTGTAGAACCCGAAGTGACTCGAACCCTCACGTTACGGGAGAAAGAAGCACTCAACAACCGCAAAAACCGAATGCTCGGACCAGGATCCTTGGAGGTGCTATTGTAGGATTTTCGTTTATTAACGATGACTTGAATGGCGGACTCTACCGTGACCTGTTGGTGAATTCTATTGAACCATTGATAATCCGCGAGCTAGAGCATCAGCCAAGCGACAACGATGAACTGCAAACGAACGAACGTTTACTAAGATCTCAACGCGATGGGGCTCCGCCACGTTTCGTTTTGCCCCTTGGGCAGTGGTTGACCAACAATTACCCCACGAGGTGGACTGGAAGAAGAGGAGCGATAGGATGGCCCCCTAGGTCTCCTGATCTGACGCCATCAGATTACTGTTCGTGAAGGCACTTGAAATCTGTAGTTGTCGGGACCAACGGTAGTTGTTCATAAGCCTACACGTTGGTGGACTTGGCCAATTGCCACCTGCTCTACGTTATATGCGTGGGCTGTCAACTTTTGTCTAGTTTATGAGGCTTGAGGGGTGTCTGGACGCCACCGCGAAGGAACTGTGGGCAGATTTCGCACATGGCCCCAGGGCGTGAGAAATCTTCGTTGCATTGGCCTCGCGAAAATCATTAATTCTAGATGACGATTGCCAGACCTTTTAAGGTTTTATATTTCCGTCATTTTATATAGAACAGACACGTCGGACCGTGGGAATCGGTCCGCGGCAGTTCGGACTGGCGCATGCGAAGACGGAGGGAGGCTGAAAATTACGAATTCGGTCGCCGCCACCGTCGAAACCCAAAAAGTCTCGAGAGTTTTCCAGTCAGTTTTTTCCGAATTTCCTTTTCAGCCACACGCAAATAACCACACTCCAATAACCATACTCCAATAACCATACTCCATGTTTTCGTTACATTCTTCAGTTTCATAAGCTACCGTGGTTCTGAGCAATATCCAGTTATCAAAAGGAAGTGTATATGTTAATCGAATGAAATGGCCTTTGGTTTGCGAGCCTTTGATCCAGGGATTAAACGGGTAGTTGTCTTCCGGGGCAGAAAAATTTTGGCGATCGTGACAGGAACCCGGATTTTGCGTGAGGATCGTGCCGTGGCGCGGGGGGAATAGAAGAGGTGTATTACAAAATAGAGGTGGATGGTTTTGGCCGAAGCTTGTCAGTGGTCTAGAAGGATGGAGCAACTGAGGAGACATCGTAAAGTGCTGCGTACGGCTTTTACCAGAGTGTTCAAAGAAACAGAGGACCTCTTGGACCCGGTCAGAAACTGAAGGGCGCATGACCAAATTATCCATGAAGATGTCGCATCAAAAACCTGACGAAACGAAGCTAGTTGACGACAAAATTTATGCTTATATGCCTGAAGAAGATGCCAGGGAAGGAGACCTGTTAGCTGAGATGGAAGGCAGCGACGGCTACGACAGGAAATTCAACGTGAGCTGCGTGGAACGTCTCGAACCGGCGTACATGGTCCCCACGCAGGCAGAAGCGGGGGATGAGGTAAACTCGATGCATACCAGTGGTAGTAGCAGGCGAGGTATTTTGACGGGAACGTTCGCGACTGGTTGCCTTTCTGGTCTGAGTTCACGGAGTTCCACGACGACGCCGACACGGATCCAGGCGATAAGGTCGAATATTTAACTCGAGCAACTGGTAGTTGTTTTCCGGGGCAGGAAAGTAGTGCTCAACATCCAACCCGAAGCAATTGAAGAGCTAAGGCAGCGGACAATTGCTGAGTGTCGTGCAATTTCCATGGAAGCTTTTGTCGATATGAGTCAAGAATGCGAATAATCGTTTCTATTTTTACAAGGAAGATAACGAACTAATTTATGAGACATTGAGCGGCAAGTTTTAGGCATTGACTCGATCACGACAAAACTTTGAATCGATTGCTCATTCTTGATTGAAAACCGTTCGGTTCTTGCGCCTGCGCGGACTTTAGGCTCTCGCGATACCATTTGAGGACGAAACTCGAAGAAGCTCTGTCACCAGCGAAAAGCTCACATTCGAAATATTTTCCGACAATAAGTGGCAACCATGCCCGCTCTATGGAAAAGGAAATTACTTTGGGGCGGCCGGAGCGCACTTGCTGCTGGAGGGCGGTGGGTCCATCACCCCCTCGATCGCGCAAGTGGTAGACGCGTTTTTGGGTCGTTTCATTGCCGGCATAATTTTCAACGCGTTTAAAACATCCACCCTGTACAACCCTCGGACTCGCCAACGTATCAAGATAACGGGGGTGAATTTTATGCCAATTATGAAAACTAATTTTCTAGGTATGGATTTTAATTGCGCCGTGATAGCTTAAACGTTGTACGAGATAGGGGATTTTATAAAGCTCCTGCATACTTTTTTATAAGCCCATATCTCCTAAATGGTTAAAGGTAATAAAGGGAAGGCCCCACCTCGATGCTAATATTTTTAAAGAGCTTACGCTCACGGTTTTATAAATTTTTGCGGAATTGTATAAAATCGTTAAACCTCCAAATTAAAGCGGGGCAGCATCATGAGTATGTGCCCTCAAAATTGTCTACATATTATTTCGAACTGCACCCCAATGTCCCGAAAGACCGCCGAGATATGAGGTTTTATAACACCTCCCTGCCTACTGGTATAAAATGCCGTATCTCCCGAACAGGCGGGAGTAGCGAGAGAGAGAGAGAGAGAGAGAGATAAAGAGAGAGAGAGAGAGAGAGAGAGAAAGAGAGAGAGAGAAAGAGGGAGAGAGCGTTCGCCTGCACTTTGAGGTCTAAATTGATTTATTCGTAGTTTTATAAGCCTTCGGAGAAACATATAAAATCTTCTACATTCTCAGCGGATCGGCGAATGGGGGGGCGAATGGGTGTTAATGTCAACGTTAAAAGCTTCAAAGCAATTTGTCAACTGAATTCTCCACTTACTGGTTCAAACGACGTCTTCATGTCTCTAAACTCCTCCATCTTTTCGTATAAAAGGTCATATCTCCCAGACAGTTAGAGATAATGAAATGGGGGTTTCGCCATAATATTCATACTTTTAAACTGAGTTGGTAGTCGGGTTCGAAAGTTTTACAAAATATTGGAGAACTTTATAATGCCGTCGAACTTCCAAATGGCGAAAGACGTGAATGCCTAATTTTCGTGGCCATTCTTCGGACTTAATCCGCCGTTATTTGCAAGCGATAGAGGACCAAAATACAGTTGATAAAATTCTTGAATCTCGGTCACAAAGCCGCACAGCACAAAGGCAGTTAACTCGCTACAATAAGATTCAATTCAAAAGCTGCAAACCCATTATAGGATATGGATATTTTGCCACTCGGCATCCCTTATAAACACCATTCGGTCTGTACAGCTGCGCGCCCCAGAACACAGATAGCGAGCATATCAAGTTTATTTTTCAGATATCAACTCGTATTACGCCACCGGAGCATTTATCTATGAATCTATGAGACTGCAGGGGGATAAATAACTATTGTTCCATTTCGAGAATGGGGGGAACTTTATACCTTTGTGCCCGCATTTGAGTCGGGCGTTTCGAGTGGGATCGAAAAAAAAACAGAGGGGGAGGGGGGGGGGGGGACGTAAAAATATTATGTGCGCCTTCACCTTCAGCTAATGGGGTTTCCGTCTGCGGGGGCCATACATCACGCAATCGGTAAAAAATGCGTTCATAAATCTATCCTTCGGGCGTAATTTGTTTGCAATGACACGCCTAGATTTCCGTTTCGGAACGAGTTGCCAAATGGAGATGGGAGAGTTTTATAAAATGTATAAAATGTATAAATATCGCGTATCGGGAACGCGAGAGGAGCGCGGGCAAGGCCTTGATCCACTTTCCGGCGATGCGAGAGTCTTATGTCTTGCCCCCAAAAAGCTCCGAACTTCCCGACGGGGATGGTGCGACCGGTGACAAATGCCCCGGCGAAGACGCGGCGGGTCGATACCTGCAATTGTCTCAAAGTTGCTGGGGTTCATAAAACTCCCAAATCCACCACTTTTCTTTCGAATTAATTTTTTATAAAGTTGTTCGAAAGTTTAGAGAAATGTTCAACTCCCAAACAAACTTTGCTGAGGCAAATTTAATACCTGATCGTTTTTCTCGCGTTTTTCATACTATGCTCTTGTACTTTTGGAAGGGAGTTTCATAGAAGCTTAGATTTCGAGAATTTTCGGCCCTGTCCAATGGCGGAACGGACGGGCGAGCTCCGTTAATGCGCACGAACTTCTCCACTTGCAAGTTCGGTTCAGACTGGGGAGCTTTATAAAATATAAAAATTTGACTAAATCGCTTTTATCGTCTTAAGGCCCCTTCCAGCCTCGAGATTTTGGCGTGAATCGCGTTTTTCTATTTCCATCGGTTTAGGAACCAGGGACGTGCAGTGCGACCGTGGATGATGGAGGGCACAGTACTGAGAGGGAAGAATCTTTATTATTCATTTCGCGACAGAAAGTCATTTTTCATGCTCTGTTCGTTAAGAAAATTAGTTTGCAACATAAACATTTTAGACGAGATTTACGGGCGTTAGTAGATCGGAAAAACACAAAAATACTTCAATTATTTATTATTTTTCACAAAAACGTACGGAACAATGTTAAATTAACACAAAATCTAAATGCCAATTTTAGAATGGAAATTCGAAGGTATTCAATCGAGCAACATCGCTGCCCCCCACCTCAGCATACCTTTCCGCTAACTTTACCGATAATTCGCGGCATGTTCAGTTCATGCGTCGCCTCCTGCATCGCCCTGTTAATGCTCCCTTTCATGTGCCAGATCGTTCGTATAAACATTTTGTTTTGAGACACCCCGTAGAACAAAGTCTTAACAGAGAAAGATCAGACGACCTAGCTGGATAATGGGTCGGGCCAAACCTCCCCATCTACCTTACGCCGACACGATCGTGTAAACACGTCTATTCAGGACTGTGCAATGAGCAGAACATTCGCTTTGTTGCCAAAACATGTCGTTACGTACTTCTGGTTCTAAAGTATTGAGAAATGGTAAAACCGACGATTCCAAAAGGTCCAAACACACGTGAGTAGTCAAACAAGGGGGTCACCAAGCCAAATGGTGAGTTTTCGCATAGTCGATTGAAGGTGAATTAACGTTATTCCGTCGTTTCGTAGCGGAAGTGCCAGCGTTGTGGGGCGCGCGTAAGTCCCAACGTCAATATATCGTTGCATTGCGAAATCTACTTTTTATCGTTACGTAAAGATTAGCATGTAGCCTTATGGGAGGGAGTTTACGTCGTTACGTTAATGATGGCGTTAAATGTATCTCTGTCTCTTATTGTGAGCAGGGGGGCAGAAGCGTACTTGTTTTTTTTTGAGTGTCGGCACCCAGTTGAGACAGTTCCGTCTTACCCTTTTGATTGGGAAAGTGTCGTTGTTGAAATATTCCAGGTGCGTTTTGGGCTTGGGTGCAGGCGGCCATCACCGTTGCTAGCAACTCCTCTTCGCGGTCAGTAGGTCTTTCGCGCACTAAACTTTTTATATCACCCCCCAGAAAAAAATCCAGGGGGTTTAGATCAGGAGATCGCGCTGGCCAACTTACTGCTCCGCCTCGGCCGGTCCAGTGATTAGGAAAAATCCGATCAACGTGTTGCCGAGCAGGCAAGGAAAAATGCGCAGGTGCCCCATCCCGTTGAAACAACATTCTTTTTCTAACACTCAGTGACACATCCTCCGGAAGGACTGGTAAAATATTTCTCAAAAACTGTTCGTAAATGTGGCTAGTTAGACGAGGTGGGAGCAGATAAGGACCAATTACGTAATCACCTAAAATTCCGGTCCAAATGTTCATGGAAAATTGCCGTTGACAATGGCAAAAAGCAATAGCACGAGTGTTGTCCATTTTCCATATACGATCATTATGGCTGTTAAAAGGGCCTTCTCGCGTAAAGCGTGCCTCGTCCGAAAATAGAACTTGTTCGCCAAAATTCTGTTTCCATAAACGCTTCTGTGAGCACCATCGGCAAAAATGTCGTCGATATGGGTAGTCTTCTGGGCTTAAAGTTTGTACTTTCTGAAGATGGCATGGAAAAAGTTGTTCTTCGCCCAGAATACGCCAAATTGTGGATCGTGCTGGTGTCCCCACTCGTAGAAGAATAGCTTCTCCAAGCTCAACAGCCCTCGTTGATAACGGGCGGCCTGAACGTCTGCCATGCTGAAGCCTACCGGTCGCTCTGAGACGACTATGAATCCTTGCGGATATGCACGTGTCGGACATCTATTACTCCTTAGATGATAGAGTGTAACATTACGAGCTGGTAATATGACGAAGGGCAGGCTGGCAGGGCCGTCTTAAGGAAAAGCACTGTCGAACGAGGTCGCCACCACCAGGGGGCGCGAGCTTTTCTTGGGAAACAGGGACCTCATGTCTCGGATTTGAAGGACTCGCGAGATCTGGAAAAAGTTGGGACCAAAAAGGGACAGGCAGATGAGATTTGGAGGTGGCGAGAAGCGCTCGCGTGGTGGCGAACTCGTTGGTTTTGCCCTTTTCTGTTCTTGTCATTAAAAGCGAACTAAATACTTCATACCATCATGAAAAATCTCCCTACTGACGACCCGACACGTACCATCTGTGCATGTAGACGGTTTTCCATTCTTTGCTAGCAAACGCTACGTCGGACGAAAAAGAGTCAATGGAGCATTTCTCTTCTAAATTGAATTAAACTTCTAGAAATAATTTTTATTTTGGTAAAAGGCAGTGGCGCACCATTTTTTTCTTTAAAAATGCTCTGATGTAACGCGACCGTGGGGAATTACACGAGAATCAAGACACAACGCTTTCATTCAACTTCTCAATGGTACAAGAGCACGACAACACCGGACACTAACTATCGGTTTCCGAGGACGAACCTGCGTGACTTCTGTAGAGAATCCCTCTTTTCAAGGGGTTCGAAGCGACTTATATGCTACTGCTTGTCGTTAAGGGTAGTTTGCGGATTAGGCCCGAACTTAGGACTTTGCCCCGGCAAATTACACCGGAATGAATTCACCGCATATGAACTAGGAGGTAATACCTAAATGTGGCAAACAGCTTAACTGTCCCGTGATGCGTCTGAAGGAATACTCGCTCATATAATACGGGAGTGATTACGCCGAGAGGTGACCGTACGCACGCCACTGGCGAAATTAAAAATAACCTTTTTGCCTAAATCAACGCGACTGCACCAACGTGCCAAATTCCACTTACGTGTCTCGAGCGGTTCTGCATATATCGATAAAAGTCGGCTTTTCAGGTGAAGTTCAACACCCCGTATCTTCTCGACGAGGCACCATCGGAATGTGGCTTACACGGGCGGTCATGTCAGCTGTCAACCCACCGACAAACGTGACGCAACCCTCGCGGGCCGCCCTGTATGCGAACGCGTCGGGGGTGTCGTGAAATTGACGGAACTTTTTCCGCGACGGCGGAGCGCAGGCTTAACGGTCGCATTACCTCACTTGTTAGTTAAAAGTCGAACGTGATAAATCCCGTATTTGCCGGCGATATTAAATGGACGGTTTGACCCCGTAATAATTTAGAGAGCAAATTAAATTGTTGAGGTGAGGCAGTTTTATAAAATCCATTAGCTCGACGATATTCGGAACTGTCGATGCCGGGTTTTGCGGTAAGCCGTAACGGATACAACATGAAACATCGCTACCAAGGCCGCAAATCGATTTAGCCGTTAACGCGATTTATCGTGTCCTCCTCCACGAGCCAAAACTGCGAATTTCTCCCAGCGTTTAATGAAGGAGGTGCATAAAAAATCACCCCCCCCCTCACCCCCCCCCCCTCCCCCTCCCCCTCCCCCCTCCGCAGTTTCCTGCAATTTCGCGTTGTTTATGAAACTCTCCTTCGCCGGAAAAACATCTCGACAGTTTGAAGTACAGAAAGTGCAATTATCTTCATAAAAGGGGCTTCGAATTTTAACATGGAGTGTTTTATACTCTTTTATGAAGTAACTTTTATATTTCAGGTAATTTCATTCCGACTCGTTGCGGCGAAACGAGGAGTAATTGTGATGCTGTTGATGCCCCAGGAAGGATGGATGTGTCCTAATTAATAATTGCGAACTACTGGAACGAGCACTCTTTTCCGAAACTTATTAACTCGGCAACAATTCGCAATATCACTCCGAGTTATACTGTAAAGGAGCGAGGATTAAAACAGGCATTGTAAGTGCCGTAAATGAACATCGTAAAGTTGTGTTTATACGTTAGGAGAGTTTTATACAACTTCCCGGCTTCGAAAACAAGGGAGGATATTATTGAAGTGAAGACGGCATTGCGAATATCGCTTAGCGATATTTGTAGTTCCGGGGAAGTTTTAAGGCGGTATAACATTCTCCAAACTTAAATAAAGGTGTTAGGTGCAAAGGGATGTCGGTTAAGATACGTAAGCTCCTCCAATTTGGAATGGAGGATTTTATGTAAATATTCGTTCCAGGCCTGACAGCGCAGAGAGCTGCCAGGGAGAATTCGAAACGGAAGAGGTCTCCGCGCTCCCGCTGGAATTCGAGAAAGCGACGCGAGGATGAACTGGAGGTGAACCGACTTTTGTTATTATTATTATTTTTTATGTATCCGAACGAGATCTACGAGCCGTCCTCGCGCGGAAGAACGGATCTTTCCCGCCGCGTCGGAAGGTCCTCGACGTCGTGATCGCGGAACGGAGCGGGGCGCGCCCGCAACCGCGTCACGCGACAATCACACCGGGACGAGTCCGGACTGCAGGGAGGACGTTGCGGTGTCGGCACTGAATTTCGCCCAGCTCTGCCCTAGGCGGATTGGCTGCGTGAGCGCGAAGTTGAAAATTCACGTTTTTCCTGGCAACGTGCGAGACTCGTTTTAACCTGTAGCCGGCGGTGGTGGGAGGACCGCACTTTGTCACCGTAGATCGTGGAAATCTTGTGGGCACCGATGACGATCAGGGGGTCCTGCTGCCGCGGCTGGTGCCCGGGGCTTTGAAGCAGTCGGAGGAGCACCCTCGGTTTCTGTCAGGCCGACAGCAACTGAACCCGACGCACTCGAGCAGTGACCGATTCATTTTTTGAACTGAAGCCTTAAATCGATTTATTTCCGCAATCGGCGCAGGTACGGTCACAGTTTCGCGACTGCCTCACTTCTGGGGGTCGCAGCACCAAATTTTTGTTTACTCAAGTTGCCGCGAACTCGACGAGTATGAAAATTCAGCGAGTGGGTTAACTTGTGAACTGCTACGTATGGTCAGTCTTGAGGGACTGACCAGTCTCTCCTAGTTCTTCCCAAAAAGTTTCCGTTCCACCCTCGGTCGGGGCTCGCAGCTCCGCGCCCTAAAGTCGGGCGTAACGCGAAGATAACCCAATGTTGATGGATTCACGCTCCTTGTAGACCCTTGGACGTGGACGTGTGGTCTTTCATTTCAATTGGGTGCAACCCCGAGATGTTGGCTCTCGCTTATAGCCCATTGGAGTCGAGCATTTGGGAAGGTTCTGGGTTCCTCGAGTGTGGGCAATAAACCGTGCAGCCCGCGTCCTTGAACCAAGTCGAGAACTCTGCCCGATTTTACGATACGCCTTTCGGCAATTTTTGTTAAAGAAATTAGGAATTTTCCTGAAAGTTCCGACAGTGGTGGTTCATGGAGAAAGTCACCATGGAAGTACTCTTTGAAACCGCAAGAGACGCGCTGGTCGGAGGGCGTCGAGCACGGGGCTCATTCCCGTCTTTCCAGAATTTTTCCATCCCATTTGTACGCTCGAAATTTCTTTACACAGGTCTCTTTGAACTCTCTTTGATTTCCGCTGGTTTTAATCCCGCGCACGTAAGAAATTACCTAACAATCCGTCGCGTAACCTGAAGGTGCCCTCCCTGCTCACTGAGGGTGACGTCGGCTAAAAACGCTCAGAGAGTAAGCGAAGTGGGCGTGGTCTTGTGATATCTCCACCTATTACCCCTGGACGAGCGAGCCCCCAATGCTTCACTAGTCGCACGGGGAAAGCTCAGGTCCACACTCGATTCACCCTCGTGTCGTATGATTCAAAGAACTTCCGAGCTATGGGTTTTTATGACGTTCTCCAACCTAACAGCACAAAATCCCCTATCTCCTAAGCGATTTGACATAATCAAATGCCGCACATTCTAAAGGATTGAGCTCGTAGGAATGCAGACTTGAGTTATCTCTAAATTGTTCGGTGTTTAAGCAGCTTCACGATGACACAAGTTTAGCCGTTTAATCGATTCAGCTCTTTAAGAAAGATCTAATTTTTATGTGAACCAAATCCGTGTGAACTAACTCTGATGCGTTGCTTCAAATATTCCAAGCAACCTTTGAGTCATATCGTCTCATAGAGCTCTCTAATTTGGTCGCATGAGCAGTCTTCTCTCATGAATGGTCAAAAGCACCAAAGCGCCACTTGCGCCGACCTGTTGGGTCTTTGCAAGGCTTCGTGACAATGATACGAATTCAAGCTACTGCTGCCCCAACTCTGCATTTCTACAAACTCCTCCGATTTCAATCGCGTAAAAGTACCAACACCCTAAACGGTTAGAAATGTCAAAGTGCGGATGTTAGCAGAAAATCGTGAGAAGTTTGTTCTGACGTACTTACATTCAAGTTCCGCCTCATCGACTCCAAAGTGCACTCCATAGGTCAAATTGACGTTACGTTGGGCGCGGTCCTCTTCGCCCCACACCAACTTTACAGCGTTGCCGATGCCGGAAGGCACGAAAATCTCCAAAATTTCCATGCTAAATGGAGTGATGGGCGAGGACGTGCTCGGCAACGACGTGGTCATTTCGCCCGCTCCCTCTGATGTGGTGTCCTGGCCGGTCACCGCCACCTAATCCGGCGAATTGGAGAAGTCCTTACTCCACCCGGATTCAATGTTAAATCGTCAACAGGCAAAATCGTGAATTTTATTTCGAATTTTCATGAAAAGTCAAGGGAAAACAGAACGCCGTTCCTCGATGTGTAATCCATCATTTTCCGTTGCTCTTCGCCATCTTTAAGCTAAATGCGAAATTTGGTTACGATACGACTCGGGTGTTTTCAATGCGATGAAACTGCACCACCCGAATTCGGCCTCTTTTCCAATTTTGCGCTCTCAATGGAAAACCGCACTGACTGACACAAATCCTAGTCGGAGGGGTCGGGGTCAGGGCCGTACGCAGGACGAGGTCGAATTTCTGCCCCGTGCAGTTCCTTAAATTCGTTCGAGACCCGATGCGCACGGTGACACGGAGCATTATCTTGTGGAAGAAGTACGCGATTTCTATTTGCCATAGGCAGACACCATCATACGGATTTCGGGCGAAAACTTGCCAACTCAAACATCGCGAGAACGCAAATACATACGAAAACACTCGGCAAGGTTGTCTTCCAGGCTGCGAGGGGAAACACTTTTGACGTTATCCGCGAAGAGTCATCCCTCGCCACCCCGCAACCCTCCCTTGAATTTTTAAATGCCCCCTCCCTCCCCCTCCCCCTCCCTCCCCCCTCCCCCTCCTCATCCCCCCTCCACATCCTCATCCCCCTCCCCCTCCTCCCCCATCGAGTCGCACCTCGCGTTGAAGATAATTAAAAGTACGAAATAACGGCGCGCTAAAAAACTCGATTCGTCAAAGCGTTTTCAAAAAATCGGGGAAAATCGCAATTTCGAATGTGTGCAGCAAATTCTCAGATTTCCTGACATTCCTTTCTGTTCGGCGAGTAAATAAATAAACATTTTTCACGAGATGGGACACGTTCCATTCATCATTTTCGGACAGAAATTCATTTTGCGAAGATTTTGCCGTTTAGCACCTGTTTGGTGGCGTGCGGTGGGGCGACATTAACGTCCCGTTTAACACGGTAAATTCCATAAGAAAACGAGTAGATATTGTTTCGATATACCGGGTGTTAATCAAGCGCGTGCAGACATTCCACGGGACGAATCTCCGCCCGATTCCAATAAAATAAGTTCCCATTAACGTATGGGCGCAGCTGCTCCGTTTACGAGATACAGAGTGTTCAAATTTTAATATTGATTTGGTTTTCTGTGAATGTTTTTGGAGTCGATGGGGTAAAATTTAATAGATATTCCCCAAGAGTACTTTTTTGAATAAAACTAAATGTACAATGCAAAAGTGACCTGCAGTGTGGGGCTAAAAAGCGAGGGGCAACTTAAACGCGGTGAAACCCTGGACGTGGCGCCCTCTATCGGTAATCAAAAAACTAAGATAATATTTGGGTTTTGCGTCATAAAAAACCCGCGAATATGAAATTTCGTCCGATTGGCTCATCTGCCTCCAAAAAAAAATCACAGGAAACCTAATTAAAATTTAAACACTCTGTATCTCTTACACGGAGCCGTAGCGACATTATCTCAACAGGTCCTTTTTGTATTTGAATCGGTCCGAGATTCATCCCTTGAAATATCTGCACGTACTTAATCAACACCCTGTACAGTGCGAATACCCAGTCCCCTTGGGAAATGGCCAGGGTTTTCAGCAAGAAATGCCCCCACAAAAACATGTCTCATGTCTGCGTGAAACAACTTCTTGAAAAATTTAGAGCGACAGGGGCTCTGGCCAATTTAAAACGGTACCGGGTGTTGGGGCAATTTGTTGCTGAACTAACTAGATCAGCTGGGAAAGTGCCTCGTCGAATTGGAACTTAAATCGCTTTTGTTCGCGAAAGAGACCACAATGCGCAAATTCCTCCCGCACGAAATTCAAATTCATCGGGTGTCGGCTGAGGACGATCCCAATCGCAGAATTGAGTTCTCTGCAAGCATGACAACACTGATCACCACCACCCCAAATCTCGTCCCCCCCAATCCTCCGATGAGTGAACATTTTACTTAAGTGGTTTCGTCAACAGGCAGAATTGTCGTTACTGGTGGGACCAAAATCTTCATATTTTTTTGGAAGACCCTACCCGGCGGCCTCAAAGAGTTAACATGTAGGTTAAAATATTGGGATACATTGTAATTGGATCATTATTCATCGACGGTAACCTTGGTGGTGAAGTGTGTCTCAACACGTTACAAGAACCGATCGATCATCTTGCGATGGAGGCCGCGGCTTCGTAAGCAGGTCATAACGGCGATTATCTACTCAACGAAAATATTTCGCACACACAACAAGACAGAGCACCGCCACGTCATATCGTGCCGGTGCGACGATGGCCAGGCAGACGAATCGACAGCAGTGACGGAATGGCCTCCGAGGTCTCCCGATTTGACGCCTCTTGGGTTTTTTCCTTTGGGATTATCTTAAACCGGTTATTCACGAATCAGATCCTGAAAACGTTGATGAATCGCATATCCGCGGAATGTCTGGGCACCACTGGAGAGACCTTTGAAAGGGTCCGATCGGAATGCGACAGCGGATTGAATTTGTGCTCAGCACAAAATGGAAATAATTTTTGGACATCTAGAGACTTAAATGAGACAAAATTACAAGTCCAAAAACATTAGTCTCACACATTTGTCAGAGCCTTTAGCCCCATTGGTGAATAACGTTAAATTGACGTTTCTTTCGTTTTCCCGTGACTTTCGACAACACTTTAACGAATCCAGTTTCTTAACGCACCGATATTTTGTACTTTTAATTATCCTTAATGCGAGGTGCGACTCGATGGGGGGGGGTCACTTAAAATTTCAAGTGGTGGTTGCGCAGTGGCAAGGGGTGACTCTACTCAGATAACGTCACAAGTGGTTCCCCTCGCAACCTGAAAAACGCCCTACCGAGTCCTTCGAGACGTATTTTCGTTTTGAAAATATTTGGGGGTGACAAGCTTTCAAATGGCCACATTTTACACTCGATCTAGTTGTTGGCGTGACTCTTGGGAACCACTTCAAAATGCGCTATTCCTTCAAAATCCCGCCAAAAGCGTAACACGACTTATTTCCAAAGCGGTCCTGTCGAATTCGCGATTCTGGCTTTCCATTACATCGTGTCTACCGATTTTCTTTGATAGGATCTGAGAAATACACCCGCTTTTCGTTACAAGTTACGATACGCCTCCGCGTGCGATTGTCTAACGGCTTCTGCAGCGGAATTATACCTTTGCTGCGCTTGCGCCTCGTTCAATTCGTGCGGATTTCTTCCCGCGCATGCGCAAGGGAAACCAATTCAGAGCAAATTACGATTGATGGTTCGTTACGATGGTCCACGTTCCCTTGATAGTGCCCTGGTAGTGGCGTGAGGCTGTTCTCGATAGGCGGCAAGTTCATTCATAACCATTGACCCCCCCACCCGTGGCTCTATCTTCCGCATTTGCTTTGCCAGATTTGAAGCGTTGGGACCAACCTGTTATAGTGTGTCTATCCGCAACATCCTCACCTGCGACCTCGGCAATGGCCCTTGCAGCGTCTGTAGGAGTTGGGTACATGTCCCAATAGTTCCTCGACAATCCTCGAAAAGTAAGTTTTGCGACCGCCGCTTTTACGTCGAAAATAGTTCAGTACTTAAAATACCGTGCGTTCGAAAAAATCTGGTCGAACAGGATTTGGAATTATTCGACCCGCATGTCTGTGATAAGTTCTTCTACGTAATCTCGAACGTAAACAAGTAAACCTAACCTCACTTAAACACGACTCCATTTGCTTTTATTATTTGCTAGACCTTATTGAAATTGCTCTTTCTCAAGGCCTTGCGGACTTGTGAGGGCGTTAGTTAATGTTTTCTGAGCATGGAAAGTGGCCTTTATATTCGGAAAAAAGGCTTTCATGATGCAGTTTCATTTTCGGAACGGACAGAGTAGATGGACCAGGGATGGGCCTTTAAAATTCGACCGTGTTTCAAGGATTTGGCGAAAAATTTCCCCACATTGCAGTGCTGGAATCACGGCACCCGGCACCCGGCACTTTAAATTACGTTGTGAAATCGTTTCGGGAAACTGGCGGTGTTCGACAGAAATCGGAAAATGGTAGCCCAAGTGAACAGCCCCAGCACTAGTTGAAAATGTGGGGCGAGCGGTGGGTGATGGCCCCAGCACAGGTCTAAGAACGCTTTCTCAACGAGAGTATGCATCGCCTAGCACTTGCCATTTAATTCTTTAAAATAATCGAAAATTATATCCGTGCAAAGTGCGATATTTCAGGAACTGGGGTCCCTATTTTGGGACAAGACACTGAGCTATTGCAATTGGTTCAATCAAACAATATACAAAGTGTTCATTTTATCATTAAAGCGTACGGACGTGTACCGTCGCTCTCCGCGCTGAGAAGGCTTGAAGGGATCGAGAGTATAACGTGACCCCATAGCGCCCGCAATGTCTGGTGGCCCCGTGGAGGAACGCACTGGCCTATTGTTGTAAACATTCTAGATTAGTTCTTCTAAAAAGAAAAAATGTGCTGATTACAGCACGAGTTCGGAAAATATTATTACGCACGCACCGAATTCGTGTTTACTCAAAAAATAAAATGAAACATCGTTTCAAGGGAATCATCAACGAAATCAGGGGAAACGATATTTGTATGCACAGTGGCAGTGTACAGGGTCATTCCCCATATTTTTCCTCGTCCCTAAACTCTTAATTTTTGGAAATACAAAGAAAAACGTTACATAACAAACATTTCAGTTTTCATTGTGAATCATCAGAATCGGACGAAACGAACGAGCATCGTGAAGCTGTCACAAAGTGGCAAGTAGTGTTTTTTTCAATAGAACGCCCTGTATATTTATACATTTTCGGAACCTGCTCGCAGTGCCCCCCTTGCGCCGGGGGCGAGGCAGCGAGCGAGCGCAAACTTGCCCCGTTCAATAATAATAATAATAATAAAATGGCACGGGGAGAGAAAACGCCATTAAACGCGTTTAGGCCAACTTTTGCGAATAACGAAAATAGCCCGGATACTGAGCAGTACAGTGGAGATCGTCCCGGTGGGAGGGACCGACTTGATGCCCCCCATGCAGGAAGCGCCGGACACTTGGACACGTGCGAAATTTTTGCGCAAGAGAACCACGACGCGCAAAATGCGCTGACGAACGGACGACGGTCAAGTGTCGAAAAACCGAAAATCGTAGCAGCAAATCTGAGAAGGAAATTAGGCCACACAGAGATGGGCCGAAAGAAGAAAACCGGAAAATGGGGACAGAAAATATACAGGGGAAAAAGACAAAACGTGCCCGAAGAGGACCAAATAATTTATGCTCCTGTGGCTGCGGCGGCGGCAAATAGTCAGACAAAAATACGGCCCCAAGAGGAAAACACTTATTAAGCTTCGCAGCTCATACTCGGCAAAATTCCCCAAATGGAAAAGTCATTTGAGGGTATGGACCGGGGAATCAAAAATCTCGAAGGAAATGCCGAAAATGCTTCTTCGAATATTAAAAAAATATATATCACGGCTGGTGCGCTCAAAGTTATGCGTCGCAATGCGAATGGATCGCTCAACCATCAACAGGAGCTCCAGGCAATCTCAGATTTAAATCAAAAGAACAGCTGTATTAATATCAGAAACACATTCTGCCAGACAATCCTTCATTACGCTTAGAGGGTGGATAATCCATTGCACGAATCACCCGGAAAACACAGCCAGAGGAGAAAGTGCGGTGATGAAGAGGGAAGATATCCGTCACTGTGAGAAAATTAAATTTGAGGTGGAAGACGTAGAGGCCGCAGCGGTGAGTATTACAACCAAAACAGGCTGACTGTGGCCAGCATGGACAGCCCTCCGAAACGCATCATCAAATTCGAAAGAATAGATTTTTTTGAAACAACAGGATGTAAAGCCCACACACTGGAGGTCGAGACTGTTCACAACCAAAGGTAAAGAATTTCGAAAAAAAAATTGAAATCCGACGTTTCGATTTTCCGGGACCATCATCAACTTCATTTTTTCTTACGGGCGCCATCTTGGATTTTCACATTTTTGGATTCGGCTTCCTTCCCGATTGCGACACCCCCTTAAAATCATCGCGACGGCTCACCGGACACCCCGTGTGGCAGCTCCCGCTTCGCAGACGAGCCCTGGGACCAGCGCGAGCTTGCGACATTCATCGCTGGAGTTGTGCCGGACCAAGCAACCGAAACGTCGTCCGTAGATTCCGAAATATGGCATCACGTGGCATTGTTGAGGCTCCGGGGCACAATCGCAACGACAATCTACATGGAGAGTCGGAGGTGAACACTGCCGAGTGCACTATTAAAATATTAAAAGCGGCTCCGTGGGCACATCAACATCGAGCTCCTGGGTAGTAATGGCCCAATCGGAAGACGGAGAAGAGCGAAACCATTAGTGTTACTACGACGCAGTTCTCGTTAAGACGGTGCCAAAGCGTAAACGAGAGAATCAAAATGATTATCATAGGAGAAGTACTTTGCAGCAAATTAAATGAAAAGCAAATAGCTTGTTAGCGTAAGTTAAATAGATTGCTATATCGTCAGCTCACCCTAAGGAGGAGTTTAATAATAAATAAAACGAGGACCTTCTGGATTTGACGTTTTTTCACCGCCTATAGGCGTGGTCCCGTGTGAGTCCACGAAATATGAGAATGTGGAGTGCAGATAACCTCCATGTGTTTACGAAAACACCTTTACATCCTCGGAAAATTGGATCATGGGTTGCTATCTCACGAAGAGGCTTAGTAGGACCTATTATTTCCGACGGCGCCATAACGGCTCGCCGATATCACAATGTGTTCAGTAAATTCATTAACCGATTTCACTTTGACGAACTGCGGCGCGGATGCTTTCAACGGGACGGGGCGACGGCCCACACAGCTAAGACAACTTTTAATTACCCTGGGGAATACCACGATGAGACAATAATAAATCGTAGACGGACCGCGTCTATCCGCCACGATCTCCAGACTTGACCCTCCTCGACTGTTTCCGATTCACGACGATGGAAAATATTCCGATGTTTATAATTGCAGACCTTAAGGACACGGTTCGACAAGAATCTCCACAGAGTCTAATTATGGTCTTTGGTAATGGGAAACGTGCTTGAAAAATGTCGCACAACGTTTTCAACATTCGTTGCGAAAAGGGCAAATAAATAAATGTAAATTAGATTTATTTATGTTTTTTCTTTTTTTAATTAATGACATCGCATTAAACAAACGAAAATTAATTAAGTTAATTAGCATTCATTAAATTCCGCGTGGTTTCATAACCACGAATATTTTTCGTCCGCGTGTAAACTCCGTTTTTGGTGCTCGGGAAACCTCAACTCACCAACACGCAAGTCCGCGCCGCCTTGAAAAGGGGTAACTTCAACAAAATCCGACGAGTAACGAAGGCAAACGGAGTCGCACTTAAGTGAGGTTAGGTTTGTTTGTTTACGTTCGCGATTTCGTCGATGAACAAGTCGCGGACGTACGTCCTCGGCGTCAAATAATTCCCACGCCTGACCGGAATTCACCCGAAATAATCCTTGGAATGACATTTGACACATAGGAGGAAGCTTCGAATGACATTTGACACATAGGAGGAAGCTTCGAATGACATTTGACACATAGGAGGAAGCTTCGAATGACATTTGACACATAGGAGGAAGCGTCGAATGACATTTGACACATAGGAGGAAGCTTCGAATGACATTTGACACATAGGAGGAAGCTTCGAATGACATTTGACACATAGGAGGAAGCGTCGAATGACATTTGACACATAGGAGGAAGCTTCGAATGACATTTGACACATAGGAGGAAGCTTCGAATGACATTTGACACATAGGCGGAAGCTTCGAATGACATTTGACACATAGGAGGAAGCTTCGAATGACATTTGACACATAGGCGGAAGCTTCGAATGACATTTGACACATAGGAGGAAGCGTCGAATGACATTTGACACATAGGAGGAAGCTTCGAATGACATTTGACACATAGGCGGAAGCTTCGAATGACATTTGACACATAGGAGGAAGCTGTAGGCTTCTATTAAACTTTTAGTTCGAAAAAACGAGCTGAAGTTTCGACTCGATCAAGTATTATATTGTAAGTGGGTATGGAATTTAATGATCCGCCAAAAAGCTCAAAACTAAGCCCAATAAACTTGGGCTTTATGGCTCTCTCTAACTGCAATAAAATTCAGTTTATAGCCCCGGATTCGTGTTATCAATAAAGAGGGCGCTTTAGGTAATCTCCACTGCAACGTAAACAGCTTGGAAATGCGTTGTGACAAGTCGAAGGGCCTCGTAGAGCTCTTTGTGCATTATGATCGGTTCAGTTTTGCATGGCTGGTTGGCCCCGGTCGTAAAGAAATACGGTTAGTGGCGCGTCTAATACCGAAATTCTGACGTTGAAGAAATCGACTAAATGAGAGCTTCAGCCGGGTTACAATGACGAAAGGGAATTTGCCGGATTGTTGAATTTCAAATCGGAAATTTTCAATTTCTTTGCAAACGCAGGAGAAGCAAGACATCGCAACTGCTGACTGGGTGAAGCGATTTAAAACATCGAGTTGCCATTTCGAAGCTCAAAAGTTGCGCTTTTCATGCTTAAAAAAATAATCCTGATCAAAATTCCAGCTGGACTATGTCCGGACAGCATTTTGGATAATAAACTGGCGATTTTGCACTCCTTAGCCGAGAGCGGGATCCAAAAAAATTTAGCTCCAAACTGGACGAAGCAATTAAGACCGGCGAGTGCTCGTTTTAAAGCTTAAATTTCGCTCTATTAATTCGAAGGGGATAAGCCGAATTACAGGGCCGTAACGAGAGATGTCCGATTCAAAAATGGAATTTTTAACTACTTAGCAGATGAGGCGATATTCAAATCTTTGTAGCTCCAGACTGCGTGAAGCAATTAAGCCCATTGAGCGATCGCGTTGAAGCTCGGAATCTACTCTATTAATGCTGAATAAATCAACTGAATCAAAGCTTTAGTAGAGCCGTAACGGGATGGAATGTTGAATTTTAGATTGGAGAATTTAGAGTTCTTAGCAGACAGAGGGGGATTCAAAAAATCGTAAATCCGGACTGAGTGAAACAATTAAGACCGTAGCGAGTGGTCATTTTAAAGTTTCAAGCCCACTCCGTCGATGCTTAAGGGAGAAACTAATTCAAAGCTTTGTCAGGGCCGTAACGGGAGACGTTCGATTCAAGTGTTCATTTGCTGAGCAGACACGGCGACGTTCAAGAAATTGTAGCTCTGGATGGCGCAAACCAACGAGGTCCGTTGAGTCGTTGCTCGACAGCTCAAACCACAAATTCCGGAACCAGACAATGAACAAAATCCGCACCAGGGCCATGCCGGGTACCGGGCGCAAGCACCCTATTGCTTCTAACTTGCCCTGAACGATATAGCACACAACGGATTCGCCGAAGGTGGTACGTACCACTTCGTTATCCGCCTGAGGTAGCAGACCCCTCTGTGGGAATCACATGGATGAGCGACCAACATGATTATCTAAATTTATTCGCAATTCGAGCTTTGTTGCTCCGGTAAAAATATGCAACAGGGGCATCCTGTCCCAGACCCATATTTAACCAACGGACATATATTAAATCGAAGGTTGCGTGGCCCCGGAGAGCGTCTTCCAGGGCCATAAACGTGGAGGCGAAGCTCTAATGATCATCTGCGAGAAATTGCCCCCCGAATGAACATTTTGATCGGGACGTTTTGGGAGCGATAAAAACAAGCAAAAGTACTTACCCCTAGTACCATCAGGAAGTAGCAGCTTTTCCACCATGGGTCGCACATATTTTCACGCGACCGACCGCGCACAGCACGTCAGACCGGAATGCGCTCGAAATCGGAAAAACTGAGGATAAACAGATGCGCGTTTTCAATGTCGGTGGTCTCATCTCATGCATGAAACTTGTGCACGCTTAATAGATTTAATTGTCCCCGGGTGTACTTCGTGACAGCCATTAATTACGTCACTGCAACTCAATTATAACCCCAAGAGGAAATAACGTTTAAATGAAATTTTCATTCAGTTTCTTTGGTTTCTATAGTTGCGCATGCGCCAACGGTAAATGACCTCGGAAAAAATCAGGAGCGCACCGGGACTCGGGTCGTGAGGCGTCGCCTCACGTTATCGTCGAAAACGTTGTAAAAATCATTAGGGCCCTTACTGGCCAACCACGCCACTGTTCTTCTAACGGGACTCGGTTCCCCTGAAGTTTCTTCACTTCGATCGCAAATACTAAAATTACGAAAAATCGTGGAATTTCAATAGAAAAGTTGCACAGTCGTCGTGAAGTTAAAGCCCTTAAATTGAACGCTGATGAGATCAAATGGCCTTCGAAGGGGTAGAAATGCGGTCAAGGGGGCGATTTCCCTGCTGACAGAGAGAACGACGCGGCCCCTTGCCTCTCGTCGGAGCCCTCAATACTGATACAGGCCATTTTTCTAATGCACGCGTGTGTGTATACGTCAGGAATGCCGAATAGAGCGTCTTCTTTATAAGGGAGGAACGTAATTCCAACGAGGAATGTTTCGTAACGGGAGCGGAGATGCGCCCCCGAGGGACACGCGAGAGAGTTGGGGGGCCTTGCCTCGACCTTGGGCTCAATTAACACTGAATCCGGGAATTTTTTCTCCCCCCCCCCCCTCCCGAAGAAAATCAAAACTCACAAATTACCGTGGCGGTAAACTGGAAGTTTCCAGCTGAAAGTTACAAAGACGCTGCCGGCATGAAAGAGTTCAAAGGGAAAAGGGCTAAATTAATTTATTCTTATTTTTAGGAGCCGAGAAGCAGGTTTTTGTTTGAGGCAACATTTCTCTCCGCCTTTGAAGTCTGTTCCTGGGATTGTTTTTACACGAAAATAGAAATTTCCAACCGCAATCGTACCCCAATTCGGCGGACGCGGCGTAATTGAGACCTGAACTGGCGGATATTGTCCCCGGTTATGGAACTTCGCATTTTACATAATAATAAATCTTGGGAGTCGTCGGAACCGAACGGGACGACTCTGCCGAGATCGGGTTTGGTCGCGTCGGCACGGCGGCAGCTCGAGTAATGAACTCGCGCAAAGTCGAGTCGCCCTATGCGCGGATTCGGGTGGACTCGGACTGGTCCGCGACGACCACTTCGCGCCGCCGCGGTGTTCCGGGGGCCCGTGGGTGCTCCACCGATTCGGCGATTCCTGCTCGTTTCCGTGGCGTTTCGCGTACGTGCTCTGCAGTCCCGTCCCAATTTTCCCGACGTTAAAATCGCATCTCTCCGACGATAAATCCGTGGAGCACGGCTTAAAAAGTTCGAGACAAGCCGCCCAACATCATCGCCACTATCATTCAACGTGATTTACGGCCGCGGCCAGATTAAGAAGCATGATAAAAGTTAAGCCGCGTAACAACTCGGATAAATTTATATTAAGGTACAGCTACAGGGGAACTCCATTAAGGGCGCCTCTGAATGAAAAAATATCGCGTTTTCCCACCCTCGGTTCCCCTTTCCCCTCGCGCGGCAACCACTAAAAATGTCATATTTACAGCTAATAAACCCCACGTCTATTGTGCATTGCGAGTGCGGCATTACCCCGTGGAACGATTTATGGGGGGGAAGCCTCATTCGGATATTTTTATTAAAAAATTCAATTTGGGGTTATTACATTTGGCGGTTTCGTGCTCCGTACTGCTCGTTGGAGTGTTTTACGGCCGCGAGGGGTTGTTTCGCTGCTAAATGAGACGTATTATTGCTTACGAAATCTCTCGTGGAAGGGTCGTCCCATCTCAGGGCTGCGTCTAATAAAAATTTCAGGTCACAAAGGTTCTGTCCTTAGAAAAGGAAAAAACGAAGCGAAACTCACTTGGCGAACTGAAGAACGGGCGGTTTTTGACAGTTATACTGGGTCTTCGTTAAAAACCCCGCACTGCGAACAATTTCGGAATGAGGAGAGACGCTGCTCGTGGAAACGTCGAAAGTTTCAACAATTTTCGACGGCAACGGGGTCAACGTTACGGACGCCCCTTCGCCCCCGACCATGGAACACTAAAGGAAAGTCGATCCACCTCGATGTTCATCGGATATTAAAAGTCACTCGTGGAGCATTATCTCGACATAAATAATTCCAGAATCGATTAAGTTATTTTCGAGAAATTTGTGAATAACCGATCGGGCAACTTTCTAATTCGATGTCACGATATCGAACCCGATGTCCCCTCGATGGATAGGAGACGTTCTAAGAATAGTTAAAAATTTAATAATTTATCCATTAAGCATTCAAACGCTCCGTTATTTTCCGAACGGAGGTATAACGCGCTTTCGACCCGTGCTCTGACTCGTCGAAAAGTCGCTTTTCTACAGTAACTCGACTTTTTAAATCATTAATGCACCGAATAATCGTTTCGCAAACTACAGATTTAAGAGGCTCGCGAGAGAAAAAAAATCAAACGGCGTTAGGTAAGGAGATCTCGCCGGCCGTTCCGTTGCACCTCTCCCGCCGATCGCGTTCACACATTCTCGTCACTTTGCGAACCTGACCCAATGGGATTCTGGTCTCCCCAGACGCTCTCCCTAGCCACGCGGTTGCTGCGAAGCGTTTTGGTAGTTCGCCCATCTAACGCCCTGTGACCGGTCCGTTTTGGCTTCACCACGTGTCCGGTCATTCTGATTTTTTTTTTTATAGCCGAATGACACGAGCACGTGCGACACATGTTCGTGAGGATGATTGTCACCGAACGCGGCAGCAGTTCGCTTAGGAGATTCGTTGTTCGCACCATAAACCAATACGATTCCAACTCGTTTCCCGTGCAATAAACCATTTTCGTTAAACGAACACTTTAATAAAATCAGTGAATTATTTGTCAGTCATTAAAGAGTAATATCCAATTCTAAACGGGTTCGGCCGAGTTTGTTTATCCCGTCGAAAAATCGCTTTTTCCTCGAAAACGCCTTTATCGGTTTTAGAATTATTTACATCACAATAATGAACGTCAAACGCTCTTTAATACGAGGCATATCGGGGCGCCGTTTAAGGTTATAAAATTGGGGTAATGGGGTAATGGGGGGCGAAGGAGTGTGCGTAACAGTAACATTGCTGCGGAAGGAGATGTTCCCCCTCGCAACCCTTGAGGTTCCCATGCGTCGCTTTTCAGTGTCTCCTTTAGCTCCGAGCTGGGATGGTAAGTTCTTAAGTGAAAACACCAGAACCACATCGCCCTCCATTAATGGCATAATTTTTACCTTTAATAAATACATAAAGCGAGTTTTAATTAACGTATTTGATGGAAACGCGAGCATTAATGAGAGTTTATAACCGCACAAGGCGGGACTTACTTCCGGAAGATTATTGAGGAAATTATGAGCGTTTACTTCGCCGCCCTAGCAAAGGCATTCAATTATGAATAGTTACATTAACAACCAGCAGCTGATTTTTGTTCATTTGCGATTGACGTGACGACCCTTCAGGTACGCTCCGCGACTAGATTGATCCATCACAATGCACAGGGCGTTTCCCCACTGCGTGCAGACAATCTGGGATGCGTTTCAAGTGGAAAATGTTCCATTTTTCAAAATAGAGGGCGGTAAAGGAGACTAACAAAAAAAAAAAAAATTGCGCGCGAATGTGTGGCAAAGTGCCCCATATCCACACGTGCTCGGATTTTTTCCGTGCGGCAAAGGCGTGCGCCTGGGACATCTCCATTATTCCACTTGCACTTCCTCGTTTCACGCACATTTCGGGGCGAGGTGGACGACGTTGCGTTCGCCGTCGAGCTAAGGCCGATTTCCACGTTCTCCGTTCCAGGCAGAACCGAGAAACTTCGCAGAAACGCTTTATTGACAATCGACAGCGCAGGATTTGTTTATTTTAAAGTCGGGAAAGGGAAATCCCGCTGATTGCGAACCGACTGCCACTTTAGAAGTCGGCAAAAAATCCAATTTACCACGATATTGGAAACATTCAGGGAAAGCTCCTTAGGTGTATCTCAACGCTCAGTATTTTGAAAACGGAGCATTTGCGAACGTTCGTTTACCAGGCGTTTTCCCCCCTAAATGAGCCCCGGATTACGCCCTTAAATGTTCCCCGCATGCAGCCGGGAAACACCTTGCACATTTTCGTACGTTTTCCACGATGGAGCGGATCGCCGTCGCGAATCGCGTTTGCGTCCGCTCCACAGGACGGAGCTTGTTCTCGACGAATTTTTTCTAAATGTACAAGCAGTTATCGGGGATTACGAGGATGGCACCCCTTTTTTAAAATGAAATTTCCGGAAAATAATCGCTTTCCCAAGTATCAATTAAGCCGGCGCGAGAAAGGGAAGTCCGCAGTCATAAAATCCCGTTTATGAACTCAATTTCTAAACAGCTTCCCGCCCGAAAGCTTAAAAGCCATCCCCGTAAACCCGGGGCGACTTGACGACTCACTTAAGACGACATTCATGGAACCAATAAAGAAAAACTTCCACCAACTTTAGGCCTGCTCTCCCTGCGAACTTTTCCACTTTTAAATTTCCATTAATGCCACCTTGTTAACTGGCGCGTCAATTGGCTGCGGGGAACGAATGACCGGCGGGGGGGTTTCTCGTCTTTGTTCTCGTCCAGTACTGACAGCGCTCGCCTCATTCCCTTGGAGGTATCCCGCACGACAAAAAGATGCGTCCATGATAAACGACATAAGGGCGCGTTCCGGACAAGATTTATCGCTCTCGCCTCCCCCCCCCCCCTCCCCCTCCCCCGCCAACCCCTCCCTCCAACCCCTGCGGCCCTTTCATCTTCGGTAAACTCAAAAAATGTGTCTGTTTCCTAATTCGAACTGGGCCCGCGAGCCGTGTACCCGGGGAGGGGGGGCGGGGGGCTGGGGGGGGGGGAGTAAAATATTAAACGCGATAAAGTGTCGGATAAATCGCCGCCCTTAATGGAATTTTCGGTCCGCGAAAGGTCCCGGAATTTATGTTCCAGTAGTTGAAAGCTTAATTGTTGTAACCGCGTGCTGACGCCGAAGGCGCAGGTGAAAGAATCGGGTTACAGCATCGGGGATTCCGCATCCCGACACTGTCCCAGCTCTTGACACGCAAAAAAATCCCTTTGTCGGAGCTGATTATGAAAAAGTTTACATAATGTAGCAATTCATTTCTACGACGCCCTAAATCCCTGAAAAATGGGGACAAATGAAAAAGAACGACCCTTTTTCATTCGCGCGCCTGACGTAATTTTGTATCCCGGCGAGCTCTTTAATAAAACCATTTTAGATAACCAAAAAAATCTGCTTTATTTACACAATGTTAAATCTCCGAAACAAACCACCAACCTGATTTAAAATTTAGTCCGAAAGAAATGTTTTAACTTACAATTCGACTAGATTATCTTTACAACAAGGTCCACGAACATTCGAGAATTATTATGTACAAATTCTTTTTAGGTTAGTATTGCCCCTCGCTGGCGCGAAGACGCACACATGCGCAATAGGTATCACTTCCGATCACAAAATCGTTACGTATTTACTTCGTTGCGCCTGAGCAAAAGCCGTCACTCACTTAAGTTCCCAGGGTAACCAAGAGGCTCAGGAAGATGACGGCGAAGGGGTACTCGAGCCTCAGCTGTCCTCCGTGTTGCATGGCCGCCGGGTATTCACCTGTAAGCAATTAGAGGTTTAAACTTGAGGGCTCCGTTTGTTGGCGGTTTCGCTCTTAAGTCGATGGGAGAACGGCGGACGGAGGACCCGCCGAGAGTCTCGGCAAAATCGCTCCGGGCGACGGGGCGAACGACAGACAAACAAAGTTAGGGGTAGGTGCGATCGCGCGGTTGACTTCCACTCGAGGAGTTTTGTCCGAGAGGAAAGTTTTTGCCGGAGTGACCTGAACGGACCCTGAATCGAGCGTTGGCCTGACGACATTAACGGTAATGGCCGCACGCTCCGGAATTTCGTGCCGCTCCAAAACATTTCACTTATTCCGCTAATGCGAGTGAACTCGACGATAAACAGTCAAACGGGACTGCTGAGACTACTAAAACGCCACCAAACCCATTCACCAGACATGGAGGGTGGTCGTTCGGAAACAAATGGAATTGCTATGGGGAAAAGCTCGGACGCGTGAAACTTACTTTCGAGCGGGGAACACTGGGCCAGGTCCCACTCCCCTCTCGCAGCTATCGCAACCCTCCAAACGCGAGGACATTCATCCTCAAGTTCTGAAATAGAAAAGGGGGTCGAGTGACACCTCATTTTGAAGGTAATTTAATGTGCTTTATGACCCACGAGTTCCGAGCCGATGATGGCGGCGTCGCAAAGATGGGCAAACTCAATTGTACTGCGTAACCGAGAACGGAGAACACCCCGTAAAAATGGTTTTACTCGAACCATTTTTGGTGCGCGTGTTTCTTCCGCTGAAACTCATCCTCCATTAAAAAATTTAACAAATTTCATTGTTAACGACGACGAAAAAGTTAATAATTCGTTGATTCTCCGCGGTGCCTCATATATTCCCGTACACGTTTAGACATGGACCTAACGAAGTGATTGATGTCCTCTTGGGGGATCTCTTTCCAGACTAACTGGATAGCATGACGTAACGTCGCTAGGGTCGGTGGGAGATGGGGTAAATTATGCAATCTTCTACCTACGATATCTCACACGTGTTTAATCGATGATAGGTCTGGAGATGGCGGTGGCCAAGGTAGCAAATTGATTGCGTTCAGTTGAAAGTAGTCACTCCGGCCACACTGGTGGTCCCGCTCGAAAACTGGAATAACAGGAGTTGCCAGATACGGCACGAGATGGGGTTCCGGAACTTCTTGGATGTCATGCTACCTCTAATTAAAAGTAAAGGTGACCCGCTACCATACGCAATAGTATCCCAAGCCATTACCCCAACAGTCTGATGGAATTGGTGCTGTGAACTGAGGTTCCCGTCTTCTTCTCAACCTCGCCCGACCGTCAGTCATGTTCGAGCGGAATCTGGATTCGTCACTAAACACGATACTATCCCGTTCCAGAGTCCGATGTATCGGTTCTCTGCGCCACTGCAGTCGACTCTGACGATGAATTAAGGTAACGCCAGATGGGGATGGTCCAAGAGGAATCGGTCTAAAACTCCTTATCCGGCGACAGATGGTTCGAGTCCTAACGGACCTTCCGTACTGGGCGAACCACCGTCCGGCCGACGTCCTCGACGAGACGAGCCCCACTCACAGGACCATAATTAGAAGGCGGGATCTTGGCATTCGGCAGTTCTTCCGAATCATCCGGTACGTCTCCTTTTGCCCGTTTGCTCTTCTTGGAACCTTGAAGAACATCTCACTATAGTGTTTACGCTACGATTGCCCTAAATGACCTACCAGCCTCTGGTGGACCCACCAGTCGCGCCCCCTCTCGAACTCGCTCAATTGATGAAAATTTCGCTGCGTTCTGCGTTTAGGCATGTTTGATTGACGTGAAAGCACATTCTAAGCACGTAATACGCGGATAAATGATATTTTGCAGTCGTATTTTCGGTGTTTTATACCGTTTTTTCAGTAAAAAGTAAAGTAAAATTCTCAATAACTCGTAAATACATTGGTAAATACGACTGAAAATTTAATCGTTTTTTCGCTTTTCCATGCGCCAACACGAATTCCAAAAATTATTTAAATAAAACCGTTTCTACAGGGCGTTCTCTGTTCCGCGTCGGCGGTGCACTCCCATCGAGTTGTTGCGCTCCACTACGGGGACTCGAAAGTACTTTTTTCATCTTGCGTTCGTTGCGCTAAAAAAATTATTTTTTCCGAGCAGTGGCGGAACACGAGGGACGACCTCTCTACCGTTGATCCGAAAATGTAGCTCGGGCGCGTTCTAGTACCGAAGATGTCGGCGAAAGAAGGGAGACACGCTATTTCGTTGCGGTCTAGTTTCAAGTGGTACTCCATCGAGTACCGCTTCTATTGAATCGAAAGTAATGTAACGTGTATGGCACGCTTAGTTGCCGAAACGACGCAAATAATTTCACTTTTCTTCGGAAACAATGGAAGTGCTAATGGAACGGCCCAAATCATCAATCAATTACGCCGAGACCATCATCGTCACGTTAATCGAAAATACGTTTTGGAGTTGGTGCAAAATTTTCGAGAAACTGGGTCGGTGGGAAACAAAAAGCGTCAAGCTGGAAACGGGGGTAGTAAATGACGCTCCTAAGGTGGCGGTTCTGGGACATTTCTTTCAACACCCCGCATTAAGGGCAAGAAAATTAAGGGTGGCGTCCGGCGGCAAGCGCGCGTGCATTTCAATGATTCACAAAAGACTCATCCGTAGAAAATGCATCTAGTGCGAGAACTTAACACTTGGGACTTTGCGAAAGCACGTCAGAATGGATCCTCAATGACCAGCAGTTCCTCCTCTTCAGTGCGTGTTTCTCAGACGGATTCTTGATCTCTACTGTGAATCGGCACAACCGGTCTGATGAGAGTCCTGCAATTATTCACGAGATCCGCACGCAATGTGGCGAAAATTGCATGTTTGGTCGCGTACATTCGGCGACCTGGGCCCGACACCTTTTACTTGAGGTAATTTAGCGAGAGGAACGTACCTTGAGGTATCGGAAAATGTCATTCATCCGGCATTAATAGAGATAATTGCGAACGGTCCTAATACATGGAATATCATTTAATATTCGAGCAAGCCACTGCGACTCCTCATTATGCACCGACTGTTCGACAGTGTTTAGATCAAAGGTTTCCCGGGTAATGAGGCGGAAGGATAGGACCCGCGCTCTCCAGACTTAAGTCCGTCAGATTTTTTTTTTATGCAGCCACCTTGAAAGTAGAGTCTACGTCACTGAGCCTACATCTGTTGACAGCTTAGGCCAGCGGATCGTTGTACTCAAATCACTCCACGGATGCCTTAGAGCGTTCGACGGCGGTGTGAGCGAAACCCTTTCTACGGTATGGAGGTCGGCATTTCCGGCATTTACTCGACTGTCTTACAGTCACTTTACTTTAATTTACAGTACGTAAGACGTAAGCTCCATTTTGGCGCATGAATCCAAAGAAGTTGGGTAACATTGTCGTGAACTGTTAAGTAAGTTTTTGTTCGCGCATGCGGAAAACGCCACGAAAAAAGGCACTGTTTCCTAATGCGTTTCTTTACCTTGACCCGAATATTTTCTTGTCGCCGCAGTGAAGTGAAACAGGTAAAACAACCAAACGAATTTGCGCATCCTCGGGAAACCGCCATCTTTGTTGCAGCTGAGGCTTGAAACTCGGGTATTACAGAGTACATTAAACGACCTTCAAAGTAAGGCGCCCCTCCATCCCCTCTGCCGCTGAAGAGGTGGGAAACAGGGAGTCGGAATTAGCTTAAGATATTTTCCTCCCAAAAATAAGTTTTACGTGTCCGAGCGTTCTTTCACAAATCCCATAAGAGTCCTTCAAAACTGCGCATGTTTCGTTTCCAGGCGGTCACCCTGTATGTGCGTTTTCTGTTCTGGTCAATCCTAGATGGTTTTGAAACGGATCGACGTTCTTAGCGACAACTAGGTACCGCCAGACACGACGTGAATTTCGAATAAGGACAAAAGGGATGGTGAGGCCAATGTCAAAAACAATAGTCAAGTTGGGACGTGATGGAAGCGAGAAGGAGTTGTTTGGAAGGATTATGGAATTGAAGGAAGAAACGGAGAAGGACGAATGGGTGGAAATGCACGAGTTGATGGGAGTGGAAACGGGAAGATCTAGAAAAATGGTGGAGAGTTTTTGACGGAACAGAAACCGGGGTTGTAATTTACACAGCAACGGAAACTACTAAAGACAAACAAAGGGAAGAAAAGAAAACATATGCGCTCATTTTGGATGGAAAATCAGGGGAAAATGTTGAGGACACGATAGATCGGATAAAAGAAGTAATTGGAAAACGTGGAGTAAAGCTGAAAGTAAGAGGATTACGAACGGCAAGGGAGGGAAAGATTCTAGTGGAGATGGGTAATCATGAGAAGCTAGAAAAGGAATCCAGGAAGAGACAGCGACCAACGTGAGGATAATGGGACCAAGAATGAAAAATATGGTGATATTCGTTAGGGGGATGGGCATGGCAACAACAAAGGAAGAGATTCAGAGAGCGATAATATACGGGATTCAAGGAATGGAGGAAGGAGAAATTTCGATGGGGAATATGAGAGAGAATCGGGGAGATATGCTGGCAGTGACGGTGCTGATGGCTGAAAAGTGGGGGAGGGAATTGATGAGGGAGCCGCTCCTTAGAGTGGGACTCTCGGTGTGTGGCATGGAGGAGAAGGTGAGAGAAAATGCTGGGAATTTGACCACGAAGCCAAGGAGTGTACGGGTTTGGATAGGAGGGGAAATTGTTATGCATGCATAGGACATAAAAGAGCGGCATGCAACAAGGAGGAGGAATGTGTTAACTGCGAAAGCAGGGAACGTGGGAGTGGATCAGGGAGGTGTGAAAAGTTTAGGAGGGCGTTGAACAGGGTTGAGGAGGAGGCGAGGAGGAAGAGGAAGGCCGAGCCGCCTCCGAAAGGAGGGGGGGCACAGCCTAAGTATAAACCACCCCTCCTGAAGTAATGCCTAACGGCTGTTCCGGGGGATCCAAGGTGGAGAGGGGAGGGTTTTAATGGGTGGGTGCCCCGTTCTGGGCTGAATCCCACATAACCACTGCCGACAGACCACCAGGCAGTGGTACCTATGAAAGTTTTCCTTCCCTATACAAAAAAAGGGTACCACCAGAGATAGCAAACAAATCCACGAATCAGACGACAACTCGACTCATGAGCCCTTTTCGTTGCTTAAGCCGTTGTCTCCTGCGACGTCACTTGACGTTTTCACAGATAACCAAACACGACCAGACACTCGCAATAACTGACGAAAACAAGTGCGAGTCCTGGTCTGCTTCGGTCAACGTCTCTCCTCACTGGTGCGACTGATTTATTCCGAACAGTTTTAATTTGTCTTTATTGTCGGTCTCTAGTGACTGGGCGCACCGGACGCTCCCCGCGACCACCAAGCGCAACCGAAATCGACCAAACTCGCAGAAATTTAATCATCGCTTCAGGTGATGACCTGTTGACGAAAAAAAATTACGACTGACTTCAACCAAATCTAACCAGCTTCGATCAAACGCCATCGGGATCAGCCCGATTACTGCGAGGTGGGAACCAAGTCTTTTTAGAACAAGTGGTACTCGACCGTTTACAATAGGAAGGTTCTGCTTCAACGGAAATTTCGTTTCTTGATTCATGGCATTTTATCGTTATCTTTCAGTCGCCACCATGGAATCGTCGTGGACGTTAGGACATCGAATAATCCTTTATGATCGTTTTGTTAGGAGTGCCGAATCCGTGACTGAAATTCAGCATGAACCGCTGAAAATCCTCCACAATTAAAGGAACAGCCATTTCACAGCATTAAAGTAATAATTTGGGGCGTGGCAGGCCCATTCGGCGTTACTGATTCCTACATATGTATTTTTATATGTTAAGAAAAGGGGGTTTCCGTTATTGTAACATTTGAACGTTACGTTGAGATCATAACTACTTTTTACATTTCTGAATTGTAAAGAAGAGGTATTGACACGCAAGAGTCGTGGTTTCAACCAGATGGGATAACGGCACACTGCCAGGGCGTCAATGGTCGTTCTTCGCCCAATCATTTCGTTTTCGCATTTTACAACATTTGATGGCCCCCTCGGTCGCCAGACCTATCTCTACGTGATTTATTTTTACGGGGTGATCTGAAGGCGTGCGTCGTACATTAGAAGAATGAAAAGAAACTACTTGACACCGAATCACCGAAGTCAACAGAGAACCGTTGGAGACGGCGGAAGCCAGTTTGAAGGTCTTTGACACTGCGTCAACGAAAATGGCCAGCAGGAGTCGCGTGTAGTTTTTCCGTTCACGATTATAAAATGCTACCTCTTCGACGATACTTTTATAATAAACAAATGAATCATATTTTAACAAGTGTCAAAACACACCCAAACGGGACCGTCGAAAGCGACCAATAGGAATCGACCACGAACCGTCGAAGACGAGCGTCGCGTCCGATACGACCGGAGCCGACCGTGGAAGACCGAATGCGACTTACTGCAACTAGGTACCGGTCAAACCGAAGCTATCAAAGACCAACCCTTCAGACCAATTCTCCGAGTAACGCTGGCAGATCTGCAGTAGCCAATCGACACATTCGATGAATTGGAGTGCCTGGATCTTCGGAAAAACCAGAAGGCGCGGATGGTGGATTGGCGCGAACAGGATTCGCAGATTATCTATGGAGTGAGAAAATTGATGGAGAACTCGACTCATCTAGCAATTCATCAATCCAACCAATGGAGGATGGAGGGATTTATCAATAGATTGATGCCGTGATGTGCAGCGGATAGAAATTGATGATGAATAAGGAAAATTAACGCTCTTTTCATCAATTAATGCAGCGAATTGATCGCGAAGAATGACTGTTGGCACGACTGGTTGGGTAATGGATGCCTGTGGGCCTGACCTACACGTGGTGTCATTTGAGCATGTGACCAAACCTCAAGGGGGTGGTCCACTGAGTGCCGGCAACGTTTCGTCTTCGAGATACAGAGTGTCGAGCTTTTTTCCCGTTGTTTTGTAAAGTTCTTGATAATTCTTTAATGGATTTTGTTGAAATTTCGAATTTCCTTATTGTCAAACGTTTTTTTTTCTTTACAAAAAAAAAACGGTGGACGTCACGTCAATTTGCGTCCTTTTTTCGTATAAAAATGATTCAAGAAAGTGACACCCTGTATATTAGGAACGGAGCATTACCAAACTGATTTTTATGTAAACAATTCGTCTTAGAATCGCCCGACGGATCTCCCTTTGAAGTTTGAGCCCGTACTCAAACAACGCCCTGTACATCTCGATCGCCTCCCCGATTAGCCCGTCCAAATATCCATCAGGTAATGACAGATGCATGAGAAGATAAAAAAAAGGGCTTCGGCTTTACGAAGTGAATTCCCTTAGCAGGGGTTTCTCATTTGTAAGCATTAACGAAGCATCGACCTCTGCGGGCTGCCAGAATCGAAACTTCCCAAATCTAAAAACAGCAGTCCACGTACACAGCACTCGCCAGCGGGCCCTTTCCCTCTGACGCAATCTAAAACTTGCAACCACCGATTGACACGGCTATGATAAGGACGGACAATGGGACGGAAAGGACGTCCGAAAGTTTAGCTATTAGTCGCGGGGACGTTGTTTAGACCGAAATGCATTTATGAAGTTTATCGCTATTAAAAGATTGCCGCGATAAGGGGAACAACATTTCTGCACTTCGTCTTCGATGGACAGAGAGGAACGTCCACGTGGAAAAATATTTATTACAAGTTACAACCTGTCCCAAATTAGATTACATGGACGATAAGCAGCTATTCTTACAGAAAAGGAAAAGTGAAGCTAGAAGCTAAAAACGAAAAGAAAAGGGTCGAAGGGCGACTGACATCCCAACCCCCTCCCTGTTAGAGGCCGAATCTGTCGCCAAGCTCCAGTGGGTTATGTCTGTTCAATCGGCTGGAATATCCAGAGGGATCCAGGAGGTTCACCGCGAGGTGGTTGGGGTGATTGTTCACCCGGATCATGCACCTTCTGGCACATATCCGAATATCCGCCCTTGAGGTTACTATTCTGAGGTCGTTATGCAGAGTAACGTACCAGGGGGCACCCGCTAGCGTGCGCAGAGTCTCTGCCTGGAATCGCTGCAGGATCTCGATGTTGGAGTTGCCAGCAGCACCCCAGAGCTGGACACCATCGGTATCCAAACTGGCTCGATAATGCTTTTGTGAACTGTGTTGTTCAGTCCTAGTTGCGATCGGTAACCCAGACTCCTGACAACGCCACTGACTTGAGCCCTCTTGGTTTGGACGTGTTTTTTCCACGTCATTCTCCGGTCCAGGTGCATTCCCAGATGTTCCACACTGTCAGCCTGCGGCATTGGCTTGTTGAAGAGGTTCACCACTGGGCAGGTTCCTCTTCTCAGAGTGAACGTCACTCACGTCAACTTGTCTTGGTTTTCCATCTGCTCAGCCACTCCTCCAGGAGATGGAGATATTCCTGGGTTTTGCCTGTTGCAGTGTGAGGGTCCGTGTCGCCGGTAAGGAATGCCGTATCGTCCGCGAAAGTCGACAGCATGCCACTGTCGCCCTGAACTGCACTTGCAGTGAAGAGGCAGCAGAGGAGTGGCCCCAGGACTGATCCTCGTGGGACTCCAGCGGGTATTTCGCAAAAGCGAGAGCGGCTGTCGCCTACCTGCACGTAGAATCCTCGCTACGATGAGCAGTATTGTGTAGAATTTTGGGATTAGCTTTTTGATCTTGTGCGGGACACCCTCGTGCCAACCTTGTCGAATGCCTGCTGTATGTCCAAGAACGCTCCCGAACAGTACTGTTTTTGTTGGAGAGCTTCATGCGTGATCCGGTAAACCTGTTGAGTGTCCCTCCCTGAAACCAAATTGGTGTTCGAGGACGATGTCTTTCTCCACGAGTTCGTTTTTAATTCTCCTCAGGAGAAGCCTTTCAAACATCTTCGAGAGCACCGGAAGCCGGCTGATTGGTCGATAGGAGGAAAGTTGGTCTGTAGGTTCCCCTGGTTTCTGGATCATTCTAATATGCGACACCTTCCATTGGATTGGGTAGAAGCTTCTTCTCGACATGCAGTTGACTAGTTGACGTAGACAATTGCCTTATTCTTAAGTCCTTTAAGAGTTTTAGAATTCATCCGATCATAGGCCCGGTGCCTTCTTGGTTTTTAATTCGATGATGATGATGATGATGATGATGTGGATTTCTGCTGGGGAGGTGTGGTCGATAGGGAGATCCATTAGCAGCGGGCTCTCCATGAAGTTGTCCATTTCGGCTCGGAATTCCGCTTCGTCCTCTGAAGCCATCTCATTCGGCTTGAATATTTCGCCCAGATGAGAAGCAATTATTTCGGCCTTTTCACCATCCTTCCTAGCCCACCCACTATCCGACCTTATGGGAGGGTTACGCTGTTGGCGTCGTTTCAGGCATTTGGTGGCCTTCGAAATTGAGTGGTTGGTTCTTTCCGTAGGATTCAGATTCCTGAGTCGACTTCGTAACGTTTCGTTCCTTCGTTCTTCTAGTAACCGTTTGAGTTTCTTCCCAAGTTTGTTGAGGGCCTCTTTGTCGCGCGGCCAGTGGGGTTCGCACGGGAAAACGCGGAACGGGGGATCTTTTGAACTTTAAAATATGACGAAAATGGCGGTTGACGTCTTGAAGTTGTCGAATTCTACAAATCTCTCTTTCGCGCTGAGACCGACCCGAAAAGGTAAAAACGTCCCGACTTAAGCGACCATTTTGTCGGCTGATTAAGTTTGATGTCCCGAAATAACCGAGGAAATAATTCGATGATAAATTTAAAGACCTCGTCGGGTCGACTTTTTACTTCATTAAGCGTCTAGAAATAATTGGGGCTCTCGAGCGGAAAGCTTAGATTAGATATTGAATTAAAAAGGTCCGAGAGGGGGCGCAAGAACCAGTTGTTACGGACCGATCGTGAATGGAAATTTAGCAAGGAAGTTTGCGTAGCTGAGGGCCACATGTAGATGCTCCCTGGACGGAGACAAATTCGTCTGTTTGGAAGAATTATGAGGGCGGACTTTTCGGAAAATGGAAAAGCAAACACGAGGAAATCGTGCCGCAACGTCGACTTTTTATGCGAAAAGTTTTGAGGCAGAGATAGAAGCGGCAGTTTTATGCTCGCATGACTCGTGAACGTCATCGGTCTATAGATTTTCCGGCATAAATTGCCGGGAGAAGTCAAGAAATATCGTGGATATAATTTATACGGATCGGCCTTTTTCCTTGGCGTTTCCGATAAAACATTTATTAGAGTTGTTATTCAGGGTGGAGGGGGTGGAGGGGAGGGAGGGGGGAGCGGTGCGCGCCCCCTGGGGGACGCGCGCGCAATAAAATATCGATAACGATGTCGATTAAAACTAATTCGCGAACACGTCGCGCGCAGTTAAAACAATTTCCATAATGTCGTTTGATTTAATGGAGTCGGGAATTAAATTCCCCGAGCGTATTTTATTCAACTGCGAAATAATAAATTCAAGCTCGGACTATGGGACAATAGTTTTTGTCATTGTTCGCCTCACTCTCGACTGCCAGAGTCGTATTTCTTCAAAGTTCTCTGATGTAGTTAATTAACTCGGACGTACTTCAGTTTTAAGGGCCTTTTGTCGCCGAGTTTGAAAAGTTACAGTGGCCCATTACAATGGCCACGAGTGGCCTCCCCGTCGGATGGAGTCCCCCCAAAATCCGGGCTCCGGCCGCCGCCGTCGAAAGGGTAAAAACCGCTTCGTGCCTCTTAAAACGAGTACCGGCTTACTTATAATTACCTTTAAACAACCCCCGTTCTCGCCACTCCGGCAAATCGGAACGGGGGAGGAAACGTTTGGGGCTCGATCGCGGGGAGTCCCCGAAGCGCGGGGCAGCGACAGTCTTCGATGATCGTCCGTTTTTTCGCGTTAAATGCGTCAAAAACTGTACAGGGTGTTAATTAAGTACGTGCAGCCACCCCAAGGGAGGTGCCAAGTTCGGCAATTAATGGACGATTTAGCGACATATTGCTCGCCCCAGTGCTACGCCCGTGTGGCGCGCCCGCGGCGTTGCTGTTCCCAGCGCTGATCTGGGTTCGTCTATATGATCAGTGACATTGCTTGGAATGTCCCGCCGGCAGCTCTCAACAGCCCCGTGCTGAGCGATTGCTCAGCACGGGGCCTTTGACGGCCCGATCAACCCGACGATCAAAGGAGGGCGCGAGCGGTAAATCGCGGTACCACTCAGGCATAGGGAAACATGTATCAGCGTCAGCACCTGAGTCGACGTCAGGGAACTTCGGGGACCAATATTCGCCCACCGGTTCCGGCACACGCCTCGCCGCGATCTGCTAAGGGGCGTTGCATCACTCCACGGCATCGAGTCGATAAAAATCAATAAACGAGGTACCGAGTACTTCACTGTCAAATCACGCAAGGGTACCGCAGGACGGTTCACGAGGGTGGTGATCCGCGCCGAAGGCGGATCGAACCCCCCCGGCCCGGTCGGGATGGATCTCTGACCGATTCCGATGCGAAGGGTTAACGCGTGGTCGCAACGGCCCCCTCTAAGAGATACTGAGCGTTTAATTTTCAACTTGATTTTCTGCGAACACTCTCGGACGCAGACGAGTCAATCGGGTGAAATTCAACAGATATTCTCCGAGAATACTTTCTTGAATCAAACTAAACGCACAACAATGCCCTTAACACGAAAGTGACCTGCAGTGCGGGGCAAAAGGGCCGGGGCCGATTTAAACGCGCCGAAGCCCTCTACGTGGCGCCCTCTATCGGCAGGCAGGAAACTGAGAAGACGTTTGGGCTTCGCACCGCGAAAAACCCGCGGACGTTGAGTCCCGCCCGATTGACTCGTCCGTGTCCAAAAATATTCGCGGGAAACCAAATCAAAATTCGAACGCCCCGTATCTCTTAAACGGAGCCGTCGCGACCACACGTCGACGGGAACGTCCCTTGGAATGCCTGCACGCACTTAACTAAACACCCTGTATAGCGTAAAATGAAAGAATTAAAAACTTGGGCGCAAATCGAAATAAATCGCTGGTTGTTCGCTTTAAGACTGCCAAAAAGGTTCGCTTGCAATGGAAAAATGGAAAAATGGAAAAAAATGGAAAAAATGGAAAAAATTGAAAAAAAAAGAACAATTAATTAAAGAAGAGTGGCGTGATCGTGATTTTCAATTACCATCCGATTTGGCCCGAAACGTGTCAAAAACGTTCAAAAGCATGTATCGCTGATGATAATCAACATAAGTGCAACCTGAACTAAAAGGGGACGTCGTCGCAATGATTTCCATTTATTCCTTTTGAACCGGAACACGAAATAAACGAGTTCGGCACTGAATTTTGCCGCACCAAATAGCCGCTCGCATTTCGGTCGAAATGCGTCGGAACCGATTTGAAGCCTGTTTGTTGATGTTTAGAAAATTGTTAAGGTAAACGTGGGGAATATCGCGGCACATTCATAATTACCAGGAAGAACTGAGTCCCCTCGACTCAATTGATAGAATAATTCACGCTTGCTGAGTCAAGTGCGCGCTTAATCGAAGGGCGGCTTATACAGCAACATTGTTAACTGGCAGAACGCATTCGGAAGATTATTAGGAGAACGAATAATCCCGTTCGTTTCGCCACTTGACAGACACGGAACCTTAGAAAAATACCCGAGTCCCGACTAATGGCATTTCCCAAGGAACAACTTAAGGCCCCAAACAGACAGACACACACATTTCCGAGAAAACCAATCTCCAGAGCCACTCATATCCGAGACTCACAATAAATTCCGTTTTCATTTCTGCTGCGAAAACATTATGCCATCCCGAAACCCTCGCAAAAATATCAAATTGCCTATTTTCCATAAAGTTTGCCCCCGAGAGGGAGGATGGCCGACCGCACCCCCCTTCGGATATCTGTCGTTTATAGGAGGGGTTCAGTAAATAAAAAATAATAATAAAAAGAGCTGACTGAGCGCCACTCACCGTTCAACACGTGCACCGTGAGACTTTTGGGGTTGGCGTTTGAAGGGTGACAGGTGTACTTGCCGCTGTCCTTGTCGTTGGCACGTTGAATGAGTAAGTAGGAGACGGTGACGTCGCCCTTCTCGGTTATAACGGAGACGCCCCCTCGCGGCGAGTCGTAGTTGATTTCCTGCAAGAGAAAAAAAGACAAACGGTGAAAGTTGTTTTTTTTTTGTTTTTATTGAGACCCGGAACGGACTCCGGAGACCACGCGAAAGAAGAAAGTGGGTCAAAAAGGGGATGATTTGCCAACTAACTTTCTGAATATCTGCCGAGGATTGGCAGGTTGTTTACAGGGGATGATTTAGTTTCGGAACAATTTGTGCGTTCGGCTCTGCCATCTATCGAGGCAAGATTGTTGCTGCTGCCGCGTCTTCGCCGCTGGCTCCGCATTAGGGGATACACCCCCGGATGAATTTCGAAAATTTAATCCGACTTTCCGGGACGATACGGCGGCGTTCTCTAACGGCCGCCGTTCTTATTTATCGGAAGCTCGCGATGGCCTCTTAGGGGTTCCACCCTCCGGAGGGGATCGGGACAAAGGCATCGCTCATTCGCATAAACGTCCCGTTTTACAATGAAACGAAAAATATGAACGCAGAAATTACGCCGACAACCAAGAAGCGTTTCCTTTGTCCCACGAATTCGGGCTCGTCGGGGTCATTTTGATTTTCAAGTAATTGCGAAATCTCGCTAGACATTAATTCACCCCCTCCGCATGAGAGAGAGAGAGAGAGAGAGAAAACGATTTCCTCATTGTTCGTTTAGGAGGTAACGGAGGATCGGAGGGAACGTCCGTCGCCGACAAAGAAAAAATGGAAACGGGCCGGGTTCATTTACCCGGCAAGTTTTGGACAGGCCTCCGATTATCTCGGGCGTTTATTTACGCGCCTCGAGAGCCCCACAGAGAAAGGGTGGAAAAATCCCTATACGGTTATCGATCAGGAACTGAGTCAGCGGTCTAACGACCCGTAATAACCTCGATAGCTACATCTAATTAGATCCCATTTCAACATGAGTTAGGCCGCCATACGTAATCCGCGTCATCGCGTCCTGCATCTCCGTGTGGTCATCTGCGTTTTTTCCTATTTTATCTGGTCCCGTAAAAGGGGGCGCATGGAACGCGGGACAGGGACGTTTTTATGTATTTGAAAATTTATTATCGAAAAATGCTCGGACAAGTAAATTTTATATAATCGAGGGGGACGCGTTGTAAGCCTGCAGTCGCCACCTTCACATCAACTCCCCAGCCGAGGCGAGGTAAATCCCTGAAACCTTAAATGGAAAGCAGGGCCGGGTGGTACCTCGTCGGAAGAGTCTTTGGATTCTCGTTGTGACGAGCCCCATTTCGACTAACTTTGATTCGGCGGTCTCGATTCGAGGAATTCGATCAAAAAATCTATCCGAAGCGAGTTGGTGACGTAAAATTGGCAAAAACTGAGGTGGAAATATCAGAAAACAGCCACTTTTGACTCTTTTTTATTCTTTAAAAAAAAATGGCGCACCGTCTTTTCGTGTTTTGAATATTTTCACAAACGAAGGAGAAAAGGAACTTGTTTGGCACACGCTCGTAAATAAACGAGTCTCAGACTGCATGCACAATTCCGTTTACGCTCTGCAAGTCAAAAATGGTTCGTTTCACTGGAGAGAGTGGAAATCGCTTAGTTCTTCTTCGGAAATCATCTGGGTGCCAGCCGGACCGCCCAATTCCTCAAACGCAACCACGAAGACCATCAAGCGCGCCGGAAGCACGTTTTGGAATTAGTTCACGAATCTTGTCAGTCCGGCCCTGCGGCTAATGAAGAAAAAACGATGGAATCCCTCCCAGAAATCGATGTGGCGGTTTTGGGACAAGATCGTCAGTATCACACACAAAGTGCTCGCCAATTGGGTACTGTAACTGGAGTCAGTCGACGTACTATTCCAAGAATGTTAAAGGGCCATCGTTCATCCGTACAGGGTCCACTCGCTGCAGGAATCGAACGAGGACGGTGGAGACCGCCATTTGCAATTTTGCGAACTTGTAACTGAACGGACAACTGGAAGTAATAATCATCCATTTAATACCTCCTTACAGTGCAGCGTCATAACTCACGTCATTAGTCTTATGAAAATTACAGAGTTTCTCATGAGGTGCGCCCCTGGTATCCACAAAAATTAAATGTTAGGCGATCGTCTTGTTGGTCTTTTTTTTCTTGCCCGACAATCTCACTAGTGACGTACTTAGAATTATTACGAGGTGCAATGAATCTGGCATTAAGAAAATCATGTGAAAGTAATAAAAATTATGTCGAACCCCAGTCGCCATGTCTGCAGGATGGTGTCCCTCCCCACCACGCATTACGCGTCTGACTTAGAGGAACGGTCTCCAGATCGCCGGATTGGGAGGAGAAGCGCCATCGAGAGGCCCCCGCGATCGTCAGATTTAGTACCTTTGGATTTTCTCTGTCGGGACACTTAAAAAGCAAAATCTACGCGATCGAACTCGTTAGAGGGCCCCAGTGAATAATAAATGAATGCTATCAAATAAACGTCCAAATCCTCCAAAATGCGCAACAGCGATTTGAGCAAAGTTCGTGAGTTACTGTTTGTAAACCAGGGGTGGCTACATAATTAACAAATTAGTGCATAAATAAACGAGTAACCCGTCACTCGTTCAATAATTCGGCACTTCAAATTAACTTCTTTTAGGGGTGGGTTTGGCTTTCTCCAGTGGTTGAACTTACGGGAATTCTTTGGAAAAATCATTAGCGTACGTTAATTTTACCTCAGTTGTTGCCGATTTCACATCATCAACTCATGTATCGGATGATACAGCTTTTGATTAAATATCTCGAAAACTGTCGAATCAAAAGCAGTCAAATTGGGGATCATCATAGCGAGAATCAAAAAACGTCGAAACGAGCTACTGCTCCCCTTGTAAGATTTTAGAGGTTTAATTCACCCCGGCCGGGGGGCGATGCGAAAGGGGCGGGTATACGTTCATGATGTATCCCCCTCGAATGTAAGGTTTATATTCAGGTATTTTTCCTCTATTTCGTTTTCGATGCGCCACCCAGTACATTATCCCACGTGTGGCCGCCTGCCGCCACGAACCATCGCAGCCCGTGAAGACCCAGGGATCGGGGACAATGTATAACCGTCCTTCGCCAACGAATATCATCATTCTTCGTCGAAGTAATTTCTCTAACCAGTTATGGTGAAAGCTTGATTCTCGTACGTTTAGTGTTAAATGCACTAGTGTGTTTTTAGTAAAAACAGTCTCGTTAAGTAAAGGACCATGATAGGCGCACTCGGTAGGGGCTCGGAAGGTCCCGTTGGCAAGGGGTGAACACGAGAATCCCAGCTCCTCGGAAACCCGTGCACGTTGGGCTCGGCCGTTTGTCTGGATATCAGGAGGTGCGACCCCCGACCGAGGGTCGTCTCCGAAGACTCAATCAGTAAGTGTTGAGCAAGATTTTTCCTTTCCCCTGTCCTCCCCGTTTACACTTCACATTGTAGCGTTCTCAGGTGAGACATTTTCGCAAATTTTACGTTTTCTTTTGCCTTAAGTCGCTTAGAACATCTCCGTAAAACGTTCTACGAATCCCGACTTAAGTAATGTAAAATCAACTACATTTAGACGCGAACCAGGCGAGGCCCGGAACAAACTCTCGATTTTAACTGTCGACTTAGAAAATGCGGTAATGGCGACCATTTCCGCACCCAAAGGAAATTCCCACAGTTAAACAATTTACCGATCAGAGGGAAGACTTCGAAACCTTTATTATCTCAGTAGATGGATGTTACGGAAGATACGGTCACATCACTGATAATAACTTAAGTAAATCCCGTTTTTGTATCTATTTGCCCGAAATTGGCAGAAGACCCGGACAATTTCGTCACATGTGGGCCTAATTTGACGACCTGGTCTTCGCTAAAAACTGCTTCATGTGAGAAATTTGGCGCTAAGGCACGTCGGCGCCAACAAGAACTCAAACTTCTAACTAAATGGAAAAATTGACGAATTTCGGACTTTACTGAGAGAATCGGAACGATAAGAATTAACTGCGAGGCACACCTAGGCCGAAACGCCAAAAGGGCCCTAAATGGCCTGGTAAAAGCAGTCGCAATTGCCCTTTTGATTGCGCAAACTAAACGTTATTAATGTTACATCAACCAAGAACTCTCGATGAAGCATGCGACGCAGTAACTAACCATCTGCGGATTGAGCAGCAAATGAACCTTGAGCACAGCTAGGATACTCCTAAACCGTCTCAGCACCGATAAAAATTTATAAATCAAAACAATCTCGTAGGGGTAATTCTGACGATAAGGGTGGGAATTTAAACAATACTATCCCATTCACAGTGATGTGGTATTCCTTCCACGACACCCTCCACACCGACAACAGTATCCACAACGTATCCCGACACGGGTTTTCTCTAGTCAGCAAAATCGATTCAGACCCAGGCCAATGCCGTCGAAGAAATTTCGTCCGAATTCTCAGATCACCCTGTAGATTTTTTTTTTTTAATATCTTTTACTAATATTTGTTACAATCTGTCCCAGAACAACGGCAGGGACATTCAGAAACATTTCGATCGGAATTGAAACGGACCTACAGGGACGACTGTCCGCACAGTTGTCCAACTATGTACAATCGAACCGGTCGCAAAGCTCCAGAATGTTCACTCTGTTCAATCCGTTTGAGCAGGAGGCCCAGTCCAGGAGGTTCACGGCTAGGTGGTTGGGGCGACTGTCTAGCCGATTTAAGTACCTTTTGGTGCAGTCTTGGATTTCCTCTCGGATCGTCTTTACATTCGACTCCTGGGGGGCAATGTGGCGTTGCTGACGTGCCATGGGGCATTAGCTGACGTGTGCAGGGTCTTCGATTGAAATCGCTGTAGAATGTCGACATTCGAGCCACTGGCTTTTCCCCAGAGCTGCATCCCACTGGTCTAATGATGCATTTGTAGATCGGCAATTTGTCACTTGGGCTCAGTTGTGAGCGATGTCCGACAAGCCAGGACAGACTTTTGATGGTAAGATTTAGCTTCGCCCGTATGTGCTTTTCCCATACGAGTCTGCGACCTAAGCGCATGCCCAGGTACTTCACGCTCTCTGATTGCGGAATTTATTCGTTAAAAATAGTAATGGGCGGGCAGGAGCCGCTTCCCAGCGTAAACGTTACGTGGGTGGATTTGTATTGGTTTACTCTCGGACCTTCCGTTTACCCAACCATTTCTCCAATTCATGAAGGTAGTCCTGGGTGACGCAGGGGGTCTGGGGCTGTTGTTAAGAGCGCCGTGTCGTCTGGGGCTGTTGTTAAGAGCGTTGTGTCGTCTGGGGCTGTTGTTAAGAGCGTTGTGTCGTCTAGGCTGTTGTTAAGAGCGTTGTGTCATCTGGGGCTATTGTTAAGAGCGTTGTGTCGTCTGAGGCTGTTGTTAAGAGCGTTGTGTCATCTGGGGCTGTTGTTAAGAGCGCTGTGTCGTCTGCGAGAGCAGCCACATCCCACGTTCGCTCTGTACTGCATCCACGGGATATGCCCTGCAAAATTGGCCCCACAAATTGGGGTCCCCGACACGAAACTTTCCGTTCTGGGCAGCCGGAGTATCAATCAACTCCGCAAATTTTTTTCCCAGGGGGCGTCTATAAATCGAGCACCCCAATAAATACCACTGCAGTGGTCGAAGTGTGGCCCCATTTCGAGGCAAATGTCCCCTTGCTAGGAGAAACGGGTATAGGCCAACCGCCTGAAATTACTTCGTATTCTTTTCGCGAATACTTCGACGGGATCTTGAGGATGCAACATTTGAAGAAATTTTATTTAAATATTGATTTAAAAAATCAGGTAAAAAGTAATAAAATTATAAAGATTCTCTTTCGCTGTCGCAGCGATTTTTCCACTCAGAATTTCGAAATGCCCTCTAACTCCTTGATCTTGAAACGAATCAGTCGCCTGTCCTGATTGCGATTCCTTTGTACCCGAGTTAGAGCCAGAAAATAAAGCCATTTCTACTCCTAGTTCCCCAGTTATACTTAATGATGGATTTTCCACCTTGAAATTCTGAAATGAACCTAATGAAACATAGATCACGTAAATTAATCAAAATTCCTTGCGTCCTCACGGTGATGTTTACCACCCCGAAAATCTCGATTATTTCCACATGGAATTCATTCCCGGAACAAATACACTTCCCAACGAAAAGGGGGAACCAACGGATTGGATTTCCCGCTCATTAGATCATATGAGTTTGGAGGAAGGGGAGTCACTACGACACCTTTTACGGGACTTCCACGACGTGCTCCCCCGACGCGACGGGAAGTCGAACTTTTCCAATACCAATCAACCCGAAATCGAAACAACGAGCAAGCTCTCTGTCTGTGCAAAGAGATACCGACATCCATCAGTGCGTAAAAACCATAAGGCCATCCTAGTCTCCTTGGCCACCTCCCGTGTGGATAATTCCGAGGAAAGTTGACGCGAGTGGAAGACAAGAATGGAGAGTTGCCATGGACTGCAGAAAATTCAACGGGAAGGCGATGCACGTCAGATGGGCCATATCAAACGTAACAAACATTTTAGACAAGCTTGGACATGGCAATTACTTTACCACTTTGAATATACCATGCGTTTTACTCCGGCATGCACCACCCCTGTTAAAAAAACAACGTTCAATGTGGAAAACTGACATTCGGATAACTTTTGGTCTGGAGAACACTCCAGCGACTGTTCAACAAATAATGCACGATATTCGGGAGGAATTGCGAGGAGAAATACGTTTAGTACACGTGAATGACATTATCGTATTTTCTACCTCTTTACAGGAACACGGAAGTAGCCTAAGGCCAATTCTCACATGTCTGCAACAGGCCGGAATAAAACTCCGAACAGACAAACCGGAGTTGCTGCGCAACAGCGTGACGCGTGGCGACCCCGTGGGGAGTTAAGCCCAATTCAAAACAAATTTACGTCATAAAATACTTTAACGTCCCCCGAAATGGACAAGGGAATCGTGCCCTTCCTAGGATTAATCGGCTGGAGCTGAAAGCTCACAAAACATTTTTGAAAACTGCCCAAGCCGTCGACTTAATCTCTAAGAGAACATGAGAAAATTGTTCATAATCGAGAATTCGCTAGAGACTTGAATGAATATTTTAATGCACGATCCCTCGTCGCAGCGTCCGGATTTTGCAAAAAACCTTTCGATTTGTCCAATTAAGCAGCTGGGGCAAAGCCCCATAGGCAGCAACCCTCCGATCGGCCGTGAAGTAGTTCGGACCTCATTCGCGGGGAAAAAAGTTGAAAATAATTAGCGACCATGAACCCTTACAATGGCCATTCTCTCCGAGAGAACCCGATCGGAAGCTAATACGATGGAAATTAAAGCCTGAGGAACGCCATCCCGAGATAGTGCACAAGAAAGGATAATCAAACACGACTGCAGATGCGCCCTCGGGGGTCCAAATTAATCACGGCGAAAAGGACACCACGCCCGATATGAACGACTGTCCCGATGATATTTCCCTATTAGTGAATATCGACTTTAACGAATGTACCGAGGGAACGGTTATCAATTGAAGGCGAATTTAGTGAAATTATTAATTCCCCGGATGAACAAGTTCTGCAGAATATGCAGTTTATCCCAGGTAATAAGAAAGCACTTGTGCCTAAAGCTCGCGATCAAGGAGCGATGATACCGCACACACGACTGTTGAAGACCCCGTAATTGGAGCGCCTGACGTGAGCAACCGTTTAAATCAACACCAAAACCACCAAGATTCATTTGCGATTGAGGCCCTCAAAAATTTCGAAGGGCTCTGAACGAAGGGCATTTAACGAGACAAGACTAAATGCATTTATTAACGAAAATGATATTGGCGATTTAATAAGAGACCGATGGGCCCCTAATGCCCCGCATATACTTGAAAAAATGGAACTTGCAACCCATGATTTTGAGAGCCCTTCAAAATGACTTCAAACGTAATTCCTTGAAGCTCTCTCATTTCCAGCATGTTCTTAATGGACGTTACGGACTGCGAGGAAGGAATGGATAAAATTCGATTATGCCAGGATCAAGAACGTCGCATAGGAGCGAACGTCAAATCGATGAAGAAGCGACTTTATTGGCCAAATACGAACAACGATGCACGACAGCACAATGAACACCTGTCAAACTTGTCAAGAGCGTTGGATTCCCATCCACGTCGCCATGTTGTTCATGGTTGAGTCTACTACATGTCAAACGTCAAAAAGTCAAATTCATGTCAATTCAAAAGTGTCATTCACGTCAAAAGTCATAAAACAGACCCACCATATGTACCATCTAGGGTATTGCGAATGTCCTCCGCCTATAGGCTAATATCAGCGATTTGGCCACTCGCAGAACCCATGAGTTGCGACAGTAATGGCAAAATCCCGTTAAGGTACATGTTTGGATCGCCTCCACCCTGAACACCCCGACCTATGGGAAACTGTCCGGCCAGGGCCCGGATTGGTCAGCGAAGGAAGAGAAGGGCGGCCGGAACCTCACGAGATCGGAATACCTAAAGGCGCAGTCAGTTCGGTTTACGAAAAAGTCTCTCCTCGACTCACAACCACTTTGGTACGATTCAACCTTTAGAAGCTAATGGAGACATTTGTTGACGTTAAGCAGTGGCGTTTCTCTCGCCCATTGTCCAGCTTTCTCGGGGCGGTATTCACGTCCTGGTGTCAGAGGTTCCTTCCCTGGGGCTCCGACAAAAGCGCACATGTGAGAGACGTCTGAATGAAGTAACACGACCGAAGTCCATAAAACCCTCGGCCGACACTTCGTAACGGTCTAAATTCGACCAGGCCTACGCAACGGGCAGCGTTTTTGAGGTAGAAACTTTCGACGAGCTAATAATGGACGTAAACACGTTTTGGTCTCCCTGGGGGGATCCCCGCAAACAATGGTCATGAGTTTTAAAACAATCTGATCCAAGAATGTTCGAAAGCGCACGCCATTGAATTACATTATAATACTCTGCATACCCCTCGAGCAACGGCTCTGTCGAAAGGCTCCATTCCACTCCCTCCGAGATAGTGTTAACGCTAAAAGAAAGCGAACGAAGAGAAAACATTTCGTCATTAATAAATTATGTTTCCTTATCGTGCAATAATCCTACCCATTCTACAACTGAGTACGCTTCGTTCCAAATTATTGGAGGAAAAATATCCCAGAGAAACCCCTTTGAATTGAATAAAACTGATGAGATTAACGACCCCGTGTTAGAATACATGGAAAACCTTGAGATGCTACAAAAAGATATTCGCGACAGGCTGACAGACAATAATGGTCTTTGGAAAAGGAAAATAGAAATAGACGAGGAGTTCAGTTTATACCTAATGTCGAAGTTATTGGAAAACGAGCGGAAATGGTAACGAGAGGAAGACAAAAAATCGATTCGAAAACTGAAAAAATCCAAAGGAAACTTCGAGCAACGAAGTTCAACTTAATAAAAACAGATTTGCAGAGCTTCCTCCCTTGGAAATTGGAGGTACCACCCGCGATCATTGTACGAGGGCGCTTGCGCGCCAGCGCTACCTGTCATACTTGTCGGATCGGAGAACCGATGTTGTACTTCTGGTCACGAGAGTCCTGGACGGACCCTGCAAGGTAAACACGTGGGATCTGCCGAAAGTCGTGGAATCGGGACGACCCCTTAAGCATCAACACGGTTTGTTGACCGACTTGTAGCACAATTAAAACTTAGTTGAAGAAGTACGGGATTGGATGGTCGCGATTCCGACGAAGAGCCATGATTGAGGATCGGCGATGCTTCAACTGATGAGAGCGACAACAGTGATGATAATGATGCTTCCCGGCTCCTCCCAGCCCTTAAGCACTGGAAGCTGACGGTCAGGGCGTACTCTTGCTCGGAGCGCGTTCCAGCCGAAGAATGCCCGTTTCGCCGGGCCTGACGCCCCATGGGCAGATTGTCCCGGGGGACCCGAACATCGCCCCCATCCCGAACGGGACGTGACGGCACCGCCAAAGGTAACGGTGGGGAATTCCGGTACCCAAGAACCACCTCCGATGCACATTTATGACTTGAATCGCAATTTAGCTCTTAGCAAAAGCACGAGGAAATCGAACCACAAACCACTTCTAGTGAATTCAACGGATCGCGACATCTGGGAGGCAACAAATGGAAGATGTGCGGGGGCGCGAATTGGGGCTTTAACCTGATCGATGAAGACGTCAAGACTCGGTTCACCAAGTCTTAACAGATTTGTTTCAAGAGAGCGACGTCATGCATCTCCCGAAGATAGCTGCAATTCTGATAACCCCCTCAGTGACTCAAGCTCGAAAGCCCTTAGGTAATCCCGTCTTCGCACCTTATATAAACGTCACCGACGTCAGATCAAACCTCCCAAGATCATCCTTTAATGCTCAAAAGCCGCGCATGCTTTAATTGGATCCTCTCACCCGAAGAACAGGACCAAGATGACAATCGTCAGTGAAACTTCTATTTTAGAGCACGATTTCAGCGAACGACTAAACACGATGATCAGCTAACTAGCTGATCATCGTTTTTAGGTAGTAGTAGTAGTCGGCGAAGGTAGACGTGAAGAGCTTGATGAGCCACATCAGGGTCAACTTGTGCGTGTTCGGTATGTGATCAGGAAGGTAGAAAGTGCAATTGTGGGTTTCTCCAGCAACGAAGGAGGTACGCCATGATTCAATATATTACACAAGGTGATTCGTTGGGAATGCGACATGGCAGAACTCGAGACAGGGGACACCAGAACACGACGATTAGATCCAACGCACCTGAACGGGGCAAGTTTGCGCTCGCTCGCCGTCTCACCCCAGACGCAAGGGGGGCACGGTTGGTTGGCGTGCATGTATCTCTTTCGTGTGGATTTTAATCTGTCCGAAGGACCAGGGCTCATTTGGCGCTGAAACGATGCGACGATGGGACAAACACGCTCATATTTATTTAACTAAATGTCCAACGCCAGGGCACAAGCGACGAAGGTCATAGCGAAGTACGAAATTGGGGTAAACCATCAAGCGTCAAGCGACCACCGATCGTCAAGAACCTCCGACGATGGGGTAAAAAAATTGAGCGCGGACGAGTGCCACGTGCCTGCGTCGGGGGATTACCTCGGCCCGACGGTGGCGCTCGTCGACCGAAAATGACAACGCAGATTGTCAAATCTCTCAGCTACCGTTTTTGTATATTACAGTTTCCCACCGACTAAGCCCTTTTTCAGCGAAATTAATTTCTTTGAGAGTAGTCACTTAAGAATGCAACGAGATATTAAAGCCCGCTTTTGGAATGGTAAACACGTGAACGAGTACTCGCACAATGGAGACGAAGTTTTGTCCTCAGTCCCGTACTCGTCCGGATTTCAACTCTGTTTTAAGTCGACGATTGCCGGTATTTAAATAAGGATTTGTTGCGGTCTGACGTTGATGAGTTCTGCAACTTCCGCGGGCTCTCAGAAACGCGTGTAGATAATTTCCCTTCCGAAAAGTCACTACAACTACACGGAGTTTAAACTCGTAACATAATGAAATCCCGCATTTTAAGCGGCATTCTAAAAGCTTTTACGTCCTCGACCTTCCGTTAAAAAAGCGTTTTATGAAATATTAAGCCAGTTTAGTCGGGAGAGTTCTTTCCCCTATTCTCGTTCGAGAGGCCCTCGCCGGGCCCGGGATTCTCTACGTAAATGAAAAATGCATACCCGTTTTTATTTTCCGCTCTATCTCTTTCTCAGTATTCTCCTATATGCGGACCGACCCCGATTCACCGTCGGCACGGGTCGGTCCTCCTGTCAATCCTCCCAAGTCAATTCTCCCCCGACCCGGGAGGATCCCGTTAGAGAACGAAAATGACGTCCTCCGAACGTCTCACTTTGGCCGGGGTACAAATTTGACCGATACGGTCCTCCGCACGGACGACCTGTTCAGGGGTCTTTTTTCGCACGGATCAGATTCTCCGGCTCTTTGAAACGGAAAATGGCCGTGGGAAGCGCAAACGGCACGTCCGGCTATCGGACACCGGACATTACACGCCGCAGCCTGTCGGCATGTGAAAGTCGGAATTTACGGTTCATCGAGTTACACCGGGTGTAATGAATCGCGGGGGCAAATTATTAACGATTTACGAGCCCGCGTTTATAACTCGTTTAATAAATCGATTCGGGTCTGTTCGGGGCGCACCCGGGCGCAGTGATAATCATCGATGAATCATCTACTAATAAACAAACATGCTTTTTGGGTTGTAATCTGGGCGATTTGTCAATAGCAGCGAGGGTCATCTGTCCAGCGCAGAAGGACACTCGATTAACGAGAGATGGAAAATTGCGCTCTCGCTACAATACCGATGATATTTTCCGCGGTGATAATCCGCCAATTCGATCATTATTGGTGGCCTCAGACACGAAACGAACAACACTTGACGGTTCTAACGTTGTGACAAGAGGAAATTTTCCCACCAGGGAAATTTCGAATTTCCACGTTTGATCCCCCCACCGGCGGGGGGCACGCCGGGCAGCTCAGAGGCGGAGGTAGCTTCCTTCTATTTATACTTAAGTTAGGACAAAATTGCGCGATTAGAGCCGAACTCAAATCGAGAAGCCGCGCAATTTCCTTATTTCCGAAGGTGATCCCATTTTTCCGATACACGTTTATCACTAATTAAGCTGCGATCCCAGAGGCAACATTTTCCCTCTCGAGTAATGAAAAGTAAAAATTCCCGGTCCCCATTAAACTAACAAGTTTATTAATCCCCATGGCTCGTTTAATAATCATCAAAGTTCGAACTTTTTCTCCCGCTCCTTTCCGAGCGCGCATTTCCATCGCGTTTAATGCAAACTTCAGGGGCTCAGCCCGTGTCCGCCGACAATGGCCCCGACAGCGGTAATTTGTACCGCCGTATTATTGCAGTTTTTAATGGTCCTCCGCGTCGAAGGTGGTGAAGAGGACGACACACAGACGTCGGGAGGCTCGGGGGCATCCACACGGAAGGGGCCCCCCCCCACCACCGGGGGGTCAGTCGGGGGCGTAATTATCGCACTTGAACCGAAAGATGGCTGGATGGTTGCCAGAATAAAAGTGTGTCGAGGGGGCGCTGCATCGATTCGTGCAGCATCTTTTCGGCTCCAACTCTGGAGGGTTTCCACAAAAGAAAAACATCGGATTTCCACTCCAGAAGTTTTCACTGAAAAAGCTCGCGAACGAATGCAAATTGGGCCAATATAAATGACATTACAGTTTGCATAAAATTCCCAACTAATCCCGGAAGAATTTACATCTCCAATGTTTGAATGCGCGTAACAACGCCAAAATTTATTGTTCCCCATAAATAGCGCGTTTTAAGTTAAAATTTAATACGCCGATATTTTTATTATGCACCGACCAATAGAATAATTTTTCAAACGGGAACCGATGGGAAATTCGTGTATCCTATTTTATCGCCAAAGCCTGGGGAGAAATTATTTATTATCCGACAGAAATTTGGTTTTAATTTTTAATCCGCGACATACATTACAAAATACGTTCCACAGAAATAAATAAATAAATAAAATTCGGTGCGACACGGCGACCATAAATCCCCCCCGCCCCGTCCCCCATTTGCGCCCCGCGCCCAGCCCCCCCCGTTTGCGTCCCGCGCGGCGAAAGCTCGAAAAGCGCGGCGGTCGTCGTTCTGGTGCAGAAACAAGTCGGAGATGAATCCGCTCCACTTTACGCCCTCTCGCGGAAGGATTAATCAGCCAATTATTTTACTTCCTCGATGGCCGTAAATAATGCGCAATTCTCGGAGGATTTCTCGAATCGCAAATTCGCGCGGAGAAGAGACCCGCGGGACTTCACCCGGAGGAGAAAAAACAATTTATCGAGGTAATTAACAGCTTATCTGACTGGGAACGCTTAAGGTCTAATAGCCAGCGAGGGTGCGGGCCCTTCCCTCCCCCCCCCCCCCTCCCCGAGTCGTCATAAAACTGTAACGGCCGCGTTACCACCGAAGAATGCATCGTGGCCACGGCCGTAGCTGAGCGCGAGGACGCCTCGCGGGCATTAAGTCTGACATTCTCCTCATGTGTCAGTCGCCCGAAATTCGAGACGTCGCTAACCGTTCTTTGTTCCTTCATAGCTCGCAACGGTCCGTTCGCGGCACGGTTCCTCCACTCACCCTGGGACCTCCTCACTGCTCACCGAGAGGGCCAAATCGGTCGCGCAGCACATTCCTCATTCTCAGCTGAAAGGCCGCGATTTTTTATTACCGCCAAAACCAACAGTGGCGTGGCATCGAAGAGCTGAAGCGCTTGAAAAGCTTAAAATTTTGAAACTACTTCCTCGAGACACTGACCCGAAGATATTCGTGAATGTATGGAAGCGTGCGACTGTAAGCTTTCTGAGGCTTGGAATGAAGGTGGCGCCAATGGAGCTTGAAATCGAGAAAGCAAGGGAGGTTCAGTGACTCAAAACTGGTAGAGGCCTTAAGCGCAACCGATCCGTCAGCAGTTCTCGAGGATCTCGGTAGGTGATAAATTCGAATTTAACTGTTTTGCCACATCAGAAGCCGGAGAAAAAGTCGGTAACGAACTAAGCAGTTGAAGATGGTGAATTTTGCAACTAGGGAGGGCCGATTTTGTCCGGTCCTGGAACGCGGTTTGCTCGTCTAGCTGGTAAAAATATCCACGTTTTAAATACTTTTTTCCAGGAAATGGCTGACTCAGACTTCGTGTCCACGCCGAGAAAATCCTTAGCCTCGTGAAAATAACCACATCGAGTCGGTTGCTATTTCGAACTGACATTTCCAGAAAAAAGGGCGCCGAAATCAATTTTGATCTCTCGTCCGGTTCGGGGAGACTTCCCACCCTCCTCATTTTAGAATTCCAACCCCCTCGACCGGACAGTAATTTACAAGACAGTTTTACAGCAGAATTCCAACGCCACTCCGAGCTTCCAATTCCAAATTCGCCAAGTTAATTAAGCGAGGGTAACGGTCCCAACGTCTTTATCGGCGCTAAGACGTTGCACCGGGCCGAACCGAAATCCCCAGAGGCCTTCCCGGAAACCGGCTCCACCTGAGAATTCATCGAATGTCGAATGTTGGGTTCATTGTGCATTAGAGCCTCTCCGGAGACCCTTCAGGAATTGTAAATTGCGCCGAATTCATTTTTAATTGGGCCCCATTCAACTGCTCATACGGCGGCGGACGAGCGATCATTTATCATAACGTTTAATTAATTCGCTCATTTCCCACGCACGCACTCGTCTTCCCGATCGCACGCACGTTGTTAAAGCTTCGCTTGATTGATTTGAGAGGACGGAGGATGGAGAGGAGGAGGAGGAGTAGAGGAGGAGGAGTGGAGGAGGAGAAGAGAAGAGGAGAGGAGAGGAGGAGAGGAGAGGAGGAGATGATGAGAGGAGAAGAGGGAGAAGAAGAAGATGATGATGATGATGACGATGAGGAGGATGATGATGATGATGCTGAGGAGGAGGAGGAGGAGGAGGAGGAGGAGGAGGAGGAGGAGGAGGAGGAGGAGGAGGAAGAGGAAGAGGATGAGGATGAGGATGAGGATGAGGATGAGGAGGAGGAGGGGGTGGCGTCTAGCGACGTTAGCTTTAGTTTACATTTCAAATGAAATTATGTTCGCGCGGTGCCGCGCATCGGGACACTTTAATTTCGTAAACTTCGAGTCGATTTAATTTATAGCACCGAGTCGATTAAGGAGCTTTGTTTCCCTAATGAAATGAGACAAGAGCCGCGATTATTTGATAAATTTCCTTCGGGTTTAAGTCTCTTCCTGGGAACAACAAAATCACTGCACGAAAGGCAGAAATCTCCGATCGAACCCAAAGTCTCCTGTCCCCCCCCATCTGCCCCCCCCCCCCCCCCTCACGCCATTATTCGTCGACATATCGCTTTGAAAGCCATCGTTCCAGATATCGGCGCGTAATACGTCTTTGCGGAGCTGGAAATGATTGGAGCAATGCCGCTAGAAATGGAATTGGGCCCAAATATGGGTCGGTTTAGCCTTTGCTTATGAGCCCAATAAAACGACAAAGGAAACGCGAGCGGCAAGGAAAATAATGAGTTTTTGATGGGAATTTTTCGATGTGCATCTCTCCACGGGAGGGGGTTTTTGACGATGAATTATTGTGCTTCCAGACCCAAGTACGTAATTTCAAGCCGTTTGATGGATGATGCGCGGCCGTTTCGACATCGATGTCGGCCGTGTAATTGCGATGTAATCTGAAATTCATGTGGCTCCTGAAGGAGAGCTGCCGAAGCGACGGCTCGAGACGCGATCCGAGAGTCTCCAAGTTCGAAAATTTAACGCCGACGAGAGTTTTTTTCGAACTCGCAGAGATACCGGGAGGTTTTTTTCGATTGCCCTCCCCTTTCGCCCTTTTCCCGGCAAATTATCCGTTTCTTTCAATTGAAAACCACCGTTAAAACGGCCCTGGAAACACCGTCCCGTGACGTTCGTTCGTTTCCCGATCGTGATTTACGTCACCTCCGGGGTAAAATTTCGGGTATTTTGAAGCTGCAACATGCGCCCAGTGATACCTCAAATTAAATGCGTTTCAAAATCGCATTTATCGTTGCAATGCGATTTAAAATCGATCAATTAGTTTTTGCAAAAAAGAGAAGAAATAAATAAATATAGAAAATGCGATACAAATTCAGTTCGATAATACATATATCCATTATAAGGGAATTAATTTAATTTATAATAATAATAATAATAACGATGATGATAATTGCGGGATGCGTTAATCAGACCGCTTTAACCACTCCGCACATCAAGAATTTCTGAATAAACGATGAAAATTTTAACGAGCTAATACTGAGCCAAATTTGAGGAGAAAGGCTGATATAAAGACGTGTCCAATGATGCTTCGGTTCGATCTACAGGGTGTTAAAAACACTTTCTCCTAACATTTTTAATTACTTGTTCATTTCGCACCGACACTTGCTGGAAATTTGCCCCTACCATACACCGGGTGTTGGTACGTGCACACGTCACACCTACAAACGTGAGTTTTTCCAGTTCGATTTCAAATAAGGGGTGATATGCAAACCGGTGGGCCTTAAGCTCTCATTTATCAATTTTTTTCCTGTTGGCGCACTGAATTGGCGCATATTCTAATTTTCCACGTGTTTTCGTTTTTCTAATTCTAGAGTAAATATTTTACGCTCACCAACGTAGTGCAACTTCGATATTCAATAGATTTGACTTGAGGCGACCACTGAGCCATATAGTCACGTAACGTGATTTTTATTCCTCAATTTGTACAAACAAATAAACATTTAACAGCGGGTATTCCCCCTCTCTCTGATTACTGCTTCGCACCCCTTTAACACACTCGAAATTAATGTCGTCTCGATTAATGCGGTCCCACATTTCCATGACCTCCGATAACAACCTATTTAAGTCCTTAGGGGGAGCCTGGAAGGTTCTAACTTGTCGACCCACGGACGGTCGATGGGGTTCAGATCACGGCGTCGCGCCGGCCAAGGCAACGTTTGAGCTTTCGCATCTTCGAGGTAATTTCGTGCCGCACCTGCCACGTGCGGACGCGTATTATCGCGAATTAATAAAAAATCCTCGCCAGGATAAGGGGGGTACATGGCCTACATGGGGCTCTAAAACGTTTGTCGCGTATCGTGTGGGCTATCAAAGCACTTTTCCAGAGCGCACCTAAATCCGGCGATCCTCTAAACTGACGCCTCCCCATGTCATAACAGATCCATGTTACACCGGGCGTATCGCTCTCCGGGGCGTCGATAAACTCTCCGACGACGATCATCACTGAAGGGACAAAATCGAGACTCGTCGATAAAGAGTACGTTGCCCCACTGACGATCTGCCCAATCTTAATGTCCCCGAGTAAATTGAAGATACCTTCGAGGTTCTGCGATCAATAGGGGAATGCTTTCGACCCTATAGGGAGTAACACTGCTTTCTGCCAACCTTCTTCGCACTGCATCTTGACTGATAGGAAAGTCGTATCGACGAGGAAACTCCTGCTGCCTCGTAGTGTTTAAAATGAATCGCCTTCGCAGAGCTTGCAGTCGCAAAAATCGATCTTGGTCATTCGTTGTCGACCACTGTCGTCCTTGTCCAGGTTGATTCGTGGCAGTGTCCCGAAACCGTGCGAGAGCCCTGGAGGCCGTAGATTGTGCTGCTCCCGGTCCAGTAGTGCGATTCGAACTCGTGGCAAACCTACTTCCGCAAATGCCACAACGGCTGCACGTACTTCCGCCGAGAGATTTCTCCTTTCCCGGACATTTTCTTCAGGAATAAAATTTTATATCCACAAAAGGCACTTAAAACTTCGTCCAACCGAACTTGAGTGAGACTTGCAACCTTCAAGCCAAAATTGCCGAGAGAGCAATTTTGAGAGTCTTGTGACCAGCTGTTGTTACCTTATAAATAAATATACATAAATCAGGAAGGAGCTTTGAGAGCGATAAAGCTATAATTTTCAAAATTATTCGATAATTTTGCGATTGCACTTCGAGTCTTTTAGGGAAATTTTTGAAGTCCGCATCGAGTTTTCTCACATTTCAGTCTCTTGCAGAATTTAGCTCAGATCGACAGTTCAGGTAACATTCGCGGTAATAGTCAGGGGTGTTCACATCGATCAATTTAAATAATAAACGATTTTTTCCTCCAATTCTTTGCTGTCGATTTTGCCCGCTATTGGCTGTTAGTCGCCTTAAACCGCTGGAAAACAACAGTTTTCTTTTTGACAGCGTGGGTAAAAACACAAAACTACTTAACACCCTGTAGATCGAAGCCAAAGCACTTTTGGACACGTCTTCATGTGAACTTTGAATTTGAATCGCCAATAAAAATTTTTACCATCTATTCAGAAACACCCTGTATAGCTCGCAAATGTTAGTCTCAAGTTCACCATTACTGCTGATGACGGGGAGAAAAGCTGGAAAAAACGTCCCGCGCTTTCTGTCCAGATCGAGACACGATCTGGAGGTCGCAGAACTGTATGCAGCGACGGAGGTGGTGTAGGTACATGACGGGGCTGTTATTAATTTATTCCCGTCGAGTTTACACTAACGAGAGGGGTGCGAGAAGGTAACCCACCCCCACGGTACGCCCGTATCTATCGCTGATTAGCGCTATTCTCGGTCATTAGTACGTTTTTCTATTCGCTATCCCCGCACAAAGGGTGCATAGGGTGGTCGAGTGCTCAGCCTCGCTCTGTCGGAACTACCAAGAAAGTCCGATCACGTTCACCAGCAGTTACAAGAAAGTGCAATTATTAGTGCAGCAGCACGCAGCTTTTCACATCCGCGATTGCTTTCTAGCCAGGGTAAGCCACTGTTTTATCACCCCCCCCCCAAAGTTTAATATTTAAGACATCCCGGAACTTGTGATCCCTCTCTTCCCTCTTGGCCTCCGGCGACTCAGAAGCGGACGTCCAAGTCGCGTCCACCGAGTCGCCGCTATTTTAGACCAATCTAGTCCTGTTTACGATAGATTTGTTGTATAACGGTAACGGGAATGTCATTAGTATGAAATTCTAGACTAAAAGAGACAGCCTGTATAATGATGGTAATAAGGCATTCGCGTGCGAACAGTAATGATAACAATGTTTGTTTTCGATTTTGCACTAACACCAAGTCTTTGACTCGTTTTATGCGTTATGAGGTGACGTCCAAACATGTTAATCATGTTTTGGTTAAGCGTGCGTTAGAGGAGAAAGCCGAGGCTGCATCTATTATTATTGAAACGAGTCGGAACTACCAGGCCTCGATGGGCGATGGGTCGAGGGGCGAATGACGATGGGTCCTCTCTTTTTTTATTTTATTATATCGATTATTTTGTTATTTATCATTTCTTATTAACAATCTTTTTCCATTGCTCATGCACTGCAAAACTGAATTTAAATTTTACTCTCTGCATTTAGTCGTTTCTGCGCGCAGTGAGGCTCCCGCTTTATGTGCGGGACGCTGTCCAACGCGGTCAAGCGTTGAGCGAAACGGCGTTAAACGAGGTTATTTTAAGATGCAAATAATAGGGATGAATAAGGGATAAAAATTATTAATATGAATAAATAAAAAATGTGAATAAAAATTCGCAAATAACGAAAAGAGTTAAATAAATAAATATAATAAAATAATAATAGAATAATAATAATAAAAAACACTCTGGCGTAAAAAACTGTTAAACTCCACAAGCTAAAAACTCCAAAATACTTTCTCTACACAACAAAGAACTTACTGGAAAACAGACAACTTGAGATTCGCATCAACTCTACTCTCTCCTTTCCATTCTCTCCCACTCAAGGTCTACCGCAGGGTTCGCCCCTATCCACTTTCTATACAATGTGTTTTGCCATGACATACGCGAACGCAGCTTTACCAATATAAATCAAATAAACAAAACTGCCTACATACTACAATACGCGGACGACGCAGCACTCATTGCACACGGCAAAACCACTACGAAAACAGCGGAAAACTACAGACTCTGACGGGCGTTGCGATGAAATGGTTCTACAGGTGGAGATTGACGCCGAAACCAGCAAAAAACCAACTTCTACTAACCAACCACTATCTACCAACCAACTCACCGGAAATAATTTCAGACGCACACACAACCAAACCTACCAAACACGTTAAATACCTAGGAATGACATTCGGTCACCAACTCAAATTCACAAAGCACGTACAAAACATGAGGACAGACGTTAAGAAAAGGACTAAATACTTTCGACTACTGACGTACAAAGACCAGGGAATATCCACAAAGACAGCTACAAAAACATATAAATCCATCTGTAGACCATTACTGGACCATGGACACGTAACAAAAGCTAACTCCACAGGACAAACTAAACGGCACATACAAGCGACGGAGCAAATGGCACTGAGACCAATTACCAAAATACGTCATCCCGAGAACCCACTATGCAACCCATTCAACGACCTACTGTACCAACGCACACATATGGAAAGAATAACAGACAGACTGCTACACATACGGACGAAATGGAAGAACAACCCTGACCACTGGACATTACTGACACCACTTTGCTTGACTAGACAGACCAAGCATGCGCAGTTCCGGTTCCTCAACAAAACCCTCTACGAAACATATGATGACATGTAAAAACATATGGTTATAATCTCTAACAAATAGTATAAAGGCTGTAATCATGGGCGGAAAGACCAAGAGGGTCAATAGCCCATTTCTTCTTTGTTTTGAAAAAATAAATGTTACATATAAAAACACAGTTCGAAGAAGAAGTTATGGATGAGATGAAGACTCTGCTCACGTGACATTGTTTTTCTTTTGCAAGAAAGTCGTCTAATGTCGTTTGTCTTTTCCTGTGTTGTCCATTAAGGGGTCGTCGATTGCGAGACTGTTTTCGGAACTCCTGTAAAAATCTTGATAATTTTCTACGAACCGAGCTGTCAACTTAGTTACAGCGGCTAAACTTCTTTTTCGAAAATCCATTGAAGGTCCCTCTTGCCCATCACCTTTAGGACCAGGAACACCACCATCATCGTCTCCGATCAGTTGTTGTTCCGTTGCTTCTCCAAGATCTTCGTTGGAGAGACCATCACCAGATGCAACTTGCAGCAGTGGTTCAACATCTTCCGGACGTTCGTTAACCAAAACCCGTTTCGTTAGTCAAGATGACGATTTCGTTCACACCAACAGTGGACTCGCTTCTACCGACGTTCTTTGTCGGCTTCGGCCACGCGTTCTTCCACCCTTTTTTTGTAAATTCTCCATCACCTCGTTCGAGAGATGTTGCACGCAGCGTCCACGATATTGTAGTTACTGCAAAATTCCTCTCCTCCATCAGTTCCATTGATGAGTAATGAGCTTCAAAATTTACCGAAACTCCTCAATCCCACGGGTGGATCGACGAAGTTTATCTGGTGGCAAAAAACAACTTTTGCTGGAATGCACGTTGTAGAGCCAGATGAACGTGTTGGATGGCGTAGAGCATTACTCATCGAAAGCAAAGCTTTGGGTTGTAGTTCTTTGAGTTCGCAGTTCCGTTGAAGGGATGGAGGGGAATTTTCAGTGAACCGGTTCTGGACTCACTTCATCGTAGTCCAAGATTTTTTATTAGGCTCTCAAGTTACTGGTGAAGATGATTTTGACATTCCCTTCATTGCTGTTGGGATCTTAGAGCGGCACAGAAGCAGAGGTTTTGATTTAAAACCGCCATTAGCATTACTACCCGAAAGAGAAGGGTTAATCGATCTTTCGCAGCCTTAAGTCCCGGCCCCCGCTCCTCTTCGCGGGGCGCAAAAGTACTTTTTTTTTCTAGAAAAGGCCCGTTTTTTTGGACATTAAAAACTAATTTAGGGAGATAATTGCTTTGTCCAATTTTAATTTTGCTGGACACGCAACACCGCAACGAAACCACTTCCCGCCCGGCAATCTTGACCCTGTGGAGTGTGCTTCTGTTCTGAAAACGGTGAAACCACCCCCGATCACCTACGAAATTATCGCTGTTACGGCTTTTTCATTTTGAACACGAACAAAAATGTCTTCTGCCTTTTCGACTAGAGTAGATCTGCCTAATTGTACGTTGTGTTCGACTTCGCGATCGGTCCAATAGGGAAAAACGTTTTCGATTTCCTCCGACCTAGTGTCTCTCGAACGGACGACTCTTGGAGCAGAGGTCGTAATCGTTGTTGCTAACGATGATCTGATTTTCTCTTTATTTTCGAAAATTGTCCGTAGCTGATGTAGCTAACTTTGACGCTTTGCCGATGGCAGGTAGCCGCTCACTCCCCTCTGATCGTCCGATAACTTCGACTTTCGTTTCCCATGAAATGCTCCTTCTTGCCGCTTTTTCTTCGGATTCACGCAGCGCCACAAAGCGAAGCCAAAAAACGCCGCAAAATGCGCGAAAATCATGGAAATCAGTTTAAAAAATAAATGATTATCTTAGAAACGACACAACAATGCTTATTGTTCATATAACGTGCGCCACTGAACTGCATACGAGCATAAAAACAACAAATTCGTTTTAAATTTCGGGGAATCCCATTATTATCGCGAAGCGCGTTATAGCGAAACAGCGTCAAAAGGGGTAGCGTTAAGCGGGGTCTTACTGCATAGGTCTTTTTGTCAAAAACTGATCGATCCGTCGTAAATCGCATTACGCCATTAAAAGTAGGTTCGCAAGGCCTCAGATTTGAGATTTCACTCGACCACGTCGAGACTCTAACAAATCCGTCGTTCAGTCCTAACTCTCCTTTCAAGTTAAAAGATAATAATTAGTCAACGGAGGGCCCGATTTGGGGCGGCGCGGTGTTCGCGGTGTTCGGGCGGCGGGCGCGGCGAGCCCGTGGAGACGCGACCATCGCGGCGAACAATCGCATTTCTACGAAAAATTACCTGAAAATGAGCACGAGTTGAATCTATTTTTCCTCTAAAGCATTTGTTTTTCCGCCTTTCAGGAACATCCACCCTCATTTCCCATTGGCCTTTATTCCCTTTACCGGTTTAGCAGTCCCTTTCCCACAGCAAAATTTTCCCCGACAGCGGAAAATATACAAAGTTAATTCCCCCGAGCGTTAGATAGGTATATCAAATACGTCAGCTGCAGCAAACAAAATGGAAATAGTTGAAAGACACCGTTGGCGAAGCAGCAACTCCCGAAGGGCATTTGGCGAGTACTTTCGCCGCGACTAATATATTCGAAAAATCTCGTCGCGGTTGTCGGAAGACCCTTTTTATCCCTACACGGAACCCAATTTTTCCGTTCCATTGCCCTTTTGATTGATGGCGAAGATTTCAACCGAATTAAACAGCTCGAATTTGGAGCCGCATTTCTCGCAGCCCCAACGAACCAAAAAACCTCGTCAGCTTATCTAACAACTCGGACATTTCTCCGGATATGTGGCCTGATCAATACGGACCGAGGCACCACCGATTACGACGGATTAATGGTCCGGAATGGCAACGAACACTGAACTTAATTTAATTTGTAATTCGTAAATAAGGACGGAATAAACCAGTTTTGCTCCCTGTTTATTCAGTGCGATCTGGGGCACTTTATCTCTCGCTGGGCGTAGATTCAACGATTCCCTTAACGAGTGTTTGTGCTGGATAATTGATGGTATTCGCTCTCCCGATTCTCGGCCAGATGTACCGGAAGCGAAACCTCGACTATTTCTTATACTCGGATGAAAAGCGCGAAATGATGCATTTTAATTGCACGCGAAACGTTTTCCAGCTGCTCCGATCCGAACGTTTCCCTTTCGGTCTGCGGAAAACAAGCTATTTGCTCGGATCACTCGAGAAGCGCAAAAGTCGAAATTGACATTCGCCATTTTCTCAAGAGATGGTGACTCAAAACCGAACACAACTTCCGATTGTCCTTTTTCCGGGAAAAATCAAATGGAAATAAATCCCCCGTGGAGAAAGTTGCTTTCGCGAGTAAAAAGGAGGCGGGAATTTATTCGAAATTAGCGAGATGTGCGATGCGGTCGTACGAGAGCGCTCTTAATTTTAAGCCGGACTGAGGGACGAGCCCCTCTCGTCTGCAACTGATGAAATGCCGGTTTCTTGGCCCAAAAACGGGATTTGTCAACTTTGCCCTATGCATACGTCCCCTCAAGTCGTTTAGTGCGGGCAAATGAATGGCACATTTTCGACGACCTGCGAAAAACACCAGGCGAATTGACAATTTCCCCCCGAACGCGCGATTTTCAAGCGCTTTCTCACATCGGTTACTTGTAGCGACTTGGCGGGTGGGAACAAGTACTGTGGTGCGCAAGAGGATCTCTGATCGTTCCTTTGAAAAAATCAGCAATTCGAGAACCGCTGATAACTTAAGACGTTCCCGAAAAGTTGTAGGCAGCCCTGGGGCTGTACCAGTGCGCCGAAAGTACTGGAAACGCAACGGGAAGGCCTAGAAGTCGCAGCACCTCAACAGCAACGGACAGTTGATTGATTGCCAGAAGACGCAGGTCTGATCGTTTTGAAGCGGCTGGACGAACTAAAGGAGGAATTCTAAGCAAACGCGGGGTAAATTTGTCTGTCGAAGCTGTTGGAGGAAGGCCAAACGAAGTTCGTCCAAGAGAGCGCGCAGCCAGAAGGAAGCCCCTCGTATCCAGAACGAAATCTAAAGGAATTTGCACGCGATCATGTGAATAAAGACGTTAAATTTCGGAAAACATTCTGTGGAGTGACGTTAAGCAAAGTTTAATCTATCCGGTAACGACGGAAAACGGTTCGTACGACGCCCCCAGGTCCAAAGTCCAAATCCCCAATACGCCACTAAAGCGGTAAAACGCGGCGCGGAAAACGTCACGGTTTGGGGAGCTTTTGCCGGGTACGGTGTCGGTCCGATACGTAAAACCGAAAGTACCAATTTACGCACAAGGACATTCTTTCCACTATTATGGAGCTTCATGGAGATGAACGTGTGCCAATAACCTACAGATTCACGCGTGTGAGATTCGCGGTTCAAGGGCGGAGAGAAACGACGCAATGCTCAGAGCACTTCTTCATTCTCCGTGATCCAAAAATGGAATCCCAACATCCACACACAGAACGCATCCCCTCTCCGTGAGAAAACCGACACAATGGAAGGACTGTCCACCCTTTTTCCCACGGGTACCAAAGGAGGACGACGTTTAGGGGTTTGGTAGGTGAGAACACCACTTTAGGTAGGTGAGAACACCTACGCTGAAGGAACTCATAAACAACCCTCTCTCCCCACGCTAATCTGGGGTAGAACCAGAAGCCTGCACCGCTTGCCAATTGATGATCTTAACATAAACAAGAAATGCGAGAGGATTCGTCACGGCCCTTTTGCTCGCTTATCCCTGGAGGAATTTAGAGCCAGATTCCCGTGATGTTTTCGGATAATTGATGAACACGGACAAGGAACGCTCACATGCATGACAATGACTCGGTGCATTGGTCAACAACTAGATTAGGTCCAGATCTCAACCCCATGAGTAGCTCGTGGAGCCGTGTAAAACAAGAATTGCAATCCTACAAATTTAGACGAGTCGTGGAGTGTGTCATGCAAGGGACCTGGATGAACATCCCAGGCAGTCTCTGAGGACACCTAGGAGAATCTCTGCCATGAAGGCCAAATGTGGATGTACGGAGTAAGGGTTACCCCGCCGAGTACGGGCCTGCATTGGTCTTAGAATGGGAAAATTTGATTTATTCTAAAACTTGCCACGTCGACGACCCCTCGAGCTTCGTAGATTTCATAATGGTCACTTCTTTTGGAATGTGTCTCAGGCCGTCTTGTGTTAATATCTTTCGCATTGTTCAAATCGATCGTTACAGCAACAGTCACAACTTTTAAATTACTCGAAAATGTTGAAAATTTCAGAGCGTTTCTATCTACACGAGAGCGACTGCACGTCGAGTATGTCTACACCGGCGTCTTTACGCCTCATTATCTCATGAAAAATGAGAATGTCCTCGGGAATACGGAGATCCCGCGTTATCTCGGACTAAGTGAAAGTTACATCAAACGTAACAACGCAATTCTGTTTTTTTTTTTTTTTTTTGGGAAAACTTCGCTGAAAATCAGTGCCGTAACGACGAGATTGTCCCTCAAAACACGGAAGTTGAGCGTTTTTACGCTACGCGAGATTCGACTTCTTCATCGTCTCGGACCAAGGGAGTTTAACACGAGCGGGTTTTCGAAGGGCCCAGCCCTAAATCAAAAACCTTTCTAGAGTTGGCGAGAGCGATTCGAAAATTGACTTCGTCCATCGTGACTCTTTTGGAGCGACAACTGCAAGATACTTTAATCAAAACCTCCATTTTAGCAAGTTTAATTACGACGAAGTAGTTCGAGCGGAACCGACGTGGCCACCTGGCTTCGTTAACGATCGAATATAGAAAATTCAATTTGCTTCAGCCTGTATCTTGAGGGCTGTCTTGGGCGGTCGAAACGTTCGAGAGGCAATTGCCATGATAAGCGGACGTACAAAACTGGAAACCGTCTCGGTTACATCAGATAAAGTATGGAGAACTAATACCAAAAATATACAGGGTGTCCCGGATCAAAGTGCAAACATTTCAACCGCGGTTTCTACTGATGAAATTAACAAACGCGCATTTTTCCTCTTTGTCCTGAAGTCTTTCGTTTGAGTTCCAGGGCTCTTCGAGCATGGGGCCCCGTTTGGACAAAATAATTTGCGTCGGACGGATTGGCATGAAATTTGGCGTACAAACGATTTCCGATCGCGGCAGTTCACAAATGGAAATGTGAAACATACAGCTTTGTCGTGACATAGATATAAGGGCCGGACTATGAATGTAGGGGCCCGTATTTGTTTAACCGTTAAATAACTCGATCAAGCGATTACGTTGCTCGGTTGCACCTTTCATTTAGAACCTTTTCTGTCTCTTGGAGATTTTCCGCAGAATGCGCCGTTTCCTCGTAGGGGCGACTCCAAATTTGACGCCTTTTTGTTGCAGGAATTTGTTGATGTTAAGCGGACCGTGGCTCGAATAGCCACATCATTCTCCCCGTCAGAAAAACCATTCTGATTGTCATTTCCCGGTATATTGCGGCCAACTAGCAGTAGGTATCGCTCGTTAATGCTATTATTGCCATATTTAATTGTAAAATAACATAAAAATCATTTTTTACTTGTTTTACGATGGCCCTTCCGGTTGGCGATCCCGAGTGCGTCGACATTCACTTGGACTGTGGTGAGTGCAGACAAAACGCTCATAGAGCTAGAGTCCTCCACCATCGGCGATTTCCCAATCGACGACTTCCCAACGCAAGAACGTTCACAAATGTGCGGGTCAGGTTGAGGGAAATTGGTGGTTTCGCTCCTCGACGAGGGGAAAATCATAATGTCAAGCATCATGGGGTGGATGATGAGCAAGAAATTTTCAATCACTTTGAGGATGATGAAATTGGTAGTTTAAGAAATGCAATGAGCGCGACTTGGTGATCCCAAAAAGTAGCATTCAAAGGGCGTTGCGTCAAGGAAAGCATCGCCCTCATCATTGATTGAAGTTTGAAGAAAGTCCAGGAGCTCGTGGTCACTTTGAACAATTTTTACAGCGCATAATTTCATTCTTCTTCATTATGTTGTTTCGAATAATTCAATAAATAACTTTAGGCAGACACGGTCCAATCCGAGGAAGATAAGAATTGGTCTAAAACAACTACCAGGAGAAATCGACGAGTTCTGCGAAAAATCTCCAAGAGACGAAGCAGTTTCTAGATGAATGGTATAATCAAGCAGTGCAGTCACTTAATCGAGATATTTAACGGTTAAATAAATACGGGCCTCTATATTCATAGTCCGGCCCTTATATCTGTAGGATTCGGGGTCCAGATCGAGATGCAATCCGAATATCGCGAATCTCTATTATATAGATTATAAGTTAAGGGGCAGAAAGTATCCGAAGGGGCGATAATGACACATCCATGGCCGTTATTGACCATTACCCTGGGTTCTGGCCAGATGCGAGCGTAATCCCCAGGGGGGGCGGCTTACAGGCCCCTTTTTGAGCCTCAGACGGAGCACGCCCATGGTTTACGGCCATGGATCTACTTAAGGGTTGGAAGAATGAGAAGCTTTCTCTATTCTTTTCGTTGCTGATCGACTTCTGGTTCTTCGGCCCGTCACTCGAGACTAAGCAGTCGCGCCCACGTTTATTTCTTCTTGGAAGCTCTAGTCTGCCTAATTGTCCAATATACGTATCGCCGAGTTCACGTGATTGTCATTGAAGGACCCCAACACTTCCTTAGACAACAAAAGGAAAGCCTACATGCCTGTTCAATTTTTGATTTGCGAACTGCTACGATCGAGAATTAATCTGCGCACCAAATTTAACCTTTGAAGGGCTCTTCCAACGCGAATTACTTCATCCCCACATTCGAAGAGCCCCGGAACTTGAAGGACTTTCGGACCAAAAAAAAAAGGAAAAATGCGCGTTTGTTAGTTTCACTAGCAGAAACCGTGGTTGAAGTATTTGCACCTTGATCTGGGACGCCCTGTACAAAACTATCGCCCTATCGGGCCTCAAACGGCGACCCACCTGTGCGAAGCCGCATTTACTGCGAATGCTCTAAATAATCGGGCGTTTTCAATTGGATTTCGCTGCGGAACGTTCAATTTCGGACTGGTTTTTAATTAGTGCGCATGTCCCGTCCAGTCGTGACGTCACCTAGGAATTTTCAATAGAAGCAATTTCCGAAATGGGACCGATTTTCGGACCACAATCCTGTTGTCCGGAAGAATTCCGTTTCGTCCGCGCCCTTGAAACACGATTTAACTGGACTCGTTATCGATTGCGCAACAAGCGCACACAGGTTAAATCGCATAACTAAGTGATTCGCACACGGCCAGGAAGGTGCGGCAATAATCCGATTAATAGTTATTCGCGTATGGCCATAAACAATTAATAAATTATTTATGGTTAGGTGCACAAACAAATGCAAATCCAGCTTTGTAGCGTACGCTACAAAAACCGACTATTAAATATTAATTAGCACACGAAATTAATTTAAAACACAACAGTCCGGGAAATTAACAGGCGTTATAAAGCGTGTCGGATTATACGGTGATTGCCAATTTCCAGGGCAGGGATTACTTAATAACTAATTTTCGAACTAAACAAACGAACTCGTTAACAGGACTAGTTCGCTCCGAAATTTTATTCAATCTAGAGGACAGTTAAAAAAGAGGACTCGGTGCCACGTCGTTAATCGGAGGTTCGGGGACTGAATAGCTGAGCCAGGTCTACCGGTATGAAATGGGCGCAATTTCGTGAAAATGAAACACCAATTTTAACAAGGAAAGAAAAAAAATTCATTCAAAACATCGACCGTTGCTTTCCACGCATTTTGTCCATTTTACTGGCAATTCATGGATACCGCGCCAATAGAAATGTGCCTCTTCGGCATCAAACCAATCAGACGCCCAATTTTCTACTTCTTCGCAGGAATCGAAGTGCTGCTCGGCCAGTGCGCGTCCCATCGATGAAGACAAATGGTAGTCCGAAGGAGCCGAGTCTGGCGAATACGGCGGACGGGGTAGCACCTGCCAGCCAAGCGTTTTGGCGATGTCCTGGACCGGCGTTGCTTTGTGCGCAGGTGCGATTTTACTACCCGCGCACGCGGCGACGGTAACGTACCCTTAGGCTACGCCTGTGGAACACGTTAGCTTGGTAGGTTGCCCTGGGACGACCACATGTTGGGAACCCATTATTTTCCTATAAGGGTTCCCTTACGTAAGACAGCTCTCGCTCCTTACCCTTATCGAGACGAGAGCCTAGGTGCGTAACCATTTGGCTAACGAATCGACACGTCGGCAATTCCCCGTAAGTTTCCGATTTGCCATTCTTTTAACCGTCACGTTTGAAAGATTTAGGAAGTAACCAGCCACTCAGTAAAATTAAAAAACCCAGGGTGCGCCTATGAACACCGACCCCCGCGTACTGGTACCTAACCTGAAAAATGGGAAGTCACGAAGTTCCAGAGGAAAAGAGGCGAGTGTCGGTGCAGGGCAAAAGAATCTCCCATCGTCCCTCCAGTCGGCCACCTTAACTTCAAAAATCCTTCACACTTTAATCGTGTGAACGGTTGAGGTATCACAATCGAGCTAACGAAAATCCACAAAAGGTGCTCCCGAGCTTTGCTCGCGAGGTTCCATTGCACGACCAGCAACGAGCTTAAAGCCCACCAGCAGACACAAAAAAAGGCGGGAGCCGCGTAGCTCGCGAGGCTCGCCACGCTCGCGGAACCGCCCCGCCAAGAGCGGTCGCCTTCTCGCTAAAACGTTCTTCCATTATTCGGTTTTAATATTCGGAGACGTACCGGTCGAAACGTGTTTCGAAAACAAACATTAATCAACCGTAAAGCCGCATCAATTTTTAATTTGCGTCCAACTAAAAAACGAAATTAAAATTTCGCGTCCGAATTAAAAAACGAACGCGGGGGCGGATTATTGTAAAATAATTCGGCATCCAGTGGAAAAAACCTGGGAAATTAATTTTTTACATTGGAATGCGTGTATTGAGGTAAATTGCAAAGCGTCCGCTCATGAACGCTTTTCAATGGGAGGATAATGGTAAACAACGTCAATGCCGAGTTGAAATTCCGGTTTATTTCATGACCTAAATAAACCAAAGAGAGGACAAATCTGCATATACGAAAACGCGGATACACGGCAATATAGTCCAATTTTTCATGCCGGCAACTGACACGCTCTGACGCTATGAGGCCAATTATTGTGTGTACATTCCGTTTTTATTTCGCCCATGGAATCGGGAATTCTCATATTTCTGAGCTGCGTGCCCGGAAATAGGGAGAAATTTCCGAGCATTACGCGTACCGAGTAAGTGCCCTCTCTTCCCGTTATTCCATTTATAATCCTAGAAACGGAACCGAAGACGTGGTCGCCCATTCGGGCACGTTCCAGATGCAGCTGCGATTAACCCCCCTGTCTTTGTTTGGACGTCGATTGTTTTGGCACGGGCAGGTGTGCAAAGTTGGAACGTCTTGTTTAATTAAAGTTTAGACGCCGCAAAGGTAACGGCAACGTTTAAGAAGGTTAAAATTCTCTCCAGATCCCTGGCAGGACGCGGCGTTGGGAATCCTTTATGTACCACCCGGCCACGCGCGCCGAAGGAGAACGTTCGTTGCGCAGACTCGGCAGGTTCGAATTTAAGACAGGCGGCACGTCAGTACTTCCGAGAAACCTCAATCGGCGTCGGGAATCCTTTACGTGCCACCCGGCGACGCGCGCTGAAGGAGAACGTGCGTTGCGCAGACTCGGCAGATTCGAATTTCAGACAGGCGGCACGTCAGTACTCCCGAGAAACCTCAATCGGCGTCGGGAATCCTTTACGTGCCAGCCGGCGACGCGCGCTGAAGGACAACGTTCGTTGCGCAGACTCGGCAGGTTCGAATTTAAGACAGGCGGCACGTTCATGTTGTCGAGAAACCTCAATGTATGTTGAAAATACTGATTTATGTAGGGGTCAATGCATAATCTCCTAGAGACGTTAAAAAAGGGACGATTGTCATTTTCACGTATACTGTGTGCCTGAGAGTCCTCTTTCGCCGTTAGAGCAAAATCGACCTAGGTGCCAAGGGCTCGATGTCTGAGAAATATTTTATGGCAAAAACCGCCTGATAATACCTCCATTGCCAGCCATTTCGAAAATTCTCCATAACTATTTCAGTTCAAAGAATGTTTATATTCTCTAAACGCACCGTTAAGGCACTTTTTCAGTGCAATCCAGCGGCTTACTCAGACTTTTTCACGCGGTGGTAGCTGTCCAGTTTATCGGAAATATATTTATATACAGGGTGTGTCAACGAAAAGCAGACACCCTTAGTATGTTTGAAAGCTGTCTTCTGGTCGAAAATTGTCAACACTGGTAGCAACCTTTTTACATGAAATCCGAATTTCTGTCGCCCACCTCTTACCCGCCGCAGCCACAGCCCCTAACTTCTCGTGGTACCAATTAATAAAACTATTTTCAAGTGGTACCATATCGTGCGTGGCACATCGCCGCAACGGTCATTTCACGAGGAATGCGTTCTACCATTCACTCCGAGTACTCGCACGAAATTGAGACATAAATTACGTTCTTGTTGGTTAAGCTGCCGATAGCGGTACCGACGCTTTTCTCCCATCTCGCGTTTTCACCTCGGTCAGTTGAACTTCCAGTTGATTTCGAATTAGAACTGTCACATAACCGCACGATTAGCCGGAAGAATAGAGATTGTGCGTTTTTAACTCAAAAATAACGGATGAGCGCGAGCCGCAGCCCGCGCTTTCCATGAAATTCATCCACGATAAATTCAGTGGTCATCAATATCTTTTGAAGTTGATGCAGAAATTTATGGATGCTGGATCAGCGGCAAACAAAAAACGACAACCAGAAAGACAAATTATTAATGAACCTGTTGAAATTGCTGTTTTGGGACACGTTGCAACGGACAACAATCGGTCTTTAAATCAACTTTCCCAGGCGTCGTGGGCTTGAACAAGCAGCGCATGGAGAACTTTAATAAGGAGCAAATTTCGCCCGTGCAAGATAAAAACTTGTTCAAGAACTTAATGAAGACGACGATGATCGAGGATTAGACTTTTGCGAAACAATCTAATAATCTACTGAACACGTGAACTTCTCATTCAATACTTATTCCAGCGACGAGCTTCAACGGAGAAGTCAACAGGCATAACTGTGGTTGGAGTTGGTCAAGAGCGAATCCATACGTGTTTAGGGAAACCCATACCCATTATCCGCGGAAACTTAGCGTTTGGGTAGGTATTCCAGGAGATCACATCATTGTTTCTTATTGGCGGTAATCCGAATTGCACTACCAACCCCGAACTCCTCGACCCCACTGCTGATCCGCCCCTAACAGAACTAACGAAAAATTACGAAAATTTACTTAAAAAAAAAAATTGTTTTCCGCAAGATGGTGTTCCCCCTCGCTAGACCGATCCCTTCCGGGAATTTTCGAACGACCGCTTTCCTGGAGAATGGTGGCCCATTGGATGGCCAGCAAGATCACCCGACTTGTCTCCGTTGGATTACTTTTTATGGGGGCATTTGAAATTGCACACAGCACAGCTGGCCGACATCGAAGGTCTCAGACAGGGGACAATGGAAGAATTGACTCCACGAGTTCTCGCAAATATTCCTGCTCTCTTTCAAAGTCGTCCGTATTATCGTATGGAAGTTAATGGAACTTCCAACGATTACTTTAACGGTAATTGCTGTCATCCGGGCTAGCATCCGGCAGCATGACCAGCATAAACAGGAATACTTTCAACGAAATGGTATTTTTTGAAAATTTAAAGGGGGTGGCGGCTAAGGGGTTGGTGACGGAAATTTGGATTTTATGTCATTGTCGGCATGACTACGCAATTTTCACCCGAAAGGTAATTTTGCAACGTACTAAGGGTGGCTACTCTTCGTTGAAACACCCTGTATATATATATATATATTTTTTTAGTGAAAACCATTATTGTTAATGGACTCAAAAAAATATTAGATCGTTTAATCGAAGTGTATACTGGATTTGTGTTGATTTTTTACCCAATATTGTTACAATTTGGCGCCATGTATTTCTTTCAACAAAGTAATCAACAATCTTAACCATTATTTAGAGCTATAATTAATGATAAAATAGACAAAAACACCACTAAAAGTAATTAACGAATTAGAAGTCTAATTACGGAAATGATCACATCAATCAACTCAAACTGAGCATCTACCTGTTGAACGCACGGAAACACCTTTTACCCACAGGGTTGCAGCTAGTTGTCGATTCAATTGGTCTAATAACTGCAAAACCCTACCTAGCAGCTTCCTGCAAGTCCCCTCTTATCTTACTAGTTCTTCCCTTGAATGTGAGATTCCTTAATCTTCCCCGGTGAAAAATCTACGGGGTTTAGATCGCATGACCTAGCAGGCCAACACGTGGAAAATGTATTAAAATATACCTCGCCGGCTGCTTGAGAAACTTCATTCGGTGATACGTAACGTATTTAGCATATCGCACATTTCGAAATGTTTATATTTTATATGCAAATTATCGGGCAAGTTGTTGTTGATCGCATTATTAGTTTTTATTTATATATTTTTATTTAACAATTTTAACACCCAAATTTGATGGTTGGCAGCGGTAATCTGGCAACAACTTAAATGAAACCTTGGAAGCGACTAACTGTTGCGAAACGTTTAGTGTTTCCGCTATTTTTAGATGTAGGTGATCACAATTTGATACCGTTGCAAACGGCCAAAAGCCGGCATTTTTTTAAGTTCACAACCAACTATGGTTTCTAGACAAAAAAAAAAGAAGGAAAAAAAAGAAAAAGAAAAGAAAAAAAAGAAAAAAAAGAAAAAAAAAAGAAAAAAAAAAGAAAAAAAAGAAAAAAAAGAAAAAAAAGAAAAAAAATAAAGAAAGAAAAGAAAAAAAATTATGTATTTCTGATAAAATGGACAACTGCAGAAAAAATCTGCGTAAGCCACTGAACTGCACTCAAAAAAGTACCCCAAGAATATGTTTACAGAATTGAAAGATTCTTCGAAATAAAAAGGTTAGGGGCAATTTTGAAAATGGCGGAAAACTGAAAAGCTCCCTGCATGTCGGTTGGCAGTGAAAATATGATCAGGCAGTTTTCACCATTTAAACATTTCTCAGAAATCGAATCCGTGACATCTAAGCCGATTTTGCTCTATCTAATCGGGAGGTAGGTTGTCTCTGTTAAAACAGACCGATTCCGACCACACTGGAGCAAGCACGGTTCATTAGACCTTTTTAAAAAAATCTATTACTGAAGCTCTCGGTATAAGTAAATTCTTTCGGGAATTTAAATTAAACATTTATAGAGGGTGTTTCGTTAACGTGCCGGCAATCTTTCAGGAGACATAGAGCCCATAAAGACAAATATTAAGATCGATCAAACTTAGGTCCGAAATCGCTTTGTTTCACTGTTTATTTTTTTTTTTTGAAATTTTTTGAATATTTTCAAAACGGCTCGGCACAGACATGAAGCTCGGGACGCGATATGGCAGGATGCATGTCGATGCTCTAGAGCAGGCAGAATATTTACGCCTTTCTACCATACTCCCCTTTACACCACCGGCGGTGTCGATGGGACATTTCTAATTAAGAAACTGGTTTACGTCCGACTTGTTTCAACTCAAATGTATTTTTCCAACATTCCATCGATTCTCAATGAGGAAGGCCTGTTAGCGTTTTGTTTCTCAAGAAGACGTTTTTCAGATTTAAAAAAAAAAAAATTCTAATTTCTGCGCCAAGTTCAGGTTTAAAGGTACTTAAAATTCCCCAAAAGAAATTAATTTAATTTACATTTAGCCGAGATAGGGGACTTGAAAATAAACACTTTCTGTCCAATAAGGTATATTTGCAAATTAACGATTTCGACTAGAAGAGATGAAAGGGTAATACGATAACAAGGTGTACTGTAATCTAGTGTTTTACGTAAATGGAAATAAATAGTTACGAACTGGAGAGGAAGAAGTCGTAAAAATTTAGGCGCAATTTATCCCGCCTTTGCGCATCCCTAATTCCATGTTCGAATCTGAAATCCTTTTTGAAATTAAAAAAAAAAAAAAAGTTGAAAAAAAAAGTTCAAAAAAAAAGTTCAAAAAAAAAAGTTCAAAAAAAAAGTTCAAAAAAAAAAGTTCAAAAAAAAAGTTCAAAAAAAAAGTTAAACACTCTGTGTCTTGGAAACGAAGCTCCTTCGGACGATACTTTATTCAGTCCAAAAATGTGTTTTTACGAGCTCTACATTCCCCGGAAGTTCGTCAGTATGCTCACGGAACGCCCTGTATGGCAACCAAACAACTTGGCGATTGATATTTTTCGAAAACGCCGCCGAAACTACCTGAATAGCCGCGAGAAAGTGCAGCGGCTTGCACTTGAACAGCGGAGCTATTAGTCCATCCGTCTTTCAATAACGAAATCGGTGCCCGAAAAAATGCATTTCCATGTTAGTCGGAAACTACCCCTTTTCCCACCTTGCCCGAGCAAACGGCAGATAGACAAACGACGTGCAGAGAACGCCGCAAATTTCATTAAAACCACCTCTCGAGTTTCGTTGAAAAATGCCGGTTGCCCGTCCCCAAAGGCCCCAAAGACGAAAAAACAAACAGAAATAAATGCTGAAAGCACGTCAGCCCGGAAACGTGCGCATTTATTACGCCCAACAAACAAATATCCTCCCTGAAGACTTCCTTGAGGATCAATTTGCAAAAGAAAGCGGAAATCATTTGTATACGAAAAAAAAGAAAAAAAAAGGTAAAAACTTACCACTTGGTCGTGGGTCCAGTAGATGGACGGGGGTGGCTCGGGGCTATGTTTGATGATGCAGGTCAGGTTCATTGTACTTCCCTTGTTGATGTACATTTCGGGGCCCCCCAACAGAGTCGTGACAGGCTCTGCGAAATAGAAAAAAAAGTAAACCTTTAGTCAAAAATTATAGAGCTTTTGTCATACGTTGCGCTCCTAATGGCACAGTGCGGAGCACCATTTGCATGTAATTGAAAGTTCTATTGTTTCGGTTCGCGGATAATTAGACCGTCCAAAGGGGTCCCATTTTATCGACCAATGGACTTTTCACGTATTGGGCAAATGCCTACAAACACTGTTGCCAATTACGACTTTTTTTCCATTTTTTTTTTTTTTGTGAAAGTCGACTTTATTGCGGACGCCAATGTGAAACACTGGGGTGGGCACAATGGCTGTAACAGATCTGACGTCGACAACGAATCGGGGAAGAAAGTCCATTGGAAACAACTGGTGAGATGCAAATTTATCTTCAGGAGCAGGACAGTTCCGTGCCAGAATCGGACGGGGCCCCCCAACAGGGATGGCCGCGCCATATCTGAATTTCTGTTGGGAATCTGCGAGGTAAACGCGGCGAAACGGAAATTCGCCAAACTCTACTAAATGCAAGAAAGTTTTAGAGAGTCACGTGACGGCTCTGACCCGAGAAGACGGACGTAAGTCGAGGATTAACGCCAAATACTCGGGGTGTCTCGCGTCCGCAGGCCGGTCCGGTGATCGGAGAGTCCTCACGCGAAAATAATCGGACTTCGATTATGGATTTTTTCTTCTGTGGCGCCTTACACTCGTTACACAGGGTGTTCAAATTAGTTAAAAAAAAAACTTAACTTGAGGGTTTCTTAACGTATTTTAATAAGATTTTGCGGCGATGCACAGGTCGGCTAGGCGAGCATTTCTTACGATTGGGGTTAAAGCAAATTCGAGAAATAATGAGGGAAAGAGGGGTCGTGCCCGCGTTTTCCCCCAACTTTTTCCGCACGCGTCAACGCTACATTTGTTTACTTATTCAAATTAGCTGTTTCTTCCCCTGGATTTCTCCACGTTTGTAAAATTTCGATTTGCAGCTTGCTTTAGACAATGTCCGGCCCCCGGTACGTGGTTTTCATTTCTTTTTTTAAAATTTATGTTGAGAACGCAGCTCCGAAACACACACACACACACACCAGATCGCAGTTTGAGTGGTTGCTGTGCGTTGCGCCCACCAACATCTTCATCTTCCATTTGGAAAGCAATCGTTGTCGCACTGACTCACGGACCGTTACGGAAAATTTCATAATTCGATCTTGCGCGGTTAATTAAATAAATTAATAATTGAGGTCCCGCGTCGGGGCGCGGCAAGCCGAAATATCCTCTGAGGTGAGTTGTAGATCAATTTTTTGCGAAAATATGGAACTAACCTGAACTAACCTTTTGTTTTTGCTTTTATAGAGGAGGGAAACCTTCAAAAGGTACCCGGTCTGATGCTTTAGCAACCGGGTTATGTGGGATTCGTTCCTGAGCGGGACGCCTACCCACTAAAACCCTCCTCTCTTCATCCTGGATCCCCCCTGGAACCACCGTTAGGCATTACTTCAGGGGAACCTTTTTTTTTTTTGGCGAAGAAAAATGCTTTATGTACGCCCGACTGTGATGTTTGGCCAGCCGGGGAGTGTGGGACTCACGTTCCATCATACCCACTAAAAAACTCCGCTTCTTCTCCTGGGACCACCCTTTCGGGTATTACTTCAGGATTACCTCCTTATTTCCTTTCCTAAAACTTAATCCTCTCCACTCTCGTCCCTCTCCTCTTCAGTCTTCCTCTCCCTCCTTCTCTCTTTCTCCTCATTATTTCTCTCAGCACCCCCATCACTGCATTCCAGTCTCTTTCACTTCTCAAAATTATTTCGCTCACATTACCAATCGTAAGTCTCAGTCCACACACTTCCTCTGCCTCTCGTCTACACACCGTAAACTCCTCACGCTGGAACACAGTGTGCTCTACTGTACCCTCATTTGCACAGAACCGACAGATATTGCCCTCCCTCCTCCCAATTCTCCTCAAATACTCCCCAAAGACCCCGTGTCCCGTCACTGCCTGTACCGCATACCAATCCAAGCTCTCAAACTTCCTCTCGGTCCAATTCCTCACGCTTTCAACAAACTTTCTTGCCCATCCCGTATACCCTTCCCATCTCCTCTGCCACTCTCTGTACATTTGCTCCTCTGCCTCCTCCTCCATCTGTGTTCCCCCTTCCAAACTCTCCTTCTTCTTTCGGCCAGTAGATCCAACGGAGGGATTCCCGCCAGAGTCGTCACCACCACTGTCGCCACCATCCTATGTGCTCCCGTAATCATCAAACCTAACCTCCTATTCACCCTTTCCAACTGGTCCCTATACTTTCCATATCTCACTGTCCTCGCCCACACGACCGCTCCATACATAATTGCCGAAGTAACCGCACTCGCTATCAATTTCCTGTTTCCAGTCCTCAGGCTACCTGTCCGGGGCATCACTCTGGACAGGACGCTTATCATCTTATGTGCTTCTTTTTATACGCTCACTCATTCTTAAGTCCTTATCTATCCATACTCCCAGATATCTTAAACTCCCCACACTGTTCACCGTTACATCTCCCAATCGTATCTCGCACTTTGTAAATTTTCGCCTTCCCTCCAAAATTACCATCTCCGTCTTTGCCATCGCTACTTTCAGTTCCATTTCTCCTATTTTTTTCATTATCCTGTTCACGTTCGAACTTGCTTTCTCTTCCAATTCCTTCCCGTTTCTCGTCATCACCACAGTGGCCAAATCATCCGCATATGCCAGAAGTTTCACTCCCTTTGACACTTTCGTTTCCAGTATCTCATCGTATGTCAAACTTCAGGGGAACCTGAACTAACCTGAACTAACTTGAACAGCTGGACAAATGCGCCATTGGCGTGCATGAAAAAAAGTTGGACGAAGACGCATGCGCGACCCCCATTCCTCCTGTTGTTTCTCAACGTTTTCTTTACCCCTATCGGCGCCTAATCGAACTAATTGCAAAATTTCATAAAAAATATGTTAAAAACCGCTCGATTTATTAACAAAAGTATTTTTTTTTTGTTTTTTTACTAATTTCCACTAGCTACGTGACCAGTATAAAGCCGCCATAAGGGAAGCCTAATCATTCTCGCGTGAGGAACCCGCGGTCAGCGGGTTCGCCCGCTAATGCGAGACACCCTGTATAACTTTTATAGGTATATTCATTTGCCGTCTCACTTCTCATTTCAGACTAACTTTTTCTCCCGGGGCCATTGCTCTTAATAGACTTGACCCAGCTAGACGTTTGCTTGAGCCAAAGGGTGATATTTCTTATCTTAGAGGTCCTTTGAAGTGTCTATTTACGTTTACGCGGCCCCATCGCTTCCCTTGACGCGTTTAGCTCGTGTTTGTCGCTTTCCACCCCTGCGGGAAGTTGATGTAATCCCGAAGACAAACAAGGTGTTCGGCAACCGCGTCGGACGCGGCCTTTAATCCCGACAAAAAAGTCCTTTTCAATATTTAATCCGTCTATTATAAATATGCAAAAATGCAAATCGGGGGTTGTTTGTGTCCGGGGCCCCAAATCGCTGCGACAACAGAACGCAGTCGGTCCCGAAAACAAAACCGAATACATTTTTAATAACTTCCGGTTTAAATATGAATAGGACTCGTGTTTTAACTTTTAATGGAACTCTCCAAGAAGGAGTTTCCCACCCATAAATTTCCATATCAATGAGGCCGGTTTGCAGGCTCGAAACTCTTTTTCAAGACTTTTAAATTATCGTCTTAGCGACGCCCTCCCTTTCTCTGTCTCTCTTTTATTAGGAAACATAACGGGGCACGTTTAATATTGCGTCATCCGTCTCCCGGATCCGACGCTAATGGGGCCCCCCGTCCAGGACCGGGCTTAACTTGTCACCCCGCCCATTAGAAGGAAATTAGCTGATTTACTAAGTACCTACAGCGTTTTCAATTTGCATTTCGGCGGGTCATTTATCAAGATTTCGTCACTTTTTTCCGCTTTAATCCCGGATTAGTGCGAGAGGAGTTACGTGGCGTATCTACGAATCAAAGTTGCGGACCATTCGACCGAGTCGATTTCAATAAAACCGCATCAGCAACCGGAGAGTGTACCGTCACTTTCGGAAGGGGGGGATAAGCGACCCCATCAAAGGGAGATTAGCCAAATAAGCCGCGCTCTAAAAACCCATTTTTCAGCATCAAGCACTCTCCATTACCTGCCATTAAAATGCAAATTACAGACCGACGCCTCTGAGCTTTAGAACAAACGACGTCAGTAAATCAGCATAATTTCGAGACGTATAATAGAGACTTTGACGCCCTGCCGCTGTCCCCCCCACCCCGCTCCCCCGCCGCCCCCCGCCCGGCTCGACATCCTCAAGAACGCGATGGGGAAGTGTGGGGCGGCTGCGAGGCAGAGACGTCATCTCGTGTTATGCAGAAGTTTAAACATGAGGAAGTTGGAGAAGCGTGTCGGAGTTTTTGGAACGGACAGAGGGATGGATGGGGCAATTGGGGGAGAAAGTTCGGAAAAATGGCCGCCCGAACATGGGAGTCCTGGGAGCAGGCCGTTTGTTGTTGTTGCCTGTAATTGTTTTAGAGGGATCTTCCGAACTTCGTCTAAACTGATATTTGCAAAGTTAAGCAACGAAAGAGCACTGTGACTGGCGTAAACTGCCGAAATTAGAAAGAACTCGGTTGCAAACGGAAAAGTTTGCCGTTGTGGCACGGGAACGTGCAGAAGTTTATTCTAGATCTGTCTTAAAATATGAGCTCATTTAAAACTTCGGAGTTTGTTTGTTGTTGCCGTGCAATAAACTGCATTAATCCAGGCGAGATGGTTCGCCCGGAAATCGCTTTCGCATTGTTGAGATCGTCGGGCTCTGACGATGGCTCCCCAATTCTCAAAATAAGAGCCGACAGTTGCGTTGTTAAGTAATTGATTCAGAAAAGGCGGCGAGACGATAAATTAATCTTCGCAAATAATAATGTTTACAATGGCTCAGCTACCAGGAACACCGGAGAACTGGGGGGAAATCTGATCTATCCATCGAACTTCTAGGAATGAGTTAGTGGGGAACGCGGAGGGGAACGGCGTGTTTATCTCTGAAAATAACGCAGCAGCTCTGGACAGTCCGGCGTAACATTCGACTTCTGGTGAAGTAACGAAGCTGGTTAAAACATGGAATCACGCATCAATTGCCATTAAGAGCATCCTGTTCTGAAAATGTTCAATATTTTTGAAGGGACATAGTGAACTTCCTGAAGAACCCAGACCCATCCCGGCAAAATGACGTTATTACAAGAATTCACTGCCGATCCCAGGTATTTATGTTAAAACTGTTGCGCAACTTCCTTCCTTTGCGATATTAATTCACTTGACTCAGCTCCACCTTTTATAAAGTTGTTCTGTAACTTTCTCCTTTTTAAAGATTAACTCATCGTTCCACCACTACTTTCCGACTAACTTTCGGCAAAGAATCCGTTGCCGACGTCAGATGTGACTCAACTCTATCCCTGATAGAGTCGCATATCTTACGTGTTTTTTGTATTTTCTCACTTAAAACGCCTATTATCGATTTTAATGCTATTACGATCGGGCCAAGGCTAGTCCGGCGAGCTATTTGAACCTGGCTTAATGCCACTAAAGTCGATGGTCTAAAATCTTACGCTACGGCGTCTCTTGGTATTCTAACAACTTAACGTTGCACAAACATGGCGTGTACACTGCATAGAACTGCATTGTTAACACTAACGCCCTCAAAAGGTTTTATTCTCTTTAGCCTTCTTACTGAATCCCCTTTGTCCAGGAGCTGGGTGACTCCGACTTCACATGTTGGTTGGGTCGTTCCTGATGACCTCTGACATATCACTTGATTATTTTATCTTTAATTTTCCATTATTACCTTGGTGCGTTAACAGTGCCTCTCAATACCTTATTTTGGAATCTTTGAATGATATTGATGATGATTATTGATGATGATCATTGATTGACGATATCGATGATGATTATTGATGATGATCATTGATTGACGATATCGATGATGATTACTGATTGACGATATCGATGATGATTATTGATGATGATCATTGATTGACGATATCGATGATGATTATTGATGATGATTATTGATTGACGATATCGATGATGATTATTGATGATGATGATTACTGATTGATGACATTGATGTTGCTCTGTTGGGTACATCCCCATAGTTGGATGGCACAAGTCCATGTTGGTTTCAACATTTGGTTATGTAATAGCAGCTCGTTGTGAAGCATTCACTTTCATTGCTTCATCGCTAAGTGTTCTGCTTTGAAAATATGTTGTTTCCTCACGTAAAAATCCGGCTACATTGTCGTAATTTCGGACACCTTCCGTCATTGTAGGAGGAAATACTTGTCTTTCCGCTGCTTTTCACTTAATGAAATTGTTTTGCGGTGGCGACAAGGATGTATTCGGTTTTCTCTTTTTCGCATTTTCCACCCTCATCTACCCTGTCACTTTTCTAAGTTCCTCTTCGTCTGTGTGGTTTCTTTCATTGTTTTTCCTGTCTGGTTCCATTTCCTTAACAAATATGGACATTGCGATTGCAATAATGCGAATTGGCTTTCCAGCTCCGACACCTTGTTGCATAGAATGTATTATTATTTTTTTTTTTATTATTATTATTTTGTTTTTCTTTTTTTTCTTTTTTCTTTTTTTAATTTTTTTTATTTTTTTTATTTCTTTTTTATTTCTTTTTTTTTTCTTTTTTTTTTCTTTTTTTTTCTTTTTTTTTTTTTCATTTTCGGCAACCTTCCGCGCACCGAACAGAGATTGTTAACTTTTCGATCTTTCATAACTTTCTTGAAACGACGCGTCATCGGCCTGCATTGATGGCGCCACGTTCGTGGTTGGCCACCGCGGTAAGGCCACGTCCGCAATTTTACTTGTCGCGATGCCAGAACAACCCAGAATTTTTTGCCGCCAGTTTCACTGAAGACGAATGAAAGCGGCGACGAGCGCGCCCCGGATGTATTTATCGTTCGAGAGTCGAGTGGAAACTTCTCACTCGCTTTATGAAAATTTCCTTATTGTTTCACGGCTACGTTCCGACTGGCTTTTTCTCCCCGGGTCCGGGGAGCGAGGCGGAATTCAAGCTCATCCTCGCCCGAGATTTACTAACCGCTGTGCCCCACTAACGGCAGAAACGAATGGAACAATTTTCACAAAACGCAACCACATCGATCCCTCTTCATTAACATAAGCGTGCCGCCTCATTTATCACGGGCCGCCCTGAAAAATAAGCTGCACAAACCCCATATTCCGCACAATACGAATGCAATTTCAGACAAGAGCCATCATATTTCTGCAGTTGTGCTTAGATTAATGCATTTTATTGCGTCGAAGCTGTACAAACTCCCCATCTAAGTTCGTAACAGTCGTAATTCACGACCGCAGTATATGTAAATAAACTCCGGACCATTTCGAATCTCGCAATAATAATACGACGACCGGAAAGTTTTATGCACGTTTCGGCCGGCTCGTTCTAATATCACTCATGTTTGGAGCGAAGCTCTGTTAACTTGGAGAGAGAACAACAGTCGTTTAGCTATGCTTTTTGTGCTCAAGATTATGACGTTTCTCGGGTGTTCGCAGTTATGGAGTAACAACATTAGCGCGGGAGTAATTCCACGTCTGCAACGGCGATTAGCGCGAGAGCGAGGCCCCTTAATGGAGTGAAAATCGAAAATACGGTTCGAAAGGTGGTTTCGAACGGGCCCGTTCGAGAATGACGGTTTCGAAAATGTGCTCGTAGCAGGTGCGTAAACATCGGCCCGATTTCAACGTACGCAAGTGCACCCATTGACACGACATCTCGTTAAACTTACCGACAACTGACAGATACATCGAGAGGCCGATAGGTGGAGTGGTGCCCACCTGACACTCGTAGGTCCCAGCGTCTCTATGTTGCGGATATCGCACCTGAAGCGTCCAGTCCTCCGTTTGGGGATTGTGGAGGGCGATAAACCGCTGATCCGACGTGTACGTGAACCGGTTGACCGTTAGCAGGTGCAGGTCTCGGTGCCTGATCCAGGACACCTGGAAAAAAGAAAAACATTTGCTCCAATTCTGTGCCAACGAATTGAGCCGTAAATTTCCGTGATATAATCAAGGCGTTCCTCTATTTAATCTCGTTAAAGCCCCATAGATCAGTGTTTGCCTCGGAGCGTGGTTCTTTTTTTTTAAGCCTTTAGTGTAACTACGCCCGAACTGAAAGCGTTTTCGTGTTATTAACTTCAATCCAAACGAGTCTAATTTTCGAACGAAAAATACTATCGCGCTTACGCCTAATTAGGTGCTGCTTTTATGAGGTGACTGTGCACGAATAATGACGTCAGGCCTGATCGAATGGAGGTAGGAAAAATCCGGCATCATCAATAAATTGCTGCGAAAAGTTAATTGGAAACGCGAGATGAAACGGAAATTAACATATATTTAAAAAAAAAAAAAAAAGTTACGTAACAACTCTGCCGGCGGCTCTGGAGCGAGTTGAGATGGATCCAGCATCGATATTATATTTCGAAACGAGAAATAAAAGAGTAAATTAATGTTTAAAAATAAAAAAAAAATGCACACAGTGGTCCTGTGATAGGGCAGGTTCTCGCTTCAGGAGGGAATTTTCAAAGAAAAAATTATTTTGAAACGAAAAGTGAAGCGATTTTGCTAAAAGAAGGCGCACACCCCCTTCATCGTTAAAATCAGAACAAATTCGGCCCACACCGCGTTGGCGGCAGGATTCCGACATGCCGCTCCTACAGCAATTCATCACTATCGACGATTGAGCCTAATAGAGAATCTAATCAATGTAAGCAAAGCTCACGTCGACAAGCAATCAAATTAAGCTCAGCTCTATCTCAGTCGGAGCCATTTTGTGAAACATCGTTATTTTTGAACGCTCGTTCCACCGTACGTTTCCAGCTCCCTTCTCAACAATTCACTCTCGATTGCAGATTTGACGCAGCTCGATTTTAGTTAGAGTCACGGTACGAGTTTCACATTTTTTAAAGGCCTGCCGTGGTGCAAAGGGTAAGTATGGCGCGGAGATCTATACGGACTTGACGAGGCGTTCCATTGCGGCCATTGTCTTAAGTTCCGTAACAAACGGCCCATCTATCACGTTTCCACCAGCTTAATGATAACGGATCGCTCCGTCGCAGAATTTTGCGACCCTGCAACGGACGAGGCCTTTGGGGGGACCGGGGTCTCCGCAATTAATGAGCTCAACTGCGAAGACGTCGGAGGTCTGCCTGATGTACGGCCTCGTCACGGCCGGCTCCGCAGGTGGCCTCCTTCGTACGGCCTCTCGTCTTCATTAAACCCGACGCTAATTTTTCATCCCAAAGAAGGAGAAAAGCGGCTTTCGTCCGGAAACGTCCAGGGACGAGATATAATCCCCGCGGGACGAGAAGAATGTGGAAACTACCTTAAAGGAGGGTTAAAATTCCGGTCCGCTTCCCTTCCCGGATTAGTTAATATCCTTGTTCCTGGCGAGGCAATTTAATTTTCATGTTCCGGCAAAATGTTTTCTATGTTTTACGTGACTCGCGTGCCGGACAGCCACGAGCTGCAGCGCCGACAGTTTATTGCCGCGGATTGTTACAGCCCCACTCGAAGCATCCCCTTCGCACAACGTCACCCCCTTAGTCCCAAAGAAAACCTAGTTAAAGTCGCCGAATTATAAACGGTCGAATTACTGTGGCTTAAACGTCTCACTTTTTCGGGCTGCCGTGTCGGAAATCGTTATCTGGCGGCGGCGGAGCCCTGAGTTATTTCTTCGCCCCAGGAAAGGGGTTAATTTGTTCGATAAAACTTGCAGTTGTTTCGAGGTTTTACCCTTTTTAAACGGCGTTCGTCACGAGCTATTTTAATCGCCCATTTGGGAAGATTAACTGCAAGCGGTACGATTCAGGCCAAGAGCCGCGACACGCGTTTCCGGCTCGCAATATTTATGCTCTTGTAGGCGCTGCTGTAGTAACCCAGTCGCGAGCAAAAAGTTTTTTTCAGTGCAATTAGTCCCCGAAACAGGGTCTCACTTAGCTCTATCTTTCGCAGATCCGCGGTGCAAGTTTTGTCATTTTTTAAATGCCAAGTTTAGTCACTAGAGACGCCAAAGGTTCATCCCGGTTAGAGCTGATAAAGTTCTCGTCTCCCGAAAGCGTCGTTCGTAACTGACCTCTCGTTTCGGCCATCAAGATTCCTGCCCCAAAAATCTCCCCTGCTGCTCGTATCATTCTACATGCCGCATCGATCATTCGAGCAATTTATTTCCGGCATATTTCCTATCGGATTCCTGGCCGGTCCATCAGGTTTCCCATTATTTGCGGGGGATTAAAACAGAGGAGCGCGTTCGGCATGTTTCTTTTGTCGGGCAACGTCAACAGACCGCAAAAAATGTTGCCCTTTGCGGAATCCAGTGCGCTCCCTGCGAGATTTGCTCTCGGATGTTTATTCAAATATTTGCCGCGAGTCATTCGAGGGGTCTTTAAGATTTATATTAAATTCGGTATTTGCCGAGTTATTCGTGCGGATCGTAAATGCGTGAGGGTGTGCGGAGGGCGGCTTCGTGTACCCACCGTAAATTGGATGTCGGGGAAATAATACCTACTTCCAATTGTTGCGCGACTCGCGGCCGTGCGGCGTCCGATCGATAATCGTCGATCGAGAGGCCCCTCTTCCGGGGGCGATTTTCGCCCCTCGAAACCCATAAACAAAGCGTTGGAGCAGCATTTGTTCTGGATAAGCGAGATAAGTCGCCGGAAGTTGGAAAGGTTCTGATCAGGGGATTTGGCCGTTATCGCCCGATCTTATAAGGAAGTCGATAATCTCTTTCGATATCCACCGGGCCGTCCCTCGTTCGCACGGAGAGTAGGAACGAACGTAAGCCGACCTATGAGAGAGACAAATCGGAACGAAAAAACAGCGGTCGTTTTCGGCGATTCTCCCCCGTGCCGCCTGTCAAAGGGCCGTATGTGTTTGACGCTTGGACCCGCGCCCCCGCTCGGTGGTTCTTTAATTGACGGCGGCGACTTCCCGCCGCTGAACAGTCCGAAACATCTCCGCAGGACCCCGGCGCGGCACCCGAAAAACGACCACGCCCGGAGCATTTAATTTTCTGGGGATATTTCTCATTTAGATGCAAATATAACAAAAACACTGGCCCGGAGCGGCGTCCGTCCTAATGACCCATTTCTATTTAAAACCCCTCGAAATTCCGTAATTAAACGGAAACATTTTTATTTGCGCACCTGGCGCTTAATTAATTAATTTAAAACCGGTACAATATTTATGAGGCTCATTTGAAATTCAAACGTCCCGATTAGCGTGATTGAAGTGTGTGTTGTGTGCCGGCACTTAATTTCATAACTGATAAAGTTACGGTGCGCGTTTTATTTGCGAAACGGGGCTGAGCCCTCGTTTAATCCCCATTAGCTGTGCATCCATATGCAGTTCGCGTGAACCGGACCGTTTCATTTCCGCATTAATAGTGGACGGACCGGCCTTCATTAGCATTTTAACCGACTTGTTTTTCGTTTTGGCGATTCGGTTATTTGCCGTCATAATCATCAAGGAACTTTCGACCAACGGCAGCATTCGAGGTCGGCAACGCATCTTCTGATCAAAAGTTGGTCGGAAACGGCAGAGGCTCGTTAGCGTTCAAAAGTGAGCGGGTTGCAAACGCAGAAAACGGCGTTAGGTCGATCTACCCGTCAGCAAAGTTATGGGAAGAGGAGGAGGGAAATTCCACACAACTTCTAAGAGCCGGAGGGACCAGCTTCGGAGCGGTCAACGGGGCAGGAATTGGTTCGCTCCAAAATTAATTAAAATGTTCCGCCCCTCAATTTAGGGCAAAAATTGTAGAACTCCGTCAAAGTGGTCGTACTCAAAGCGAAGCGGCAAGAATTTTAAAAATCAGTCAGAGTGCCGTTTCGAAAACAATTAATAAATTTCGAACTCGGGGAGACGTTCGAGATCGTAGGAATTCAGGTCGTCCTAAAACAACTACCCCGATGATCGATAAAGCAGTCAAACGCATCTCTATGAAAGATCCCCGAAAAACCTCGAGGCAAATTGCTGAAGAAGTCACCTCGCAACTTAATTTGGGATTAACAAGTAGAGCTGCGAGAAATCGCCTGATAGATGTAGGACTTCTTGGTGGAGTTGCGATTGAAAAACCATTGCTTTCAAAGAAGAACAGATTGTCACGTTTAAAATTTGCAAAGTCCCATTCACCGTGGACTCAAGGAAAGTGGAACACCGTCCTTTGGAGGGACGAGAGTAAGTTTAATTTGTCCGGTTCTGATGGTAGAGTATGCGTTAGACGTCCGGTTGGCCAAAGGTACAATGTAAAGTACCAAACGTCTGCTGTCAAACACGGTGGCGGGAGCGTAATGGTTTTGGGACGTTAAAACTGGTGGTTAAGGCGACGCAAAACTGGACCTGTGGTTCCTGTAGAGGGCAAAACGGATCGTTATCAATATCTACAAATCTCGGAGGATAATATGTTGCCTATTGCCGAAGAAGAAATGTCACTTCGTTGGATCTTCCAGCAAGATAGCGATCCCAAGCATATTTCTCAAGTTGAAAAGGAGTGGTTTTTGAGTCATCATGTAGTCGTACCGGATTGGCCCCCTCAGTCCCCCGATCTGGACCCAATTGAGCATCTGTGGGGAATATTAGACAGGAGAATTAAATCAAAACCTATGAGCAATAAAGTCGAACTTCTTCAAACCGTCCAGAAGGAGCGGCACCAAATTCCTGTGGAGACGTTGCAGAAGCTTGTAGATTCTATGCCATCTCGTTGTCAGGCAGTAATCGATGCAAGGGGTTTTGCCACAAAATATCAATTTTGCGACTGTTTCGATCTTTGTTTAGAAATAAAACGAAAATATTCCATACTTTTTTCCACCACTGCATATTAATAATAAATATTAATCGGTGATGTAGTGGCCATCTTGGTGGATGACCTTCCGCCATCTTTCGGCAAATTGGGAAGTTCCGCGTTCGAAAAAGCCTCGATTTTTAGAAGTAAAAAATTGATTTAACTAATTTTTACCTGCCTGATCAAAATCAAAATTTTCACCATTCAAATGATTTCGAAGAGAACGAAACATAATAATCTGATGGCGCCAAGTCAGGGCTATATGGCGGACCAGTTCCCCATTTAGTTCCAATAATTTTTGTATGGGCGTTATCATGATGGAACAGTACCCCTTTGCGATTGGCCAGTTCAGGACGTTTTCTTCCGGTTTCTTCGTTCAATTTCGATAGCTGACGACAGTAAACATTCGAATCAACAGTTTGGTTTCTCGGAAGCAGTTCAAAATGAAGAATACCCTAGTAGTCCCACCACACAGACAACAAAATCTTCTTTTGATGAATGTTGGCTTTGGACCTCGATTGCGCAGGTTTATCTTGTTTGGTCCATGATCGTTTTCGGACTACGTTATCGTAGACAATCCATTTTTCATCACCCGTTATGGCACTGAAGTGGGTCGTTTTGGTTACGATTCAGCCAAGAATCGCACACGTTAATGCGTTGAGTGAGGTGAATTTCCTTCAATTCGTGAGGAACCCAAACACCCAATTTGCCAACGTACCCGAGCTTTTTTAGATGCAGATAAACGGTTGAATTCGATATGTTCAACTTCTCTGCCATCTCTCGAGTTGGCATACGCCGATTAGCTTCGATTAAGGCCTTTATTTCATCGTTATCGATGGTGATTGGGCGTCCACTGTGTGGTGCATCTTGGACATTGAAATTTCCGGAACGAAAGCGAGAAAACCAACGCTGGCGCTGGCGCTGGCGTTCAGTAAGGCAGTTCTCACCGTGAACTTCACACAATTTCTTCTGAGCTCGTATTGCACTTTTGCCCTTTCGAAAGTGAAACAATGAAATGTGTCGATAATGGTCGCTTTGATTGTCCATCTTCAACTTAAATTTTAAACAACTTCTTGTTTACTAATCACGTTCGATTTTCGATCGAAAAAAGCCTGAAACATAACCTTTAAAATGGCATATAAGCGACGAGATCACTATTAATCGATTTGTCTAAATGATGCCATCTATGAGAGTAAAACGACATTAATTATCGAACAACCCAACAGTATTTTTGCCATAAATCCCTCTTAAATTGGCCCTTCCTCTGTTTGTGTAATCGACATTGCCGACATGCGCATTGCTGGCCAAAAGGGCGACCGTTTACACGATGAGCCACTGGCCAAATTTAGATTCTAAAAAATGATCTCATCTTTAATTACTTCATTTTTTGGAAGAAAAGTGATTTTTTACGCCAATTACTAAACTGAAAATTCAAATTTTTGGCGCTGGTAAGGTAAGAATGCGACCTCGGAGTTATTTTTCAAAGCGAAGCAACTTCCAGCAATGATCATGGAGTTGAGCAATACGGCCGTTTTAATCTCGCCGAAATAGGGATTTTGGGAAAAAGCGGCATTTTGTCAGATATTGCGTAATTGACACTGAGAAAAATTTTTAACGGTATTTGCACAGAAACTTGTTCCTTAAAGCGATTTCTGAACATCTAGCGATTTACAGCAGCAATTCACCACTTGAACTAAGACGCCACCATTTACGCATTTGCACAGAAGCTCGTCCAGACTACAGAACGTCTTTTTAAGGTACGTTGAGTATAAACGAATTTTGTTTGCATTCGCCATAAGATGTTCACGGTAGATTTGACGTAGATATTTCCAAGGCGCTTTCGCAGCATTTCTGGGTCAGTGTCTGTAAATTACGCCATAACAGAGCCCTGCACTGAATAAAGCTCCGTCTCTGTGTTTTCTGCACTAATTTCACGAAGAGCGGTATTCTTCCCCAAACCTCGGCTGTAGCAAATACCAATGCCGCAATGGCCGAAACAAGGCCTGCGGTAAGCGGATTTAGCCGCGGCCCACGAGTCAAACATAATAGGAAAACAGATAAGTTCGGCCCGCTGACCCGACTTAATGTGATCTATCCCCAGGGTAATGGAGTTACTAGAGAGTCGCGACCCTTTTCTGTCCTCTACGAATTAATGCTCTATATATAACTTTTCCTACCTGATAACGGATCAATTTGCCGCATCCGGATAGGTAGAAGTAATGTCAATTGAAATACGTCATCAGTCACTTGTCACATTTCATATTTTACGTCAAAATGGCAAGTGACATTCAAACTGAAAAATTTATGATTTCCGTTGCTGTCTAACTGCTCTAAACAAATTTGCTGTCGTTTCTTCAAGTACGGGAAAATCACGAAGGAAAATTTGCCAACTTTTTTGAGAGACTTGCAATTCGTGTTTTTCGTGGCTTTGCATTTGCGAGGTGTTCGAATGGGTCAGCAAACTCGTAGCGATAAATAAATATTTTAAAGTAAACCACGATTCGTTATTGTGAAAATATAATAAACGGCATAATTATTATGATATATTTGTTATACCTGCAAAGTTGCTTATCATAAATCCAAGTAAGTGTGAGTTGCACATCACAATGTCAATGATGTTAGAAGAGAAAAGCGCGAATGCATTTCGCGGTAAATTTAAAGCAGTATAAAAAAACTAACATATTTTTCTTCTTTTTTTTTTTTTTTTTTTTTTTTTTGTTAAATGTTATTTATGCTATAACGTTGGACATAATAGCACCAAAATGTGTTTTTATCGGCAATTTTAAAAGGAAAAAACTGTATCCATTTACTTTCCATTGTGTTTAACTACGTGTTAGTAATTAATGGAAATTAGATTTGACTCGTTCACGTTGTAGCCAAGAAATAGGGACAATATTTGTTCAAACGAAAAAAGAGATACAAAAACTAAAATCGTTAGTTATGGACAGTGTAAAAAGACATTAATTTTCAAAAAAAAAAAAAAAAGTTTTTTTAAAGATTTTTTGGCCGAATTTACAGCTACTATAAAGTTAGAACTGCAATCTTGTGCCGAGTTGCAATTCTGACAGGACACAATCCGACACATGGGCGACACTCCATCGCATAAACTCTGCATATGTTCCACGTTGAAAAGGGCACTATATATGTTTAGACCGTGACAATTTCAGCAAGATGAGCAGAGAGGTTTCCTGTGTAAATGTCGAGCTGTCATAATAGAAAATTGACAAGTTTTGCAGCATTTAATCAAACGGCTTAGTCGTAACTTAAGATTTTAACAAGTTTACTTTAATCAAAATCCAAAAAAAAAAAATTTTTTTTTTTTTATTAAAAAAAAAAAAAAAAAGTTCAATTAAAAATTAATATTTGGAAGAAGCACCGGCCGATTTCACGTCCGCCGCTGACTTTTTACCGCTGTGTGAAACTTTCGCTTATATTTAATTGGAACTCTCTCAACTTTGTTGCTCGGCCATTGTGCGGCTTTGGAGACCCGAACGTAAACGACACGATATTCCAGATACTGCTAAACCAAATCGAATTTTAAAAGTGCGGTTTTTGTCTGTTTTTAGCGGGCACGACGTCGCACGAACACTCGTTACATTTTCGCGGGATTAACGTTAAACTTCACGAAATTGTCTTTTCGTTTTTTTTAGGCGCTTTGCAGCGAAACCGGGCGAAATTGAATGCGCGAGTAAAGCGCAAAAATTTGATTTTGGTTGTCGCTACCTTGCAGTGACGTCAATAAAGAGTTAGCAACAGGTGACGAGTGTAGAACGTCATTTTTCCTTACGTAATATGTAATCAGTTCCCGTTGATTTTTCCAAATTTCTATCATGCGGAGCGTTTGGGAAAGCTGGTGCAAGACTTAAGAAAGCAGAACTGAGGCCAAAAATATGAAAAAAAAAAAAAAGTTCTTATGAGGGTCGATTCTACGGAACACCGCTACTAAGATGCGACCCTCCAAGGGGGATCTACCATTTGAATACTTTTAAAATAGCTTTTTCCCGATTCGGATAACTCGCGTGAAATCACCCTTTTGCAATGATGGCCCTTTTGAAATCGTGACGTAAAAACTGTCATTCCTCGGTGATTCACAAGAGGAATACCGGTTATTGTTCGTTTTCGACACAGAGTGCGCCACACTGCCCAGTTTTACGTGCGTCCCCGACTTTTTCCTTCTCCGTGGTCGGGAGACCTTAAAAAATGAATTTTCAGCTCCGTCCAGGTTAGTGCTTCCATGACTTTGGAGGCCCGAACGTGCATGACGCGACGTCCCCGGCATTGTCAAGTAGAATCGAGTTTAAAAAGTGCAATTTTCACCTGTTTTCAAACGGACATAATCACGTGCAAACGCTCATTACGTTTCTATTTAATGATCTCCGGAACTTTTCGAAAATTTTCCCGCGTTTTCACTGAAAATTCGATATACTTGGCGAGCGAATCCGACGGAGACGGCATCAACGCCGAGGAACAGAGTGTCGTCTTGCTTTTGCACACTTCTTGACATAAATCGTTGCTTCCGTGTGACGAATTCTCGTAAAACTTTGTGTTGATTTATTTCTACTAAATCGAAAATCGAGCACAGTTTTGTCTGCGTTTTGACATTTCAATGAAGATTTATAAACTTCACATTCTCCCGAATAAATAAAACGATTTTTCGGCCCTTTCCAAAGTCGCGCACCTCCGCGACGCATGAACGCCTCACGCCGTGACGAAACCGACTGAATTCAATTTTTGCTGGTACCTCGAGCTTAGCTTTGACATGCCCCAATTGCGTCACGCAGGATCGGAAAGGAACACGTGGGAAAATCCGAAATTCCCGTCGGTATCAGTGTTTCGAAAAGAAGTTTTCACCTATGAATTTAGGTCAATTTAGAACTGCTCGTGTTTACGTCCCTCTGACGTCGCACTAATTTCTCCACGCCCTGTATGTAAATCCAAAAAATGAGCAATATCAAAAGGTACAGGTAACTACCAAGAGTCCGCAGCTCAAATTTCAACCCTCCAGCAGCGGTAGCTGAAGAGACGTTTAGAGCTGCCTGTTGCCAGATCGGTCAAAAAAAATCATTCATCTCGAAAACGGTTCGTCGCAGCTGCGGCACGTGACAGATAAACTGAGGTTCGAGTCTTCCGGGAAGTTCCGAAATGCGATAAAATACAGGGTGTGCCGTTTGAAACGACGAAGTTGGCGTCAGTTGCACGTAGATCTGTCAACGTCGCAACGATAGCGACGTTTCAGTTCGACAGATCGAACTCCAAAATTTCAGATCTCCGGCTATGTTAGAACCCCGTAAACCTCTAATAGGACACTCGCCGTGGATGACCCTGTATAATCGAATTTGGATGATCTCGTGGCCACTTTAGGAGCTCACCGCCCCTTTAGACGTGAAAGGGGCTTCGTTTGCTGATAATGTTTGATGGAGAAATCGGAGCTCGTTTACATCCAGCCTTTTGGAGAAAAAATAACGTTTTTTTTCTTTTATTTTTTTGTAAAATGTTTTGAGAACTTGCTTTTTGCCAATTCTTTAATTGCTTGCTCTGATGACGATGACATTTAGATATTCTCATAATTCTACATCTTCGAGCTTCGTAAACCGCCTATAACGCCTTTTCCAGTGATCGCCCACCGAACCGAGCAATTTAGACTTTATATTGACCCAACGCCAGTTGACAACTGAACACGTCTTTTCCTTCTTGAGGTGCACTTTCTCCATAAATTAACGTAATACTGACTTCTCGAGGAGATGTAACAGCACTTTACTTACATCGACGTTGAGCAACGTCCCTCGTTCCATTGCTATTTTCACAAAGATCCAGGGGACAGACGAGGACCGGCTTGGAAGTGCAAGAGTTTCCAAATAGACAAAAGAACCCTCAAAAAGGCTCACTTGTGTTACAGCCTCCAGCGATAATCGCACTTGGTCGTTTAGAATTTTTTAACCGTTTAAAAATTTAAGAATTTATAAGCAAATTGCGTGATAACGGTAAATTTGACATTTCTGTCAAAGAAATGTGACAGTTGCAGACGGTCATTCAGTTCTGATTTAAATGTCACTTGTCATAATTTTTGACGTATAATCGGAAGACAAAATCATAACCTAAATCTTCCATTCGTCGAAAAGTCATATGGCCGTCGAGTCCATTTGAAAAGGACACTAAACAAGTATTTATATCACGTCCCGCGAGTTCCTTCCGTTCCAATTGTTCCCATCCGGATAATTTAAGAGCCATCAGATAATTCTTAACTGGACTACCGCAAATTTATTTATTGGCCGAGCCGCAGGCCGCCTCTGGACATTATCTCCGACATACGCTGGCGCCGCTTTATTATGGCTTTATAAATATTCTCCACAAAGCCCCAGGGGAGTCCCCGGAACTTTGCGGCTCCGCCCTTTAGTCGTCGAACCGTAATTCTCATTTTTTAGCCCCGAACCAAAACAATCCTCGATGCAAAAACACACAAACGACCATTTGCTTTGCATTAAACTCCCGACCATTCCTCTGGAATCACCCTAATAACGCCCGGGAAACCCCTTTTTTCCGAATAATCGAAAAGACAATGAAACCTTTTTCGGGACCCTAATGGAGGCTGTATGCAGCCGAAGGAGCAAAAGACAGTGTTTAGCTTAATGGCGAGAGTCCGAAGACAGCGGTTGCTATTAGGCCTGAATAATACATGTCGGGTTAAGTATTAGTTATTCCCGAAGCGTGGAAAGAGGTGCTCAGGGAAGATATACATTATTTATGACCCGCATTCGATCACCCTGATAACTATTAACGTTTAGAGGCATTTTTTGCTAATTATTAAAGTTTCAGAGGTTGTGAAATTGAAAAGCAATTAACTGAAGCTCAAAGTAGGAAAAGTACACAACGGCTCTTGCAGGGAAAGCGCTAAGACAAATCCAATTTAACTACACAGAGTACGGTAAAATCCCGCTTAACGCTACCTCCTTTAGCGCCGTTTCGCTATAACACGCTTCGTGATAATAAGGGGATTCCCCGAAATTTCAAAAGAATTTATTATTTTTATGTTTGTAAGCAGTTCAGTGGCGCACATTATATGAACAATAAGCATTGTTGTGTCGTTTCTAAGATAATCATTTATTTTTTAAACTGATTTCCATGATTTTCGCGCATTTTGCGGCGTTTTTTGGCTCCGCTTTGTGGCGCTGCGTGAACCCGAAGAAAAAGCGACAAGAAGGAGCATTTCATGGGAAACGAAAGTCGAAGTTATCGGACGATCAGAGGGGAGTGAGCGGCTACCTGCCATCGGCAAAGCGTCACAGTTAGCTACATCAGCTACGGACAATTTTCGAAAATAAAGAAAAAATCAGATCATCGTTAGCAACAACGATTAAGACCTCTGCTCCAAGAGTCGTCCGTTCGAGAGACACTAGGTCGGAGGAAATCGAAAACGTTTTTCCCTATTGGACCGATCGCGAAGTCGAACACAACGTACAATTAAGCAGATCTACTCTAGTCGAAAAGGCAGAAGACATTTTTGTTCGTGTTCAAAATGAAAAAGCCACAACAGCGATAATTTCGTAGGTGATCGGGGGTGGTTTCACCGTTTTCGGAACAGAAGCACCCTCCACAGGGTCAAGTCGGGCGGGAAGTGGTTTCGTTGCGGTGTTGCGTGTCCAGCAAAATTAAAATCGGACAAAGCAATTATCTCCCTAAATTAGTTTTTAATGTCCAAAAAAACGGGCCTTTTCTAGAAAAAAAAAGTACTTTTGCGCCCCGCGAAGAGGAGCGGGGGCCGGGACTTAAGGCTGCGAAAGATCGATTAACCCTTCTCTTTCGGGTAGTAATGCTAATGGCGGTTTTAAATCAAAACCTCTGCTTCTGTGCCGCTCTAAGATCCCAACAGCAATGAAGGGAATGTCAAAATCGTCTTCACCAGTAACTTGAGAGCCTAATAAAAAATCTTGGACTACGATGAAGTGAGTCCAGAACCGGTTCACTGAAAATTCCCCTCCATCCCTTCAACGGAACTGCGAACTGAAAAAACTACAACCCAAAGCTTTGCTTTCGATGAGTAATGCTCTACGCCATCCAACACGTTCATCTGGCTCTACAACGTGCATTCCAGCAAAAGTTGTTTTTGGCCACCAGATAAACTTCGTCGATCCACCCGTGGGATTGAGGAGTTTCGGTAAATTTTGAAGCTCATTACTCATTAAGGAAACGGATGGAAGAAAGGAATTTTGCAGTAACTACAATATCGTGGACGCTGCGTGCAACATCTCTCGAACGAGGTGATGGAGAATTTGCAAAAAAAGGGTGGAAGAACGCGTGACCAAAGCCGACAAAGAACGTCGGTAGAAGCGAGTCCACTGTTGGTGTGAACGAAATCGTCATCTTGACTAACGAAACGGGTTTTGGTTGACGAACGTCCGGAAGATGTTGAACCACTGCTGCAAGTTGCATCTGGTGATGGTCTCTCCAACGAAGATCTTGGAGAAGCAACGGAACAACAACTGATCGGAGACGATGATGGTGGTGTTCCTGGTCCTAAAGGTGATGGGCAAGAGGGACCTTCAATGGATTTTCGAAAAAGAAGTTTAGCCGCTGTAACTAAGTTGACAGCTCGGTTCGTAGAAAATTATCAAGATTTTTACAGGAGTTCCGAAAACAGTCTCGCAATCGACGACCCCTTAATGGACAACACAGGAAAAGACAAACGACATTAGACGACTTTCTTGCAAAAGAAAAACAATGTCACGTGAGCAGAGTCTTCATCTTATCCACAACTTCTTCGAACTGTGTTTTTTTATTATTATTCTATTATTATTTTTATGTTTTTATTATTAATTTTTATGTTTTTATTATTATTTTTATGTTTTCATTATTAATTTTTATGTTATTATTATTATTTTTATGTTTTCATTATTAATTTTTATGTTATTATTATTATTTTTATGTTTTTATTATTAATTTTTATGTCTTCGTTATTTGTGAATAAAAATTCACAGTAATTAATTTGATATCACCAATTATGAATTTAGTCGGGTGTTCAGCAGTAAATTTTAGGAATTAAAAGCTAAAAACGCCGATTAACTAATTTCATCCCTTACGTTACATTTACTACTATTATTCGCGTGTTAAGATAACATCGTTTAACGCCGTTCCGTTTAACGCTTGATAGTGTTGGAAGGCATCCTCCGTGTAAGGAGGGCACTTTTTTCGCCGCTATGCAAATCAAGTTTTAGTGAGTGAAAGCAAACGACAATTGGGCGATTGATGGGCAGACCGATAACGGGGAGAAGGTACCATCTCTTCCTTACAAGCAGTGCGCCTTAACCCGAGGGTGGATCGCGTCGCAAGGAAGTCTTAATTTTCAGTTGGTGCGTTCTGGAAGTACCATTTCCACCGTGGTACCTGCAGAAGTGAAGAGTTCGTCCTCGTAGAACGCATTCGAAATCACGTAAAGCTACAACCGCCCTCGAATTGAAGCTTACTGCTTGGGAGCCAACGAAACTGACCTGTTGTCAGCTGTGGTCAGTCTCCCTGACACTTGTCAATCCTCCGATTGAGGTTTCGAATGCACTCGCCAAAACTGCACGTGCATTACAGCTAAGAAGGTACTGTGTATGATTTCTGAGGAGAAAAATGATCATGTATGTATTCAACGTCTCCGCACCCATTTGATGGGAGCGAAAGCTAATGTGAAGAATTTAAACTATGGGTCTTTGGGTTTGTTAGGGTCGGATCACCTGCATTTCAACGTGAAGAGGTTCATTTCTGAAGTGTCGGAGCAACCAGGTGTGACGGCATCAGTGGTACCGTTCCCAGAAACGTACCCAAGCCCGGAAACGTACCCAAGCTCTGACAGAACTGTATTGATCCTATTTTTCCGTACGAGTGCTGTTTAAAGGATTTTTTCCTTGTGTGCCCTCGTTAAACAATTGCACGCAACTGCGCCCTTGAAATTGTTGCAAAAACACTTTGATTTTACAACAAAAAAACAAACAGGAATAAATTAATTTTCATAAAGTTCGATAGCAAGAAGGAGCGAAATCGGCATTTTCAGTGCGGCCTCCCCCTTCTGCAAGGCTCATTTAAAATCCTCGTCTCAGTAGCTTTCCTTAATGTTCCTTGCGGCAGCAACTCATTGCAAGCAGTTCTTATTTTCTCCATTAAGTGTTCCAAATTCCTTAAAAGGCTTCTGTAAACTTTATTTTCAAGAAATCCCCAAAAAAGAAAAAGTCCATGGCAGCTAAGCCAGGCAACTTTCCCGGCCACTCAACAGGCCCGTTAATGCCAGCCCGGTTTTGTCCAAAAGTATTATTTGAGTATTAGTTTTCTGAGGTGGGGCGCAATCGCGTCGACGTCAATTGAGGCTCCTTAAATCCAGCGGGACATTTTCAAGCAGGAGTGGAAGTTCTACTTGAAGAAAACTCGAATAATGTCTACCATCCGATGTGCCTCCATAAGGTCGGGGCTCCATTAGAAGTCTGCCAACACCACACATTGATGCCAAAATGGCCTTGTTTTTAAGCCTCACTAACAAAGCGCGAATTCTCAATGGCCCGAGGGTCCTCATTACGTTTCTTTGGTAAATCGTTACTGACAAATTGACTTTCGTCCGTCCAAATGGTGCGACGGAGTAGGTTGCGGTCAACTCCTTTTCCTTTCGCCATTATTCAAGCGATGAAATTAATTCGTTTATCCATTATTTTCCGACAAACTTTCCAGAATGTGAATTTCAAGATCGCGACGCTTGTCCGTCTTCAGAATTCTTTGACCACCCGACTTAACAATAGCCTCCTACCTGCTTGTCTTGTTGGATTGAGCAGATTTGGACTAAAATATTTTGATACTACTCGTGTTTCATTTTAGTTTCGAACTCTTCGTTGTATTACTCTTCTTCTTCGGTGATACACAGTGCGTTTTCATTTTCCCTTGGAATATCCTCCAGCTGTTCAAATATTTACCGAGCTGGAACTTGACGTTCTGTATATCTTTCTCGGTGTCGACCGACAACTCTTCGTAAATTTTTAATGGTTTTTCCATACTTTTTTCGCGTGAAAATGCATCTTTAACTTTTCTCCCTCTCCAAGACGTGTGGCAACGCGTTCTAGCTAGTGCAGGAGTTAAACAAAGGCTATTCTGACGTCTTGAAATATCCCTTTTGCGATCATTTTTAAGGCATTTCGCGTTTTAAACGGTGACACAATAGCTGAAACCTCTTTAACGAAAGCTGCGTGAAAAGACAGGAGCAACGTAATATTTCCAGAGCTCGGGAATGTTTCTGGAAAAAATATCATTGATGACGTCAAACCTCGTTACTCCGACGTTTCAGCAATGAATTTCTTCAGGCTGAAATGCAGGTCATGTGACCCCGTTCAAAACCCATGCTCGGAATTTTTCACGTCACTTTCCGCGTTCACAAAATACAGGGTGTTGAAACTTTCATAAGTTTACTTTTAACCGAACTTAAAAGAGGTCATTAGCCACCTCAGAAGTGGTCGACCAAGCCAAAAACGCCATGATAAACGTTGCATCGTCCTAGAGAAAGAATTTTATAAACAATTTATTTTGATTTTTAATTTTTTGTCTTTATGTATTCACGAATTGTAAATCAGAATCGAAATTCGATTCATCGAAGAGTACAATTCGATTCATCGAATTGTACTCTTTCGATAGTTCCTCGTGTTTCTCATGCTACGCCATCTGTTAGGAGGCACTCGAACACGTGGTCAAAAGGTTATGGGGGTACTGTGCCTCTCCGCCTCGATTTTTATTAGCGGAACCCCTTGACGAACCCGATATGCACTGAAAGCACACGTGATGTTGAGAGTCTTTGTGGCAATGTTGAAGGAACTACGACTACAATTCGAAAACGGAGACTACGTTTAGCAAGTTGTAGCAGTTCCTTAATTGCCAAGTTAATTAAAGAAAGCATATCTCTGCGTCGTGCAACTTTCATCATAGCATTTTTGGTTTCTTCTCCTCAGGTGGTCGATCAGCCCTTCGAGATAAACTCACAAGACTTCAAAAACTTCGTATACAGGGTTGCTCATTAGAGCGAGATCTCAAGAGACGCGAGCCTTAGAGGGGAATGTCACATGTCAAAGTTCTTGGTCACTAAGAGGGAGGTATTCTCAAATCGGCAGGGCTCGTCTTGAAAGTGCGGTAATAGCGAGCTACATGTTTCTAAACGGAACCCTCAAGTTTTTCTGTCATTCTCGCGGTTATTGTCAAATCTTGTCAATTCACGTGAAGAGTCTTATGTCAAAAACTTATCGTTTCCGAGTTATTCGAGACAATTCGAAAACTTTGATAGCTGCAAGGTCTGATAGAAGCCGGCGCTGTACCCTAACCGCTGCAGACGCCTGCGTCGGTCCTGTGGCGGTACGAGGAGACCTAATAAGCCATGTTTCGACACGTTTTAATAAAAAAAAGTAGTTCCATGGCCCGCGAAACAGGCCTCCGAAGTTGCAGCACTTCAAGCCCCAATAACTCGCTTATTTTAAGTGGGACGCCCCAGTCGCCCCCATGGCGTCGTGTTTGGAATCCAAGAACTAATGTTGCGCCCTCCCTGAGCTCCCGACAGCTGCCCCTCTTTGGCTTAAAATGTCAAAATAACTGAAATGACCAAAAACTTTGACGTGAAACATCTCTCTCCGAAACTCGTACTTTCTGAGGTATCGCACTTCCTGAAGTATCGCACTTCCTGAGGTATCGCACTTTCTGAGGTATCGCACTTTCTGAGGTATCGCACTTTGAAGCAATATTGAGTAACCCTGTATACGACAATGATAAAAAAACCAAACTCACCGTTCGATTCCCCAAATTGCGTACCCGGCACCCCAAGTAGGCAGTCTTGCCCACCAGGGCGGTGACGTTCTTGGAGGTTGACTTGTCAAAGTAGGGCCCACGGTCGATTATCAAGGGCTCCACATCATTTTCCCCGTCTGAATACGCGTGCCGCGAATCCTCTTGCCTCTTTACCCGGCTGAAGCCTGAAAAAGAGAGTTGAATTTAATAGGAATCCTGCACGCCCCGGGGGGATCTCGGAATGAGGCAGCGGTCTTTAAGCGACCATCTACACGTGGAATGCGTGTGAGGAAGGGGGGAACTTAATTAGTGGAGCCTTGGCAGGAGCTGGAAAAAATTCCGAAGTACTCCTTCATTCTTCTACTGAGATACTTCCGATGCCTAGAGGAAGAATTTATATTCATAATTAACTTCTCCCCGGAGTCTGACACCAGCTTTTTTTTGTAAGTTTCATAACGCACAAGAGCTAAATCAATCAATCGAGGCCTGACTCCGACGTCGGTGATGTATTAAGGAAGCAGCATGAATAAGTAACTGCCGCAATGGATTTCTCCAGATTACCGGCCTAGTGCGCAATACACGCACTCAACATTGATGAATGAGTCGGATGTGTCTGTCTCTCCTCGTACCAGCACACGTTTCCGGAAAGTGACTTAATAACGCTTCCTGCAGGTGATTTGACACCTGATCTTGATATTTCCCAAAGCTCTAGAGAAATTAGAGCCGAGACGAATGAGCTCGCAGGAACGCGGAACGACATTTGAAAGTAAAGGCGCGTTTCCACGGGCAGCGAACCACGCTCTCGTGAGGTGCGAAAGCATCAAATGACCACGATCGAGCCGGGCGAAAAACATCTAATTATATAACGTGAGATGCCCGCATCCACGATCGCGGCGTCTTCCGTTCCTATTCTCCCTCCACGAGTGTACTGTTCCCACGGGACGTACACCACGAGAGCGTAGTTTACGATCGTTGTTTACTGCCCGTGTAAACGCACCTTAAGGGATTTTCTGGAACTGCGTGCGAAATACATCAAAGCCGACGCTAGCATTCGTCTTTTTGAGAAAAATGCCTGAAAAGAACATATACCGTGTGAAGCGGGCTATCTTTACAAATAAGGAAGTTACGGATTTTCTTGGGGTGGGCGAGAGTTACGTCAAATTTAACTTCGGCAACATTTCCCGTAAAAACCATGTGAAAACGAGAAAAGTAAAGGGGTGAGCTTTCATGGCGTGTTAAAGGGCGAAGTTGCCTTGAAGACTCGACATATTTTTCTTGTCCTCGGAGTGTCCCAGACAATTTCTAACCACCCAAAGGCAAACGAGGCACAAATGTAATACAGGTTCCAACCTAATAAAGTCATTACCCGCGGGCAACTAGTCGCATGCAAACACAAAATAAATTGAAATCAAAGCGGGGCGACGACTTTGTGTGCGCACCCCCGTTTATCCGAAGATTTTTGCTCCTTCCCTTCGGACGTAAATAAATAAATGAATTATCAGGGGGTGCAGCCCGTTAACTGATAAGTTTCGTTTCGCAGCCGGTTAATTAATTAAGAGCGATGAGCGGCAGGCTCAAAGTTCGTCGATGCCAGTGAGCGGACGAAACTAGTGGACAGTACCAATGTCGGAATAATTATTTTAACAGTGTATACGAGCTGTCAGCTTTTTCCTGCTGCATTATTCGATTAATGAAGATGAATGTAAATAGTTCTACGAAAAACTCCAGCTCGGTTTCATAATTCACTCGAATGCCCCGGAGAACGGTTTCGATTCTACGAGGTCCGTACAGTAAATGCTACTTCTCACTCTGGAAAGTGCGATCGACGTGAGGCAGATGGCGCTGGTAGAACGCGTCCTTCGGGCCTGTCATAGTTGTCTTTAGCGTCAAGATAGACAATGGAACGGACGAGGCGCGACAGGACCAAAGCCGGTCACTGAGATGCCTAAGCTAACGCGGAGCCGTAATGACGCATAAAGTGGCAGCAGGCCTCTTTTGGGCAACATTAGATTTTCCGAAAATTTCACGATTATTATTTTTTTTTTTTTAAGTTTTGACAGTTTTGACAGTTTTGACCGCTCAGTTTTGACCGCTCAGTTTTGACAGTTTTGACCGCTCAGTTTTGACAGTTTTGACAGCCTTCATCCGGGAAAGACCGGATGCCGGAATCACCTTGCGCCCACAACCTGGCCGAAGGGAATTGCGGCGACAACCAACTCGCGTCTTGTGCGCTGCCCTCACTGCACGTTCTGCTATGTCCTCAATGGATGCCTACGAATTAACCTCACTTATTGCACCTTCGGTATTAACCGAGGTTTAATGAGGCGCTACGTCCGGGATGGGGCAACGCGGGATAATTAATCGCTCCCAGGCGGACAACGTCAAATCGCACGGCTCGATTTGTCCGAATTATCTGCGATTACCGTAATTCCATATAATCGAAAGGCGAAATCTTGATGGAACGTCAAATGCACTTCGGCTGCATTAGTTAGATAACGTCTGCCTGTATTTCCATTTTCCCAACAGACGCTCCAACGAAATCGTCGGGCACCTGCCCCGTGTTGCTTCAATATGAAAATCCCTCTTTCTGAAACGTCTTCAAACCTCCATCGCTTTTGCGAAACATCGCTCCGGCTCTCGGCCGAATGACTGTTATCACGTTTTAATTGATTGACGTCAAATTAAACCAACGTCGTAAAACATCGTAAACTCTCCTTCGGCCCGTGGAATTTCCCGCAGGAATTTATCGCGCCCCTCCGGACGGACGAACGCCACTGTCGGGCCCGGAGCGACGGCTCAAACTTATTTTATAATTTTTAAGGCACAACCAGAGGCAATGGCCAGACAGTTATATCTCTCTCTTGGAAGTCGAAATCCAAACAAATAAGCCTTGAGCTTTGAGCTATTGACTCTTCCGGCGTGAAGCGCAGAGGAAATTTGCATGTGAGACATGCAGGCGCCTTTGAAGCTGTTGCCTCCATATTTTTCACGCTCTCAAAATCGACGGTCTATATCTGGGGCGGAAAAGTCCCCCCGCAGTGCCGAGACCAAATGTGCATCACATCGCGAAAAATTATGTTTGCGACCATGAAACAACGTTATTAATTGCCCGAGGAATAATTTATGAACGTAGCAGACGACGTCTGGCTTACGTAATAAGTTGCTCTATTAACGACTGGGTCTGCATTATTAAAGATTCACATACAGGCTCTCGGTTATTAATATGGCGCCTCTAATAGGCGACGACTTTTAATGAAATTGAGCGATCGTGTGTTGCTTGAATTTCCCATTAGTTTAACCGGGCTGATGCCGAAGTCAGAATGGCAAACTCGTTTCGAATCGAAACTGCATTAAAACTGCTCGTCGGATTTCCTTAAAAAACAAAAAAAAAAACGGCCTGAAAAACGAGCACCATGTAGATGGAGTCACCTCCGCACACGGGGAAGTTACCGATTTCTCTAGCTGCCAACGGGACGGTTCAAAGTGAGCGCGGTTTCCCTCACGAGTAAGGAACCTGGGGAGTTTTCGCGAAACGGGTGAGGGGTGCTCGCGTCAAAATGGATTGCCGCACTAGCTTCCATGGGAAAATTCAAGTGAGTGTGAGTAAATGTGTTCGAGTAATGTGAGTAAACCGCGCCGACGGAGTTGTCTCAGCGAATAACCGTCCGGGGGGTTTGTCCTGACTCAATAGTTACCGGAAACGAGACGGTGGCAGTGGCGTTCCGGTACTAAAATTAACCGTTAAAATAATTTCACGCCGCACCAACCTTTGAACTAAACTAAAATTTGATTTCAACGTGATTGGCCATAATTCGATCAACAGAAATAAACTCGATCCATCCCCCGGCAACAATGGCAATCACGACTCCCTAATTAACCCATTCTGACAACCTTCCTGGAACACCGGCAATATTATGATCTATGGTAAATCCGATTACTAATTATGCATCGTTATTTGCAACAAAACCATGGGGATGACTACTTAGTTATTTGCGAGCAAATACATTCGTTGTATTCAGAGACGAATCAGATTCAATCCATGAGTAAATTAATTTCGTTTTAATTAATGTACGCCATTAGTACGTCGTGACATTGTAGATGGCGCACGCACCACAAACAGTGCAGAGGCCCCGAGCCATGTGTGTATGTTCATACGTTTCAGGCTCGACTCCCCCTGTTTGTTCACGAAGTAATTACTACATGATGTCTCTACATACATACATATATGTTATGTTGTTCAATACGTCTCAATTAAGCCCTCTCGCGTGTTGTTCCAGAGACGATCGTTCGGACTGAAAAACCACCGGGTTTTCACGGAAAATTTCGAAGGGCGTGTGAAAAACGACGAGATTCCCATTACCTGAGGTGATTGCGCTCGGAAAAGTTCAAGTCCCAGGGAGTCACCCCCCAATTCGTACTCCCGGAGAATGTCCACGCGAAGCATTTCCACGTCCCGGGAGTGACTTGCGTTGAGCCGCAGCCCTGAAATATTATTCATTACCGGGGCACCCTCACCTTGGAAATTTATACCTGCCACAAGCCCAAGACGCGGTTTAGGTGGAATTACACGCGCAGCTGTTGCCTCCCCCCCTCCCCTTCCCCCTCCCCCCCTCAAGACCGTCGTTCTCGAAACCGCAGAATTACGACCCGTTTTAACACTACTTAAAAACCCCCCGGTTAACTTCCGCAGGCGGCCTATAATTTATGACTGACAAAACCCTCATCAACTGTCCCACCAACGGTAATAATACGGTTTTATATGACGGTTTCGAGAGCAACACACCCTTTAAATGCTGAGAGCTCCCTGCGCGGCCCTTCCGGTCCCATTTTCGCCCCATTAAGGGCCCCCTGGTCGGGGTGTTTTGGAATGAACTCCCTAATGGTTAATGTAGATGGTGTCGGCTAATTTTGACGTCGTCTAGACGGTGCCGCTTACGGGGCGGGTCAGTGGGTTACCGAGCGGACTTGAGGGGTTTGTTATGGTTTTCGAATTTTAAAGTCGGCAAAAGTTTCCGTCGGATCCGAAGGGGTTCCTGACCTGCCGGGAACGACACGTGGTACTCGTCTTCCACCGACTTTTCCGAAAAGAGGACGGCGACGCCCGTTCCGACGCAGCTCTCGCCCGTTCCGACGCAGCTCCCGCCCGTTCCGACGCAGCTCCCGCCCGTTCCGACGCAGCTCCCGCCCGTTCCGACGCAGCTCCCGCCCGGGCCGGAAAACCCGCTTTCTCTGCCTCACATTTGGGTTTCGGTCCCAGTCGGGAAAGCGACCGCCGATTTTCCCATTTTCTCACGAGCAGGGCGAGATAACTACATGCGAAATTTCGCCGCTAATTAATTAGTAAAGCTAGTTCAACTCTTCCAAATTATTTAAAATTCCCTAAGCGCAAAGAGCGGTCTTTCGACGCTAAGCCGCCCCGTAACTTTTAATTGAAACTTTCGCAATTAAGCTTAGAATCGCATCGGATTATTTCTATACACTTTGCACTCAATCCGCAGCTAATATTTTTCCAATTGCCGCCCACTCATTTATGGAAAAAAAAAAACAAAAAAAACGCGAATTAGATTGAATTCATGGAACGTCCCGAAAAAAATGGAGATCTGGGGAACCCGTCGGGGCCCTAATTTCGCAATTTCGCACCTAGCGCACGGTCTAACGACTCCGAATGGAACTTTTAATTGAATTTACCCAAATTATGCAAGCTGTAAGCCCCGGCTTCGCCTACTTTAGGACAAAACGCAATTACGTTTTTGTTTTTCCTTTCGAGTGCCGCAATAGCGAGTTCCTGCGTAATTTCCAGAAAATTTCCAAACGCGCTTAAGATTATGCATCGGGTCCTGGTCGGGTCCCAGATAATTGATGGGAAATTAATGAACTAATTTGGGCTTGTACGGCCGACCACCTGACGTATGCGCCATCGGCCACCATTTGCCTAATGAGGCCGCACAAGACGCCGTGCGTGACGCGATGCAGGGAAACATGACGAACGGCCGGTTCTCCCTTGGCAGAAAAACGCGGGCTTCACGGCCCGATCTGGATCGGAACTCGCGATAACTCAGTGCGATCGGTGTCGGACAGGAAGCGCGTTCGTATCTTTGAAAAGTGCGGTGAAAAATCGGTCCCCTTTGCGCTGTTACGGGTGACTGTTTTATGGCGGTTTGGCCGGAATTAAGTATTCCGGTAACCGCCTCGTTGAAAATGCAGCTTTGGGAATTAAGGATTGAGCGGAAAAGTTGCCGGTTTGCACGCTTGTCGAGTGGTTAATTTAAACAATGGCGTGCAACGCGAAGGAAAAAAATTAGGGTGTCGTGCGGCCCGGGGCATCTCCCCCCTCGAGTTCGGTTGACAGAACGACCGAAGCATCTGGCCTTCCTAAAAAGTGAGGGGGCGAAAGGGAGTACCTTGTATCTCGGCTCGAATAAGGAGGCGAGGGCTCTCCTCGAACTGGACGAGAGCCACGTCGAAACCAACTACTGCGGTCCCTCTTGCGAGAGCAGCTAGCTCAAGACCATCTGGGATTACCTCTGAATGAAGGTTGGGGACTTTTTCGCACCGCGTTAAAAATGCGTTAAAACTGGCTGAGACATTCGCCTTGCGGATCTTTTGGCGAAATTAGCTGGACACCTCCGTAAACGAGGAAATTGGTGATTTCCCCACGCTACGCAAAGGGCGAGACGAAACTTGAATATTTCCGTTTCGGGGAAAAATAGCCCGGAAGGAGCGCCAACTTCACGGATCTCCCTTGAAATATAAGCGCGCTGCCCCCATGTACCGTGACGAGTCAGATTTCGCCAGCTTCGGTCCCGCGTAAGTTTAAAATGAAACGAGCGGGTAATTACCGGTAGAGGCAAACATGGACAGCACCACCATCCTGACGAGCCACATTTCCCGACAGTGCATTTTCCACTGGAACAACTGAACTCACTCGTGCACCAACATTCCCCTCGGAAACAACTCACATCCTAAAAGCGCGAAAACCGCGAAAAATCGCACAACGGCAAGAACTCGACACAGACACTCGAAACTTTCACCACGCGTCGCATATTCAGCTTGAAAGGATGCAGAGCTGAGGCGTCGTGACGCGCTCCATCGACGTCCCGCTGGCGCACTGGGAACACCCGATGCCCCATCTAAACGGCGCGCGAGAGGGCGCATGCGTGCGCGCCTCGTTTGGCCGCCGTCGAGATGCCACTCGCGTTTACGGTTTTCTTAACAAATTACGGTTTTTGGCCGGCCGCCGGGCGGCTTACCGGTGACAGATCTTCAGGGTATTGGCCAGATTTAAGGGTCGTTTTAAAAGGTTACGTCGTGGATAAGTCCTTTGGTTTTTTTTCGGCGACGAAAGCAGCTAATGGCGCCCGTCCGATTGAATTTTACCGCGAAGGTCCTCCTAAATAGCCGAGAGAAAGGGAGTTTTCGAATATCCGGCCGAACGCCACTCGCTACGCGCCACTATCGATCCGCTTGTGCACGGTACCAAAGTCCACCTTTTCCCTCTCTTTTTCAGTCGGCGGCACCCAATTTTCTACCGAAGAATGCATCAAAGATCAGCTGATGGCAGTACCGCATTTCACTCGGCGCGCGACGGTCAACGAAAAGTGATAATCGCGACTTCGGCACGATCTAATAGTGAACGTCAATTACGGACATTAGAGATTCGGTTTATTGGTAAGATCGGGCGGATGCCCTACTGTTCTAGATAAATCTTGTGAGACAGAGAGAGAGAGAGAGAGAGCGAGAGGGAGACACGTAATGCGAAAAGTAGACCATAGACGAAGTTCTTTATTAAAGCACTCAGACCTTCGTGACGTGACAAATTTATACAATATGAAAATGTTACTTTCAAGTACAGAGAGCGATTCAAATTGGACACTTCTGGCAAGTTAAAGCAAAAACTAATGCACATTGCGGCCAAAAGTATGGACAGATTTTTAATTCGTATTTGTACACTGAAGAAGGAGCAATTTAATTGTGTCGTTGTAGTGTCCGTTTTTAGTTTATTGGACGATTTTTGGGCAATTTTTGGACAATTTTGGACAATTTTTGGACAATTTTTGGACAATTTTTGGACAATTTTTGGACAATGTTTGGACAATTTTTGGGCGATTTTTGGGCGATTTTTAGACGATTTACGTGTTTGGAAAGCCGACACCTTCCTTTCGCTACAAATACTGCTTACACCCCGGACGAAAGTGTGGAAACGTAAGCGTTGCTATTAGTGAGAGCCAGTAACTGCCACAGTTTTCTCATTACGTGTGTCGAAACGTCCGCATGAACGGGTAAGAACGCGTATTTCCCAGAGGACTTACGCGAAAAAATGGCGAAGTTGAATCGACAAGGTTCAACGCAAAATGTTATTGCAAAAAATCTACCAATCGGTGAAGGTGCCGCGTCCAACATATTACGAAAATTTAAACTGGTGGACAATGTGAAAACTCGAGGAAAAGTTGGACGTCCCAGGAAAACCGCAATGAAAAGCGACAAATGCATTAGACGTCTATCACTTGCGGACCCCAGTAAGACTGCGCGACATATTAGGCAAAAAGATACGAAAAACACGACGTAAACATCACAATTCGTGCGGTAAGACGTGGATTATCTGCTATTGGCCTTATGGGAGGGACTTCTGTCCAGAAACCTCTTATTCCAAAGAAAAACCGAAAGGCGCGAATTGAATCCGCAAATGAACGTTTGACTTGATCTTCACAAATACGGAATACAGTTCTTTGCGGCGATGGATCCAAGTTTAACAACTCGAGCAGGACAATGTGTATTACAAGGCCAGTGGGCCAAAGATTCGATATTAAACGCAAAAACCAACGATAAACGTGGTGTCGGCAGTGTCACGGTGTCGGCGTTTTGAGGTTCGGAGTCTTGTGAAAATTGACGGTATTTTGTATCGGTGCGTCTATCGGGATATTTCAGAAAGTGGGACGCTGCCTTGGGCCGAGCTGGAAATGGCCCTTATCTGACGATATCAACAGGATAACGATCCGAAACGCTCCTCACAGCTCGTGGAAATCGTCTTTTGAAAAACACAATCAAAATGGCCGTCTCGGTCACCAGATCTGAACCCCATCGATCACTTACGGGACCATTTAAAACGACAAATGCCGCAAATTAGTGCCCGCAGCAACGGCCAGCTGTGGGACATCGTACAAGGCCAGCGATTCGTCAGAAAATGTCAAGATTTGGTGTGAAAGATGTCGGGCAGGGCCCAGGGCAGTAGGTTGTGCAACTTCACGTTGGTGAAATAACTTAATGTTTATTTATTTTCAAATAAATGTTTCTTTCCGCACTTTTGCCCACATTAACCCAATTTTGCGGCAAAATAGTACGCCCCGAAGCCGATCAAATTTGAAATCTACGTACACTTCAAACGAGATTGTGATCTGTAGTGGAATTTATTCCTTAAATCTGTCAAAACAAGAAATATTAATAACTTTCATATATTTCCACACTTTCGTCCGTAAGCTGAATTTTATTGCTCGAGTGCTCCCTGTTCAAAGTGCGGATTTCGTTGTCCTTGCCGAGTGTACAGGGTGTTAATTAGGTACGTGCAGATATTTCAAGGAATTAATCTCTGACCAATTGCAATACAAAAAGTTCCCATTAACGTACGGGCGCAGCTGCTCCGTTTAAGAGATACAGAGTGTGTAAATTTTAATTTCAATTTGGTTTCCTGTGAATGTTTTTGGAATCGATGGGATAAAATTTAATAGATATTCCCCAAGAGTACTTTTTTGAATAAAACTAAATGTACAATGCAAAAGTGACCTGCAGTGTGGGGCTAAAAAGCGAGGGGCAACTTAAACGCGGTGAAACCCTGGACGTGGCGCCCTCTATCGGTAATCAAAAAAACTAAGACGACATTTGGGTTTTGCGTCATAAAAAAAACCCGCGAATGTGAAATTTCGTCCGATTGACGCATCTGCGTCCAAAAATATTCGCAGAAAACCAAATTAAAATTTAAACACTCTGTATCTCTTGAGCGGAGCCGTCGCGACCGCATGTTAATAGGAACTTTTTGGATTGGAATCGGTCAGAGATTCATTCCTTGAAATATCTGCACGTACTTAATTAACACCCTGTATACTGTGCGATCATTGACGATAGCCACGGAGCCGTAATTTATTTATCACGTATCACGTGTAAGTTTATTTCTACGTGCCCGCAGTTTATTTTGATGGACTTAGTTTCTTACTGACGAGAAATGCATTTCAAAACTCCAGAGGCATTACAGTTCAGGAGTTCCGGGACATGTTTCCAAACCATCAATATTTTTAGAACCTGGGACAGTCCTACATGGAATTCAGAGCGTCGAAACGTCAAAGAAAAAGTTGTACTTTATCACTCACTTGTGTTGAAAACGCGTGAAAAGTCTGAAAAACCAAATACGCCACTAGTTACGGAAGAGCAAAATTACTAAAAGCGATTTTTAAAGTATCCATTAAGGGGGATCTACCGGACGACACAAGAGTTAGTAGACGGGCGACTGCTTTGGTCTACGAAACTTACCATCATACGTCTTGTATACAAGGTGTCCCATTTATCATGCACACGCGATCTTCGGGCAAGTTGACAATTTAAGGGAAAAACATTTCGATTAAAATTTGATTGACGCCAGAGGGCGCCTCTGCTGAGCAAAAAATGTTTTTTAACTGTCACCTCGAGGCAAAGTAAAATTTTTTAAATGGCGCTCGTATAATATTGTACGAAAAATGGATTCACTGTGAAGAACCGAAACTCGTTCGAAGGGGTTTCACGCTCCCTTCCAGAATTGCAACACTTTTTCAGTAAAAATGGCCAAAAATCCCCCCAGGAAGCACAAATTCTGCAAACAGCACACTCGCTGCGAATTCAGATGTTGCGCACCCCTCAATTAGTTTGGATTTAATAGCGTGACTTACGGAGAAAGTAGTCGCGACATGCGCACAGCGATTACGAGTACGGGAAATGTGCTGCCACCGAGATTGACAAATGGCAAATAGTTGGCGCAATGTTTATGGAATTTGGGAACGCTGACGAAACACTGAAAGAGGGAAAAAGTACCGTAGCTGAGGAAAATGAACTAAATGCGCAAGGTGCCGTTGCCAATGACACCAACATCAGCGCTCGCGAAGCTGCATCCACTTCGGGAATTCAACAAAACGGTACCTTCAACATTTCACATCATCATAAATCGCATTTATCCACATCAAGGACTTCATGAAGAGGATTATTGCAATCGACCTACGTCGTGCCAGCGGGCCCAGAGAAAAATAAATTCTAATCCAAACTTCCTCGCGCCAGTCCCGTGCTCGGACAAATCTGGACACACAAATCATGGAAAAGTTAACCGACATTGCATGCACTATGGGAGCTCTGACAATTCGAGATGGATTAGGCAAATAGAGCAACAGTGTCCGCGGCCTGTAAATGTCTGATGCGGAATCATAGAAACCGATTCGATCGGACCATTTTACATCGATGGCGTCACAAACGAAGACAAATCTCAGGGTTTTCCAGATTTGCATCTGCCCCTTTCACTTGAAAAATCAAATTCAGGACTACGACGGACCATGTGGTTTCGGCACGATGGTTGCTCAACTCGTTTTTCAAGAGACGCCCGACAAAGATCGCGATTATCCAGAACGTCGGGTCGGACGCCTTGGAACCGTCAATTCGCCAGCGAAATCGCCAGATTTGACTCCCAGGGATTTTTTTTTTTTTATGCGGATATTTGAAGGAGAATGTTTATAATCGACAGCAGAGAATGCGAAGGAACGAATTAGTCGAGCTCGTCGGGAAATTACTTGTGAAACCTTTCGTCCTGTACATGATTCGCTTGAAAGACCTATTCAAAAGTGCATTTAAGCTGATGGAAATCGCTTTGAACATTTAGCTAATTAATTGATTTTGGACTGTTTTTATAGGAAAACTGTGGTGATTCTGGAAGTAAGCGTGAAACAGAAAACCGTTTCCCAAAAATGAGTTTTAGTTTCTTACAGCGGATCAATGTCTTGCAGAAGATTACATGGGCACCATTCAAAAAATCACCCTCAAAAGGATATATTTTTCACAATTGCCCATTCGGCAGGGCCGCCCTTTCACGTTAATCGAATTTTACCGGAAACGTTTTCCCTCAAACTGTTAGTTTACCAGCAAATCGCATGCGCACTGCAGACGGAGCATGCTGTACATGTAGACGACTTATTACAATATAAGATTTTTACCTTTTACGTTAGCTCGCCTTCGGTCGATGTAAAAGTGGCAGAAATGGAACCCAGCAGTTCTGGTCTCGTTGTAAATTTGCTTCCTCCCTGTAATTTATGTAAATTTCCAAATCAACAATTTTCAAACCTCGATGTTGAGCTACTTAACGTTACGTTAAGAAAGAGAACCGGGACAAAAGGTCACTTCCACGGGTAGCGAGTGAGGCGAATACTAATTAAGTCGATGCTCTCGATGGAATGTATGAAGTGCGGGGAGATTTGTGTAACAATTCTCGATTTCCGTGAAAAACCCGTAAAAAGTGTTATTTTTCGGCTACGAAAATATTTGCCAAACATGGCACGGACTTCGAAATTAACCAAATTCATCGGAACCCTGCAGGCGGATTGAGAATTTAAAGCCCTTTGAGACGCATCAATGAAAATAAATATGGGCGCGTTTACACCTCAACATTTGATTCGGAACAAATGAGGTGGGCCAAGCGCGTTTACACCTCAACATTTGATTCCGAACAAATGAGGTGGGCCAAGCGCGTTTACACCTCAACATTTGATTCGGAACAAATGAGGTGAGCCAAGCGCGTTTACACCTCAACATTTGATTCCGAACAAATGAGGTAGGCCAAGCGCGTTTACACCTCAACATTTGATTCCGAACAAATGAGGTGGGCCAAACAACCGTCCTTAGGGCCTAAGCAATTTAGCATTTTCACTTCAAACATCAAATGTGAACCGGACCTGCGAGAAGACTGGCGCTTTCCATCAAATTTTCAATGAAATGTTGAGCATGGGAAAATGTTCAACTCCATTGCGTCGAACGGGTTCATCAAAGTTGTGTTGTAAATACACACGCACACCTGCGAAGCTTCATTGGTGCTTAAACTAGTCTATGCGGTAAGTGAACAGAGTAACTATCTCCGGAACGTGTCGTAAAGCGTGAATTACCCGATTTCCTTCGAGGTCTTGCTAATAGCGAATCGTTAAACGAAATATTTGAGCTTTTCCAGATCGAATCTGGACGTCTCGGATATATTTATTGGGAAACTTGCCTCACCGCAAGGGGCGTCGATGCTTTAATGCATGCTGAAAGCTATCTATAACCTGAAGATCGATACATTGATGCAAAGAATAAAAACAAAAAAAAACAATTCTGGACAATGGCCGGGTCCCAAGACGTTCACGTAGGTCCAGGTCTGCGTGAAGCACTGAAAACCCGTAACTTCGGCGCGGAAAACCACCCATTTCCGCACGTCCACGCGACGCTGATCCGATTTCGCATTAAACATATCAGCAAGGTTCCCACGCTCCGGTGATTCCCCGCGTGTTCTTTCAAATTAGTTTCTCGTTTAATGTGGATCGCTTTGAACTTGGAAAAACGTTGCAGGCCGACTGACAAACACCTCTCCGAGGGCCGCCTTGGCTCCGTAGCAAGTTCCCGCGATTTTCAGACGAAAAAACCTCTTTTCTCCACAATGGGGCGCGAATAAAACTTCATTCAACGTGTCAATGGAGATTCCGAAGCATTTCCGCATGCCGAACGAGATTTTCCCCGGAAATTTCTCAGAATTAAGTCGGCTCTAAACGCGTGACGGCGCCGCGGCTGCTCACATCAACACGCACTTTCAACTGAAAAATTGCACGTAGCCGCGACGTCAGCCGCAACCTCCCTCACGACGTTAAATATGTACAGGGTGAATCGGCGAAATCACAAGGGGACTTAATGAACTCTATTCAAAGATCGCTTCCAAACCATTACGAGAAATGGCCATTTTGATGGGGGTATTTTAAAAATATTTCGAAATCTACAGGGTCGCCCAAGAAAATTTGGCTTTCAAAGATGGCATTTTTTAATAGCACACCCCGTATTTGAGTAGCCCATTGTGCTCCATTCATAGTTATAAACTTGTTTATACATAATTTTATGCGGATATCTTTGATGATTTAGGGGATATCGGGACTTTTTCAGAAATTTCGTCATTTTCAAGCGCTTGTTGGTCGACACACGGAGTCTTTCATTTCCATGGGACAGCCCTCGTATTCGGAATCAGGGGCCAGGTCGATGTTTTGCCAACCAATCATTTGAAATAAAATGTACAGGGCGTCTACTTTTTAGGTCACCACAAAAAAATTTCATTAAAAGTCGCTTTTTTCTAATACAGTCCGCAATACGTAAAAAAAACAATACAATGAAATTTTACGGCTTTTATACGGGCAAGCTCAAGAAATATAGGGTGTTTCACCAAAAAAAGCGACTTTTTTTAATTGAAAATTTTTGTATGTGGCCACCTGAACAACAGACATACTGTGGGTTTTGTTCCAAATAATCGGTTGGAGAAACGTTGATCTAACCTTTTGCTTTCACGATCCCCAACGCTATCCCGCAAAAACTACAGACGTTATTCGTCAATAAGTAAGTGGCAACTTCTCAAAAAAAGCCTCGATATCTCCTAAACCATAAAAGTAAGGACATTCAACTATAGACAAAAAAGTATATAATTGTGATCAGAATACAATAGGCTGCTCGAATGCTGCGCGCGCCATCTAAAAAACGCAGCTGCTGAAAACCACACTTTTTTGAGCGACCCTGTAGGTCTCTAAACACCTTTAAAACACACAGCGAAGTCGCGCTGCCCATTCGGTTTGAACGTAAATTTGAAACGGAATGCATTAAGTCACCTCGTAATTTCGTTGACTCACCCTGTACAACCTCGAGTTCATCTGTATTCGCTGGAGCAGTACAGGGACGCGCGTGATCGACAGGGATAAACGAAGTATCACCTTAATCCATTTCATCCCATCGAACTCATTCGGGCAGAGTTCGAAAAATAGTCTGGCGGCGACATTTGCCGCAATTTATTCCAATAAAAAGGAATGCGGCGGCATTAGCAATCATTATTCCGCCATATTTGCATAGGTTTAATATTAGATGGCGCTGTGAGCGGACGCGTCGGGTAAATAACCTCAAACTTGCGGGTTTTTACCGCACCATTGTAAGGGAAATTTCGAACGACTTTTTCAAGAAATCTCCGTTGCAGCGAAATGTCCCGAACGCATTTCTGAATGTGCAACTGTGCAATTTGAGAAATCAGAATCTGTTTACATTTTCCATGCGCCCTGTAGAGGTCGCTGTCAGAGTCAGAGGAACTCTCTTTAAAGATGCATAACTTCATTTATCACCTGGTATAAACTTTATTCGTGACTAAATTTCTGTTTTCCTACATGTTTCATGGGAAAAAGTTATGTTGGGACAAGTCCATACGTGCACCCCTTCTCGGGACGTTTGAAATTCATTGTTCGCCGCATGTCCTAAAAACTAACTTTAAACTGCGTGATTATTCGCACAGCATAGCTGAATAAGTAATAGAAAGTCGGCGTGGACGAATAAATACGTTAAGATCGTGAAGAAGTGATAAGAATTGAAGATTAATTGAATGTTTTCGTTTTTTCCCGTTTCAACTGTGCGAACATGATAGCCCCTTCCGCAAGGTGCATGGGAAACGTAAACTGAGCCCGAATTGTCGCCCCTGAAGACCCCCCGATGCGACATTTTGTTCAGATAGTCACATTACACACCAAATAATGTATTTCTTTCTCTTTTTTATTCTTCACTTTCACGTATCGCATTTTCAGAACCATCGACTTTTGGACTATAAAGTGAATTGGGTTAAATCGTCATGTTTTCGCCTCGCAAATCTGTGGTAATTTTGTACAGGGCTTTCAGCGACACCCAGTTGAACCCTTAAATTAGCTTCTGACAAAATGGCGAATTCAAATCCTTAAGAGGCACCTAGTTGAACCCTTAAATTAGCTTCTGACAAAATGGCGAATTCAAATCTTTAAGAGACATAGGACTGCTGAAGCTAACAATAAGGGTTTCGACGATGACGCGAGGATAAAAAGTGCCCGAGCTGAGATATACAGGGTGTCGAAAAAAAGCGGGCTGTATCTCGGCTATTTACGAACGGATTGTAGTAACCTAACCGCGAAATAAAATGATATTTTTCGGGCCATTAAGTGACGTTAAAGTTGCTTTTTTAGCTGGAGTTTTGCTTTAAACATCGACATCTGAATTTCAGACAGTTTTTTTGGAATTTTTTGATAATAAATATTTTTCTAAATTTAATGATTTATGATAATTTAACGTTAAAACGTTTTTTTTATTAAAAAATGTTTGAACAAAACGAGTTACGTATTTCAAACTTGGACATGGTCCGTATCGTCCTTGGGCCATCTGCGTTATTCGGTGACCATCTGCATTCATTCCCATGCCGTCTTGTACGAAGACACCTGGCGCTATGGACAGGTGGCGTCCATGCGACACCCGGCGAGAAACGATAAGACGAAGCCGCCCTTCACTATTGAAACCGCATCGTTTTTCCCGATCATCTTCTCTGATTATCGCAAATTAGTTCTTTAGTGCAATAAAAATAGTTATCGGTGTTGTTATTGGCGACAATTGCCAAGAGCCAATTTCAAAAAAATTAAAAATTTTTTTTTTTTAAATTAAAAAAAAAATTAAAAAAATTTTTTTAAAATTAAAAAAAAAATCAAAAAAATTAAAAAAAAAATTTTTTATTAAAAAAAAATCAAAAAAATTCAAAAAAAAAAATTTTAATTAAAAAAAAAATCAAAAAAATTTCAAAAAATTTAAGTTCTATTTGAGCTCACACCTGCAGGAGAAGAAGTTAAGTTCAAAAAAATCAACTTTGACTTTACTTGGTAATCTCGAATTTATTTGGTTTTCAGTTCGTCAAAGTGCGTTCATAGATAACTGAGGCTTATGACTTCTCCCGTTTCTTTAGGCACCCTGTAAATGGCGATTACGGTGCATTGGGCCCGTGTAAAATGCGAACCGAGCTTATTTTTGGACCACAAATGCTTTGTAATATTTCATACCCGGTGGTATATACGATCACGTGTTTCCTTTTATTTCGTAAAAATACATTTTTATACCTAATATACCCGTTTCGCTCATTGACGTACAGCTATTTTTTTTTTCAAAATTATGCTTATTTTCTTAGCTATCAGGCGGACTACACATTTGAACTTTAACCGAAATTCATTATTAAAAAATAAATTTTTGAGGAAAACATTTTTGGGATCAAACGGGTTAAAGTGGCATGTACCGATTTTCCGTCCCGAATCCCCACAAAATCCCAATTTACAATCTGCAGTTCCGTTTGTTGTCTTGAACTTCCATCGTATTCCAGCATTTTTCCGAATGGAAAATCTGAGTAACGTCTATCAATATACACCGCAAGCACTAAAATCCAGCAAAAATAATAAAAAGTTAGAAAATTCTTCTTTTCTTAACGATGCAAAATAATTATTACAAGCAAACCGGGACGAAATTGAGTATGTTTAGATGGACAGAATTGAAAATTTGGCCCAAACACCAAATTTCTACTTTTTTGGCGGTTTAGAGGGTGAAATTTTCCGACGACGAATTCCGTTCAAGGTAAATGAGGTAAGATGCAGTGGGGTAAGTGCGGACGGAGTGAGTGCGTTACGGCATCCCTTCCGTTGTGATGAAAGTAAAAGTGTATCAGTTGATAGTTAGAAGTGTTGTGAATAGTGATTTCGGTCCAACGACGTAGATGTAACAAATTATTTGTTGGTTTCCCATGCGTAAATAAATTAGCTGTGTTACGCTCCAACAAAGACTTGTGTGCCAATTCAGAGCCCCAATTAAAGTGCCTTGTTTTTTAGTAAAATATCCAGATCCGAATTAAAATGTTTGACGGATATAACATTTTTCAGTTAAATTTTACGTTAAAAGAAACAATTTTACGTTATTTTCCAATATTTTTCGATAGAAACGCTAGTCTGTTCATACCCCCGAATCATTTACGCGCGGCGCAAGCGCAGACTAGTCGCTGCGGCAAGCACACATTAGACCACTCCCCCGAAACATTTACGCACCACGCAAGCGCAGACTAGTCGCTGCGGAAAGCACACATTAGACCGCTCCCCCGAAACACTTACGCACGGCGCAAGCGCAGACTAGTCGCTGCGGCAAGCACACATTAGACCGATCTTGCGCTCATCTTCATTGTTTTTAGTCTAAACCTTATAATTGCTGTTTTTTTACTTGTTAAATTGTGATTTTTGTTTTTTTTTCGACCCGACACAGTTCGAAACCACTTTCAGAAAATCGAATCGAGGGAATTGCACCCGAAACTTTGCATTCGGTGCCTGAAGCAACTAAACGTGGGCGCATAAATTGTTACAGAGGAAGATATAGCATTCCCCCAAGCAAAACATTGAATCGTTTAAAAAGATCACGTGGACTAGAGTTCACGGCGTTCGCCAGAAGTACTGCTTCTCGATGACGTAACGAAGATGGTGGATGGATAATGGATGCATACGTGTTGACGGAGATTAATGATGCTGATTAATGCACGAAGCTAAAATTGACGATTTATTTCTTGCGTTGTGGCTTTTTACGCGATAAAATGATTGAGCGCACATTACGCTCTTTTCGAACTTATTTCTTTGACTTTGAAACTTTTTGCCTTTCAATTAGAAAAAGCTCGTATTTTGCCCGAAAGTGTGTAACTTATAGACGAAACCAGATTTTTCAACGCGGGCAAAAAGCCATTTGTAACCGGTTTATTGCCAATTTAACTTCTACGACGTACGGCGTCAAAGTATTTTAGAGAGACCTGCGCACGCGCTTGCCCCACTCTCGGCGCAAGCGCAGAGCAATTGTTATTAAACTGTACAATGAAAATTCGAAATGAACCGGCAATGAGCCAAAATGTCGTTGAAATAGAAAAAATGAGTTCACACGTAAACAACACCGCAAATCCGTGTAAGTCGGAATTGACCAGGAATCGGCCCGCACTTGCTCCACTGCGCCTTAGTACCTGTAATAGACCAAATGATCTTCTCTGTGAAGCGCATTTTTAGCTGGCTCGGGTTCAGTTTAACAACGATTTTCCTTTATTCAACAGTTTATTCTAAATTGCTATTCTCTCGTATTAATTCGATTAACACCTAACCAAACAGTTTGGAGTAACCGGCGGAATCGGAATAACGAGTTTGACCTGGTTCCATCGCCTTGTTTCCTTATTAGAATACGCAGACATTTAACTCAAATAATGAGTATTTGGCATTGCGATGGGAGTACCTCGTACCCGACTCGCAGAGCAATGACTCCAATTTGCATGCAACAAACGTTTAGAAAGTTGAAACAGCGAAAACCACACGAATGTCTCGATAACGAGCCAAAGTGACGTATGGAATTAATGTCTCGGATGAAGATCGAGGCCACCGAAACGATAATTAATTTTTGTCTTCTGTGCGAAGAGATCGTGACGAATGAAGATGAATGGGAGACCGGTGCTCGCGCTTTTTTCCCCTTTCTTCCAACAGCTGTACAAGAAGCTCTGACGACATCACTCTCTTTCTTAAGCACGCGTGAAGGTCAAGTTCAACTGGTTCGAAACCCAGATATAGTTCTTTAACGGTGTACGTGCGGTCTCACTTCAAATATTACTTTCCTTATCGCACACATTAAATTTTAACTAATTTACTTTCTCTGCAAGTCTGCCCTCGTTTTAGAAACGCATAATGCTGGTTCCGAGATGGCAACGATCGGCCTTATAGCATCGATATTGTCCCTCGTCCTCTTCGTCGGAAATTCCACGCTCGGCGAGGCCAGTGCCCCCATCGATTTACCTCATCAAAACCAAAATGGCACGCAAAATGAATCACCGATGGAGAGAGTGTCTTTAAGGGAATTAGTGGGGCGGCAGCTGAACCACTTCTGGGACTATCTCATCAACGGAAGCCCTGAGGAGCCTCAAAGCACTTTTGCCGGCAAATATACCAGCCTTTTAACACTGAAATATCTTTAATCGAGCAATTTTGTTGTTAAAGGAAGATGTCTCGGCATTGGGAAGAAACTGCAGCGAATAATGCCCATTCTGATGATGGGAGGCGGAGTGATTATTACCAAATTAGGTGAGTTACAAAGAGAAAAACCAACTCGACGACGACCAAAGCACATTTTCCTACAGCGTTCCTGGTGCTGTTCTCCCTCAAGACTCTAGGGCTTTTAGGCCTGCTCCTGCTGGTCAACGTGGGCACAGCCGCAGCCAAATTCGGGGCGTTCCTTGCCAGTAAAAAAGAGCACCATGAGCCCCTGCATGTGCACGTTCAGCCTTGGAAAAACTGTTAGTATTAACTGTAAAATTTTGTTTCCCTCGGGAGTCATCGAGTATAATCCCATCATAGATGAGGAGCATTACTCAAGCAGCCACCTGAAGGGTCCTCCTTACGGATGGGATGATAAGAGCGACGTTGACGTGCAAACCCACGAATTGTACAACCTCTATGAGAAGCTCAAGATGGAACAGAGTCTAAGGCGGTATTTGGTTTCAAATGCGAGAATGTAGTAGGTTAAGGCGTTGTTTATTGATTGTAAATAAAATTAATTTATTATTGTTAACTCAATTTTTGCTTTTGAGATATGATTGAGGAACTCTTAACTTAGAGATAACGCGTTCGCGAATGCTCAAAGTTCGCCGCGTAAGCGATTTACCTGATGGGAATGTAGAAATCGCAATTTTTGGGCAAATGCCATCGGATAAAGCCTTAAAAGACCTATCAAGGCCCACGTCACTTCCAAGTGGCGATTTGAAGCTGGAACAAGTACTAAACTTGTCCGAAATTTATCTGCGATCGTCCCCGTCAATCCGTCAACAATAATCACTGAAATTCTCCTTATTCTCGGTGCTTGAATATCGATCTTGCACTTGTACATAGAATTTCTCTCCAACACCACAATTCGGCTGTGGAAAACTGCATTTGCACTGAAAAGCGCCTCTTGTTTCCCCATCGGACCCGCCACTGCACTTGTTTTAATAGGTTTAAGTGCCAAAAAGACCGGTCGGAAAGTCCGACAAAAACAATGATCGTTGTTTAAGGTCACACCACTTTTGGGATGTAGTCGCTAAGGTTTTTACAAATATTAAGGCGTTTCGAGAGGGATGAAAGCTGAAAATGCAGCGAAATCGAGGAGGATAGATTAGTCTAACCAATTTCACTCAAATGAGACGTTTTATAGCGGAGAAATTGACCTAAAAAAGTCTGTTAAAAACCGCGGAAACTACCACGGCCAAAATAAAAATTATGCAGTTTACAGTGACTCTGAATACCAAGCGCTTGAGTAAGTAGCAGCTCTTAGGAGCGTTCAAAAAATTAATCAACTGTTCAGTGCACTCCGACTGCTCCAAGGCAAATAAGGAAAACTACCATGAGGACAGAGTGCGATAAGAATAGAAATTGTGCAGCTAAATGACGTATGCAAATAGCCTTCCCTTTACTTATAATGACACTTTTGGTTCACCAAATTGTCCAGAATATCGACGTTTGCCATAAAGCACACTCAACTTTAATAAAGTTTTTGGGCGATAGTAACAAAGAGAAATGTATTTTTCAAAAAGTTGCGCTTTATTGAAATACATCCCCTGATAATGGCGGAAGTGGAAAATATTCTTCCGGCCCCGCGGAAAATATTAAAAATACAAAGGGGAAAATCGCCATTTTCTCAATTTGCGTACCATGTAGCGAGTTTTTGTGTATGTCGTAAATTACAGATCTCGACGAGTTCTCTACAAAAAGGTGTATTATTTTTGAGTGTACAGCTAATAAAGCCCAGCTATGGCAGCTAGAAGCTGAAAGGGTTTTAAAGGAACCGAAATTTATTATGACATTACGACCATTATGAGAACACGCGGGGATCCCCTGCGCACAAAATCAGCTATAGATCCCAATACGATCTGCAAAAAATGTTTAATCACTTTTTACTTCATGAATAATAATAAAACCATAAAGGAGGGTTGAAACCAAAAGTGCCCTGAAAGGGTCGGAACAAGAGATACATACAGTATTGTGCAAAAAGATAGCAACAATTTGGACAAATAGGGATGTTATAATCAACATTTAGCGTAACAGCCCTTCTGTTTCATTACTGCTGCACACCTTTTCGGCATAGATTCAATGAATTTCTTGCCGTAGTCTCCATCCAATTCGTTCCAAGCAGTCTCGGTTGCGACAGACGAATCGTTGACGTTACTGTAATTCTGAGTTCGAATTTGAGTCCCAACGCAGTGCCACGGGTTCTCAATCGGATTTAGATCCGGAGGTTGAGACGGCCAAATCATTACGTTAATATTTTCTTTTTGAATCCGTTCTTTGACGAACCTAGGACGACGCGCTGGCAAAGCAGCATCAAGTAACGTCCTTCTTACCGTACTTGAGTTAACGCTTGTCGCACCCGCTTCTTCTAACTTGAGCAAAATTTTAGAAGACCACAAAAATGGATTTGCTTTGGAGATTCGTAGTAGCAATCTGTTCCTTCTGGGAGTGGTTGTTCTGGGTCTTCCCGGCTTGGACCAGCTTCACCAGGAATTCTAAACTCTTTAATTATTCGGCTAACAATGGACTTATGAAGCTTTGAACTTGCCGCAACTTCACTCTGCCTTGCGCCGTCTTGAAAATGCTTCATCTCTAATTTTCCAACTTCCGGAGATATGATTTTGGCTCGAACCATTTTGAGTTTGCTAATATTCTCGGTTCACCGAGCAAGAAAACCGAATAAAACGAGGAAAATAACGTGGTGGTCTAGTGGTTGCTACCTTTATGCACAAATAGAGTTTTTTTTTAATTAAATTTTTCAGATTCTGTTGCCCCTCTTTTGAAACGAGCATGCAATGGCAATTGCAAGTAAACAATATTTATAAATAAACAAAATAAAAGTGGATATCCGCGAGGACAACGTCATTGACGTCATACTATTAAAAGCTGCCAGCTTTTCGCACGATACTGTACATCTTCCTTAGTGTAGCATGTAGAGTAGCTTCGATAAGTGGTATATTATGGACCTCGGGGGGCTCTCCGAAAGAGATTTTATTGCTTTTTACTGTGCGATTAATACAACAATGCCGTTGCTAGAGGAGCGAAAGCGGTTTGAAAGTGCCGAAATCGGATCGATCGCTATTATTTTTCCTTTTGCGGTGAGATGTTGCTCTCCTTGTGCAGAATGTAAATTGTAGATCTGGAAGAGCTCCACAAAAGGAAATTCTCTTACTCCTCGCAGCGCGATTGACAATAACTCCGCCAGAGGGGCGAAAGTGATTTGGAGGTGCTGAAACTGGACTGATCGCTATTACTTCTGATAACAGAGTAACTGCTTTCCGTGCGCAATGCAAATTACAGATGCGTTAATGCCCTATACAGACATCTTCTAGATAGCTTCAAATGTAAAACGTCATCAGAAGACGTAGCTAAGTCTGTACCTTACGCGAGTGTATCCTGTAAATGCGGGAGGATCGAAAGTGTGCTTCTGGATGCAGGTGCAGGTCGTTCGAGGCTGCAAACCGCCCAACGCCAAAACGAGGCTGAGAACAGCATTGTGCAACCCGAAAAACTGGTCGTGAACAATCAGGGGCCCCAAAAAAAGCAGAAGCGGACCCGAAACGATTAGGCGGCATGACGAAATCTCGCCGGTATGCGGCGTCAAATCGCGCATGACACGCGAGATTCGCCTCTTTATCGTTTATGGTTTCGCTTCCTGGTCACTCGTTAGAGGTTTATCCCTACATTATGACGTCTGTCATGCATTGACATGACCCGCGGAATAATATATTATTGCAAAGAAATGAGGATCTCACATAGAAGTTGTTACCTATGGAGTTCGCATCATACGGACTGATTTTTGCTTATGAATTTCGATACATTTTCGCTTCATCTCCGGGTCGCGTTCCTCAAACGAGGAGAAATGACATACAAATCGAAAAACAAATGACTGCCCACAACTGTCAGTTTGCATTTTTTTTTTTTCAAAAACGTTTCATGTCTAAGATTATTTTTCAAAATTTCCGAAACCCACGAAGGCACCTTGTTTCCTATTCATGTGCCGATTTGAACTCCCTCAGACGGCTAATTTCTCTGTACTTTGACATTTGACATTTGACAACTGACATTATTAAGTGTCCAAATCGACCAGCAGTCTTCATGACAACTATTACTTGTTTATACATCTAACTCCGTGTCAATCGACTCTGTTAAGACGCCGCAATGACGTGACCCGAGCGATTTTCTTTAAAGAAACGTCTTTATCACAACTCTGATTAGTTAATGCTCGTCAGACGATTACTTTCGTGCATTAAAATTACTGTTACCACATTGCCGACTAATTCTAACACCTCGGAAACGCGGAAATTAGAAAAGATAAAATGGCAGCAGCAAGTCGAAAATTAGCACGTGAGTGAGAAACTTTTTTCCTTCGTGATTTTTCGAATTTTTAAGAGATAATGGTGGATTTTTGAAAAAAAACAAAAAAAAAAAAAGCAAATCGGCAGTTAGACAATCACGCATTTCTCGGTTTACACGTCATTCTCGTCACTGATGCACCGCACCCCGAGGGCGCCGGCAGAATTTACCCGAATCCGCAAGTTCAACAATTTGTCATGTGGCACCGATTTTACGGGTGGCACTGTACAATCGCCCGTTTGATCGAGGCTTATTAACAATGGTGCTTCTTTTTAGCTGCGGCGAAAGACCGGCCGGTTTATCCCCTTATTCCAGTCGCCAGAGGCGTAGCGGTGCGCCGTGCGTGCAACGGGGGTTAATCCCCGAACGCCTCCTCAAAGGGCGAGGCATTAAGGAGACGTTTATACGTGCATGAGCGAGATCAGCTGAAACTGTTGAAGGCTATTAAATATGCACCGGCGCTACTGGCTGGCGCCTGACAAGGTCCCGAAGATGACCTTCGCCTTCATCAGGAATTCTTATTTTAGACTGTTGCCGCGAAGATGACGTTTGAACACGGCAAGTATGAACTGGGTATATTGAGATCTAATACAATGCTCGTTCGGGTATAGTGAAAGGGGGCCTTAATGCGATTTAAAAAATAATTAATTAATAAACCGAAAGCGGTGTCATAGACTCGATTCCTGCTGGCTCCCCTCTTCGGTATTTAAAAAATCCTCCGAGGTTTTGTTGTTAAAAAGCAACAATCAGTTGCGTTCAGATTCGCGCGCTGTTTACATTACTCACCATTCGCAGTGGCAGTGCACAATATCGGTTTTTAAGGGCTGGTGAGGCGACACCCATACCTCACACCCACAGAGTTCAGGCTATTAAGTAAGCTAAATATGGTGTTTGTACGCTTTGAGGCATTTATGTGCTTATACGGTTAATAGTGATGATATGAGCGTGAGGGCAGATTTATTTTAATCGCTCCTGCATATAGAAAGGATGAAGTCAATTATCTAAACCTACATCGGATGTGGTTAATTATGGCCGTATCTGTGAAAAGGTCACGAGCTAGCCTCTCCTAGGCTTTGTCTGTAACTGAGAAATCAGACATAGCCTATTAGGGGCTAACTTTCGGCCCTTTCTTCGACCGAGCTGGAGCCATCCTGCTAGAGCAGACTTTGAGCTGTCCAACCGAGTTCCCCGTCTTGACCCGTGTCTTTTTCAACGTCACACGATAAAAACGCAAATTATCAAAGATATATTTTTAAAAAAATTAGTTTTTGTGGTTCAAACGGGTGAATAAATGGGTTCCATTTCGCAACGAGTTACAGTCAGGGCGCCCTAATGAAAAGGAGCCCCCCAGGGTATTTCTTATTTTGTCGTGTTTGGGGAAATTCCCCGAAACGACCCGAACTAACCCCCTCCATCGCCGAATTACAACCTCTCCCTCCTCCATCCGCAGTTGCGCCCCCTCCAAATTTGAATTGGCAGCGAGGGTCGTAAGGCGTCTAGTGTCAAAGGTCTTAGAACCCTCTCTGCAACTAGCTATAGCAAAAGCAATTTTGACGAGTCGTTTCTGCAAGAATTTTAATTTGGCTTATAGAAATTCACCAATTTCACACGTTCTTGAATCGAAAGTACCCAGCTTGCACCTTACCCGCGATGAAGGGAATTTGGCCTTATCTGGTTGAAAGTCCCAGAGCGATAATAATAACCAAATTTCATTTTCAATTCAAGAACGTCTGGAATTGGTGAATTTCCACAACTCGAATTGCGAGGGCGCAAAGGCCGCTGCAGAACCGCCTAACCAGCATCATCCCGATAAGTTTGCCCGTCACAAGTGGAGTGATGACCATAGAATTGAGGACGATTCACATATGTAAAAATAGAAAACGTAATTTTTTCTGTAAAAAACGAGACAAACGATGCGACTTATTGGAGCATCAAAGAAGTCAATAATGGAAATTTTAAGAAAATTGAAATGATCGAAACTGAAAAAAGCATTTTTTCATGATGGAGTCAATTAGGAACGATGGGTGGAAACAAATAATATTAAAAAAATGTACCAACGGGACTTGAAACAACTAGTCAACAGTCGGGCATTCTTGTGTACTTCCAACCAACAATTTGGCACAGACCTAGTGTCGGACAGCGTTCCTTCGGAATAGAACACCACACATTCTTAACAGAGGCAATTAAATCTGAATAATTTTTGTTGCAAAGCGCTCTTCACGTCATTCCACACGTTTTCACTTAGGTTAAAATCTGCATTGCAGGAAGGCCATTTTGAAAGGAACCAAAAAATTTGTCCCGGGCCAAGCACGAAGGCTGGCGGCCGCATGCGTCGAATCGTCGCCCTGCCGAAATCTCCAATTTACAAGCAAGTTCCACCCGGCATACAGTAGTATTGACAATATTCTTATATTGGACCCGATTCATAACCCCGGACCAAAAGGAACAATTCAACGTTGCATTGGAGGACGCCGTGCACACTGTCCACCTCCCATTTGATCTTATCCGATTGGTTTTTGCTCGGATCTACGTAAAAAAGGACATATTTCCACTGAGAGATGGCGCACGCCTTATAGTCCTGAGCGGACGGTATTCCAGGTGTGCGATTTTCTTAAATAGGAGGTTTTTTAGGGGCGACGCGGACGTCTAATCGCTCGGACGCATAACGTTGAGTTTTTACTTTTATCAATTTTTGGAAAAACCTTTTTCCGGACTTGAACCGGCGTCGCGGTGGAATTTCGACGAGCAAGGCGCACGATCAATTTATCTCTTCCAAGATCCGATTTTCGAGACTACTTTCTGCGCGGTGGGTTTTGCGCAGTTCCATGCTCTTTGAAATGCCTAATCGCATAGCCGTAGAGCATCTTAACCCCGTTGCGATATTATCGCGTGCCATCCTAGGGGGCCTCAAACGAGTAATTCATTCTCTAAGTTGTGATTCGCATCATTTTGATCCTCCCATCGTTCGTTACGTTTAATTAGTTAGTTCTCAAAGTCTAAATCTTATAAAAACGTTCGCAGATTATCAACGATAAACGTGTACTCAGCTGACAAATTAACAATGTTGTTGATTCAGTATCAGCTCTCTGTCGACGCTTGAAGTGCACCGATTGATCTGGTATTTTTTGTGAAATACGGGAATCTCCTCACTTCTCGTGAAATAGAAGCTTCGGGACTTCCACGGACACTTTCAGAACGTAGATTCTTACAACGTTTCCAGGTTCTCTCAATATATACCAATTTCGGTAAAATAAGTGGGAGTTTTCGGTTCTGTGACCATCGCCATTTTGGTTCGGCGTACTTTTCCACGGTTCTCGGCAAAGAGTTTTGCCACATTGAAAACGTATGAAAGGCAGTCATAAGCCACGTTTAACTCTTTAATGTAAAATAAAAGTGAACAGCACATATCGAACGCAAAATACAAACGATAATTGAAAATATTTCAACCAAAGGAGTGTCCCTACACTGCGGTTCAAACCGTGTAACTTTCCATGTACGTTACACGCTGCACATCGGCAGTGATGCCACCACATCTGTTCAAGATTAATGTGTGCCGCATTAATACATAATGTGCAATTGTTGCATTTCGTAACTTGTGTTAGAAGTAACGCGATTTGAACCATACTTGATTTTAATTATTTTTAATTCATAAAATAGGAAAACAAGGTTAAAATATTTTGCAAGGAGTCGTTCGGTCTCAATAACTGCTCAGAGACGGCGAGGCTTAGAGTTAATTAAACTAGGGATAATTTCTAAAGAATTGTTTTACCATTCTTCCTTCGGCACCGCCTGCAGACGAGTTTTACCTTGAAAATACTAAATCACTCAGAAGATACAATGGAGACTGGAAACTAAATGGCGGATGGATTCGCTTCTGACAATTATCGCTGTCCTTGTTCCGCATATCCTTGTTTCAGTATCGCCGTCTAGTTGAGGCCTTTCGCCTGGGCAGCGCTGCGATCGGAACTCGGATGTTTCAATTTGACATCATTCCATCTTTATCTGGCAATGACGTCGGTCAGACGTCGGCCGACTTAACAATTAATAGTTTTCGTTGCAGGTCTTGGTAATTTTTATATTTTTTTCGTGTATGACGCCGACGATTTTGTGCCCCGTTTGCGAATGTTCCGTTAACGATGAGGGAAAAGCTCCGATTCCCACCGTAACTAATACAAGTTACGCATACGGGGTGTTCAAAAGAGGTGCGGCAATATCTGAGGTGGTGATTTCGCAGGTTAGTTCCGACAACGTACTATTTCAAACGTACAGGGCGTCAAACTATCATTTAAATTTTTTCAATATTTGAATTATTTTTCAAAAACCGCAATTAAAAATAATTAACTTGGCAACAATACACATCCGGATCTACGGTTACAAGAACTTTCTTTCGTAAAATGGCCTTAGTGAGCGCCCCCTTAAATACTGCCGCATCTTTTCCAAACACACTGTATGATCATATTTTTGAAATTTGGGAATTTAGATGACAAGGTATTTGCAACCTACACTTTACAAAATAATCGACTTATTTGGAAGGACGGGAAAGCGCAAAGAACTATAATTAACCATCAACAGGAACTGACTAGACTGCCATTTCCCCTTCTTCAGGAACAATCAGCGAATAATAGCTTCTTTCGCAATATCGTTGAGCTTCAGTTAAAGAGCCGAAAAAAAGCTCGTGCGAGAGGAATTTTCTGATTGCCCACGGTTAATGATTCGGTATTGCAAAAGAACCCGATATTTCACATTGTTGTTTCAATGTTCGTCTCCTTGTATCCTTCCTCGCTCTGGAATTTACGGGTGTGTTTATATTACAATTTGACCTATTTAGGAAAAAACGTTTCAATATCTACCATCGCCTAGCCAGACGCCTTGTGGCTATCAACGTAATTGTGTTGACGAATTACCCAACAGGATCAGAGCAATTTATAAACGTCATCACACGACCAAGCATAGTGGAATTGCATTTATTCGCCTATTCTATATTTTATTATGCATTGGTTTCGACAAAATAAACTAAATATATGTTTTTTTACGGTAATGGGCTTTATTTCACCATTAAAATAGACTAATAAAGATATGTTGCAGGAGGTACTCCTACGCGCGCATTTTTGAATTGCTGTTCCTACAACACCGCCCTCTGCCGTCGGGGCCCGTCAGCAACAGATCAATGAAGTATGGCAAACTCAATTTTAACACTTAGTTGCCCGTATTACGTCATTAATTCTATACTCAGGAGAGTTGAGGCATTGATAGTAAGGGGGGAAACTGTTAATTTCTCAGTTTGGCGGATCTATTAGTTGTAATTTGTGAAAGTTTTTAAAAAATTTAGATTTTAAAAGCTAATTAAATACCGAAACAATGGGAGAAGGTAAACGTTGCATATCACAATTTAGGGAATTAATTATTAATTTGAGGTCTTCTAGGATGGCACACGATAACATTGCAGCAACGTTAAAATGCCCTGAAACAACGGTTAGCCACGCGATTAAGCGCTTCGAAGAATATGGAACTGCACAAAACCCACTGCGCAAAAAGAAATCCCAATAATGGAATCCTGGAACAAATCAATTAGTTGTGAAACTTTCTCGTCGAAATTTCATTATGACACCGGTTGATATCCAGAAAGATATTTTTCCGAAAAATTACAAAAATAAAAACTCAGCAGTGTTGGTTCGGACAATTAGACGTCCGAAACCACTTTACGTGGACCAGTTGCGCCTAAAAAACTGCACAATGTTGTTTGCTCAGGGCTGCAAAACATGAGCCTTCTCTTAGTGGAAATACGTTTTTTTAATTCGATAAAGCTAAAATCAAATGGGAGATTGTACGTGTGGCGTCCTCAAAATCCAGAATGGAAGCTTAAGTTGTTTTTCCTGGTCCAGTTATGAATGGGGTCCAATATAAGAATTTTATGGAGCTTGTAATGCTGTCGCACGCCGCGTAGAACCTGCTTTTAATTCGTAAATTTCAGCAAAAGAACGATTTGAAGCGCACAGCGGCTAGTCTTCTTGCTTGGTTCGGTCAAAATTTTCGGTTTCTTCTAAAATGGTCTTAAGATCTTAATTAATTATACATCCGAGAAGTTCACTGACTTTTTTACAAAAAAAATAATTTTTTTTTAAATTTTGGTTACTGCAAATTTGCATTATTGACTTCTATGATCTAATAAAAGTCGCTAAAAAAACTCGTTTTTATTGTTCAAGGTTTATTTCTATTATATTCTTTATACCGGGTGTCCAGGCAAAACCCTCACACAGAGGATTAACATGGGAAATAGGTTTTTATTTATTTGCGCCAGCAGATTATCGATTTGGAAAACTTTCACATGGAAGTCATTGTACTCAGGATCGGCCATTACCGGTTCAAAATGCCTTCAAAATGAAAAAAAATTTAAATGCCCGACGTAACCGTGTTCGACCCCATAATTGGTTAGTCAAAGCCAAAATTAAACAAACAAAGGCGCCAAGTACCTGTGCGTAAAAACCCCATATCAATTTAAATTTATCTTTTAGGTATTTTCTAAGCAATTTTTAACTTATTTACGACTCAATTCAGCGAAAAACCAATGGAAAACCTAGGGATAATTATCATATGATCTGCTTTGATTTCCCCACAGTAAATAAACAAATTGCTTATTAACCTATGATGATGCCGGAAAGACGGAACCTATATATCTTTTATCTCATTCAGTAGATAGTCTCCGCGAAAAGTTTTAAATTTAGTATAAAATACACATTTCCTGTTATACGCAATATCATCATCAGAACTATTACCAGCATTCGATTGGATAATCCGTTACCTCTCAGAAAAATTAAAACAGATTTTCCATGCTATTTCCTTCGTCTTGGACGCCCCCTATGTCGGTTTTAATTCTACGCCACTGTAGGTGCACGAATGCTTTTTTGACCTACTGTATATCCCTCCATCATCATACTATCAATCAGTTCTGGTTAAAATGAGGTGTATTATGAGATGCTTAGTATCGTGCTTTTCTAGCATCGTTTGTTAACACGGTTTTCGTTCGTTATCTCTATAAATCTACCAGTTTACAACAAAAGATTCTTTTCAGAGTTCTTGAATATTTACAATAATTTATCTTGTGTTCGGAAAAGTCAAATGAATACAACGACTGCGAAAAAAGTACCTATTTTTCCGCTAAATTTACACGACTCAGACAGGAGTTACATGCATAGGTGGGTTTCAATACTCCATGTGGAATACGAGGGAAATTAATATGCAAAAGGACAATAACACACAAGAAGAAACCAACTGATTAAAATACGATATGAAAGTGCGATTAGTATATCTAGGGTTACAAATATTTTCAGAAAAGGTTGATTTGGCGACAGGAAACGCGAGTCTCCTGATAAGATAGTATATGATATGCACCTGACAATACTTACTGACTTAAATGAACAAAGTGTGAAGGGAGTAAGTAGTTGCTGTGAGTTAAGGCAAAAACTTCATCAAACAAAATGGTACTTACTAGTGCAAACCAAAGAGTTGGGATCCGCACCCACCCTAGCAAATGGACCAAGGAACAAATCGCGGTAATGCCAAAGGTAAATATATTTATGCCTGAGGCAACACCCTTCGGAATCAATATCAACACATTGTTTGTCCTTAGGAGCGTTATCTAGAAATATCTGCTTATAGTTTATTTCAAATCTGGTCTCAACTACCTGAAACCCTGCAACAGGATCAAGAACTGCAAAGCCATTTACCCTGCTTCCAGCACTACAACCAAAGTACCAAGCTAGTCCACATAGACGGGCCGCCACCGTCAAAACTTTACTGCAGAGACTGCATCATTTTGCACAAGGACAACAGGCCCAGCCAGTAAATATAAATAATAGAATAAAAAATATAAAAAAATACAAAAAACACACCTACATCAGTGCAATATATTTTTCCTTATTATTATAAACTTATGCAAATACGTGGTTAAGAAACCGTATGTTCCGCTGAAGCCGCTGGAGTGAGACCTCTTATTGAAAGATCGTAGACCACCTCCTCGATCTTCTTCACATCGTATTTCAAGGCGTCAAACCGCTTCCTAAGAGAGTCGTTTTTCAGGTTCAGTAAGCGGAAGCCAGCATTGAGTTCAGCTACGAATTTCGATATTTGTAGAGGTCGGTTGTAGTCCCCTAGCGTCACCGAATTGACTGCGAACCGCGACTAATGCTCGCGAATGTGAGAAAACACTCATTTAAAATAAGAAAAAACTCACCAGTTCGGTGGCCAAATTAAGAAGCCCCATCAAATAATCTTCCAAGTCAAGATGTATGTTTTGCTTCTCATGCACTGCCCGAGAAAAAAGCTTGTTGCCACACTCGACTATCTGTTTATTCCTAATAACCCTCACCTCCTAACATTTGAGCTGCAGTAACTTGATCAATCAAAAATCCTTTTTCTAGGAACACAATCAAGGCAACCAGAAAACAGAGTCTTTGAGTTGAATATCGCCAATGATCATTGTACCGGTAGTACTGCCCGTTGGGCACTACCTTATCGAGAGCATCAAAACCCTTCTGCACCTCTCCCAGCAGCTCGCGGGCCTTTAGCAAAGCTTCATCGACTGTAAAACCAACTTACAACTGATCTTTTTTTTTAAGCCCAATTAAACTTACTGTATTCACAGTTTACTTCAGTGTGGATTATTTGCAACGCTATAACAATCTCCCTAAGAGACTTTTCTAGGTCTTTCATGATATTACGAATCACCTACGACCCCACAAACAAGGATTTATGGGATTAAGAGTAAGAAGGTACTACTTACCTCCCTGACATCTTGCTCCGCATTGATATGCTCTTGGAAGGGGGAAAAAATATCGATAAATAGTTTGTGGGGCTCAGACATGATAAGATGGTTGAAAAAAGGTAATGAAGGCAAATTGAAAAAGTCCCACTTTAAGCGGCCATAGCCTTGTTCTTAGAGAATAGATAGTTTTCTCGAAAAAGCGCTGTTTGGATATAAAATGAAGCGTGTATACAACACTTTAGGCTTTCACTTAAACGAAAATTGTTGAAAATAGGTAAAGAGGAAGCTAAATAAAGAACTATTAATTATTTTAGTAGAAAGGTACATTCACCGCAAACAAATAACGTCCAACTTTGTGATTATTTACATGTCACATATGTTTAATATGTCAATGGCCATTGACATTTCCTTGGTATCGATATCGACCAAAAAAGGCAGATTCCAGTATCGCCCTAGAAGGTTCTGAATCTAAAGATAAAATGTTTGAAAATTTCTCACTATTAAATACTCAGATTGACTACAGTTACTTTGATTACCTCTATAAATTCTGTAAACTTGAATTTTACGCGGTATTATTCGATAAATTTCAATGTAGAAAAACTCAACAACGTACGGAATACCAAAAAAGGCAAACGCCCTTTTTGTTATAACAATTATCATATTCTTCTAGTTTCATAAATCCATTTATAATTCGCATTGGTTAGCCTGTTATAGACCCTCAGGCGGACACGTAAAACTTCAGGGACCAGGAAACCATGCTCTTAACCACTTTGGATCCTCCAGAATTCTCTTAAAATAATTGAGTTAAAATTGCCCATAAGGCTTAATAGAGGTGTTTAAGTAGACTGCAGTAACTCTTGCTGCTGGTCAAGTCTCATACGCACAAATTTGTATACTGCAAATAATCGCTACGTAACTGAGTTTGATAGTAATTGCTAGAGATTCGTTCGCAATTAGAGCGAGTCTACTCAAAAATTTTATTTTTGGTCATAACGGTCCTTCAACGTATCGAATATAAACAATTTTACCAGTAATTAAGGTAAGATCATTAAGCGGGACAATAGATTTCAAATCTGGTAGTTACACCGGCCCTACGATATTGCTAAAAGTTATTGATATTACCGATTGTAAATTAAAATGTAGATAATGTAGTCTACTATTCACAATTCTTGCTCACTTCGGTTAAAGCTAAATCGTTAATGCTACGAGTTCATAGCATCGTAGTAGTTTGGGTGCAAAGGGAATTTTCTAATGATGAAATTATGGCAATGATCCTAAGAAAAATCATCTAAACGTAGTTGATCCACTCGGGCGAATGTTAATATGAAAAAAAGTAACGCCTTTGAGGCTTTATTACTCGAGGAGTTTTTATTGACTATTCATTTAAGCGATAACCAGCGATTAAAATAAAAATAGTTGGATCTCTGCACCTGTGCATTTCGCTTAAATGTAGGTCCAAGATTCCCTGGTAATTCCTTTTAAAGTCAAAAACTTTTCAGCCATCAGAAGAGGCATAAGTACTTCCCGTGTAAGGTAAGTTCTAGCGGCTATTCTCGAATCTTGAACAATGGGAGTTCACAACTGTGTGGGAATTTTAAGAACTATTTTTTATCAAAAAAATTAAGAACTATATAATTATTTGTCAGGGGAAGCCAACAAACTGCGAAGACTACCTTTATCGTGCAATTCATCTATGATTGAATTTATCAACCTTTGATAAGTGGTATTATTGTTTTGGAAGCGCGTAAGATTAATAGTGCTTAATCTCGTGATAATACGCAATTTATATGGGCGATGGTTTTCAGATCAGGGAAAAAAATAGATTTTAAGAAATTGAGAGGTCGCAAATGAAAACTTTGTTTTATGGACGGCTAAAAGTACAACGCCAACGCCATTTTCGTTTAAAATCGTAAATCGCATAGAGAAGTTCATTTGCTTTACAAGACTACAAATAATTGAAAATTTAACTAACGAGAGAAAAACCTTTAATAATGTTCGCTCAAATAAAGATAAAGAATAAAAACAAACTCTAAAATAAATGCCTCAAAAGTACAATAATAATAACTTATTCTTAAAGTTAAATATTAAACTAGAATGCTATTTTATATATTTATAATAAAATGCTAATGTCATATTACATAATAATAGTATATTTTTATCATATCAAATAATAATTAGTTATGTACAAGAATGAAGAGTTTTCTAAAGCAAACTGCTCTCTATCTGGTCTACTTTTCGACATCGCCGATCTTCTCCCAGTCGTCATCGGTGCTACCTCCACTAGGTGTTCCTCCCAAACTAGCCGAGGAGTCGGCTTTACTCAAGTTTTCACTGACGCGAGATGGAGTAGACGTATTTTTATCTGAAACAATTGTAACTGTTTGTGTTTATCGCATACAATTTGCAGTGAAAAATCACCTTTTTTTGAATATAAAGGGCGCGTCTTTTGCTCTTTTTCGTACTCTTCAAGGAGTGCAATTTGCTGCTCCTCAGTGAGCTCCACGTTAGAGGACGAAAAGTCTACTGTGCAACGGTGGTTAGTGAAGGAGAAATGTAAATTCATCCTGTAAATAAACTCACCATGTTCCCATTTTAAAGTGTCTGCATTTTGCTGCTCCTCGACAATCCCCTGGTCCTTCTCTTTCAGTTCCCGTTTTTCCATCATTTCCTTGCGGGCCAATTCGTCCTCAAGTAAGGCTTTTTTGAACAAATACCTCTTCCAAAACATCTGATGCTCCAAAATTTCAGGCACCAATTTGGCATAATACTTCTTCAGCACCTCAGAACTGTTTACATGCTTTGCTATCCTGTCATCAGACAGCTGTTCTCCATCTAAAATCTCCAACCAGCATTCGTATTGCTGCTTGAGACTTGGATCTGGATCACACATATAGGTTTCTGGAGTCTTTTGAAGTTCATATAGGGCCCTCTGTAAAGTTATTTTTAGAGCTTGTTTTTTTTTTAAGTGATATATACCTGTAATTTGTTCAATTGGTGTGTTTCTGAGTTCTCCACTATAAGAACTTCAGTATCCTCATCATCAGGACCTGGATTTAAAGCAGTGTTTACCTGTCCTAAGAAGGAGCTAAAACTTCTTTTAACTGAATTGACTGTGGAGTCTGGAGATTCAAGCTGAAAGCATGTAAACTATGTAAAACATTGCAAGGTAAATGGGAAACATTAGACATACATTAAAAGTTTTTTCAACAGCAGAGCCAGCTGATGACACGACGTTAGAGGCCTCATTTTTTACCGCAGTGCCAAACTCTTCAAGGTCTTTTTTGACAAACTCTAGCACCTCAGTGCTCTGCAAAAAGGTACTTTATTTATATTCAATTCTGTTATAAATCAACACTAAGAAACCTTGTTTTTGGCTGCATTTAGCCAGGAGTTGAACCAGCTGCTAGTATTGGAGGTTGGGGTGCTATCAGAAGGCCTAATGTGGCGAAACAATATAGGTTACTAATAATGGTACATGCGTTAGTATTGCTTTAGATTAGGATGTTTATCTGTTCTGAGTATGTATATTATTTTCTTTGGGTGTAGTTTTATTTATTCAGCACCAATGAAGTGGAGAAAATTGTTGATTTTAAGTGTCTCCGTTAGGAACTAATAGAATCAAACTTACGAATTAACCGTAAAAAGGGGGGAAATATGGTCCCAAAAGGGCACCAAATGGTACTTGCTGCAGCAGGTAATTGAAGTTCAAAACTTACGTTTCCGTATTGTCAGACATGGCATCAATAGAACCAAAGCCGTTTTGGGCAGAGTTACTCGAAATTTCACGTATTTCAGAGTGATTTTCACTAGAAATCAGAAAAGAAAATTTGTTTATTTTTTCTTTGAAAACGACAAAAATGTTTGATATCTGTCCAAAGCAGCTGATTAATCAAACAATGAAGCAGCGGTAGGGCCATCTCTGCAAAACATCATTGACGTTGGATGACGTCAAGAAAACACAGAAATTTCCATTTTAACTATATATTTGTACACGATTTTAAAACGAAATGGTACATATAAATGCCATTTTTATGAGAATTACTAACAATTATCGCTGCTTTTAATGTGGTTTTTATATTTTCATAGTAGAGGAATCACCGAATAGAAAAGATTGTCTACAAAATCTTTTACGGAAAGTTTATTTTATAATTAAACAGCAGGATTTTCTTATTAAATAAACTCTTTAATATTAATTTACAAGAAATGTATTGTATTTTAAAATGTTTCCATTAATGCGTCATAATATATTTGATTAATTTCCCATCACTAATATATAAAATTTCATATTATCTAAAATTAAAGCATGAACAACCTGCAAATTGAAATAATTAGTTTCATTGCTTATTTGCAGTCCGAATAACGAGAGAAATTAGTATCTCAACGCAACATCTCCATTTTACAATAATTAAAACACTTGACACTTCCTGACGTCAGAACAACATTTGTCATTTTTACAATACATAACTGTTATTGTAAAAATGAGATGGCGCCATTGACATTGATCAACTGTCATTTGATGACGTCTTGATTGCAGTTATTACGTAAAATTGAGGTTGTGGTTATAACAATTAAAATTACGTTTTTTTGTGATAAGATTTCTCCTTTGTACGAATAGCAAATTCGTCTCGCTTCGTTCATACCGTTGACACAATCGTCGTGCCAGTTTCGATGATCAGATAGTACCAGATCGTGCGCACAAAGTAACTATAGAGAGCAGTGGGGGCCCCGCCTTACGATGCAGCTTACTGCCCTAGTTTTGGGGCTTTTTATCACCCTCGGACATGCTGGTGAGTCTCACGCCGTTCTTTGAGCCCTTTTTCATCGTCTAATCGATTGTCCTGCCCAGCCTAACTTAACCTCAATCAGAAATGTCAAAAAATGCTGATTGGAAAAGCCCCTTTTTGCATTTTTAAGCTTTTTTTCAAACATTCCTCGTTGAGCTAGATGTACCCTGAGTAAGGGTGGCTACTGTGGAATTAATGTCTGTAGATGTAAACAGGGTTGATTACACAGATAATTGATTACAGTCTAATCTAAAAATAGTCAAGGTTCTGCAATTTAAGCGTTAAAGAGCTGGTATTCCGCAGATAAATTGAGTGTTTGTAGTTGATTTGTAGTAATTTTTAATAGGTACTTTTATGGTTTGATTTTAAAAGCTTTAAGAGCTCTTCCAAGTCCCTAGTAAGGGCTTAAAAATTGCTTTAGAAAGAGGGATTATTATGTCTTATTGCTTAATCCAAATCCAGATAACTGAGTAATGGGTCCGTCGTCGAAACACTGAATGATTTAATATTTAAATCTAAGTATTTATTTAAAAGAGGCATACTTAATAATAATCTCAGCGCTTGTGTTCGTAATGGACAAAATATCTGTTGAAACTTTGCTCTATAGGAGCTGTTGTAGCTTGAAGACTAGCACTATGGTATTTCTTAAATGTGAGTTTTAAAAATCACGTTACAAGGGTACTGAATGATTTAAATCTCTCTCTAAGTCTAACTCTAAAACAACGACAAATAGAGTTGAGTAGTTGGTCGATTGTTCTTAATACCAAATTTGAAGATTTTACTTTACGGAACTTTCAAGAGGCAAATTTAAAAAAATGTTTCAAATCATCAGAGCACCAAATATAGAACAGCAAAATCTGAATAAGTTGAAAGAAAAAAATCGGTTTGATAACATGATTATTACAATGTCAGCATCATTTTGACATCAATTCTTTATGAGTTTATTATCACTAATTGTGTACCTTTCAAGACCCATTTAATTTTTATGTTAGTAGAGATAATTTATGTTTGTTTTTAAATTAAAATGAAACGGCTTTAATTGAGTAATGAATGCTTTTATAAACCCCTTCGCAAATTACCTACAGCTGAAATATTTTACAAATGAAGGTTGTGCACTTTGAGAGTGAAATTACTCCAAAATTGATATTTTAACGAAAACCTTTTAACTTAAACTTTCCTATTGAATAGGTTCCTTCCTTGTACCCTGCACTGTTTAGTAGTATTGCAATTCAACAACCACCATAAAAAATAACTTCATTATACTAAATTTACTAAAATAGGTGTTTCAGCTCTTTTTATTTTCCTTTCAGTGAAAATTGATCCAGAAGACGCCTCTCTAAACAACCTTGTTGTTATATTCACCGCCAAAAAACCTTTGCTGTTAAATTGTACACTCTCTGGTGAAGGTGCTGGAGAAGCTTTAGTGGAATGGTAGGTCGACGTATCGCAGAATTTGAGAGCTTTAAATAATTCCCCAATATAGGAAAAAAGATAATGTGGCTATTCGCGACGTTGCGAGCCTAAAAGACCGCTTCAAAATAGCCAATTCCAGCACCGTTCACACTCTGACCATCCCGTCGAGTGAATTCCATGACGCAGGCAATTGGACCTGCAGCGCCATCGTTACGGGTCAGGAAAAGGTCATTGCTGAAATCCGAGTTGTTTGTGAGTTTCCCTTAAAAAACCTGTAAAAGTACCTAAAAATTTTAAAATGTCTATTATTAGCTTCTATTAAGGTCCGCATTAAACCCGACAACATTAACGTGGTCGAAGAGGAAAAGTTGCGCATTGAATGCGGAGTTTTGGGGAACCCTCTTCCAACTTTGAGTTGGAGGATTGAAAGCGAGAACTACAATGGTAGTACTTTTAAGGATAATCGAGTGGAGATAAAAAATTATAAAGACGAGAATGATCAGGTGGTGGAGAATGGTTTGTTGGTGATTTCTGGTGTTAACAAGGGAGATCGAGGACTCTATTTTTGTGTGGGAGTAAATGCGTTTTACAACACCAATACCGATACGGCCCATGGAATAGTTCGCGTTAAAGGTATGTCAAAAAACAACTTTTAAACTGTTTTTGTGTACTAATATAATTCTTTAGATAAATATGCGGCACTATGGCCCTTCTTGGGAATCTGCGCAGAAGTAATCGTGCTCTGTGCCATCATCATCATTTATGAGAAAAAGCGTAACAAGACCGAGTTAGAGGAGAGTGATACCGATCAAAGCCCTGATCAGTAAGTGCATGATCTTTGTAGGTTTTCCTATATACACACGTTGTTTTTATCCTCAGGAAAAACACCCCGGACCACGGAAAGGAGTCAAACTTGCGTCAGAGGCAGTAAAAAATCCCGACTCTAATTTTCCTCCAAAAGTAGCCTTATTGTTCGGGTAGTTGATGGTGTAAATACAGTCGAAACGTTGAGTTGTTTTTCAGTTATTTAATCCATTTTCTCTAAATCCACTTGGGCTCCCTTTTTTAGTTTATCTTTGTATATAGAAACATTGAGCGTAACAATTATTCTGCCTTATTAATAAATAGTCGTAATCGTTGTAATATCGTCACCTGAAAGGGCATAGCTAATCTCGAGTGCAAAGCAAATAGGCAAAAGTAATCTTTATTGGTGCTTAACATGTTGTTAGTATGTTAGACTATAGTTAATTCGTGTTGAAAGCTCTAAGTTAAGATGTTTTTCCCTTATAATTATCTAGTGTTTGTGTCTTTATTAAATAATTATCTTAAAATCTTGTTCAGCATGTTTTATCAACTGCCTGTTTTTCGTGGAATGTCATTGAATTGGGATCCGTGCTTTTTGTAAAGGAAATCATTTTCCTAATTAAAACTATATTAAACTAAAAGCAATAAATTAAAGCTACTATGGTCGCCACGTGTATATAATGAAACAAAACTTTATTTCTGAGCCATTTATTGAATTCAATTGGGAATTTACAAATTGTAATTTTACATGTTTTTGTCATAAACTGATAATTAAACTAAAAAATGATATTTAGGTCCTAATGGCATCTGCAAACAATAAAAAAGCATTGAAGGAATGGCGATTTTTCCTTCAAATAGGTTTAAGAAGCTTATGTATTCCGAATTCCATAAGTATTTCATGGTGTTTCGGGGAGGATTCCTTATAAAAGACAGATTAAACGTAATTGTTGTATTGAATATGATGGGGGCATTATCTTCCATTTCTTTCCACGAGTAGTCGAAGAATCGATGTTCCTTTGCGTCAATCGATATGAAGAGTGTAGATGAATTTTACCCATTTCCAAAGTCATCGGCCACGGAACGTCTAATACGTCCCCTATATTTATCGCGTTCGCATAGATATCGACCAAAAACTATATCGATAGTGTTATATACTATCGATATCGATATATTATTTTTACAGTTTGCGAACTCACTCTAATTGCTCTAACGATGTCTGATAAATCTAACAGCTGACACAACCACTCTTTATGGATCTAACCACGAAATATTTTTGTTTTCCTTTAATGTTTCTCAGACTATAAAGCATTATTATGCAATATTTTGAACTTACAATGGAAAAAAACATGTCAAAAAGACCTCAAAACAATGGTAAAACCTCCCAAATACATATCTTGAGCATTAACACCTCACTAATACCCCAATTGTCCCCAGAACCGAAAACACCGGCATCCACTAACAGCTCCCGCTCAGAAGACGAATTCAGCCCCTACTTCCCCTGTTTAACTCAGGAGAACCGAGATGATGTCGACGTTCTTTGGGATTATAATTCCCCTCGCGAATCGAAACCTCGAACGGCGATAGTGCGGAAATCAAAGAAGCGTTTGGACCTGCAGCAACATTCTCCAAAAGTAGCCATTAAACGGCACCTCTCGAACAACAACGATCAAATCAAACAGGATTTTTGCAAACTGCGGGAAGAGCTGCGTGCGTTGAAAGCTGAAATTGCCAGACCTGATCATGAAAGTTTAGTTTTGTCCCCAAGAGAAGAGGAGGCTTTCAAGGATATCAGCGAGGAGCCACACATAAAGGACGACGTCGAGAGTGTGTTTGATGACGATATGGATGAGAAGTTGATTATGTTCAGTCAACAAGTTGAGCTAGAAATTGAAAGGGCTGAGGGAGGCTTCAGTGGCTCTTCTGGCTTGGCTCAAAATCTAAAATCTAATGCACGAAATAGTGATACATTTAATGATTCCTTGGTAGTGGATGACTCAGTGTTTGAGCAACTCACACAAGTGGCTGATATCAAACAGTGTAACGCTACCAGTAGTGTACCAAAAACTGATAAAAATTCCAAAGTTTTCCCTAGGTCTGTGTCAGAAAATAACGTACAGTGTTCAAGTATATTACAATCAGTATCAAGAAAAGTAGAGTGGCATAGGACACACAGCTTTGAGACCCATACTAAAGGTAAGTTTATATACCTTACTTTACTTCGTAATTTAGCAGTAATTTTTAGCAGAACTATCTAAAGATATACTGCTGGAAATTGAACGCAAACGACTAGAAGCCAAGGCAAAATTACATGCTAAAAAAAGGTGTATTCCCACTACCAGCCCTGAAATTACAGACTGTACGTCTTTTTCAAGTTGTTTAAATAGAAGCTCTGTATTGTTTTTTTAGCCCTTCTAAGGTGCTCATCCAAAGAGATTGAAAGAAAGAGACTGGAAGCTAAAGCAAAACTGGAAGCCAAGAGACAACAAGAATTAATTGAGAAGAAGAAGCAAGAAGCAGTGAAGAGGAGGGAAGAGGTGCAGAGGAAGCAAGTGGAGCAGGTGAAGAATTTGTTGAGTGGGAGATTTTAGGTTTAAGTTTAAATTAACATTTTTGTTTTTCTATATTATTAGTGGCAATTGTTTAATGAAGATTAATTATTATAAAAAAAATTATAAAAAAATTTACAGCCTTTAAATGCCCATTTTACGTGCTTGCAGTTGCCTGATTTCAGTGGACACCTCGCAGCAACAATACAGGATTAGGCCTAAAGAAAACTGGTTCAGAAAAGGCTCTAAAATTTCAAACTGTCACCTTTTGCTGAGCAGCACTTATAATCCCTTACCACTCCAGGCCTTTTTCACATAAAGATCCCCTACTTCTTTGCCAGCAAAAAAATAGAAATTGGACACAGCACTGCCAGCCAAGAGGGGTGCTGCAAGAAGGTTCTTCAACCTCCTCAATGATAAATCTCTTAAGTTTAATCTCTTGCTACAGAGGGCATTTATAACATTCTCAAAAGTTAGTCCTGTGAAGTTTAATAAGGCCCAAATTAGTATGTGTTCCTCAGTGCCATGCCACATATAAACAAAGATGAAGCACAGTAGTGAAGCCCCTAATTTATTTAAACCCCATTTTCGAAGAGGAACAAAAATGCACCTAAAGACAGTGTCATTGTACTAAGCTTTTTAATTTGAAGATCTTAATACGTTTTGAGGAACTGGTATAATCCTGGATCAAAATACTTCCACATATCTGAGTACAAGTGCACCCGACCAATGCAGCGAGGCAGGGTTGGAACTGCAACATTTTCAAATGCAGCGAGACTAGTGCTTAAGCCATAAATCACCACATACTTTAAATGGAAAAATTGTCCCATAAGGTAGCCATAGCCACAAAGACTACACAAATCTAGTTTCTCTATTAGCTACAATTATATGTATTATCAAACAAGTACAATAATTCAAATTAAGTAAAGTTACCTGCATCTGGAACGAGGCGGCGTTAACATACACAAAATGCAAGCTAATTTGTATAAATATGGCCCAAAATAAACACCTTGATACATTGAAAACCAATTGCTGGAATCTTAATCTCATGCTTAAATTTGCATTTTCATAAATCCTCTCATAGTCCTCATAAGGAATAAAAGGACCAACAAAAAGAGTGGGGAAATAAAGGCAATATGCCAAATACTTGATAAGTGATTGCTTTTCTTCACTCAAGCAATAGCTAACACACCTAAGATTCATCCAATAGAGAAATAAGAAGCTGAAATAAGCCTGATAAGGACTCATGCCCCAAAACCCCTCAGTGGAACACAGTTTCTTATAAACACTAATCACAGCCAAGCAAACTATATTAAATATCCATATTGTCGTTTTGCTCTGTAATCGAGCCACTACATGAAAAAATAAAGGCTGCAAAAGAGCTAATATCATTACTTTGTAGCCCATAAAGTAAGTGATGTGTATTAGGGGAAAACTTATTTGCAACCAAATATTGGCCTAAAATAAGGTCATGTAAGACAATTTCGATGCATAAAAAAATCATTCTTACCTTGGTAGTCTTTAAAATCGATTGATAAATTACTACATAGCTTAGCATGAATGGAAATATTGTAGTAATAAAGTATAACACGGCCTCCCATTCAAAGTCAGCTGAATCCCTGTTTCGTGACTTAAACCCTGGAATGAAATCCTGGTAGTAGTCGTTAAAGTGAAGAAAGTCTGAAACAAGTTATAAGATCATGCGTGACTCCTTTATTGGATGGTGTTACACTACATTTTAAGGCTGAAATAGTAAATTTGTAAATGGCATAAAAGACCGCAGAAACCCAAAACAAAAGACACAATTTCGATTCAGTCCTGTGAAATTTAGCCGCTGGAGACATGTTTATTTGAGTACAAAGCGAAACATGTTTAAATACAATAAGAGAAAATTGATTTATAAATGTCAACAAAGGTAAACAAAATTTAAAAAATCAGCTGGTAAAGTGAGGTTAGTTATTTTTGACAGATGTTTTTAAATTTTGTTTTGTTTATACGGACGTAACATTTTAATTGGAATAAATGAATTCGTTAACGTTCAAACAGATTTAGTATGTGACCTGTTGATGATAGCGGTGGTATAATGACGTAGATATTAAAATTCAATGTTGGTGAAGAAAGAGTAGTCCGTTATTCAAATTCAAACGATAATATTTCGACACTGTTTAATCTTAAATTTAAAATACAGCCTTAAGGTATAAAAACTTTTATTTAACAACATGCCATGATGCCAATGCAAACATCGCGGCTTATTTAAAGAAATATAGGTTATGTCAAACCCTCACAACGTATTAAACACCGTTTTTGACAGTTCAGTCTTCTGTGTTTATTCGGTAGTGTAGGTCGTATTAAGAAATTATCCACAAAACTGCCCTTAAAATGATAGAAATCACAGCAAAACTCATCAGGAGCCACGTGTTCCTTTCTGGAGAAGTCGTGGAGTGCATCATTTCTTTCAGCCACCCAATATCACCCTCGCATAAGGTAACTTTCATTTCCCTCATCATTACTTCTTTTAGGGTTAACATTCCAGGTCTCCCAAAGTCATACTGATATGTTTGAGAGTCTGGCTTGGGCCTCTGCCCAGATACATTGCCTATGCTTCACCGACTCAAAAATGCGCAGAGCAAAAGAGGGTGAAAGACAGGCTAGTCACGTCGCCTTGGCCGATACTGCCCTGGGGACAATATCTGGAGACAATGCTCGTGTGGAATTTGCCACTAAACCCAAAATCCTCTTCTGCGATTTGAGGCTATCACCTGGCCAAATGAAGCATTGTAAAAGTTTCAACTTGCATTTATTTAAATCCATTTGGTCTTTTTAATTTCAGTTGTTTATCGTGAAAAAGTACCAGTTGATTCGCCCCCTTCGTACCGAGGGCAACTAGTGAAATACTCCTATAAAATTACTGTTGGCACCCAAAGGGTTAACCACCCAGTGAAGCTAATGAGAGTTCCATTTAGAGTACTCCCTCTAGCAGAAGCAATTTTACATGAAGCTGGTGCCCTTTGTAATGAAACAACTGAAGAACTCACCCCCACAAATCCCTTCCTAGAGATCAGGCAGAAGGAAAAACCCATAGATTTAGCCTTAGAAAGCTTGCAAAACATAACTGCTCGAAGAAATCCAAATTTCTACATGATTTCTAATATGTGGGGAAAAGTGGCTCGGTTCTGTTTATTCAAGCCTGCCTACAAACTTGGTGAGGACATTATTGGGACATTTGACTTCACCGTAGCTACAGTGCAATGTATGCAAGTCTCAGTATCCTTGCAATGTGAAGAGGAGACCACAATTGAAGATTCCTCAAAGCAGATCAGGATTATCACTTTCAGCAAGCACCATGAAGTGTGTTTGGGATATAAATACACTCAGCTGATACTGCCCATACCACTGCATGTAACTCCAGCTTTTGAGACCGATTTAGGTATGGTAGTTTTGGGTTAAGAAGGCATTTCCAGAGGTTAAAAGTGGCTTGTTGTTAGTTTCATTGAAATGGCGGTTACATTTTGAGTTTGTTACCAGCACACACAAGGGCTTAAGTCCTCCTAATTTTGAGGAGACGTACTGGCAGGCTCCTTCTGAGGTGCCCATTGAAACGATGGTGTGGAGTCTGCCCATTCGCTTATATTCCACCACTCCGGGTCATGTGGCACAGGGAATGTCTGTTCATAAGTTAGTTATAAGGTGATGTAGATACTAATAAATTCTAAGATTTTTTTATTTGGTTGTTTTTCACTTCCAATATCAAAGGTGACAGTATCAGAATTGAATCCATTGGTAACGCATATTTTAAATACCAAAGAAATGTGTTGCCATCATTTCCTTGTCGCGTTTTCACTACTTGATTTAAGCAAGCTCATCCTGGTGCTTTGAATATATATATACATTCAATTTATGATTTAATTATTTCAATTTTTTAAATAAAAAAATGCTGGAAATTATGAAGAAATTATAAATAGATTATTTGAAATTGAAGTGCGTTTTTCATTTGATTGACATCAACCGCCCGTGTTTGCTCGGGATAGTTCGGTTGCTTCCGGTTGTGTTCTGAAAGGAAGGAGGTTGATCAGTTGAGAGATTTACATATTAAAAAAAAGAGTTAGTACGGTTATAGATATTTTCTATTTCCTTAAGATAAATTGCAGTATAATTTTTAGTATATTTATGATATTAAATTAAAGGGTTTAAAAAGCTACATGAAGGTTTTGGATTGAGAGTTGACGGAAGGAATCGGGCAGAATGTCATGCGCAGAAGCGCTTCGCGCACGTCCACATTCCTCGTCGTAAATTTCTATGGTTCCCTGGCAGAGCCGCCATGATGGCTTTCTGTCGTACACGCTCGACATGGAAAGTTTCAAAGTTGTTTTATCGTATTTGTGACTGAGTGCGTGTAAATAAACACGATGGGAACGTACTAAGGAACATATATAACCGTTTAGTGCCGGACTCGGACCGTCCGAGCGGCTCGAAGTCCGCATTTTCTTCGATTTTATGTTGGCGTGGTCGCGCGTATCCTTCCACCATCAACAAATATGTCGAAGCTATCGTTCAGGGCGCGGGCCTTGGACCCAAGCAAATCTATGCCAATTTTCCTGGGGGAGGAGCTGCCCGACTTGCCGGACTTCTCCGCAATCAACAGGGCTGTGCCCCAAATGCCCACGGGGATGCAGAAGGAGGAAGAATGCGTAAGTCGAGGTCTGGACGTACCCAAGACGGCTCGGCCGCCATGTTGACATGGCGCTTGGCGCCCAGTCAGACCGGCGAGTTCAACTTTAAATTCGCTTTTTTGGTACTTGAAACAATATCTAGCCATTGTAAACGACGAATTGCCGCTCAGAATTTAAATTTGAACTGGCCGGAATGGGGTACTCCAGCTGTCACTGCCGTTTTCGGGTCCTCCCGGTAAAAGTGCATTCAAGACCACAAAACACTGTGACAGTCTTATCCGATGTAATGGGGCTCTCCTTCTCAATAGGAGCACCATTTGCAAAGGGCCATATGCGCCGGGCACATCATCCCAACGCCTGAGGTTACAGATGTGCCCCTCAATGATTTCTATGACAGGATGTATCCTTCTAACTACAAGCAGCCTCGGCAGCTCATCCACATGCAACGTAAGCCCCATTTCCCACTTTCCTCCTATTTTCCATTAATTGCCGCCAAATTTGTTAGCAAAACAATTGTAGTGTGTTTGGGTGGTTGCCATGACTACCATATACAGGTTGATTATGATTGTTCTAAGGGTGAATATTAAATAAAACCTCTTAGTAGTCAATTAACTGTAAATGTAGGGCCACGATTAAACAATATATTGTTTTCCATTAAATATTAATTGACTAATAGATGAATTGGTTCCAGACATGCATTTGATGTTTAAAATAATTTCTAGGCCTACCTGAAGTTTTTTTTTAATTATCACCCTTTGGTTCCATGTTTTCGGGTCCCATAGTAGAAAACACTAAGACTGAGCTGGAAATTGGCCATTATACAGGGTGTCCATTGTTGGAGCTCCGTCATTCCTATTTATTTTCTTAAAAAAAGAGAAGTCTGTTAAATCAGGGTAAAACTCTGCAATGCAAGATAATCAGCATACTCGTGTCTTCAAATCACTGGTGTCGCAAGTAATTTTCTAAATATCTTATTTCTCTCATTTTTTACTTATAAATTGAAAAAAGATTTGCACAAAACAATATTCTTCGAAGGGTCTTTTGGTAGTACTTTTCAATAGAATTGCTGGTTTATCTAAGTTCTGCGTGCTGTGTGTTGTCGAGTTGAATTTAGAACACCCTGTATGTGTTGTAAAGTGAAAAAAAATCTATTTCAGACATTACCTCAAATTTTCCAAAAACTTTGCAACTTTGCAATTTTTAACCAGAAAAGCTTTGCAACAGTTCTCTTTGCATAAGTCGCCATTCAGGCGCCCCCCTAACCCCTAACTTAAAATGTAGTTAATTAGCTGCCCTTAATCCCCCTATTGCCCCCAACTCTGGCAATGAACGGAATTTGTAGCCTTCACCATGGAACAAGAGGTCCCAGACTATGACATGGACTCAGATGATGAGAGGTGGTTGCAGGCCCAAAAACCGCGCCTTGACATCACCCCCGTAAAGGTAAACTATTATTGTCAACTTTTAAATGGATATGAAAACACATTATTTAATATTTAGGGTGTTGTATTAAGAGAATGAATATAATATTTGAGTATATAAAACTATGGTGCATTATATGACATGCCCAATTATGTGATTCATGCATTATATAATATGCATATAATGTCTCCTATCTTGATTATTTGATTTGTTTCATTAATGTGCGATTTTGCAAATGGACAATTTTAGCAGGTTTACTGTTCATATCCAACCAAGTGTTTGTCATATGAAATTTACAATTGCAGTGGGCGTTCTATTATGTTTTATCCTATCACTGAAACTTTTAAAATACTGAATTTGTGTATGATCTATAGGTTTTATCAAGATGCTAAGGTGTGCCTCTTTTTGCAGTCTACCAACATACAAGTATATATTGCAACTCATCTCTCTGTTCACTTAATTTTGATCCAAGCTGTAAACTTTGTATAACGAAGTGTTCACATAATCGAGCACCCACTGTATATGCAGTTTCAATTTATTAAAAATCTTAGCTTGCCAAGTACTGCAGGTGTGTTTTCTCTCTGATTATAAAAAAGAGTGACAGTAATCAAATTTGATAGTTCAATATGTTTAGCCAAACAACAAATAACAAACTTTTATAAAAATTTGCCAAGTTTTTCTTCTACTGACTCTGTGATTTACTGAATTTTGAACCACATTTATTTATCATATTTAAAATTATCAGTCTTTCAATTACGCAGGGAAAAATATTGACATTTTTATGTTCAATAATAAATCATTTGATATTTTTGTGATATTAAAGTAGAACTTGATAGGTCAAAACGTTTCATTCAATGATACACATGTGGCATGTTGGGTTGTGTCTTAGTACCATAGATTTATCTACCAATCCTGCCATGGAAGAGGTGGAATATTTAGGACAATCCGGTATGATTTCAGTTTGAAGAGATGATGGATCGACTGGAGAAGAGCAGCGGCCAGACAGTGGTGACTCTCGCGGAGGCCAAGGCCCTCCTCAAAGAGGACGATGAGCTTACAATTGCTGTATTCGACTACTGGCTGAACAAACGCCTGAAAACCGTGAGTAATTTCCGTCAGTTGAGTTTGAGGAGTACATTGAAGTCGTTGCAGCAACATCCGCTGATCCTAAGTGTCCGAACCGAGCATCGCACTGGCCAAGCGGCCAACAATCCGTACCTGGCGTTCCGCAGACGCACCGAAAAGATGCAGACGCGCAAGAATCGCAAAAATGACGAGGTGTCCTACGAGAAGATGCTGAAGTTGCGCAGGGATCTGGGTCGTGCCGTGATGTTGCTCGAGCTGGTCAAGCGCAGGGAAAAGTGCAAGCGGGAGTTCGTGCATCTGACCGTCGAGGTGTTTGAAAAGCGGTTCCAGGCGCGTGACTATAATGGATTAGTGGTAGCAGAGGCGCAAGCACTAAAAGCGGCATCAACTCCGGCGCGACCCGCCTTCACGCCCATCTTTCACAACCACAACCAAAGTTGGGCAGACGCGGTGGCTAGTCAGGTGCAAGCGGCCGTGCAACACCACAGCAAGGGATCGATTAAGGACGAAGTAAGTTTCAATGTTTCCAGTGTTTTAAACAAACATTTTTTTTTCTTTTACAGCTGTTGAGCAGGCGCGAAAAACGACAGTACAAAAAGCGCAAACATAAATCGTTGGCAGGACGTGGGGGTGGCCTCGAAGGTCTCTCCTCCGACGAAGAAGGTTCGCCAGGCGGCGGCCAGCGTGGTGAGGCCTCACCCGAGCCTGAGGAACCGGAGGACGAGGGTCCGTTCGCATTTAGGCGCAATCGGCTGTGTTCGTACCACAAGGTGAGTATTGGCGTTGTTGCCAGCGCTCGTTTTTAATTGAAATGTTTCTGAGCAGCCACTGCCCACCCCTGGCGACTGGCCCTGGTGTTCGCCACAGGAAAATGGCGCCGGCGACAAGCGTTTCCGATTCACGTTGACCTCGCTATCAAATCGAAAATGTATCGGATTTGCCCGGCGGAGGGTAGGCCGTGGAGGACGCATCATCTTGGATAGGGCAGCCACTGATTGTGACGACTTCTGGAGAGGGTCAGTATTCAACACCTTGGATATTTTCAGTCATCACTAACGCTGCGAATTATAGGCTTGATTTCACGATAGTTGAGCCCAAGGCTTGTGACGTGTCCGATCCGTTGGCCGAACGGCTGAAGGTGGAATCGGAAATGTTGCTACGGACGCGAGACTGCACTAGTACCTACAATAAATTTAGCGCGGTTACCGCATCGGGGAGTGCGGACAGCGGTTTCGCGAGTGGTTTCAGTGCCGATTTTCTCAGTGACAGCGATTTCGACCGGGTTAAAGTTGAGTGCAAAACGGAGCCGCCCGACACCGAGGCACAAGTACTACACAACAATGGTGGTGATCCAGGAGGAGGAGGAGGGGAAGACACGGTTGAGTTTCTCAGGGCGTTGCGGAGGGATTGGTAAGAGATACATAATAATTAAATTTAATTTTAACTAACCTTGTGCAATAACCACCTTGATTTAAAAAAAAAACGAACTACATGTAATTAACTACTAAGGTTGCACTTCCGGCCAAAAACTCCGCCTCCCGACTACGAGCCTCCTTGCCACCTGTTACCCGCCGACGATCCGTGTCCATTTTCGGGTGGAGCACTGCCCACTTTCCAAATGGAGGTGGAACCGCTAGATCCATCGTCCTCAGTGTTCGTCGACAGTAGCCCCTTCCTTTCCGAACCATTCGAACTGGACCGGCGATGGCCGACGGACGATCACCGCAACCCGAAATTAGGCCCGCAGGATCCAATTTTCGACGAAGATGATGATGAGGAGGCGCCCCTGCAAGAGCAGATGGAGAGGGACGCATGCAACAGCTGGAGGAAAGTGGGAGTATCAAGTTTTACGCTTAGGGACGCTGGTGGCGAGGTGAAATGTCAAGAGGACGAGGAGCACTGTGTACGAAAAGCAGGTTGGAGCATTGGAAACAACGCCAATGGCCTGCTGCCGCAGATAACTCTCGCTAATGATGGTAAGACTTAAATTACGTTTGTAAAATTGTCAATATCCGGTAGAGGTGTAAACTTCAATTTTGCGCTAATCCGCCATTTCAGTTACATTTTATTAAATTTATAATGATGAATTAATGTTTCAGTTTCTACCAGTCCGAGCCGCACGTCACGGAGCAATAACAAACTGCAACCGTACGCTTACGGCAACAATGCCGCCGTCGGAAAACTGAGCCTGCTCACGTCCGCACAATCTCTTACGCTTAATAGTCATAGGTATGCATCAAATGCACCCTCTCTCTTTATCTCAGTATCTCATTAATGAACACAGTGCCAACAACATATTGGAATTCCCGCTGACCGCGGCAGTCGATGTCGCCGTCGATTCGGCGGTATTGCCGGCGCAGGGCAGCGCCACGCCCACTAGCCCCGCACCCAAAACGACAACCAATAGTGGTATGCGCAACAATAAAAACAACACCCTTGCGATGGAGGTAACCTGATGCCTCGTCCGTGCCGGGGCCGATGCCGTCCCGGCTACCGTGCTGTTTGTCCCCTCGATGTTCGTCTGTTGAAAACAAGCGAATCAAGCCAACGTCTTTCATCGTTTGTGTTCATCCCTCCCCTCTTCCCGATTGGTTGATTGGCGATGCAGTCTTGTGAACGTTTAGGTAGGATTGACAAATAATATAATTAATTTGATAGGTTCTGTATTAAAAAAAATTATGTTCTTGACGCGTTCGAGGAGCGGTTTTGCTTGGCTGTTACCTAGTTGTTAACCGAGAAAGGGTTAAAATCAGTTGTTATCGTAACAGTACGGTAGAGATGGGCAAATTTGTCGACATAATGGAAACTTTGGACAACAGCAACGCCTCTCCCTTCCATCGTCGTATCACCCATGCTAAATTTACGAGCATCTACAAATGGCTTCCTTGCAATTACTAATTTTTGTTCCAAGAACAATAAACTCGATACGCTTGGTAGTACTGTGTTCAAATACATTTTCGCCAAACTTAATGTTAATACAAATATTGTCGTCTTCGTTTCATAGAGGACTTGATTATCGATTGATTTAAATCTAATTACAAAATTGTTTGCTTTGTCTACGTGGACGACAAACGGTCTCCATGGATTTTTCGCTGAAATGATTGCTGCTGAAGGCATAGGAAATATTTTTATATGGAAATAATTCAATGTAGACAACGTCCACAATTATGCAAACAAATCGATATAGAATTACTCTAGTTCCAGACGATTTTTTAGTGATATTAAATAGGTCTGATAATTAAAACGTGACGACAATTTTCAGTTTTCCTTTTATATAACTGCGGTGTGGGTTCTTTGACGAGGAGGGAAATAATTGAGGTAGATCGCAGAGAGTGGGTAAACTCGAAAAATTTCTGAAAGCTGGAATGTGTTGTTGTTTCCGGCAACAAAAAACAATTGCTAGTGATAGATTATGAAGCGCTAACTTATTAGTGATGATGACGTATATAATTGTTTAGTTCCAGTTTAATTTTATATGTAAAATACACGTAGGTACATTCTGTAACATAGCAACTGTAAATAGATAGCGTAAGCATACTAGAACTCTAAGGAAACAAGAAAAATCGTGAAAAAGGCTGTTAAAACATTATTTTTAGTGGTAATTTATTTTTATTTCTTTTTTTGTAATATACCTATATGAACATTTCAATTCAACTATGTATTGCGAATCGGCAGGGTTGCCTTCTCGCTGAGCTCCATTTATGCGTTATCAGTGTTTTGTTTTAAAGCACACGTTTGTTTTGACAAGATAACTTAGCGCTGCCAACTTCCAGTGTCAAACGTAGCTTTTGTTTTAATTTCCAGCGCGTCCGTTCATGTCATGGACGCCACTAGCTTTCGCTTTTGTCTGCTACTCCTTTGTTTCTAGTCAACAATTTAGCTAATTGTCATTACTGTTATTTGTTTCTTCTTTTAATTAATTCTCCCGTTAGCCGCGCTCTCGTCAACTGGTATGTTGGTGCGTAACAGTAAACTTCAACTAATGCGATAATTCTCCATACGGGTCTACTACTATTAAAAAAAAATAAAGATTAACATTTAGAATCGACATTTTGTAGTGTCGTTTTCTTCGTGGTTATTACTATAAATTTAGCAAATCTTAATGTGAATAATTTGTAAATAACTTGCTAGGTATGTGTAAGAAATTAAGAAACGGACAAAAAAATGAATAAAGATGCTCGCGCGATGGTCCAAGACCTCGCTATTAAACCGCCATGTGTTTTAATTGAGAAAAGCAATGGGATTTTGTCATCGATCGAATCTTTCCTTATTAATAATGGAACATTTCTACTTAACTATCTTGTCCATAAATTGAAATATGCTATAACTACAGTGAGATCATTTAAATTTCACATCTGGCCATTTGTGAAATTTTACACGAGAGCAATGGAAGATAAAAAGTAGGTCGCAGCTTGATCACATGGCTCAAAATGACGTTTAAATTAATTTTTGATAAAGAAGCTGAGTGAGGTTATGTTGTTTTATTTACTTTTGATTTCAAGTTTTCAATAAAACATTTAGACCCATGTTTTACAACACATTTTAATGAAAAAAGTTTAATTGTTCGAAAAATCCACTATAATTCCTGAAAATGTTCGTTTATTTCAATGTTGCTGAGAACTTCTAGGGTGACATTTGCAAACTTTGCTTTAATCCATTTCTTAAGGTCTTCGATTTTGCATACTGATTGTCTAAAAATGTTATTATTATTTTTTTAATTGGGAAGAGCAAGTAATTCAGTGGCGTAAGATCTGGGGACCGAGATGCTCCGCTATAGCACTCTTGTTAAAAAAAATTCGTCCAATTAAACGTTTTCAGGAGACAGCAATTCAAACTCCAACTTTTTGCGGATATAATGGAGGTTTTTGAAATATTTGAGAATTATTTGTGCACCGCAACTGCATATTTTGAGAGTTCACATATCTTGACAAATGTTCCTTAAACAGAAAATATTTGTTTGACCCGTTAGATGAATACAATTTTGTACTTGTTTCATCTAACCAACCGTTCAAAAACTTTTTGAATTAAAAATATCTTAAATATTTATATATAAGCATACTTGATGACGCCTCATAAGAGCATATGTCCTTGAAGGTTACGTCTTTGTCAATATTTAAATGTCAGTCATATTTGACAGTCCTTCTCAAAATCGTCCATTGTTGACGATATATTTGGGTTTGAAAAATCCCACATCATCTTCTATTCGGCCACCTTTTTTCTGACAATTTTATTCCCTAAAGACTTATAATGCCCCCGAAATTCGATCCCAGTGAGATCAAACTAGGTAGGTACCTCATTCCCTGTTAAAACTAGGTTCCATCTTGGAGATTCCCTCAGTGTTAAACAAGTTTGTTTTTAGTGTATTTGAGATGCGTCGGAGGCGAAGTCGGAGCTACTTCTTCTCTAGCTCCCAAAATCGGTCCTTTAGGTCTGGTAGGTCTCAGTCCAATATATTTTTTACTCTTAGTTTAGTCTTTAGTTTGCCCCTAACCTAACACTTAAATTCCGGTAGTCTCCCAAAAAAGTTGGTGATGATATCGCTAAGGCTACTGCCGATTGGAAAGGACTGAAAATTACGGTCCAGTTGAAAATCCAGAACCGACAGGCGTCGATTTCTGTAGTTCCCTCAGCTGCGTCTTTGATTATCAAGGCCCTTAAAGAACCGCCAAGGGATCGCAAGAAGCAGAAAAACAGTGAGTTGACCATACTATTGTTTATGGATTAGAATAACTCTTGTATCTATCAGTTAAACATAGCGGCAACATTTCCTTTGACGATGTCATTGCTATTGCTCGGCAAATGAGGCCCAGATCTATGGCTAAAAACCTTTCAGGGACCGTTAAAGAAGTCTTAGGTGAGTTGAGACTCCAGTGTCTAGGCACAATGTGCAGTTTCAGTGGCATGAATTCATGGTGTCTTTGAAACATTGCATAGTGCCAAATTAAATCTTCCTTATTTGCAACCCATTCTTACGGATTACTAAGAATGTTACTCCTGGGGAGATACAGTGTTTATTTTGTTGGTTCAACAAAGTCTAATGGTTTGGCTTTAGGCACTGCACAATCAGTCGGTTGCACGATAGATGGAAAGGCACCCCATGATGTCATAGATGAAGTCAACGAGGGAAGCATTGAGGTGCCTGAAGAGTGACCTTTTTCTAAATAAATAAGTTTATTTAAGTTACCGAGTCGTTTTTTTCCTATTGATGTAGAAATATTGAATAGCCCAAAAAAGCCAATTCAATGAAAATCACGCATCTAGAGCTACTCTTGGATTCTGCTTCAGATAGTAGCAGGAAAAAATTGATTAAAATATCTAATTTATTTCACTTTTAATAGGACAAAAATGTTATTTGCAATTAAAAATAATGTGCTTATTTGTTTTCATAATGTGAATTGCATACAGTTTCAATCTTAAATTTAATTAGCGCTAGTCAATAGCTCCGAGATCCTTTCCTCATTCCTCAAAATGTTGCCTCTCACTCCTAAAACTTCTCCTTCAAGCCTTCTAATGTTCTCCCTTAGTCTCCCTAGCTTATCTTGTAGTGGCTTGCTAGACTCTATTCCTGCTCTGAAATGATTAAATCTGGAAATGTTCAATTTAAATCTCTATTCTTAAACTACTTCTTTTGCTTCTTGATTTCTCCATACAACTGCTTTTTTGTATCAGTCCACATTTGCAATTCATTATGCATTGCTTCAAAATCCTCATGTAGATAGTTCATCAATTTGCCCAGAGTATTACCTGTTCTGGTTAGGGATTGTATCAGATTTCGAAGATGACCTACTTCTTTTGTGGTGGCGTCCTTTCCGCGCAAACCTAATAAATGCGTTATTGCATAACCCTTGTTTGTTATAATTTCGTGACGTCACCATCTTGCTCCCAATTGATCTCGACTTTCCTAGTCATCATTCCCCCTTCTTGTATTTGCTCCAGAATCTGTTCAACTAGTTGCCCCTTATTTGCTCCCTCAATAGTGACTTCATCAACATCATCTTCAGCCAGCTCTGATGCATTCTACTCCAAAACTCTTACCTCAAACTCCTTCTTAAGCTCACCCAAACCACTTACGTGTACCACAACAGTAGTTTCATCATCGCCCAAACTCCCTCCATCAAAAGTTTCCACTATTACTTTAATGTTGCCCATTGCCTCATTGACTGATGATGGTAAGGCTGAGTCAGGTCGCAACCGGGGTGCTCCAGGCCTAGCACTCGAAGGCCGTACACTGGGAGGCCTCAATGTTTGTTTTAATGTGGGGTTCTTGTCTCCACTTTTAGGTCTTGCTGATTTAGGCCTAACTAGGCCTGCACTGCCTTGTCTTGGATTTGAAAATTTTATCTCTGCTGCAGGACTAGAAGAATTTTCTAAAATTGCTGGCGATGTTTTGGCTACTATGTCTGATTCATTATTTACTACGGATGCATTATCAACAACTGCAACACTATTATTAATAAGTGTTTCATCAACTATTTCCTTTGTTCTTGTTGCAGACTCCATACTCAAAGGAGGCTCTTCAGATACTACTATATTGTTTCTGTCACTCTCCTCGCACTTATTACTGATATTTTTTTTCTCCTTTTTGCTTTTCCTAGTTGACTCTTTATTGCCTCTTTCACTATTCTTAGAGGCCTCCACAACAGCTTTTTTTGTAGGTTTAGTAAGGCTGCCCTCTCTTTCAACTTTGTGATTGTTATTGCTACTCGTCTTCTTATCGATTTTACCGCCTTTAGAGGTTTTCTTAACTAGTTGGCCTGGTTGATTTAAACCAGCAACATAACTCTTGGTGTCTATTTTTCTGTCTATCAACTTGGCAATAGTTTGCAGTAAAATGTTGGTTTCTGTTGGCTCCAGCCCAGCCACTATTTTGCTGGGCCGAACTTTGAGGTCGGTCTTTGAAACTGTCTCTACAAAAATTGCTTCTTAGTTTTAACAGACCACAGTAGCCAAAATAAATATTCAAGGAAAGATAAAAGTTTCTTTGACCTGATACTTACTAACGGCATCAATAAGCTTGGCCAAAAAAGCGATTTTGGTATCTTTTTCCTTAACGTTATCTGAAGTAAGCTCGGCCTCCGAAAACAGCCCCTCCATGAACCCTGTTTCCTTGATGATCGCTTTGATGACATCGTGCAGAAATCTGAAAGGAGGCTTCTTCAGGAGTTTATCAGTCAAGATTGGCTTTTTCACGTATTTTCCCAAAGATTTTTGGGTTCTTTTGATGACTTCTAAACTTATTTCTGACATTTTCAAGAAAAAAATCACAATTTGGATCATGATATGGCGTCATTGTTGAAATTTTAGTTGCCATGGAAACAATAGCTCTTAATGTCAAACGTGATAATTTTTTTTAAGTTTCGTTAGACAGAAATGACAATAGCCCACGCGAATAAATAATAATATAATATAAATTACCCTAATGATGCTTCCAATGCAATCAATTATGATTTTTAATTAAAATCGACAATTTGAAATTTTAAATAAAAATAATAACCATTTATTTACGTTTACTTAGTAGCGTGCAAAACTAAGAGAAAACGAATTCCGAAATTAAGCCAACGTTGCCAAATCACGTTCAGCGCCTGCGAAGTAGGCAACTAATCGGCCATTTTGGGCCTTCTGCAGTGACGGTTGTCCAACTTAAGGGGCGTAAGTAATTAAAATTTATTAAAATAACCCCTTTTCGCAGCCTTAAATTCGATTTTTATCTTTTGAAAACCTTCCCTAACCTGGTAATTTGCCGTAGGGCTCAAACTTTTGTATCGTTATCGGAATTTTTCCCATTTATGGTAGATTTTCCTGACGACACATTTGTTATGCGTGTCATCGACCCTTGAAGGGGCAACGAAGTACATACATAACCTTACTTAATCCTTGTGTCAGTTGCTTTGTTTGTTTACATTTCATTACATTCGTTTTGGGGCCCAGTGTTACTTTACAATAATTAAATACCTAAAAGGATCATGGACGTCTCTGGAGCAATAATCAAAAACGAGCTACATGACGTTCACTTCGTGAAAATTGAAGAGCCAGAGGTGACTAGGTTAATCCTACAAAATGTCGCAGAGTCTCCGCAGATACAGCAACAACGGCAGATCCTCACTTCTTCAGAAATTCCTCAAATTTTGCAGCAATATCATACTGTCGAGGAGGATGGCACTGTCAAGATTGTGCAGCTGCAGGACGGATTATACACCTATATTATCGAGTAAGTACTGACTTTTAATTATCACGTGTTTGTCAAAGTCTCTTAGGAATGAAGATATTGAGGGAGATGAACACTATATTATTGAGGAATACGTGGAGGAGTACCAAGAACCTCAGTATGAGGCTGTTTACATTCAGGCAATTGATCCTATCAGTGAAGGTATAGTGCAGACTATTTTTAAGAGACAAATTTAATGGCTAAATCTTGTTTGTTCAGACACAGAAATATACACAATCTCTGAGGAAATTGAAGAGGAACTTCCGCTGGCAAAAGCTCCACAAAAAAAAGAGGTTTAAATTGATGTTTGTTCACTTTATTTTTATTTAAATCTGGTACTGTTCAGCTTGCCAAACAGAAACCTCACAGCTCAAAAATAAAATTGGAAACTCCTCTCAAAAAGGAGGGTGCAGACAAAGCTCCGATGGAGCCTAGTGAAGAGAATTTTGGAGAGGAAGAGATGGATGTTCTTTATGAGTGTAGCATTTGTAAAAAAAACTTCAAAACCCCTCAAGGGGTTAAGAGACACATCAGCATTAGTCATTCTCAGCCCAAACCAAAACCTCCCACTTCTGACGAGCTGTCTTTCTCTCTGTGTCCTTGCTGTGGAGAACCTTCTGATTCTGCTCACACTGTAAGGCACAAAAAATCTTAATATTATTTAATGCTTCAGCATGGGTTTATAGCTAGGGGAGTTTGATTGTGACCAGTGTGACAAATTGTTCTCAATGCAAAAAGCTTTGCAGAGACACAAATGTATTGAACACCCAGTAAATGATAAATATGGGTGTTATGAGTGCAAGAAGTTGTTTACAAGTAAGTTCTGAGGGTTTGATATTGAAAAGGGTTGCTACTTTTTTTTTGTAGCAAAACAAGATATTGTGGAGCATGTAAGGGTGCATCCTTTGAAATCAGTAAAGTGCGAGGATTGCGGACGGGAGTTTTCTCGCTTTTCCCACCTTGAGAGACACGTGGGGCAAACCGGTTGCATGGGGGTACTGAAGAGAGTCTATGAGTGCCGGGTAGAGATTATTCAGTGGAAGAGTGCTTTAATTTGCTTGAGGGTGGGTTGCAGGTGTGTGGCAAATCATTTAGTCGCAAGGACAATTTGGGGGAGCATCTCAAGGCCCACGCAGGTATCGTGAACAGGCGCAAAAGGACAATTACCTGTGAGTTTTGTATGAGAGAGTTCAGTGCTTTAGGATTGTTGCAGATTCATGTTCGAACTCATACTGGTATGTAGTTTTTGCATTGACGCTAGAGTAAATCAGTTTTTTCTACACATTCGCGTGTGACAAATAGTTTAATTTTATGTTATTTATATTTATTGTGAACAATGTGTATTTATGTGGTTTTAAAGGAGAAAAACCATACGGTTGTGACATCTGCGACAAAAAGTTTCCTTCTAGCGGCGCCTTGAAGAAGCACCGGCGAAAACACACTGGAGAAAAACCTTATACTTGCAACCAGGTAAGGCACCGTCAGCTTTAATTAAAATATGTCGCAAAATAGGGCCTTTGTCGTTATTTACAGTGCGGCGTGAAATTCGCAGCTAAAGAAACGCTAAACCGGCACTGGCGCACCCACACTGGGGAAAAGCCGCATAAATGCCAGTTTTGCGGGAAGGTAGACATTTGAAATGCCTCAAAAAATAGTAGATACGACGTGATTTTTAGGCGTTCATTCAGGCAGCTCAGCTCCGCGCCCATATTTTCCATCACACTGGAGAAAATGCATTTACTTGTCCGCACTGTAGCCGCTCCTTCAACAGAAAATTGCGTCTTACCATGCACATAAAATTCATGCACGAGGGTGCGGAGCCGCTGAACTGTCCTCAAGAGGGCTGTACTAAGACCTTCTTTCGTAAGGAGGACATTCAGAGACATATGATGACGCATAGCGGAGAGAAGCGTGGGTTAATTTTATTTTGATATTTTAACGTTATGTTTTTACGACTGTCCAACAGTGGGATGCTTCTGAGAGAATGTTCACCTTAATGTTGGATTCCAACAACAGGGCGGCAAAATAAAACAGACAGTTGGTTATCTTTGGTTACAACGATTTCTCAAGTTTTAACTCAACAAATTCTGCATATTTTTGTTAATTTGTAAATTGTATTGTTGTAGCCAAAGAAAAATATCATATAAAACTTATAGGAAATTGATAGTTCCAACATTTTTTGTTTGTTGTATATAAAGTTTTTTTTTTTAATAGCGTTCAAGTGCGAAGTGTGCGATAAAGCATTCGCCGTGCGATCATCGCTTAGAGTTCACCAAAACATTCACAAAAAGGAAAAACCAGTGGCCTGTGAAGTGTGCAATAGAGCGTTTATCAGACGGGATTGTTTAATACGACACATGAGGGCCCGGCATAGGTGAGTTGAGTGATTGGCTGTGGAGTAATTTGTTAATACTGAGATATCAGAGACCTGTTGGAAGACATTGTGGCCAACGTTGAAAAGAAGCGACTGCAAAATCAACTATTACGGGCTTTGCCCGACGCCAATGATAAGGATTTCCTCAAAGACACTAACGTGTGGAACGAGCTCACTTTAACCGGTACAATTCTCATTATTTACAATACCAGCAAGACATACATTTTTCTGCAATATAGAGTCCGTGAAAGAACTTTTGGGGCTGTTGGTTGACGAAGAGTGCCTTACCGAATTCGGTCATCCCGAAGCTCCCGTCGATAAAGTCCTGGAGTCGGTGATTCGGAAATGCGGCCACACCCCCGCCGAGGAGGACACCTTCGATTATATCGGGAAAATGCGGGAGAACGCTAAACTGCTATTCACCGTTGTCATCGATGACAAGGCGGTGAAGGAGCTGCTGAACAACAAAACAGTGGACGAGGTCATTATGTATGTACTGAAAATGGCACGCAAACAAGCGAACGACGAGAGCGAAGAGGAGATCGAAGTGAAACCTTCCATTGATGTTCTCGAGGAGGAAAAATCGGAAGATCATCAATCGAAGCAATGAACTTTGATTAAATGTTTTTCTTAATAATAATAGTGTTTTTATTGCAAATCCATTAACACCAGTAAAAAAAAATGATGAATGCGTTTTCACCTCGAAACCATTGATGGATAAACGAAGAAAAATTAAAAAAAAAACAAAAACGGGGATTTCTACATAAAACTATTTGAACGTTAATAATCGGTGATTTTGTAATTTAAGAAAATCCAAATTATTGATAACTGGTAGAACCGGTACGGAAAGTTTGACACTAGCAAAGACTTGCGATTTAGTTATCAATCAAGTTTTAATCTAGCTCGACTTAATTACTCTCTAACCGGAAATCAATAATAAAAATGTACAAAAGAAATAAGTCCTGCCTTTTAAAAACAAAACAATCTGACTAAAGATAATCAGTAGCCGTAACCGCCAGTGTATCCGCCCCATTGACTGTATCCGCTGTAGGCGCCCCCTTGTTGATACTGCCAATTCTGGTACTGATACTGGTCACCTGAAACAAGCAAATTGAGAAAAAGTAATAAACACGCGCAACAATTTACCTTGTCCATATTGTGGGTAGTTGTACTGTCCCTGTTGCGATCCAGAATAATTGTACGGCGCCTGTCCCGAGGAATTGCCGTAATTGTAGTTGCCGTAAGACTGTGATTGTGCCGTCGTCGTAGCTGATGACGAAGAAGTGGACATTTTTTCTTTTTTGCTCGAGACACTCGTGCCTCCCTCACTACGAGGAAATTCTTGTTAGATAAATGTAAAAAGATCAATCGGTGCCAACATTTGCTTTTCTTCCATCAAGGATAATTAATGACGTTCGAATTTAGTAAATGAGTGAAGTAAAGGTTCTAACACGCGTGAAATTTGACTGAGAATATACAAAATTTCTAACCTCTTTCAGTCGTCAGATAAGAGATAGAGAAGATATGGCAGTTGTCATCAGAACTGTCAATGTCATATGAAAACAATAAGACATAAAATTACCTCTTGCTATCTTTCTTCTTCGACGACTCTTTACAGATCTTATGCAACTTGTAGTACTGCTCCTGCGCCTTGCGCAAACCCTCAACTCCTGAACCCATATCTTCCAGATACTCAAATTTACGTTGCGCGAACAAAGCTTTTTGTTCGGGCTCGACGCCCTGCTCCTTGTCCAGAAATTCGTCAAAAACCGCCAACACGTCCTCCTCCGCTGTCTCTTTTTGTAACATGAGATCGACGAGTTGTAGATAGAGGCGCGGATTGTTGGAATCACGTGCGATTGCCGCCTTCAATATCTGCAAGCAGAACGATAACTCCGCCTTTTGGTGAATGAAAGGAAAACACTCACCTCCCGAGCTTTATCGTAATCCTTTAACACCCTGAGACTGAACCGCGAATATTTAATGGAAATGTTACTCGATACCATTTTATTTTTCGAACTGCTGATGTAGTGCTCGAATAACTGTCGGCATTTGTCGAAATCGCCTCGTCTGCGCTCCAAGTTGATCCTGCGATAAGCGACCTGCAGCACGTTGGGCACCTGCTTCTCCAAATTCACTAGAATTTCTGCAGCACGGTTCACGTTCTCGCAGGTCTCCTCAAACATGGCCCATTGCAGGTGTAAATTGGGTTTTTTTAGGTGGTGGATGGTGCAGGCACGCTCGTACACGTCTCGGATCTTCGGCTGCATTTCTGGGTCATTGAGACTCTCCAGGTAACTGACGAACTGAAATAAGCCGATTTGAGGTGAGTATTTACACGGCAATAGTTAAAAATGACAATCTCAATAATTTCTCTTGTGTAAGACGGATCGTGTCTCCGAAACCCTTTAATAAACACATAATTTATTAAAGTCTGATCTAAACTACATTTAATAATCATTAAATTCAAAGTTCAACTCTCACCTTAAGCCAAAATTCCTCGTAGAGGGCGCATGCAATTAGGCATCGTTCGAATAAAACGGTAATCCTCGGAAGATCTCCCTGTTCAATTTCGTAGTCCAAATAATCCTGCCAGTTCTTCAGCTGACACCGTTCCAACGGTTTCACGTGGAAGTACGGACGTTTGATCTAGCGAAAAAATATAAAAATAGTTCAACAATTAGCTAGAAGCGGACCTAGAACATTACAGACTTCAAATTCATTGATCAGATGGCCTCTGCTAGTTTCCCCAGGGGCAAATCGGAGCTACTCCCGGCAACACTAGTCAGGAGTAGCTATTACGCATGTTTTGCATCATTTCGTTATTGAGCAATGGGATTTGCAATGTGTTGCATGACAGATTCTTTTAAAGTTAACTTCATAGTTTTAAGGAAACTGATACAACTTCTTACCCCTTCCTCAAAGTTCCAACGCGCCGTAACTGCATTCACCGTGTTTTTATGGAGCTTCCTGCGGATCGACACAATTCTCTCCCTTATGGACTTGGTCTCCTCTTCCGTCGTGTACAGCTTCGAGTCCTCGTCGCCTGGCGGCAGATCCGCGTTATCCGCCGCCTTCTCCTCTGACTTGAGCATCGTTCGCACCTCTTTGCGTAACGCCATAAACTCGTCCACGTCCAGAATCTTGTTGGGTGGATGTGCCGCCACATGCTCTTGGAAATTATCAAAATGGGTGGTGTAGCACTGGGTGGGTGTTGAAAGTAGCCGCTCGTAGAGGGCCGTGACCTTTTGGAGACGTTTCGCATCCGACTCCCATTTTACGTACGAGTCCCAGAGACGGTCCGAGCGGAATTCCAGACCGCAGGAGGAAAGGGCGCGCTCAAATTGGGATCTGTAACGCGTGGCACGTAGAATCAACTTTTAAGCCCCAATTGTACGAGTTTTTCCAAATAAAAACTCACCTGACGTATTCCTCATCATCTCCTTTCGACGATTTGACATAGGTCAAGTAATGGATCCACAGGTCGACCGAAAGCGGGATGGCTTTAAGGCCGCGTTCAAATACCTGCGTGAAAATCGAAGCGCAAAAGAAAGCGCGATTAGTCGAACGCCTCTGTTATTGGTCAGACGGTGCGGCCAATTATCTGAGAGATTTTTAAAACTGTCCGTGAACGCGACGTTAATAAATGATTACGCTGTTCACAAATTATAATAAATCCGCGAATGACAATACAGTAGTAAATCCACCGACCTTTTAGGCTTTGTTGCTGTAGCGGAAAAAGTCAGTTTACAGTCATAATATAAATATTAAATATTTTTGTCGTTTCAACCGCGAATCTCCTCTTGTGACGTCCGCGATTCGCATCTTTTGCCGACATAGAGTAGAACTGGACTCGTACGGTGATTTCGAGACATAACTCGCGACTCAGTTCGGCTCTATACGGCGAAAAATTTCCCTAAAGAAAACTGATTAAAACCCACTAGAGCACACCACCATAATACATATTGTAATAACAGGTAAAAATAGCACATTTCAAGCACCAATTTACATGGACCTTAACGCGCACGACGTAATCATTTTTCTTTCATTAATTGCAAGAAATTGTTCGTGACAAATTTTATATGATTTTCAGTTACTGGCGCACCGCCCGTAATACCTGACATCCCTACGGTATTAAGACATTGTTTTTTACATTTACGTAGCAACACTTAAACTAAATCACCGTTTAATATAACAATATTGTATGCCTTAAGTGTAGGAAGCCTTACATTTTCGTCGAAATCGTGCGACTATGCGCAACGACAAAGTAGGCCATAAGCTCGTCACGTTGTCTCTCCCCCTTTCTCTCTCGATATCGTCTCGTGCTCAGGCTTCCGTCCCAGCTGGACTCAGGGGTCCGGATTATACATATTCGTACACTCAAGTTTACATCACATTTCACGTAATAATACATGTACATAGTATCGATATTCGTTTATACAATGAAAAGCAAAACTATACAGCACTTTTTTGGTAACCTGGCGGCCCGCCGGGAGCTGTGGGGGTTCCAAAAACAATGAGTTTTAACAATAAAAAAGTTCTAAAAATTTTGAACTAATTGTTCATTTTTTCTTTGACCTTTTTCTGGGAATAACTCTTCACACACGCAAACACACACTTTGGAGTTTGGACAGTTATTGTTAATGATGAATACTTTCAGAACATGACAAGTGACCTACCGGGCGCCCATTTTTGGTTGGAAATGTGGGGTGGCGGTCTCAGTTATTATTGAAGTTATAAGCATACAGTTAACCTGTCCTGTAAACTTTTTGTTGTGGTTAACGACGTTTCTCAGCGACTAAAAGAGATAGCTATGCGGAATTTCAATTTTAAGACAGAGATAGTTATAAGAATCTCAGATCCACCAATTCAAAAAATTTCATCATTTAAAGAGCTACCCTGTATATTAACGTTCCACTTTATGTACGAATCCATTTTTGGATTTGAGATATGTGAATCGGCAAAATTGTTAATATGCCCACCAAAAGAATGGCAGTTACATGCTCAATTAATAAAAAGTAGCGCAATTCAACGGTTAATCAGAATTCGTCCTGAAACCTACATTTATGCGGCATGCTTTCTGGAAAAGGTGAGAACACGTTAGTTAAAAAAATTACGATTCCGTAAAAACTACTTCAATTCGATTTCAACGAAACTTGGTTACACTATCGCTATGATTTAAGTCACCTATGTCACTTACAAAGTGCAATAATTCTACTGCTCCAAACATCCCAAAGGGTGCATGAAACCTTATTCTCCCCAAAAAAGGTTTTGTAAAGAGGGCGCTTGTAGAGATATCATCGGCAGAACTATTCGTGTTATCATTTATAAGCAAATCGCATTGCAAAATGTACAGCAAAACCTCTAATCGAAACGGCAAAGCGGCCCATTCAGGTTTTAGTGACAATAATATAAGGTTGATGACCGACGAGAGGTAGGACCGACGGCTGCGAATGTACGACCACTGAAAGCCACGTCATCATAACAAATACACATAGTAAATATAACCAAAAAAACCTTAACCTAAAAATATAGCAAACACTTTATATATGATAATACATGTATTGGCAACTTAATAATAGACAACCAACTGAATATGCCGATTTGGAAACGAAACACGTTCGCATTTTATTTATGCTTAATTATGAGGACACTCTTGCAATACAACACAATGTTCAACGGATCGAGATTTCTACAAGTCCCCACGGTATCGAATTTTTACAGTACAAATGACAGACTAAAACAGAGTAAAGTTTAACGATAATACAAAGTTTGAAGTAGTCCGCTAAACGGACAGTTACTTACCTCCTCGCACTTCTTTTTGTTGCCTTTGCGCTTCTCGTAGTCGGCGTATTTGCGCCAGTATCCGTAACAGTAGGGATAGTGGGAAAGGAAGGCGTCATAGGCCTCGCGGGCTGCCTCCATATCATTCTAAATAAATAGACATTATTAAATAAACATATTTAGAAATTGTGGCGAAGGCGACAAATAAGAGAAAAACGTATTTTGTTCAATTTACATTTTGCCCAAATTTTGGTGAAAGCTCTAAATGAATTAGAATGCTTTCACTTAAAGCTATCAAAATGGTTTGATTAATGCAAGTCATATTGGCATTACAGACACATTAATTCTAACATTTTAATCCGATGGCTTTCTTCTTAGTGACTTTTCAATAAAAATTATAGCAATCGGCATAAACAAAAAACAAACGAGTCTAACCTCTTGATCCACATACTGTAACAAGTAAGTCCACCCAGTAAAATCCGTGGGATCATCGTTAACCGCTTTCCAGTACTTGTCCAATTCCGGTAACTTCTTGGGTTTGGCCACCTTCGAATTTTCACCATCCTTTTCTCGGTCCTCCTTATCATCTTTGGGTTTCTTGACAGGTGCTTCATTTTCAGATGTGGGGGAGGTTGGGTCATATCCAGTCTCTGAAAGCTTCCTTTTCCCATCCTCTTTATTGTTCTTCTTGGAGCCATCTTCCTCCTCTTCTTCAGCCTCTTTTTTTGAGGGTACTGGAAGCTCGTCTTCAGACACCACCTATTAAAAACTGTAAAGCTATTTTCTCCTATTATTGATGTTAACCTTAGTACTTCAGTGTCTGCAGGCAATTCTGCTCGTTTGGGACCTGGCAGTTCTTCATCAGACACCTCTTCAGTTTCTGGAACTTTAACCACTGGAACAGCTGGCAATTCATCATCAGAAATGTTTTCTGCTTCAGGATCACCTCCATTCTGGGCAGGATAAACTATATCCTCCTCAATTGTTGTGTCTTGATCCTGAGTAGTTTCTTGCTTGCTTCTCACTGCTTCTCCATGTTTTGGATTTTCTGTTGTACTTACTTCTTCTTTGACAGAAGTTTTCCATTTCCCCTGAGTTTTTCTTTCTTCTAGTTTATGATTTGTCATACCATTTTCAGATGACATCTCAGCTAATAAGTCATCAGTCACCACTTCCTCCACTCGTTTGTGATCTTTAGAAATTCCTTCATAGTCATCCAACATTGTGACATCATTCAGGACCTATTAGGGTAAACGATTTGTGCTTTCATATTTACTTTTTTAATTATAATTTACCAATTTGTTAGAGTCATTTTTGCCTGTGTCAGCTTCATCACCACTGTTCAGTAATAATAAGTTATCTGTGATTACATTTTCCTCAACCTCCTCATTTTCTGAATCTTCAAGAAGTTTTTCCTCATCTAATTTAGCCTATTTAAACATTGTTTAAATAAACCACCTTGTACAATCCATAAAAATCAAACAAAATAAACAAATATTGATAATTTTGTCACAATTTTGGTGACAGCTATATGGAATTTTCAAGATAGAAACTCTTCTCTTTTTTATAATTTATATTATTTTCCATTATCCTATATTAATACCACAAAGAATAGCTCACTTTTTTGAATGCTGGTTCCTCATTATCTGTGGTAAGAGGTTGCTGAAAATCCTCCTCATCTCTGGGATCAACTTCCAGGACTGCTACTTTTTTATATGGTTTCCGACTTGAAGATTTGGCTGACGGCTTAGGCTTCGCCGGGGTTTTTACAGCTCTGCCTGACCGCGTTTTGCGAACTGTAATAAATTTCAATTACCGCCAATAGAACACATAAAGTAGTACGATATAAGGTCATTTGACCTTCCAAAATCTGATTATGGTCTCGAAGTACTTACCACGGCTGCTGCCATCATCTTCGACATCCGACATGTTTCCGTTATATCAAAACAACAATTTTTCTGTTTAAAAAAGTTGGGGGGCACGCCACAGCACTAAGAAGTAAGTGTTGGGTATGCCAGAGCGAAATCGTTGTTTTGTGGTCAACACGCTATTCTTACACAAAACACAATATTGGAGAATCGGTATTACCGTATTTTCAATAAAACTGTTTCGTTATCTTGTACATTTGCTTAAATAATAATATGATTTTCATGAAGCTCTTGGCAAGGGCAACGGCCATAACAAAATGGCGGACATCGATTGCGTCGCCGCTAAATATTTTTGTCATTCAAATAAAATTTGAACAGGCAACATCGTGACTAGTGCGCCTAAGCCTATGGTAATACAATAAAAATATGATAAATTGAATACTGTGGTGATGCGAATACATAATTTAGAAGCTACTAAATGAGGTGATTAGAAGCAACGAGTGAAAACATTGTGGCATTAAAAATTTGAATTTGATGAAAATTTAAATTAAAAATTTTCGTGAATAGTTCAAATTAAATTAATCTTCGCCCTAATGGTACTTGAATTTTTCATGTGTTTTGCAGCTGTCAATGTTGTCAATGAGACAATGAAGGAGTTTGAGAATGATTGTCAAATAGATGCAGAAAGGTTATCTAAACTTAAAAAAAATATACATATATTTTTGATTTAATTATCCATTTTCTTCCCTTAAAATCCCCGATTCGTTTCATTATTCCAGCTGGACGCGGTCCTATTTATGTAATCCATTATGTTTTCTCTACAGAACCAAAACCAGGTAAGACAGATAATGATTTTCCTGTCAGGAAGGAAGGAAGGAAAATTTATCTCTTCTTTTTCTGCTTAGGCCTTTGCCACCCTTACTCAAATAAGCACGAAAATAACCGCAACGCCAGGTTCTTTTTTCCGTAAAAAGCAGCAGCTGAAAAGCAGCCCTTCAAATCAGTTTTTGTGCGCCAACAGCTTCTTGGAGGCCTCACAAAATATAGATTCTTCCTTTGCAAAACATGTCAACATATCATCTTTATACAGCAAACCATTTCTCAACAATTTTAACATTTCATACGTGTCCAATGAAAGCTTTTTTGAGAACAAAAATGGTTTTCCACAGAAAGAGCTCGGATCTAGAAACATACCCACCTTGATCTTTAGAAATGGCTCAGCTAAACACATGGAGGTATCAGAAGGGTTCTATAACAAACTGGTTCAGGGACTTTTGACAGAGAATAAATTTAGATTCAATGTCCAAACCAGAGGGTTTAAGACTGACAGGAGCATTCAGGCAGAGCTGGATCGGAACCCTCCATTAATGAATAGGCTGAGAAACAATTTAATTGGAGGAAGCTCCACTGAATTGGGTGGCAGCAATAAAATCCCTGTAGCTGGTGTAGGGACCACTGATGCTGAACAGTTAAAAAAGCTTCTTACCTCTGAAGAGTCCAATCTCACTGAGACAGAAAAACAGAGAATCAAAATTGCCTTTGCGGAGGGTTATTTAATAGGGCATAATTCAGCCTCTAAAAGTAGCAAGGCTTTTCGGTACTTTCGAGTAGTGCAACAAGTTTTGGCAATTGTCATTTTCTTAGCTATTGTTGTCAGTTTAATGGTGAGCACCAATGGTTCGGTGTTTAGGATTCAGCTTGGCAACCAGGTGGAGGTCGACCCTGAGGAAATACATGTTACTTTTGAGGATGTGAAAGGAGTAGATGAGGCCAAACAGGAACTAAAAGATGTGGTTGAATTCCTTAAAAATCCTGATAAGTTCTCAAACTTAGGAGGAAAATTGCCTAAAGGAGTGCTTCTAGTTGGGCCTCCAGGCACTGGAAAAACTCTATTGGCAAGGGCAGTAGCAGGAGAAGCTGGAGTGCCATTTTTCCATGCAGCTGGACCAGAGTTTGATGAGGTGTTAGTAGGTCAGGGAGCAAGGCGTGTTAGAGATTTATTCAAGGCAGCTAAAGAGCGTGCTCCTTGTGTAATATTCATTGATGAAATTGATTCAGTGGGATCCAAAAGAACAAACAGTGTCCTCCATCCTTATGCCAATCAAACTATTAACCAATTACTTAGCGAAATGGACGGTTTCCATCAGAATGAGGGTGTCATAGTTTTGGGTGCCACTAATAGGAGGGAGGATTTGGATCAGGCACTTCTGCGCCCTGGAAGATTTGATGTAGAGGTAGGATTAAAACACAATATTTTTCTTTTCTTTTAATTAATTAGTTAAATAGTATCCATTAATAATCATAAGTATTTAGGTTACAGTTCCCACTCCAGATTATATAGGTAGGAAGGAAATATTGAGTCTGTATCTGGGCAAGATCTTGGCTAAAGATGTGGATTTAGAACTGTTGGCGCGCGGCACCACTGGATTTACAGGAGCAGATTTGGAGAATCTGGTTAATCAAGCAGCCTTAAAGTAAGTAGGGAGGTGATATCTATATTAGAACTTTAGAAGGAGGTTTTGAATATATCTAAATGGCCTCATATGCCTAACAGTCAATCACAGTACAAAAGACATTGATTTTATAAGGTTCTTATTATCTTGGAAAGAGCGACTTTATTTAGGAACTCTTTTTCCATAAGCAAAATAATTCAAATACACTTTCAGCCAAAACTAAAGAACTTCTGCTAGATGGTATTGAACGTGCAACTGCATGTCTGGGATTATGAGGGTGAATCAAATACGGAGCGGAATTTCTCTCATGTAGCTTGTAGAGCATTGAAAGGGTTCTTATGCGCCTAAGGGTAATAGATAGGGATATTAGAAGACTACGTTCACTCTGATTAGTTTCTGAAGGTCGCGTTTTTAGTCGGCATCACCGTGAGCGAGCCCGAAATACACTTTCAGGTAGTTCAACAAATTGTTATAAAGTTTCTTACATGTGATGGTGTAAAATTTGCGAAAATCCTTCAAAGACTTAAGAGAAATGTGCAAAAAAAACCCAAGTGTTCGAATGGCATAGAGAATTTTTGGAAGGACGAGAAACGTTTGAAAACCAATCCCATGCTCGCGGCCCTCGAACCAGTGTGACTCAGCACATCATTACTGTTCGCTCCCTTCTCAAGAGCGATCGCCGATTGACCATATTGCAACTGAAGCAGGTATAAACTATGGAAGTGCTTATACCACGATTACAAACGAGCTAGGATTTCGGAAAATTTTGGTCAGATCGGTGCATCGTTTTCTGACCGATTGAGAGACACAACACCTTGATATTTGTTGACCCCTATTTGAACGTTTTCAAGCTCAGGAAAATTATTTGTTTGCGGCGTATGTCTACTTGCAGTAAGACCTGGCTTCACTACTATGCCCCAGAGTGAAAGTCAGTCTTTTGAAGTTTCAATGGTGTTTGCACATTGACTTTCTCTATGAACGTCGCACAGTTAACACAGCCCATTACTGCCAATTACTGGCTAAGACAAAGCTTGCCTATTGCCAGAAAACTAAGAATTTTTTGATTAAAAACCCGATTCAACTTCACGACAATGGTCGTCCTTACACGGTCAACATGACTAGAGAAAAACTGGAAGAAATTCGCTGGCTGACATTGGAACACCTTCCCTAGAGCCCTGACCTATTCTCATGTGATGATCACATGCTTAGCTTGTTGAAGGGGGCAATGGGGAGAGAAAGACTCCAAAGGATTGTCAAGGGCTTCGTGCGCAATTGGTTGGAAACACGCCCTTTTCCTTTTACACTAACGTCATGAAAAACCTTCCAACTTGATGGAGTAAATCTATTCTTAAATCTGGAGATTATGTAAAAAAATAACATGTACCCATCACTGTTGCTCCAATACATTTTTAGAATATAATTCCGGTTCACATTTGATTCACCCTCGTAGTTTAGATATTCATTCGCTTTCATTTATCGAAACGAGAATCAACTAAATTAAGACTAATCTCAGGCATGCGGTTGGATTTCCATGAAGATAATTTTTTACTTGAAGGCACATTACTTTAGGGCTGCCATAGACGGTGCAGATTGGGTAGGTATGAAGCACCTGGAATCAGCTCGGGATAAAGTTTTGATGGGCCCCGAGCGGAAATCGCGAATTCCGGACGAGGAGGCAAATTTAATTACGGCGTATCATGAAGGGGGACATGCAATCGTCGCTTATTACACAAAAGGCAGTCACCCTTTGCATAAGGTAACTCGGATAATTCACGAAGAACTCTTTCATCCAAAAATTGCAATAAGCTGTTTGACTTTTTCATTGTCTATGCTGTATGTTTTACTGCCTTTTTGGATGCCCGCTTTCGAACTTCTAAGCGGCAACATTCTTCTGTACAGGTAACGATAATTCCGCGAGGTCCCAGCCTGGGTCATACAGCCTACATTCCAGAAAAAGAGCAATATCACGTAACCAAATCGCAACTGCAAGCCATGATGGATACGATGATGGGCGGCCGGGCTGCCGAGGAGCTCATTTTCGGACCCGAGAAGATCACTTCTGGTAAGATGTTAATTTTAAGTCACTGGTAATATTTTAATTTCTCTTGCCTCATCTTAATCGTCGACTTCAGGCGCCAGTTCAGATCTGCAACAAGCGACTTCGATCGCCATTCACATGGTCAAAGATTGGGGCATGTCGGAGAAGCTGGGACTACGTACCATATCGGACAATCCTAAGAGTTTCCACGCGGAACAATTGGGACCCTCGACCACCGAACTGATGGATAATGAAATCAAGAGAATTTTGACGGAGAGCTATGAGAGAGCGAAACACATTTTAAAGTCGCACTCTAAAGAGCACAAAGCACTGGCTGATGCCTTAATGAAGTATGAGACGTTGGACGCGGAGGACATAAAGGCGATCATGACAGACAAGACAGCGGAAAAGTCGTAGTTGCAATGAAAAAACCTAGATTTTTGTTGCCCTAAATGTATTTCTTTCGCGAGAAATTCCATTAGAGACTCTAAACAATCCTGCGCTTATTAGTTTGTCTTTTTCATTCGGACTAACAATATTTCAAAATTACTTCTATTTAGGAAAAATAAACTAAAGCTTTCTCCTCTCGCTTTTTCGAAACACGAAGCGAAGATTTGCATCGATGTAGCCTGTAGAGCTATATCTTACTACAAGTAAATTACTTAAAAAACATAATTATTATCTGTTTGTGATATAAATTGAAAATAAAGATTGTTTTACATAATTGTATATTTTTGAGATATGTACTACATGACGGGATATATTGCTGCGAAATGAGAGGTGAAGCTCGGCAAAACGCGAGAGAAAGCCATGCACAAACGGAGAGAGAAGTGAGTAGTAATGTCTCTTCGGTAAAGTATCCAGTAGTTTACCAGGCTCGATCGCACATTTGATGTTTCCTGAGATATTAAGCCTTTTGGCTTTTTTTTAAATACTGCATACATAAAATCACCGCAGTCTCGTATTTGAATGATTTAATATAGTTTCCTATTTGCAAACATATAATAGATACATATTGCTCTACTAATACTATACAACAATAACTTAAAACATGACTAGGGATGACATACAAGACATCAGACAAATGTCGCACTGGATACCAACAAAGAATCTTTTAAGCCCAAACCTAAAACAAAGTAATCATTGCTCACATTTATTATCCTACGTTCTTACAACTACAAAAAAATTTCATAAAAATATAGAGCCAAAACTTCTCACCCTTAAGGTGCAATCCCAAGACCCCGTAGACAGTGCAGTCCCATCGGGAGAAACTTGTAGACAGCTAACCCTGTTTTCATGTCCATATAACAACCAGACTCTGACGCATTTTAAGGTGTCCCATACATTTACCGTGTAATCATTGTAACCCGCAAAAAGTAGCCGTCCTGTAAGGCAATTCCCGTCAACGTAATTTCTTACATATTGGTTAAAACTCTCTCTGTATGCAAAGTAATAAAAAAAGTAAAGTGTAAACCTGAAAGTGAAAAGTCGACGCTATTGGCCCCGAAAATAATGCTCTCTTTACTATAGACCGCAATCTCCTTATCCGCCCTCAAATCGAAGAGACGGCACTGGAATGCATGACTTACATTGTGAACAATACATCTTATATAAACAAATACTTACAGTGGCATCATCCCCTCCAGTAGCCACAGCATCCCCACTCGGATGGAACCGAACACTGTTAACATCCGACTCGTGCCCCTCAAAAGACTGCACACATTGCCCAGTCCTCATGTCCCAAATGAGAACAGTTTTGTCCACACTCTTTATTAATAATAATAATGTCATTATACAGGGAATAACAGATTATCATGCAGATATTTCAAGGAGTGGTAGTACTCAGTAAAATAAGAAGAAAACACTAATATGCCTACAGTGAATAACGCACCAAAAACCCACCAGTTTCTTCTAATTTTACAAAGTACTATCATCCCCTGAAATATCTGCATAATGATCTGTTACACCCCGTAGATAGAAAAAATGTAAAATACGTTTATCTGATTTGACGCACCCCTGACACAAAAGTGTTTCCAGTTTCTGAAGGGGCTAAATCAATAGACATCACATCTGCAGAATGGCCATGGAAGCTTTGCAGAAGTTGGCCAGATTCGACGTCCCAAAGGGCGCAAGTGGAGTCACCACTGCCAGTTAAAATTTGCTGATCAGAGTTGGGAAATAGGCAACAACTCATGTAGCTAGTATGAGTGCCCACAGTTTTTTTACGCAAGGACACATCCTCATCGAGGATGAGCGGATAAACTGTAACCTTATTGTCCAGCCCCCTAAGTAATGGAAAAAAAGTTTACACTACGGTAAATGGTGGAAATAGTGTTAATACCCGCAAGCGACAAAGTTCCCTGAAGGGGCGTAAGCACAAGCCATCACCCAAGTAGTAGGCATAGTGACAGCATGCTCTTTATTAGTGGTGAAGGCATCCCAAATAATCATTTTACCATCCTAAGTGCCTGATTACATTCAATTCTTTGTAAATAAATATCCACTTACCTGAGAAGATGAGACAATATGCTTTTTATCTGGAGACCAGTCGGAGCAAAGCACTTTAGCTTGATGACCTTTTAGGGTACGTCTAGGCTTAATATTGGGGCAGTTAACGCAATCCAGTCGGTCTGCTACTTGTTCCACTATGAAAATACGTGTGTAAAGTTTTGAATTAATACGGATTTAGTAGTCTTGCAAGTAACATCGTTGAGCTTCAGTCGCTCCTCTTCAAGGCGCTTTTTCAGCACCTCCGCCTCCTTTTGCAAGGACTCAATGTTCTCGGACGTTGAGGGTTTACTGGTAGCAGTGGTAGCATCCATTTTCACTCAAAAATTGTAAACTTAACAATTAGTTCGATTTCATTATTGATTTATTTACTAATTTGAGTTATCTACTATAACCTCAAAATTATTTTTTTTTTAATTGAAAGTAGAGCCACGAAGGTAACAACGGCAACCTAGGAAGTGGTGCATTAAACCTCTGTTCTGTCATATATCTGTAAGGTCAATTTAGCAACTACTTTTAATAACGAACAAACTTTTAACAAATAAAGGGTTTTTCCAATGGAGCTTTTCTGAAATGTGACTTCTAACGGAAATACAAAAATTTATGGGGCTATTTGAACAAAACTTTGCAGGTGTTGATAGTTACGAATCGAAAATATTTTTGAAAATGTCCGTATTCTTTCTGCATCCGTAAAAATGTCAAGAATCGGCCAAACTGAAGGAATTCCGAGAAATTTCTAGAAAATTCAAAAAAATGCAGGATTTACGACAGATTTATGTGACTTTCTAACTTTTCAAAATTTTGTAGCTTATTCATCGTGTTGGCGAGTCGAGACATGTCGAACGTTACTCCAGCGATCTGCTAATCTTGACCTAAAAAGCGTGCGTGTGACAACGTCAAAAAACTAGGTCAATCAACTTTGATTAAATTCGAACAAACCACCCTTTTCCGAAGTATTTCTAGAGATTATTTGATTACAATTCAACCGGTCTTAAATGATTTGACTACTAAGCCCTGTTTACTAATTCAAGGGAGCGTACGTGTTCTTACATTACATCGTTATCATGTCTGTACTAAGACTTGAAGTCGACACTGCGAATCAAAGAATCACGTTATTGATTGTCCCACTGGGCATTCAAAAATAGTGAATTATTTTTAGATTTAATGCCATAAGATAGGTGTTTTGCGGATTTTTATTGCCTGTTCTGAGACTCACAGATTATCTTTTCGCCTCAGATCAAAGCTAAATCAAGTGCTGATCCATGATATTAATTTGTCAACATCATAAAATTGGCAAACGCCAACAGTAAAAGGTGCAATTTACTGATTCACAGTTTATTTAGTGATTAAATATCATCTCAAGTGGATCTGTGATATGGGAGTGAACAGTAGCAAGAAACTAGCAGCGAAATGTTCCTTCTTGTCCAAAGATGAGCAGTTAATTGTGAGCAATTCCTTCAAATTGGCCAGTCGAAACTCTGAGAAAATCAAAGAAGATGAGCTGACTGTAAGCTTCAGTGTCTATTATTGACTGTAAAGTCATCACTTTTCAATTTCAGAAACTGTGGGGCTCTCAAATGGATCCTCGTTTACTACAATACATCAACAACTATCTGTTTGGATGGAGTGATCAAAAAATGAGCACTGCAGATCTGGAACGGTTTGCTGAGCTTTTTGTATTTTGCACTCGAGGCACTGTCGATGAGAAAGTGAAAGTCTTGCTAACTTCCCTGGGCAAGTCTGAGGATGAGGGTTCAGATATTCCGTACTCGCTAGTCAAAGAATATGTTGAAAGCATTGTTTGCTCATATATGAAGATACAGAAGCTGAGCAACTCAAAACAGTACAAAAGTTGGTCAAGTAGGGGTTGCACTACACACCTACAAAATTCCCAACGACTAGCAGAAAGTTTGACCAAAGACTTGGCCACTGAGAGTCCAATTTCACGAAGATTACTTGAAACTTGGTTGCAAGGCAGCACTGTATTGGGACAGCTGCTCCTTTTTGTTTTTATGCATTTATACAACATTTCTCATAAGGTATTACTTTTTGGGTGCATATCGTGTAACTATGTTGATGGTTATTTCTTATATAGGATAAATCTACATCATTGGTGAATGCTAATCCTGAATCAGATCAGTCGACTACTGATAGTGTAGATGGAGTTAAAGAGCGTTCATTGGTGCCCTACTGTAGGGGGCTTGATTTAATTCCTTCATATCCCAGTATTCTCGACTTAAATCAGATTGTTTTTATTAACGCCCACCTACCTCAGCAGTACCAGCTGGAATGGAGGTTTCTATTTAGCTCTGAGATTCATGGAGAGTCGTTTTCGACTTTGATTGGTAGGTTAAAAACTTTAAAATATATATCTAGTGTAGCCAAGGGAAAAAGATAGCAAAATGGATCATTGATCAAATACACATCGAATATTTATAACTAAGTTCTTTTCAATGGAAATCTTGGATACGATATATATGTCTCTGTTAAATCTTACTGAATCGCAATTTTAGGCCGCATAGTTAATCAGGGGCCCTCAGTACTGATTCTTGAAGATCGCAGCGGTTATATCTTCGGCGGTTTCGCCCCTGCTAACTGGACATTAGGCCCCAATTTTTTCGGCGACGACAGCTGTTTTCTTTTCACGCTCGGACCTCGAATGCGCGTATTTCCTTCCACTGGCTACAATCAGCACTTCCAATATCTCAATTTGCATCAGCAAACTATGCCCAATGGTCTAGCAATGGGAGGACAACATGGTTATTGCGGGTTATGGATTGATTCGGAGTATGGTATAGGGCACTGTAGTGAGTCTTGCACCACTTACACTCAGTACCAGCAGCTTTCTCACACCAAGGAGTTCCATTTTAGGCACATGGAAGTGTGGGGATTGGGGCAGCCGCCTCCTACGCCTCAAGAAAAGGGGGAGAGAGTGATTGGCAAGGTAAGTTAGGCGTAATAATATACAAAAATAGTGCTGAAAACCCTACCAGTAATTTGCCATCCCTCCATTTCAATTGCTGAAAAAAGCTTTTTGGTGATGTTAACAGAACTTAATTGGTTTTTTGTGGTAATAATACAGTACTGATCGCCTTTCAGGGAGGAAGCGTGTTAGACAGCAATGCAGAGAGCAAGGCAATACTCAAAATGTCAGGGAAGGTTATGCATAGTGAGGGCCTGCGGGAGCCCCCCAACACTTAGAAAGCGTGAACGACTGAGGCTATTGGTTTTAGTGCCAATATGGCAATTCTTTTTACCAATAGAGTTAGTCGCCTGGGGGTATACATAATCATTACCTATTTGACACGTGATAATAAAGGCAAAGCTTGAGAAATAATGTGTTAATGTTAATGCACAAAGCACTTTAATTATTTTGTGTGATTTATTTATTAACAGTTGCTATATGCGATAATAACATAATTGAGAGAATATACTTATAAATATTTTGTATTTCCTGTTGGCTATTGTTATTCAATACAGGATGGCTCATTACATTATTTAACACCTCTCTATAACCTTACGTAAAGTGATCTTTTCAAACATGTCAAAATATGTGGAAGGTTCTATTAAAAACCACCAAAAGTTCAAATAATATAGATATAAACTGTAAATTTTATATTTAACGTAGCTGTAGGGAGATGATAAAAGATTATGAGGCGCACTGTATGTTATCCTTGTATTTTATATTTATTACGAAAAATCTTATATGATTATCGATACCACACCAACACTCATTTCTCTGATGGACCAATCGTGTAGGTAGGTATACAGTACTTTTTATAAGTGATATTAATCTAATGTTGAACTAATTTCCATTATTACTTCAATTAAATGCAAATACTTGAAAATTTTGATGTTGCAATCTGATATTATAATGCTCACCCTGTAGGAAGAATTTTTTTGTATAATGTAGAAGAACAATTATTAGGTATTAAAAGTGAGTTTCCTACCATTTTGCACTCGTGCGGTAATATGTTACAACCAACAGATTTACGTCACATGTGTGGTAATAAGTGCATTCGAAGGTTTTCATGGGGTGACTCTAAAAACGCTCTTTCCGCACTAGAACTGTACTTAAATAGTAACAGCACCTCTTGTTTAAAACATGCGTTGTGTGCCAAATCATACTGATACACCAGACTTTATCTTTTACTATTAATGATAATTGATTTGTGAACCCGAATTTTAAAAATATATTTCAAAATATGACAATTTACTCCGCACTATATTCTTTTAATTTATAGATTTTGTACCCTATTGCAGAACAACTGAAATGTCATGGTTAATAGCTAAGAATATGTTTTCCTAACGCGGTTTCTTTAATAGTAAAACGTATCGTTTTTCCCCATACATTTTTGGATATATACATACATACACACCCCAAATGTCGTCATCTTGTAACATTAAATTGATAATTGATTTATGCTCTCAGTGTCGCAAAATTTATCCGGTTTAAATGAAACGAAGAAGTACACATTGGTAGCAGGGACGTAATAAATGGTTAATAGGAAATCGAAATTGCTACAAATTTTGACAATATGGGGAAGATGCATTTTTTCTCTATCTTGGCAAAATTGAATCTTTAGAGCTGACTGAGTCTTTAGATTAGGTGTCTTTATTTTTGAGTCTGGAATAAAAGTTAAGAACCCTCAGGTTTGTCTTTCTCTGATGCAAAATAATGCAAATATGATATTCTAAAAAATATTACTATTATTATTTCAATAATAATAAATTGTAAAATAACATAACCAAAACTACAGATAAAACTTCACTGATTTTAATTGGAGAAAACAAACACCAGAGAAATAATCAGACGTCTTGAACCATATTCACTAACAGTTTCTCAAGAGTAATAAAGTGTCTAAAAGTACTTAAACTTGTAGGCCAAAATGCCTACAACACCAATTGCCACTGTAGCCCCCAAACTCACCCAAATCTGCACCTGAAACAATTATTCACTCACCACTTAAAACTCTCCTAAATTTTATTTCACCTTGTTCCCATATCCAGACCTTTTTTCACTCTTCTTCACTTTAGTTTTGCTGTTTAGTGCCCCAGATGGTGTGACATTGGCAAACATCCTCCTTGCATACTCCTTTTCTGAATTCTTCTGCTTGTGAATCAACCCTGAAACCAGCAAAATTTCTTTTACAATTAACGGGTCTTCAGGCTCTAAACTGCGCGCCTTTTCAAATAATTTCAAAGCTTGGGGAAGTTCATTTTTTGCAGTGTGGATTTTCGCTTTACGGAACAGAGCTTTGATATTGTCTGGCTGGCAGCAAAGTACTGTTTGCAATGAAACTAAAGCCTGTTCAAAAAGTTCCATTTTGATTTGAGCCGAGGCCATGTTGTTAAGCACTTTGAGTCTATCTTCTAATAAATGCTGCAAGACTGAGTCTGAAGGCTTCTCAGCATTTTCACTCTCAACTTCATTCAGGTAATCTAAAGCTCTGCGATAACACTGTATGGCTAAAGTGTGTTCACCTCTTTGGTACCACCAGTTGCCCCTCTCTCGCTTTAGATTGCCCTGTCTTTGCTTCTCTTGAATGCTCATTGAGGCAAGGTCTTCTTCAGGGGTAGTGTCTATTAATTCTATGTCAAAGATTACGGAGACACCTCCAGATATCTTGGGAGGTAAGCCCTTGTCCCCAAAAGCCAGACGAGAACCAATTTTCAACAAACACCTTTCATGTTTATTCATCAGGCCTATGGCCACATCTAAGCCTTGAATCACGTCCCCCTCCCCTAATGCTAACTCAAAATTTTCCTCTTCCATTGCAAAGTCTTTTTCATCAGAATCTTCAACTCTGCAGGTGTAACTGATAATGCATTTGTCTGATTTCAAAGGCCTACTGTCTGGTTCTCCTTCTTTTAGCAGTTTTTTCATTATTATACCAGAGCCTAGAATATCTTGCCACTCTTTAGACTTCTCATCACTCTTGACTAAATCTTTTTCATTGCTATTTAAATTCCTGCTGCTGTCTGTATCCTCCAAAGCTTTTTCTTTGGTTTCATTTGTGATAAGTTCTGGGTTTTCGGGTTTCAATTCAAGCTCTTCAGGGAGCTCGTTTTTGGATATTTCATCTAAAATTAGTTTTTCACTTTTGTCAAGTCTCTGGTCTGAAAGAAAGACGTCGGTTTTGGCTTCTACATCGTTTTTGAGATTTTCAAGTAATTGTTCTGTTATTAGCTGATTGTCACTGTTTAAGGCTGACATCTTAACTGCAGTGTTAGTCCTTTGGAAACCTGAATTTAATTGGTCAGTTACAGACATCTTCGTTCGTTAGCTAAGACATTGAATTATATATTTTGAAATGATGTTAGACGAATTACAATACCTCACTGCTCTCGTCCAGTTCAAGTCCGATCTAACCTCAAATTTCGGTTTTAAGTGACGATGTCCTGCATGAAAATTTACGTAAAGCGGGCTCGAATCGACTGATTTAAAGGTATTTTTTCGTTTTTTTTATAGCGAAATTGAACGTTAAGCGCTTCAAATTTTCAAAATGTTGTATGTGTTATCAATAAAAATTTTGCTTTTTTTGTGTTTAATTGACAGTGACAAGTAACGTGACGTTTCTAATGACAGGACATGCTGCTCTGTCAAATTGAACGCGGAAGAGAGTTGTTAGAAGTACTGAAGGAAGAAAGTACTACTTAAAGCGAATGGTAAGAAATTGATAGGCCGCAGCATTTCGAATAATTTCTCAAAATTTCTAATGCCTCGAATTAAAAACAAAATAAAATAATAACAGAGAAATAAAGTAAAATTTTCTTTTCCACTTTACAGTTAATGAAATCATACAAAGCCGCTGTATGAATGTGATCACGTATCTTCATATTCAAGATCTTGCAGTCTGCTAGTGCAAAAGTTAGTTCAGGTTAGTACGTCTCAAAAATAGTTATACCTAAATCGACGAATGTACAAATTTCGCATTTGCCATATTGTCAAGATTGAGAGGAGCAGCGTGCCTGAATCACATTATCAAAATTTGAAGCAATTAATTTAGGTCTCCCATTGCCCGCTTTCTTGTCGCGTTCACGATCCCAAATTTAACTTTCTCCTTTTGTCCGAAGCAACAAAATTTTGAAGCACTAAGAGTACAGATCATCTGTCCGTTCGATGTTGCTAGATGATGATATTTGGAGCAAATACGTATTCACATAAATGCATGGTCAAAAGTACGTTCATTATCGAAGGAATTAACTAAGAAGTTGATGTCCTACATCATACGGTCAAAAATTTGAACGTATCTTTTAGGATTAAAAAAAAAACATATGGTAGTTTGCAGATTCATTGAGAAAAAACATTCGCCATATTGTCCATGTTTAGTACTCCCCCTTACAGGTTTTTGGTTTAAAAAAAATAATGAAGAGGAAAGAAATAAAGAAAAGAACCAGAATGACCCTTTTCTCCTTGGCTTTTCCGTCATTATTCTTCAGTTTGGAGTTCTGTCCTAGCACCGAAATGAATTTTCGCCCCTGTTCCCTTTATCTTATTGCTGGTTCCTTCGTAATTTATTCTCCTTAGCGACTTTCTACCTCGACTCATTACGACCTTAATATTGTTTCCAGCAATCTGCCAACAAGTTTCTGTTATGAGTTTAATATATAAGAAAAGAAGATTTATAAAAATATTCTTCAATTCCGTTCTGTTGAACAATTCGCTATCAACCCGATCCAGTAAATCCATGAGAATCTTCTTGGGAAGACTCAAGTTTTTGGTTCAATAGCGCGCAGTTTGATCTAGCAGTAAACTGAGGCGCTTTCGCTGCACATTTTTAAGTCCTATTTTTCGAAATTTGTGAATATGCTCGAGTTCGTTGCTTTCTGCTTAAATATCACAGGAAAACATTTTAAACGTGTTTAGAAAAAATCGATGAGCGGCTTCGTTTTACTAGGAAAATGAGTTATCCTTACATATTCGTCTCCAAAACGTCAAGAAAAGGTTTTCGTCCGAAGCTTTAACTAACGATATCCTTAGATAGCTTCAACATTGAATAGTGTGTGTCTGTTGGTGCGTGGGGCGTTATTCGAGAAAAAGTGAAAAGATTAATTCAGAATTTTAAATGGCAAAAGGGGTTAGAATGTAATGCATAAATTGAGTAGTCGTTGGTGCGTTCAAGTGATGAATTCTTTTTGGAGTTTTCGTTAAAATAAATGTTGGAATAGAGGCTCGCAAACGTAACCTTCAATCGCACGCACCCATCTGGCGCCGTGGCAGGGTTTGCAGAGGATGAAAACCGCTTAATGGGGGGGCCCTTCGCGTGGCTCAACAATTACGATAATGCGAAAAAGATTCAATTTCCTCTCGACGCATATCAAGATGCACGACCTGTCGGTCGTGGTTGCGCGCCGGCCCTCAGGTCTTGTATTCGGTGTTACAAAATTTATATTTAATTTTCCCCTCGTAGAAAAATAAATGAACATTTCCCGTGCGTCCACCAAACAATCCCGATAATTCGATACACATACATGTTTATTCGGAGACAATAAACGGATTCTTATAAATAAAGAAATAAAGGTAACATTTAGAACGTGCCTTTTGTGTCAGTCTTGTGGAGACTGCAAATGCGCTCCTTGAACGCCCACATTGCATTTTAAGAAGTTTCCTCGTGTTTTGTTGTTCGGCACGCGACACTCGTTTACATGCCGTGGTACTCGACTGTGGTTTCCGGGAAACCCGTCAAAAGGACTTTGAAGGATTCTTCGAAATAATTCTAGGACAGAATACTAACAATAGGTTACAACGCACACTCACATATGCTGGCGAGATACTCTGGTGGGAAATTGCTAGTCAAGTACCCACAGGAGGAAACCATTGTGCTGGAAAAGTGGCTCTCCAAGTGGAAGGACGACATTTATGCATGGCGGCCCAAGCAATCATCTTCAAATGGAGGAGGAAGTGGAAGTCGAAAACAAGCAGGTGTAGTGAAGCAACACAATGACGTTCTTAAGACTGGACATGGAGGCGAGGCTAACGAGACCGAAGCCCATAGAGAGGACCGGGATCAAGGCAGAAGCGGAAGGAGCAAAGTTCTACTCCACGGTAGGAAGGAACTCGAGGCTGAAAGATACGGAAGGAGAGTGCCTTCCTGGCATTTTAATTTCTTTATTTCTATAGAGACACTAAATATGGACAATATGGCGAACGCGCATTATAGCTAATCTTCATAGCATATTTCTGAGTATGATCGGAAACAGTTTTATATATTAAATTACTTGCAAATGTGAGAAATTTACTGTTGGTGAAACATTTTGATTTAAAAAAAAAGTACTAACGAACACCAAAATTAAATTAAAAGCAAAGAATTTCACGGCTCAAATATAAGTCAGCGTGTTTTCGCTAATGGCCAGAGAATCAAGTGGAACAATGCTAGCATCCTTACCGAGAAGGCACAATCAAAGAAATTATAAAGTCAAAGAAAGCGCATATGTTTTACTCAATAAAAACTGATGTGAGGTCTTTGGTTTCGTGAGCATGGATCTCACGCAGCTGCCCGTGCTTGAACAAGAGGTCAGTCTCGGACACATAGAAGGGAACTAAACACTGACCGACGTCACATAGAGCAATCACCGACACAGCGAATGAAATTTGACAAAAAAATGAAAATTTGGTGAATCATCACCAAAATCAAAGATTATCGGACGGTCAAGCATTCGTCGAGAGAGAGGTCCCGTTTTTTGATTGCTGTATAAATAAGTGGGTACACTGTTTAATTTAAATCAAGACCGAAAGAGTTGGTTATTAAATCGATCACGCCCACCCGAACACGGCTTTAGACTTAGACGCGCTGATTTCATATGCAGACCCTGTATGAACTAAGTAGCCAGTCGGGCTGTGCCCGCGTGCATGCCCCACGTGGCACCCCCGAAACAATGCTGTGTAACGGATAATGTATTCAACAGGCAAAGTTCAGGCTAATCATGTAAAAAGGTGATTCGCTTCTCTTTGTTTTATTATGCGTAGTAGTTACTGGGTATTTCACGTCATTTCGTTTCTTTCCTCCAAAAGATAGCTTAATTAGCTCTCTGGCAGGACGATCTTGTCCGCTCCCTTGCCATCATCAATTTTGATTTTCTGCATCTCGGAACGGTGGCGAAACTATAAAAAAAATAATCTGATCTTGTTTGCGCACAAAATCTGAATAGGGCTGAAGGTCTAATGGTCACATCACATACGAGTCCAAAGGTCGAAGGTAACTTTTTTTTGTATCAGTTTTGGATGGTTGCCCCCTTCTCAGCCAATCAGGTCTTAGCGGGCGCCCTATGTAACGGATAAAAAAGTATTTGAATTCGATTAAGAATGCGCCGAAATTGCGCGTCGGTGCTCGACAAAAGGGGCCCGAAATTGGCGAATGCCTATTAAAAATTTTACATTCGTTTAAGTGCTAATTTAATTGGGAATTTGTCACTTTTGGCTAGTGCCGGAGTGCCGCGAGTTCTCTAATTTTTGTAATGAATTAAGCGAGTTCGGTCCTGTCACTTCAACCAAATATACGTTCCTAAGCGGTCGTAAGTCGACGTAGGAACGACGGTCGGCGGTACCGCCGCGGTACCCCTGCTACGGCTATCGTTTGCGGTGCCGCCTGCCGCTGTCACCCGTTTGCGACACTTTTCTGCATACGCATATTTTCTCGAATCGATTTACATCTTCGGCTGTCCCTTTATACGGTACTGCCACTGTTGCCTGCCCGCTCGTACCCAACTTGGAGAAAAGAGGTAGCCGAGGACGAGGGGCCTTTTTTTCTTTCCACTGAGATATCTATACGGCGGTGCATGCGGCAGGTTGAGGTTTGTTTATGGTCGGGGGGTTTGTTAAGGAGTTCTAGGAAGTCTCTTGATCCTCGTCCTTTGAGCTGTCCCGTTTCGTGAATGCGGCGAGCTACAGGGCCCTGCTCTTCTGCTTCTGCCAAGTGCACATACGTATTATGGCGTTTAGGATAACGCGCAGAAAACTGCGACAAACGCACAGTTTCATTGTCGAATGTCATTACCCAAGTTGGTCGGACTGCGCATGATTTTCTAGCTAAATCTAGAAAATTCCGTTTGTCGGCCGTCTTGACAAGCCAACCTTCGTCCGTAACAATGAACGGAAGTCAAAGGGCATTGCAACGGTTCACATTGAAGGGAATTGCGTTCGCGAAATAATGAGAAAATTTGTATATAAATCGCATCTAGATAAATGCGGAAAATTCTGTTCGTTTCGGCATCAGAAATATCGTCCCTCTGAAATAGAATAATTTCAAAAAATGATATCTCGCAGTTTCGGCCGGCTTGCGACTCGATTTTTGACCTTTTCAGCATCTGCTACGGAGAGGCAATTTCAACCAAGTGATTAAATGAGTCTTATTGTTTCCAGTTAAAGTGGCTCAATTATACTGGCTGACGTAAGAATCATTGAAATTTAACATGGTCGCGTTGAGGTTCGCGACAATTCTTCGACAACGTTGTCGAGTTCTTCGACGTTAATTAGAGGAAATGACAAGTACAAAGCGAACGCTCCTCGACGACTGAAGTTTTTCATTAAAATTACAAGAGGCGTGGGGTGTGAACCAAACCAGAACACGGACGAAACAGCGAAAATCACGAGGAAATTAAACGGCAGCAGCACCACGTTTGTTCCAGGATGTGAGTACCGACTTAATTTTAAATTAGGTAAATTGCTTTTTTGTGCGATCGTCTTCTTTGACGGTCACGGACGACCGTCCCTCGCTAGGAAGTCGTCCGCACCTCCCCGATTCTCACGAAAAACGACGCAATTTAGACGCTCCGTCGTCGTCGATATCTCAAAAAACGATCAGCCGCTATATACGATTCAGTTTCGTCGATATCGGAAATAAATTAAATTAAGCTTTGCTCCGTGCCGGCGCTGCTTATCGACCGTGCCATCTCGCTCTAATTTATTGCCGGTCTTATGCAGCCCGTTCGTTTGACGCGTTTCTCGCTCTATACCCGCTCTAGCTCGCGGTGCTGCCACACTACCGAAAAAAAAAAAAATCTTATTCTAATCGTTGCTGTTGCAACAATGCAGTTCATGTGTGTTCGCGTTGGCATCCACCTAATGATTAATGGACTGAAAATGTTGTCGAAATGTTTTTGATCTAATGAATCGTTTAATAAAATGATTAAAAACTACTTTTCAAATCTCAAAAAAGACGTTTTCGTGAGAATTGGAATGTCGCCTGGACTAGACTGCTGCCCGCCTTCGTGGCACGGTCGGCCATTTTGTCAACATTAAAAAAACGACGTTGTCACGTGATGCGCGTTTTTCTGGCGATTTGCCAAATGTTCCCGCCCTCTGGCGCAAATAATCCGAATCAAAACACGTCACATTCGTTGACGTTTCGCGGCGTCCTCGTCTAGATTTAAAATGGCGAATATTGTTTTAAGGCGTAATCGATGTTTAATGAGTTTATGCGGTAAGTAGATATCTGAATCGGAAAGAGCGCACTTTCCTACGTAAAGCCCTGTAAGGAACTCAAGTTGGACAAACCACACTCAATCCCTACGCGCCGTTTCACGACGATGTACCGTACACGAACAGCAACAAATAGAACGTAAAATACTACAAATTCAACATAAACCACAAAATAAATAACAACAAAGGCCAGGCTAACAATGACAAGGATTCCTCAAATGACAACAGTAAAGATAGCGCAAATCCAACATAAACAACAACAAAGATACTGGATAACATGCAACAGGTAATGGCATAATAGGTGATAACATTACATATAGGCATCAGAGTTTTGAATGTTATCCATGTATTTCTCGTTATTTATGTTGTCTATTTGCTTCAGAAAGGCCTAGGAGTTGTCCTCTGTCGAACAGGTGGATCTATCTTATACAAAGTAGGTCAGTTTTCATTCAGCCATTAAGCTTGCCTGAAGTGCTTTTTTTAAATGGAACATCCTGCGTAATAGAAAATACAGTGCGAGACAGCTGAATTCCTTTTAAAACGATGGTACCATGCTCCCGTACTTGCCTAAATCGTCATATTTAACTGCCAAAGCTGTTTCATCTCTAACGTCTAAAAACGAATTATCTTAGCATTTTCGTCGGAGATAGCCGTGGAACGTCATGATGACATATGTCATGACGCCATTAAACAATTGTGAATCATATCCAACATTTGCTAGAACTCCGAAAAGTGCAGTGGCTCGAATTGACGTCAATGGCGGAGACGATGACAATTTAAGTTTTTTGACGTAAAGGTCGGCACCGGAGGGTGGGGCGGCGGGCAAGAACGGCCTGCAGTATAGCTCACCGAACGCGGGTTAATTACGGGATTTTGCATGGGAAATAAACACATTTTCGTGTTTTTGAATTTCAAAACCGGAGCCTTCGTTCGCTCCATACAGATTTGCTTAAATCGATTTCAACACTTTCGAGTTTTATTTCGGTCCCCGAGAGGCCAATTAAGTTCTCACGAGATGAACACAAATTAACAGTAAACGCTAAGTACCAGTCGTTATTAACTATGTTTCCCTAGTGTTACTGATGTCACGTACGGACCTGCTCTTGGCACCGTGATTAATTGGAAATTCGGCCGTGTGGTCGCAATTGAGGAATTTGGCAAATGTTGCTATGTTCTCGATTCTCTTCCGAAGATTCGTCTCTGTCACGTGGGGCTGGCCGTGTTCCCACGTCCGCCCGACTCAGCCTTTAGGTCCTGAGGGCCCGACAGTCACACGGAAAACAAATTCGAGTGTCCATCGCCAGTCCCTATTTTCGCCATTTCTCGCCGGTCAATTTCCCTTTGTCGCGACATTCAGTCGTCGCTACGACCCATTACTAGATAGTAAAAGTAACTTTAGGATAATTTTTAACGCTCTGTTGCCACGTTTCCCTAAAAAACAATCACTTCTAACCGTGATTTTTGCTGCGCTGTGCAGTTCAGGTATTTCAGTTCTCATTGTGTCGAACGCTAATTAATGCCCCGCATTATGATAAGTCTGTGTGTAGTGAGAAATTTCACTGCAAGCATTCGCGATGATAAATATTTATGTTTGCGAATAATTTTTCCGTGCGCAAATTAATTTGATACCGCACGGCCCACGCGCATCACAATGTTAAATTATGCAAACCGCGAGGCGGGGCACCCATAAAGCCCAATCATCCTGTATTGACTCTGCACCTCTTTACCTTCCAGCTCGTTATTTCTTAAATTATTAAACATTTCAGTTCGGGCACCGTAGGTTATTAAACAAATAAAACGCCGTTTCACTCGTTGATTATAAAATCTCAATATAATACAGTACAATTTTGGTACGTGTGTACAATTATGTAGCCTGAAATGTACAAACAATAATAAAAAGTCAAGAGTCTCTGTTCTAAGATATAATGTATGTACAAAACAAAAACACTTCACAATAATTAATAGTACTATTTTTTACAACAAAAAAATCTTTAACTATCCGTAATAGATATAATATCAACAAGGCAATATCAACAGTTATACGAAATATTGCACCGGGGTCAACAATTACTTTAACGTTGTACTGTGTATAGTACAATTTTTATTTTTTATCAAAAAAAATGTACATTTGTCGTACGATGTACGTTGTACCGAAGATCCCAAATATCTTCCAAACTCCCAGTTATACAAATGGGTCTTGCAGAACTTATGTGTCTTTTGCTATGCAAAATAGTGTTCGTCACTGGTCGAGATGGGAAAATGTACAAATGAAGGAGAAATTTAGATTTCCATAATTTTCTACCGGTGAATTAAACACGATCTATACAGGGTGATTCACTTAAGTTAGGCGCAAAAAGGAAATTAAATAACGCAATTTCCTTATATTTGGTACAGGATTAAATAATACCAAAAATTTGGTTTCACCTTCCAGGTGAAGAAATAAGTTGGAGATAATACCCTATCGTGAATGGTTTACATGGCCGTAATGAAGACGAATATCGTGTCCAATCCGTTTTTATTCCACCACCTCGTTAAAGAATTCGAAAACGTCCACGACTTCTAACTTTTTTCCAAAAAAATTGCGAAAAGTCAGCTACTAAAACTGGCTTTACGGCCCGCAATGTTGCCACATTTCAAGTTTCATGACTTCATAAAATAAGGTCACTTTTTTTTTAAATTTTAACAGACCCTATATAGTCCTGCTCCAGTGAATAATCCCCACCCCAAAATAGGTTTTCCTCCGTGTTAAAACAGACTTGTTTCAGTAATTAGTCGTTAAATACGGGCTCGAATATTTACTTGAAGAAGTGCTCAAATTAATTAGGGAACCCTTAAATTAATCATCTGACTGAGCTTTATACTCGTAAGTATGTGCAAGGTGTGTGTTATCGCAGCTCCCCCAATTTGACATTTCGAGTAAATGTTAGCAGCCGTTAATCAATTCCATTAGACCTGCACCGATACTGAAATTACTTAATGCCCGATTCCGCCCAGAATCAGAGAACCCAAATGTATTCACCTTGCTCGCTAATTTATGTCAAAAACATTGAAAATGTTTTTTCAAGGCAGATTACTTATTGTACTAGATTTAGTACAATTTTTCTGTCGTGTGACATGTGACAGTGGACGCATTTGACAGTGATGTTAAAGATTTGTCATATGTAATTTATTAGGTTTGTACTGTACGGCTGAATGAGTAGTTGAATAGGCGAAGTTCGAACTTAAGTTAGACTTTTGTAGTAACCTTTAACGTCACTCAGCGGAGATGTACGAAGCGTTAAAACAAGGAAATAAACGATGAGAAATACTGTAATTAATTCAATTCTCCAATTACTCTTCTTCCGGTAATTTACTCCGATAAATAGATTATTTGCGCTGTAATTGAACTCACCCTGCATTTCTCCCAGTTTTCAACATCCCATTTGCCAAGAAACAGATTTGGGACGCCCGGTACAGTTCTAACTAACTAAATAATTAATATACTACTCATAGCGACAATTGATGATTCTACTGGCCGTCAGCTGTAATGCAGGTCGCACATGCCCACTTTCTGTATATTCTCGAACACCATGAATTCACTCAACACCGACATGAACTACCCCCCTCCCCACTAGGTCACGTGCTGAAACAAGTCTTGCGCACCCCCGCTAGAATCTCACTGAATTCGTCCTCGTTCTTAATCGCTACCACGCCACTGGTCGCGAGATCATACACTTCCGGCCGCAAACCGTCCATCATCGGCTGCGCAGGCGCGGCAGTCTGCAGAATTACGCTTGTGTGATTGGCCTGGTATGGATACGTCAGCGGCGCCTGCGCTCCGTCACTTCGGTGGTAGTTGTGATTGGAGTCGATGTTGCGGGTCTCCATGGTAGCGCCCACTAGAAACTTATTGTCACTACTGTCACCACTGTACTTTAGGTATTTGTCAAACTCTTGGCCGTCCACGTCACTGCTGCGCTCCTCCGGCAAGTAAGTCTGCACCAGGGATTGCTGCGAGTGACTGCCTGAAGCAAAATCCTGGTGGAATTCGTGTTTGTATTGGTCCGAGGGATATCTGAAAATAACAAAAGTATTGTTGGTAACTTTGAACGTCTGTGCATGGAAAAAACTAAACTTACCCTATAAAGCTGTCTTTGCTGTCGTGCTGTTCGTAGGCAGCGTACTCTTTCTGCGGATGTGTGCCATAGTAGCTCATCCCCGACGGATTGTAGTACTGGATACTCCCCCCACTTCCGCCGGAACTTGCAATAACCGACGTGTTGAGCGCCGTCTGTTGGTTGACTCCTGGAACAGCAAATACGTACAATTGTCACTTTATGTCTTTATTCGGTCCTGCGCGCGTAGACACGAAATATTTAACAGATATAAAAATTTGACGTTGACTTTGACACAGTGGGAGAAAAATCGTAAATTTGGTTATGTGTGTTCGGACTTATGACGTTTCCATATTATTAAAAAAAAAATGACCTAAAACCAACCCGCTTGAAAGTGTCAAATTTTGACATGCACCTACCTAACAATTGCTGATCCTGACTGGTGGCCACTGGCGGGTAAAATGTGCCAGTGACCACGTGGCCCTGTTCCACGCTACTCTTATTCGAGCACATGACGTACATGCCATTGGACATGGGCACTGATGTGATGGTCTGCGTATTGGTGTAATTCGGGTTCATCGGCCTGTACGTGTGCACCTTGGTGGTGTAGCTGCAGGGGGTGTTCGGTGACGTCATGCCGCTCATGGTGCTACTAGTGACGTTGCTGGTGTGCTGAATGTTGGAAACGCGGTCCTGGTCTTGGTGCTCGAGAGGGCTAAGTTCGGGAGTGGAGAGTTGACTGTTGTTGTCTTTTTCCTATCGATACGGGAAAATCAAAGGACGTCATATCGGGAATGCGCCGGCGCTCTTACCTGATGACTATTCGATTCGGCGCCCTCTTGCGGACTATTCGAGGCCCTCTTGGGGTCCGGACTGTGCGTGGGCGAGGTGTCCGGCGTGTGTATCGAATAGGGCGACCTTTGCGGGTAGTTTTGGTAGCTAGCGTAGGAAGAGTAATTGTTGAACTTGTAGCCGTCCGGACTGTACCTACAAATGTCTTCTTTACTCCCCAGAACCGAGGTTTCGCCTCCGAATCTGTACCTCTTTTCTTGGCTGAAAGCCTCTCCACCGGGAGTGGCAAAGTCGGAGGGAGACGCGTATCCGGCAACGGTGGGTGAGAGACCGGCATTAGGAACGTAACCTTGGTATCTGGGAGACATGCCGGCCAGGCCCGGACTGGGTAACGAAGGTCCGGTCCTGGGGCCGCCCGAAGCAGCCCTTTGTTTGTTGTGTTTTCGCCGTCTCGGGCGATACTTGTAGTTGGGGTGTTCGGTCATGTGAATCACCCGCAATCTCTCGGCTTCTTCGACGAAAGGACGACGGTCTTGGGGGGTTAGGGAGCGCCATTTCTTTCCTGCAAATAAACGACAGCGTTCTTTTACGAGATGCTCATTCGGAACGCATCGTTGACACGAACTTTGTGTCGAGATAACGTGAAGTTGACTACGAACGTTCAAATAGTTCCGAGGCTCGCACAAAGCCGCGCAAACAATGCAAGAAAAATGGTGACTTGGCAACACGCGGTCACGAAAGCAATCGGCGCAGGCTCCAAGCGCCATCTAGGTACGAAATTGACTTTGTTTTTGAGCATTTTTAAACGAATTTTATCAAATTTTCGAGTTTTCACTGAATTTTATCTCGAATCAGCAACGTTAACTGAGCGTTAAAAACGTCAAATTACGGATCGAAATTTACGTGCTCAGATTACTACCAAATCAAAGTTCACGTTGCGTCAATGACGGTTCTGCCGCGTTATCTTTCAATGAGTTTCAAGATTAGGAATCGAGAGGTTTGATGAGCACTGTAGCTCGTAGGTACATACCAAGTTTCCGATATCGATTATACCTACCACCTTGCGTGCAATCACCACAAAGGCCTTTTGAACGGCAAAAAGCGCATCGAACGTGTCACGAGACGATTCCCGGAAAATCTTCAAACGGTCACCCGACCACGTCCAATGGGAATTATTTATTGGTCACTTTACGACTGCCTACGACACACAGTGCGTGCTCGATCGAAGAATTTTCAACACCCAACGTTTCCTCTCTCGACGAGGAAAAACCCGGAAAATCCGGGGGATTATTTGAAGATCACCGCTTATTCGTTGTGACGGCCACCCGCGGCGCTGCAATCGCGCTGTCAATCACCGATCACGCCCCCTTTGAAACAATTAATCATCCACGGCCGACTCGAAAATATGTGCCACGGTTTCATGGCTATCTGTCTCGAAAATGATATCGGACAGGACCGTACCGGAGCACCGTCCACTTTCGTGTACGCATTCCGTTGGTGTTGGTGTCCGTCCCGCGTGTCTCGCCAGTGCACTTCGTCCGGTTCTAAATACGTTTTAAGAAATTCGAGGCGAATTGTTAATTTTCTTCTGGATCGCGTCCTGACGTAAGGGGGAGGACGAACCATCACCTTTATCGGCCAACCAGGATAATCCGTAGGTGCGGTGTGCCCGGGCGATCTGTGGCCCCTCTGGGTAAATTGATGAATTAAGAACCGGTACGACTCTGGGCAGTACCCATCTAGCAAGGCAATATGGTTATTATTATTAATACCGGGCCCTGGCTAGTGGTCTTTGAAAACCAGTTTGTGGTTGCACGATTGTGATAAACCGAAACTATTATTATTAATCGTAGGTACCGCGAACGCCCTTGATACGAATGTACTAGATGGGTGGTGGACTTAGGGCAGGAAAAAAACGATTTTTTTTCTTCAGGAAAGGGCCAACGTTTCGAATTCTACCGTGCGATTCGGGAACACTCGCCCAAATACGTCTTTAAAAAATTGCCTCTTTTCATTCTATTCGACGTATTTTTCAATAACGCTCGTCGCGTAAGAAGTTGCGGTACTGCTCGAACGTACCATTGACTTCGTCCCAATTACGGACTAGTTCGATCAACGAATTTACGACGAGCTCGGTGACACCCGCGCAAAATAGAATATCAATTCTCAATGTCAAGAAGAAGACATCTCCCGAAGACCGGAGCGTTCAAAGGTCAGCACCAAACGTAGCTCTGAAGCAGCTGGGGTCAGCGATTCATGAATTTCTACGGACCTTTGCGGAAAGAAACGCCGTTTCCATACCACTCTACGCCCACCTTTTGTCAAGAAACGCTCAACCCATATTTGATTTCTGAAATTTGCTACTCCAAAAGCTCCGAGCTTTGTTCTTTCAGCTTTCATCTATTCTTACGACACAGAAAATCCTGCTTTAATGAGAAAACATCACTCTCAATATTAATTTTCAACTAACGTGTGGGATTTTCGTCGATGTGACTTTGGGACCAGTCGAACTTCCGGCAGAGCTGAATGGAGAACAATATTTGAGCTTCTCTGGCATTCATTTTTAGTTTGTGTAAGAGAATGTTTCTGCTCATTGCAGGTAAGGGAGTCCCTGACCGTGAATTTCCCTCATCGACGGATTGGTCGGGGTCGCGCACAGCTGTGGCCGTCGCGCAATCCCGATTTGAATCCAGTAGATTTTTTTTTTTTTGGTTTTTTTGGAATCCCGAGTTAATTGCAGATAGGAATTTCGGGAAAATTCACCAGCTTCGACGGTCGAGATTTCGAAAATTCACCTTGGCCGATTTTTTGTATTTTCCTAATGTAATCCCCACAGATTTTTCGTGCCTTTCTGATGGATTTTGTCACCGAAAAACGAGTGAAGATCGTCCGCGTTTCAACTGCTTGGGGTACCACTCCCTTGTCATATTCGACGTCTCTTGACGGCATATTAATAATTCATGATTTAGGCCCGTCCCGGCAAAGTGCATGATTGGATTGGTATACCGCGTTCTTTGTTCAGTTTATAGAAATGCGCCTGAGAGGCTTTGTCAGCTGTTTTGTGAGCAAATGACCAACTTCCGCTTGAGAGAGATCTTAGAGGTGATGGTGGCTACCCATTATAACACCTTAAGCTCATGCATTTACACTTGTTCGAGTCCATACGACTCAGTAATTAAAGGATCCAATCCCATTTTCGCGGTATGATTCGTCGATTTGCTTTTGATACATCAACTTGCCAATAATTTGAGATTGTCTTTACCGCCCATTTCGCGTTTCGACCACATATAATATTATGCACTGAGTGTTAACGACCAGACGTCGAAATATTCCGATTTTAAATATTGGTACCTCTACCGGATACAACCACGTGATGTCTCCGCTCGAAGGAAGTTTCAGGTGGTGTCGGGGGTACCTACGTACTGGAGAATTGTCGTTTTTCAGTCGATTGCGTATGAAATTGTGCCATCGGTGTTATTTTCAACGATATTTCAAGCAAATATCGTCACCATTGCACCCTCGGTATTTTCCGCTCCGTTCCAACTTGTCAAAAGTCGGGCAGTGCCATAGAGATCGGTTGCTTTCTGTCGTACAAACGATGAAAGTGGTCGCCAAAGAATTTGACACATGAGTGACATGTGACATGTAATAAACATCAAATTTTTTGAAGGTATGTCAAATGCTGAATTGTTATGTCAATGTTTGGCGAGGTTAGGTCAGAAATTCATGGGAATCAATTGTTGTACCCTTGTATCGACAATGACGGTGACCTTAGTTGACGTAGCGATTACCTATATAATACCGAATCGAACCTAAATAGGCATCTCTGCGCGTTAAGTTTCTCGAATTTGCGCAAAAATGGTAATTTTTTTTATATTAAACTATTGCCGCGCTCATTTGTAGCGCGGCGTTGCCAAGTGTGTGGGCGCTCATTTCGTTGGTCCCGAAGCAACGACGGTCCATTTCGAAGCCAAATTGCGGCGAACGCGGGCGAAATTTCCGCTCATCATTCCAAATTAAACAAATAAATGTGGAATTGATAACAGCAGGATTTGTCAACCGCATGTTTTATTTGCCCACCGGTAAATAAATAAAATCAACAGTTCTGTTTGTTTTTCGTTAATTGCGCGATGACAGCAGGATTACGCTACTTTTGATGGTTTGTTTAGGGATGGCGTGTTTTCTGAGATAATGGGGAAAATAACAATTTAGATGGATTTGTGGAAAGAAGTATAGAGAAACACAGACTATCGAGGATCAAATTCCCATCCTCGATTTCAATGTTTCCACCATAATATATATATTTGTGTGTGTGTGTATAACTATAAATCCTGGTACGAGAATAATTTTGCGAATATCATACGTTGACCCTTAGAGACACTTATAATGTCCCCATTCTATAAATTAACGAGTCATTACGAAAAGCCGCAGCTGACAGCAGCGATCACTGTCACGTGTGACAGATATAGCAGCTATCACTGTCACGTGTGACAGATATAGCAGCTATCGCTGTCACGTGTGTCAAATGTGTCAGGTTAGAACTTAATTTTAGAACATTGTCTCTTGTCAAACTCGCCTAATGTCACTGCCCGTTCTTTCATAATTCAATTGTCAAATCGTCAGTTTCCCAGGACGAACTGAGCTATTCTGTAAGTGGAATCAACAGATCTATTATTGATTTCGCTCCAAAGCTGTACTGATTAATAAAACAAATGAGCGCAACGACAATAATAATAATAATAATAATAATCGATCCCCGTATATCACTTATCGGACCACCGTTGTCAATAACGATTTATGTCGGGTTATTGCACCTGCCTGCCTTTTTTTAAGGTCAACCTTTATGACTTATTGTGACATCATTAGGCAGACAATGAGCGACGACGCAACTGCACCTTATACGTCCGTCGAACTCGTAAACGGGCCATGGAACCCTTCGCGTCGTCTATTAGAAGGACACCCATGAATGAAACAAGGACCCCTAAAAACGAAATTCATTGAGTAACGTCCGAATCGCTGTGGGGGGCGCTAAATGTACCTGTCCCGGCGTCGGGGGGCCCGACGGGACGTCTGGTAGCACTTCACACCGACCCTGATGGGTGCGAGTTTACGGGGAATGTTTTTCTTCAAATCGGATTCGTGATAGTCACATTTGACTAATTAAGGGAAGGGACCGTACGGGTCGTGACTCGGCCTTACGCAATCGCCTTCTTGAGAAATCGCTTAGAAAATGAACACGTGTGAATTTGCGGTGGACGTTAATCAGTCGCGTAAATTCTATTATAAGCCTCGAGAATGGATTTCTGTTATGGTTTCTTTAAATATGCCCACTAACGTGATTTTCTTCTTGGAACTTTCCTAATGCACGTTAGGATCTGTTTAGGTGTTCGTCATTTTCAAAGCTGCGCAAGCCGTAATGTAATTTTCGTCTGATTTACTGAAAGTTGGCCGATGCCACGGGAATCGATTACTTTACTCCCGTACGACAACAGCGACGGCCTCTAAATTTGACACGTCACGACCGCGGCTGGAAATCCCACAAACGTCAAAGTCTGTTAGACGCAGTGAAGTTTCGTGCAAATAGTGAGGTTAGGAACTCGGGGCGTGCCGAATTGGCGTTTGTGACGTTCCATGACAAGTTTGGCAGGTCTTAATCGGTCGATTGTCAAAAATCCGAAGGTTCCTAATGTATGCGTGTATCCAGTGGAGAGGTCCCTTCGAAACCTTAAAAGAACTTACGCTGGGTGTAGCAATGGCTAAAAATTTCGTCACGTACCTCTACTGATAAATATTAATGGCCTGCGAGAGAGCGGTACCGCGACTGCAGCGTCCGAAAATCGACAAAAACGATTTATTTACGTCAAGCGGCATAAAAGTCAGTCCCACGAAATTTATATTTATGATATTCGGCCGTATCGACGTCCCCAATCGCTTTTTTCCGTCCATGATGTATGGCCCAGCCGGTACCACCAAATATTGATTGGGAACCCGGACGGATACTTACTTATAAATATACCTACCAATGTAGATGGCTTTATTATATTTGTAGAAATTGGTCGTACCCGAGCGGTTTTTTCTCGCGTTCTGAAGAGCGAATTTTCCGGCCTGGTACCACTCGGGTGCCGGCGGGATGTATTTCTCGAAATTCGCAATTTGAACGAATTCAAAAAGGGGCCGAATTCAGGTACCACTGCTGCGCACCACCGGTTCTAGAACCGTGGCAAGACCGAAACGTCGCAGTATGATCGAATTGAAAATCGCGCGTGGTACCAATTGCATTTTTGAGTTCGTCTTCGAGATCGCGCTTCGATTCGCACCTCAAAGTCAAATGTGATTTCCCTTTGATTTCCTTAATTATCCGCTTCATACGTCTCAGAAGGGGTCAGAATGTGACGTTGGAACTGGGAGCGGTACCACCGATTCGTTCCGTCCAATAAACGTGGAATTGAAACGCGTCGGAACCGTCGCAATATATTCAAATTAAAAATCGCGCGTGGTCCTAACCTCAATTTTGTTTATTTATTTTCCGGGCCGCGCACGAAACGCAGATCCGCGCCTCGTTAATGAGAAAATATGGCCGCGGATGACGAATGGGTTTTAACGCCTGGTTACCGGGTCGCAAGTCTGGACTGCCAGGAGGGCGGCAATTTTATTAACGAGACGCTAATAGATTTGATGATCTACGGACCGGAGCCGAACGCGAAGGAGAAAAAAAACTCACTTTTACACGTCGGGAAAGTTGACTCGCCTCGTGCAAGCTGAATCGAAAAGGAGATTCGTCAACCGCAAGAAATCGTTTTTTCAGCCAATTTCGTTTAATTTCTTAAGTTGTCCGCCCTGTTTGCGGCCGATCGCGCCCGATTCCGTGGCACGTTTGCTCGCGAATTCCCGTTTTTCAATTTTCGGTACCCGTTGCGCGCCCCTTTCGTGCACACGCTAAAAATTTCAGACTTTAGGTAAGTGTGGCGCACACCTGGACTTCTTGCGATAATCGCCTTTAAGCGTTTATTAAGCGCTCACGTCTACAATGAAACCATTCGGACTGGGCAAACTGACCCGAGGTCAACCGCAGGACCGGCACGAGGAGGGCCCAACCGCAGTCCGCGTTTCTGCAATTTTGGTTTAACGTGAGAAAAGTCCGATCCTGTGGGGCATCCATCTCCGGTCAATTGACACTCATTAGCTGGCGGTGCGTCTGGCCGTATGGGCGCGCACTTTTGCGCCTTTGGACCGCCGCCCTGTCATTAGCCGGTGCCGCGGTCGACCCACGGGAACTTTGTCATTCCGGGGCCCCCCTCGTAAACCGTGCGATATGGCCCCCCATAATTCAAGAAATTCCTCCGTCTCGACTATTAAAAGGGCAAACTTCGCAGACGATGTTGTCCCCGGGTCGTAAACTCCGGCAGCCTATACGCACGTCTCTTCGAGAGTTATGGTTATTGTGGATCCCCGAAACGGCCATCAATCACGCGGAATGGCTCATTACGGCCCCGCGGTTTGTTAATAATATTTAAGTAAAATGTTATACATTTTATTTCTAGCAGCGGTTGCAAGGGGAACCATCTTTGTGCTTCGGTTCCAACCCGTTCCGGTGCCAATAACCGGTGTTCTGGATGCACCCAGTTCTGGCACGTTCGATCTCGAGCACGGACGACGTGGCAACGGCGCGTAGCCCATTTAGGTGCGATCATGTGCGTCCTGTACTCTACAAATTGCCCGGTAATTGCCACGTAATTATTTCTCTAAATTGTTCGTGACCGATGGCGCAAATCCACAATGAGTGCGTTGTCCAAACTTTGTGCTGCGTAACGCCGATTGCTCTATTATTCTTCACTTCGAAAACCCGAAATTCCGAGTGCCCGACGTGGGCCCAAAACTGGCCGACGAGCCTCGATTAAGCACAAACCGTTACAACTGATTACTTTCCAATGCTGACATTGTCTACACCGGTCAAAGGGTTTTTTGTCGTTCACACGGAAACTCTACGAAGGTTTCGCCTCGGCCCGGCTCAGGGCGCAAACGCGTCGATGGGGTGAGAATGGGAGGTGGCGCTAGGCGTGACGTTTCGAGGGCCGAATCGAATTTTTTTTTTTTTATGGAACTTGGTTGATAGGCCCATACGAGCAGTTGAGGAATCCAACTAGATTACCGCACTTGTTTAAAAATATCGTAAAAGCTTTTGTGGGCGAAAACAAATATATACATTTGATGCCAGATTTCAGAAGCACCAATTCAATATTTACGTACCCGTTTTCGGTTGCCACACGAAATCACCTCGTAAAAGTTAATGTTTTAAGCAAATAAAAATAATTTTAAATATCACTTATCTGCCACTAGAAGGTTAACGGTGTAGGAGTAGGTGGTTTAATCTCCCCAAATGTCAAGTCATGTGATTCTTATCTGGAACCATTTCGAAATTGGTTCGCTGTTCTGTATTACGCTTTTATGGTGTCCTCTCCCAAAGGGATGACTTATGATCTATTTTGACCGATGCTATCGCCGGAATGCTGCCGCGGCCTAGATATTAAAATACCTTATCGATATAATACAGACTTGTGCCGGTTTCTCCACTAATGTTCAGTCCGGTTTACACGGGTCCAATCGTTATCTATTGACAGGAATAGATGTTACCCGATTTTATCTGCCACGGTTTTGACCGATGGACTTGTCAGTTTAATGATCCGTTCGATATTTCACGTTTGCAGCCCCTACACCGTCAGCTCTGAAACTTGCACGCGCAAAGGTGGTCACGCTTCGCGTCGGAACGCGCGATATTTCCGAATTTCTGATGCGTTGGCCGGCGCGCTCGCCAGACTTGGTCCCATCGGACTATCGTTTATGCCATGGGAGACCTCAATCGGCAGCCGGCGATGTTAACGGCCCGAGAGGGCCGACCTCAAGGACCGAAATAACGAGGGACGCTTTAAGATTTTCTTTTTTCTCTCGCTCGAGCACTTCTTACGCCTTTCTTTATCTAGGCACTTGTCCGTTATTTAATTCATTCTAAGTCACCGCTCGCGAAAACAGGATGTATGATATTTCCACTTAATTTCATCATAACACCATAATCGAGTCGGAACACGTGACGGCTCGCCGCAATCATGCTGAAATTTTGAAATAATATTCCCATTTTTTCGCCGGCTCATTCGGCGAGACGATTCGGAACGGTTGAAGCTTCGTCGAAATTTCCTCTTCCCACGATGCGGCACGTTTGAAATATCCGACGTTTCGACCTTCGGCGACCGCCCTCAACTTTGCCTCTTCCCGTTCCGTCTGGGATTTTCGAGTTGTCGCAGTCGGCTCTCCTTCCTGGCTACGACGCCGCGCCCCACGTCCGAGCTTGGCCTCGCAGCTCGGCGAACGCGGGGCCGTTGGGAAAACGGAATTTTCCGTTTCCGCCGAGCCGCAAGGCTTGCCCTGGGCGCCGTCGTGGTCGGAAGGGGGAGCTGAATTCAAAAGCGTAAAAGTCGAAACGTCGAATTTCGAACGCGGCGCCGTTGCGTTGTGGAAACAGGGACGTTGCCCCGACGGAGGGCCAGCGGTGTTGAGCTGCCCAGGAAAGTGGGCCGGGAGAAAACTGAAAGGCTCACGCGGAGCCTCCCTTTTCCAGGCATCTCCGAAAATATCCGAAAGTATCCGGAAGTATCCGAAAATATCCGAAAATATCCGAAAGTATCCGAAAATATCCGAAAGTATCCGAAAATATCCGAAAGTGTCCGAAAATATCCGAAAGTATCCGAAAATATCCGAAATTTTACAACGGTATATTTGCGACCCTCGACTCGCGCAGCTCCGCCCCAACTCGACTGTCCTCGCATCTCCCGCGGTTACCGAGGTCCCCGCGGTTCTCGCTCGAGAAACGGACACCCTGTATATCGGGGCAGTACCACCCTGAGCAGGAAACAACTGACAATCGCCGGTCGTTGCGTTTCCGACACGGCCGCAATGTCGAAGATGAAAAATCGACGGCCCGTCGGCGAACATTAATAAAAGTGATCGATGCATCCCGCGATAATGACCCGGCCCTGCTTAAATGTCAAACGAATACGCCTCCATGAATAATTATCTTCGTTGTCGTTCCACGACGTCCCCGAAGTTCCCAAAAGGTTCGATTGATCGTCGATGTCCGAAGGAATGTCAGTTGATGAAAACGGACAGGGGAAAACCGAGAAAAATCGTGTTGTTTTTCCGTTTTTCCCCGAGCGAAGAGCACTCGACTTGGTCGAACCCGGTCGAGGAGCGATAGGTATCTGGGTACCTACGGAAATGACGGAACCGTGTTTGAAAAATCGACCGATCATATTTCTTAAGCAGGCCTAAGTTAGATTAGAACCCATATAGGAACACGAAAATCTAATATTAATCCCGTGTAAGTTGTCTAAATGTACGAGGGGCCCCATTAGTGTTGCACAAGCCGGGTTCTTAACTAATGGTTTTCGGTGTTACGGGTGCCCGGGAGCTAATTACACGCGTAGGTCGTGGATTATCTTTGATGTTCTTTCTTCTTAGAACGAGGTGGGCACGCGAGCGAATAAATTTCTCAGATGGAAAACAGATTTCTGTACTTTTCAACTTGGCGTCGAGAGCGCGCACCTGCGCGCGCACATTTTTCAGTTTCACCTTCAAATTTTTTGCCCATCGGCAACTTTCTTGGATACTTGAACGAACAGGTACCCGTTACCGGTACGCTTCAGTTCTCGATAATTAACAATAAGATGATTCAAACTAAGGATTTACGTTCGAAATTCAAGGTTTCCTTTCTAAGTGACGTCTCATCTTACTCTTTACCCGAGTGAAAAAAATACCATCAGGATTCGATCGAGACAGGGGCGTGCTGTCGCACTGCCGGTCTCGGACCGAGCTATTCGATGTTATTTCGGGCCTCGCCTACGCCCCTGAATGGAACGTGCCAATATGCAAAATCATCGTCTATGAAATCGATTACCGGTTCGTGTCCCACGCACCAAAGCTACGGCCACGATCCGTCTTCTTCACGAGAAAAGTGGTACCATCAAGTCCGTGGGTACCTTCGGCTTTTGTTTGCCTTGTTGTGATACGTTGGGCTTCACGATTATTATATTCGCGTCAGTGCTCGAAAACTTCAAATTCAGAACCTGCCGAAAATTCAAAGTTTAAACGAGCACCATGGTCCCTGCTCGGTGCCGAATGGCACCAGTTTCGTATTATGCTCGCTCGGCGGCGTCTCATCTGAGGTGGATGATAACACCCATTCTACGTCGATCTTCGCGAGTACGGTGACCGCACTCCTACGAAGGGCCGAGGAGCCGGCCAACGTTGTTGTTGCGGAGAAACGTTGTTTTCGGCCTCCGTGCGAGCTTCGTTTAGTCAATAGGTGCCCACCACCAAAAAGCGGGGCATTCAGCGAAATTGTCCACGTCATCATCCGCCTCCTTTAATTTCCATGGAAAATTATACGGCCAGAACACAAAAGGTCAAAATGCGGCCAGCTCGTAGGGCCGCTCCCAAAAAAATCACCAGGGTTCGTGTTTGGAAGATTCGGAGTCACTCCCATCCTGTCTGCGCGCAGGGAGTGTCCTTCGATGAATTGAGCTTTTGTGCGATATCGACATTGTTGCCGGATTTTTAACCACTCGTTTTGTTGGTCGGATTGGATGGTACTCGCTTAAAGTACCATCGATAAACAAAAGATTAATCGGCAGGGGTCGGGGCACGTCATCGCGCATCCGGAGGGACATTTATCATCATCACGTGTCCGTGTAGGTATGATGCATATGGATGAAACTGTCAAAAATGAAAAAGACCTGAAGTAAAGATGTCCGTGCTGGCACCGCGGCTGCGGGAAATTAATAATAATTTTTTCGTGCCCTGCGCACGCTGGTCGCGGACCTATCATGCGCAGTCGGATAAGGCACAGGAAATATTTGTCGACAATCGACACGTATTCGAAAACAGGCCAATAAATTCAAGTTATCAATGCGCCCCTACGTGCCTCGGAGGCCAAATAACGGGGGCTTTATGGTAGTTTTATGTATTCGGTACTGCCGCGGGTTTATGGGCATGTCGGCGAGAGCGCCCATTTCGTGGCGATGCCGATATAAACTTATTGACTATAATAAATTAAAAAAAAGCGAGCAAAGGAGAAAATAATAACAATTAAAATTCTAGAGCCGAGTGGGCGCTTCACGCCCATATCGCACTAATATATGCCCGGATGAAGCAATTAAGCTGAAATCAACCCGACCGAGATCGAAAAAAGACGCCCGGTACTCGAGTTTATGCTAATTCCAATCGCTGATGGCGACCCGAGTCGTCCGCCAACGCGGAACGCGTGCGCTAATTAGAGAGGTGAGTTTTCTTTGACTAATTACCTTTGCAGTAATTCACGTGAAATAGAGCCGAAACGGTAACGACAAAACCAAAAATAATCTGTCTATTTACCCCCCCCCCCCTCCCAAACCCCCCCCTCCCCCAGGGGTTTCTCAAAGGGGGCCCACGTGTTCGTTAGGTCATTAAGGAGTTCGCCGGAGGAGGAAGGGGCCGGGAGGAGAGCGAGTGCGGAGGGGAAGAGGATGGGGAGGAGGAGGGGGACGAGGAGGAGAAAAAGGATGAGGAGGAGAAGGAGGATGAGGAGGATGAGGAGGAGGAGGATGACCGATTCATTCTAAAACTGACTCAAACGTTAGGTCAGCTGTTTCTGATGGCTGATCCATCGTATTCGACGCGAACCGCATCGCAAACAATGGGGGCCGGGGGAGATAAAGAAAATGCGTCCATTGTTCTTCGAGTGTGACGTGTGCCTCATCTAGACGAATCCATTCACGAAACGGCGCTCCATTCATCGCCCGGAGAACGAGCAAAGACATGTTTATTGTTCCTTAATTGTATCAGCGACGATTGTTGATGATGATGCTGCCGCCGCGAACTGGGCCTAATGAGCCTAATTTCGATTTCGGTGCGACCTTCGCTGATTCGGTAGGTCAGTGTGCTGCCTGCGGCGATTTGCACTCCGGACATGTCCGACTCGGCAAGATGGACTTATAATAATAAAAAAGGCGTCTGGAGGTGGCCTACGTGTCCGCTTTAGCGCCCCGAGACGCACCCAAGTCACGATCGACGATGCATCCGGCCACACAGACACACTGACTTACAATAATGCGGTATTGCGCTCTTCGAATCGGAAATTTATCATAAGACACCTAAGTCCTGAACGAGAGATGTTTTACCGGTGCCACGCGGGCCATCCAGATTTTACTGGTCGCGAGGTCCGCCGGTGTACTTTTGTTCCGTTCGTTCGACACTTTTACATTTGATGATGGAGCAACTGGATAAGTGATCGAATTTCTCGGGGAAAAAGTGAAAAGATGGAGAATGGGGATTAACGACCGCGGGCAGTCAGAAGTTTTTATAATTGACTTGTGACGGAAACTTTTCAGCTGACGTTGACATGTGGCAATCGAATTTGACATGTGGCAATCGAATTTGACATGTGGCAATCGACTTTGACATGTGGCAATCGACTTTGACATGTGGCAATCGACGTTGACATGTGGCAATCGACTTTGACATGTGGCAAACGACGTTGACATTTGGGAAAAGAGCTACCTCACAAAATTATACATTTTTTCAAATTTAAGGTGCGACTCGCTTGCCAAACCCAGCCAGTTGATCGACCATGGTTTATACTGGGAGATGTTTCCATGGGGTCCACACGGTTCTTTTTTTTTTTTTTTAGTTCATTCCTCGGTACTTTCTTATTGGACATTTGACATTGACTGGTGTGTGATTACTCCGGATTCGCGACTTTTTTCCGGTGGTTAACCGCTGGCCCGGAACGTAAACTACTGAATTCGGGGACGGTCGCGTTCAAAATCTTCACGAGGGGGCGCCACGCTTGACACGTTGGTTGTCTTATTCGCCGTGGTTCAATACCGCGGTGAAAGCTGAGGCAGTTTTCTGACTTTTTTAGGCACTAAATTTGGTTGCGTCTTTCGCCATAAACGATTTACGGCCCTGCCCGCCGTTTTAGATCGGTTGGTTCACGGGACCGCTGAAGAAAACAATCAATTCCTGAATTATTCATCCCTGGTCCAGTAATGCCAAGCCGCGAGATCGAGTTCGACTTGCCGGCGTCGAATCAGCCAATCTTATCGGGCCAAAATAACGCAACGAGCGCACCTGCACAGTAGATTTCCAATTAACTCTGAACTCGTATACACGTACATTTAATATGTGAATCATTAAACGGTACTCTTGCCCAACTTCCTGCTTCAATTACGGGGTAATTAGTCCGCGGAGGCCCCCCCGGCCGCCCCTGGTGTTGGTACAATGGGTGGGAACGCCCCCCTCGGGAGACTCCGAGGTCAGGCCGGGTCAGATTCCCACAAGAAATCTCCCACACTCCACATTAAAGTGGCCCGTTGTTGTTTTTTTCTTCATCTAGTACCGTACACACGCTAGACGCAATCTATAGGCACGCGCTGCACGGCCATTGTTTACAAATTTCCTTTTAATCGTGCCGATAATATATGGGTCGAGATTGGTCACGTGACGCGGTGATATTTGGCCCAATTTAAGAAGCCAACTGCCCCGGTACGCCTCCGCCGCTGCTTTGCGACGCTAATTAATTAGTGCACGCCATTGGCGTGCATCGCGCGATCGAAATCCATCAGCATTTGCGTGCCATTGGGTCCACCGCGAACTTTCGGAGCTCACATCATCTTACGAATATATATATATATATATACAGTACGTCCCCATGTGGGCTGGCCGAGAGGAGACGCGTTCTCAGTTTTTGTTTCATCAAGGAAATGCGACCTCTATGAAGGTTTTCGTGGCGATAACTCAATGAGAAGAAGGAAAGAAGATAGAAGAAGAAGAAGAAAAGAAGATAGAAGAAGAAGAAGAAAAGAAGATAGAAGAAGAAGAAAGATATAAAAATTTGATTGATGGGCCCATTGTGCCATGGTTGGAGGTCGCACACCGTACCGTAGCTGAGTACTGCCCGTTACGAGCGATCGGAAAGTAGGGATCGTGTGGTGGCCGAGCGCTGATCTGGAACAGCACCACTGGCGGAGATTCATCCATATTTGTCTCGATTGAACTGTGGGTCACTCATGGTCTCGGCGTCCATCCACAATCCAAACTTTCCTCCTAACTCCGAAGACGCGATGACGAAACGAATTTTTCTTCTCAATCTCTCAAACGTTCGCCTCGTTTAGCCCCGATTGAGCTGATTTTCCTTAATGGAAATCTTAGATTATCTTCAGGCGAATCCGTTACAACGAGAGTTGCAATTGGTTCTCCTTCGAACCGTCCAGGTTTTCTCCACGTCTACGGTAGCGTGGCGCCAGCGGTCGAGAATTTCTGGATCAAGTTTTGTGCGCCACCGTTCTCCTCTCGGCAATCTCGGGGCACCGAGCAAGGAGTCAATCAACCCCAAAAGCCGAAACTCGCCAGATTTTGAGTTACCTCGACGTTTTCTTCATTCGACTTCACAGCAATCTTCCAGGAAACCTTTTTTTGGGACTTTTCCCTCCCTCTGCTCAACCTCTTGTCCAACATTTCCGCACGGAACGGACTATGTCCGGAGACATCTGGACTGTGCGAAGATTTTAAGTAAAAACCTTCGTCAAATCATCTCTGACAATCGGTGATCCCAACCTTCCCTGAGCACTTTTCCAAAAAACCTTCGTGGTAACGCGTGAGCAAACTGCTCCAAAAGCTTTCAAGCCTCAACGGCCATCCAGTGAGGTCCTGCAGGTCCAACGAATTACTCGTGGTTTAATGGAAGATTGAGATGCCTGAGGTGACCAATTTCACTTGAATTTGAGCAATGGCCGAATCGCCACGCAGTGCGAACGTTCCTGGACACGTTTCGCCTCAGAAGGAAGATCGCGATGTTAGACTAGTGATCTAGTGACAAATGTAGAGAATCAAAAAAGGATTTCTCAAAAAATTACTCTTACACCGTTAAGTTCCTCGAATTGAAGAAAAAAAATGAAATGAGTGAAAATCTAGTGAGTTTTTGAGTATTCGTATGCGTCCAATCTACTCCTTACCTCATGCTCTATGGCCTCACCAAGGGAGCACGTCGAGCTTCCAGTGACCCCGTATATAGAAGCAGATATATGCGTATATGAATTCCACATACGCCCTCCTCTTCATTCTTCTTGTTACCTCCTGTAGGGAGAAATTGTGCTCCGTGTGGAGTCCTCTGCCTTCTTCCATCTCAAAATGGAGATTTTGCGAATAATCCCAGATTCGATGTGTACAGCACCGTATCTAAGACAAACTCACGAAAACCTTGGGCGTATTCGGCTTTTTGGAGTCTCCACATATTTTAGAATTTCAACGCGACTTCCTTAACCCCTTTCGGTACGACCCTGATTTGTCGCTATCGATCCCTATCAAGCTTATTAAAAGTCGCTCTGCGCCATGGGCATCAACTGTTTCGGTGGCGTATATATGCCAAACACAATCACAACTGTCGAGTTTGGCGTTTGAGCGGGATCTGTCAAATCCGTCAATATGTCAAATTTCTGTCAATGTCTAACGCAGGTGCTTCAGGAATTCGGTAGGATTTGTTAATATTTGGTCGTGTGTTGGGTCTCTAAGGTTGCCTACATCGCAAAATTTCACCAGCGTTTTGACTATTGTTTTCAAAATTTTGAAAAATTCGTCGATTTTATCAGAAAGTTCGTAGATTACGAACGTTTTCTCAGTTTTTGTTAAATTTTTCAAAAATTTTCTTAAATTAAAAATTCTGTCATTTTTTGACGTTACAAGAATTTTTCAAAATTCGCAAAGTTCACTACAAAGAAGTAAGTTGATGATGGCTGACTTGAGCCGAAACGTTGGATCAAAAATAACTAGTCGAATAAGGCCAAGAAATGGTAAAAGCTGTCGATTTTTGCCGGATATCTGTGTAGCTACTTGGAATTTCATTAGGCTCAAACGGGCACTCGGTAGAGGGGCTACATGCACACCTTGGCTGCGCTTTAACCGACACTCTGTATCTCTCAAGGCTTCCGCGGCCCCAATGCTAAGCCTCGATTTTGGAACATTTTACGCTTATTGAAAAATGTTCCTAGCATAGCGAACTTCTATGGTACTCGCGCGTATTACCCGTGTACAGGGCAGGACCTAGGGGGTAAGTGGCCCCCGCGTACGTCGGCGAATAGCCCTGTCCGCCACTGAATCCCCCGAAGAACGGGCATGGAACCAGATTGGAAAAATAAAACGAGAACGCATCGCACAGCCTCCTTGGTACTGCCCGAGACGCATCTCATTAGTACCCAATGGGCCGCGCCCATTGGTCGGGGGGCAGAGGGAACTCGTCCAATAACCCGTCGAGGTCGTACCCGATAGAAAATGGCCGGGCGACCGTACAACACCGATTGGTCGAACGGGTTCCGACCCGTTCGTCGGTGATTTGTTTGATTTTTACGCGGTTTTCGAGATTTCGTTATTGTTTCAGTGGATGAGGCACCTACTGGTCGTGCAGTTCGGTAGATGGATGGATGGATTATTCATTTCCTTCGATATTTCGAGTCGGCCGTCAGCCCTATTTTGATTTTCGACAAAAAGGCACGATCGAAGAAGAAATCATGTTACACGCACGACCCTCCCCATCCCGAATCTGTGATAAGCATCGATAAAGTCGAGAACCGCGCATTTAAGTACCTACACGAAGATGCGGTAAGAAGCAGCCGAGATCGCAAGATACGACTCGGGGCGGTCGTAAACTTGTCCAGGGTACCACCGAAAGGAATTAAACCTTTTTGGTTCGACTCTATACACCGCGAATTGGCTTTGCGGGTCGTTCCGCTCGTATCGCTTAAACTTTTATCGGTAAAGAACCCATCAGTGGCGTAAATAATCAAATGCAAAAATATTCTTTCAATTAAATTTAAGCATAACAAACAAAGGGCGTCATTGACCCACAGGTGAGCGAGGGTCAAAAGGGTCAAAAGTTTTGAGACGTCATATATGTATAAGATGCTTTTGTGCAGCATAGTTCTGCGAATCGGCGCGATAACCTTCAGATAAGGCCAGGGCAGCGAATTAATCAATTATTCGCGCATTCGGGCAAAAAAACCCCGATCGATCGATGGACCATAAATCAGGGGCGAACGGGGGCCCCGCGGCCCGATAGTCGGCGGCCGCGTTCGTTTACATAAATTTCGGAAACCGCGACTGGGTCGTAAATCTCCGCGTGATTGATTCGGTTCGGTCCGGTTCCCAGAATTTTCGCGGTGTAAACGCGGTCGCTAGAAATTCCCGCCGCCATTTTGGGCGATGGAAAAAATGTAACCTCAAAAGTCTATGAATTATGGATGGCGCGGTTTCACAATTAACAGCCGTTTTAATATGTGTAACAGAGGTTTAGATCTGGTCGATAGGCAGGCCGCTTGCCGCTGTTATTTATACCAGCGGCGTGACAATTTATTACGTCATTGCGAACGAATCGAAAATATTAATTAATCATCGAAGTCGATCAATATCAAAATCGAGAACAAAACTTTATGAGTCACACGCCAGAGGATCGTGAGTTATTGTAAATCATTTTTTTCGGGAAAAATTATTATTAAAAAATGGTTCAAATCCGACCACCCAGTACATTCCAGATGCAGCACTCACCCAACATTTTACTAAGATCGGCGTTGTGCAGGTCCGGATTCTCGTCAGCCAACTTTTTCCTCTCTACCTTTGCCCACACCATGAAGGCGTTCATCGGCCGCCTGATTCTCGCCTCCTTCGTGGCTTTCTGGCTCTGATTAGGCCCCATCTTTGGGCCGAACCCGGGCCTGGTACCGTACACTGGCATATCCCCGTAGGGCGTCTGCCTACCATAGTCGTACCTGGAAGGAACCCTCTTCAAAGCACCGGGTGAAGAGAGCCAATGGTGCTTACCGATTGTAATCCGCGTAGTTGTCCATGTTGCCGATGGGCGCTCCCCACATGTCACCCGCCTTGGGCAGAGCCTGGGGGAGCACCTGGGTAGTGGGAATCAGGTCCTGGTGACCCGTGGAGTAGTCCTGTGGATACCGGGACGTGAGCTGGTAAGTCTGCAGAAGGGGGGAGGGCGAGTTTGATGGGGATAAACAGCTGTTGTAGTGGGAGGATTGGCCGGAGGGCGAGGGGGTGCATGCATGGTCGTCGATTAATCTGAAATATATTTTTAGATACTGGTCACCGTCATTGCCATTGTTTCATGACTGCATTCATGTGATAAAAGAAAAATGTTATGACTTATTTTTACCAAGATTGGGGCTGCGCGATAAGCCGTCTTCGAACGGGCTATAGGCATATAAAGAAAGCCATTATTCACGTTATGCACAACATTCAGGAAAGTGCATGATAAGTTTTACGACGTTTTAATCTAATTTGCGAAATATTTATGTGTGCGTGTTGTTTGTGTTGCGAAATTCATATCAGGCGCTATCAGCCCTCGATGAAACACTCTCTATAACTGATGCATTGTTGCAATCGAAACTTTCCACATCATAATCCACGACCGAAACACGAGAAATTTCATTTCTGTTCATTATCTGAAATCATCAAATCTCCATCAGTAGCGCAGTAGTACTCGTTTGTAGGCCGCTCCCGTGATAAAGCTACATGATGACGTGCGAGTGCTTCCAACAAGAATTCCCTTGAAGCTTCATTTTTTTTTCCTTAGAGTTGCTCTCTAGTTGAGAGGGGAGTTCCTGAAGTACCACGGGGGCATTTTGATGGGTCGATTCGGAACATCCAGGACGCACCGTTATGCATTAAACTGGAAACTTCAATGGCGTTCACCAATTTGTCATAAACTGAGAGTATTGTTAAGATGAGAATCTCCTGGAAGCATACGTGATAATTCCGAACCCCAACCATTTAAACGTAATCGAATAAGTACGCTTTCCGTCCGGACATTAGTGGTGGTACCACTGTCAGAAAAGATGGGTGCACGCAATACACGATCGGCCGATAAAAATCATCGTCGAATATCTACCCGGTAGGTAGTACCAAAAAAACTGCCGGTCACGACCAGCCCGAAAACATATTTGGACTCGACATGTCACCGTAAATATTAATGTCCGACGGCCGAAAGAACGTTTGGCAGAAGAAGCCGCCCGATCACCATTAGGAATATCAAATGAGTAAGCAAAATCGATTCGTTAGACCGAGTGCCTGCTAATAAATAATCGAGGCAGATGTGCCGGATCGGTACCAAGAAATTGAGTACTGAGCCAAGTACCAAAGGTACCAACTCAGGATCCGTATCCGTCGATTAGCGCGACAATATTACTCCAAAAGGTTCGAAATTTTTCAAAGCTGCACCAACTTTAACCATTTTTCGAATTTCAAACGTGAATATTTTAAGAACGTGAGGAGGAATCGCAGTTAAACTCGAGACCGAATTAACCGCCTCGATGAGCCCCATCAGCCTGCACAGCGCGTGTTGCTCTGCGGCCGTTAATCCTCGAGATGTGGGCTCATATCCATATTGATCTCCGCGATTTTGAAAGTCCCCTGAAACCGTTCTTCAAAATGGCATTTTCAAAGCTCCGGAGCCCGTAGGATTGACACACGTCAGAGTTTAGTACGTCGCAGACAGGGTTGCCAAATCGTTTTCGGAACAGGAACTCGCCCGAGCTGTCGGCGTGTCAAAGAGAAGTCAAATGCGTTCTCGTCGGTTTCTTCCTCTTCGCCGCTCGGGACCTTCCCGATTCCAAAGAGGCCACTCGTCCTCCGGGTGGTAATGAAGTTTTCACGTTTCGGAATGTCACCGGCTCCTCATATAGAAGAATTAGTTGGGTTCGTATGGGGGCAAGTGACCGATCACAAAAGAGCACGGAAGGTCGTTTAGAAGTAACGTCAACGTCAATGTCGTCAATGTCAATGTCGTCGACGACACATTGGAAGTCGCGAAAAACGGAAATTCTTCCGTTTTGACTGATTTTGGAACTCTCGCTGTTTCAGAGACGTGGGGGGTCCTCCCCTCGAAGTAAAAATTGTCAACTTGTGTTTTCAGCAGTTCTTGCGCAAGCGCAAGATAGTTAAGCTAAGTATCTTGCGCAAGCGCAAGATAGGTAAGCTGAGTGAATTTTAAGAGATTGAAGTCGTTTGACGGAAAATCGACTTTCCTCGGAACGCGCGTCGGACCAATCACGGACGTCCTGTCCATCCGAAATCGTTCGCATGGAACTTCTTAATTGAGCGATGATCTATTGCTCAGGCGGTCGGCCGAAGACGACGCGGATTCTTAATAAACAGAGTGTTATTAAAAATACGTTAAACAAACGTTATTAAACAGTGTATAATTGCCGTTAAATGCAGTTTAATATGCGCCTAGCGTCCGGTTTAATTTCAGGCTATTTAGATGATTAATCGGTCGTAAAAATGGAGATTTCTTCACGTTAGTTGCCAACAAACAAGGGGGATTTAATTATTGGATCACCTTGTTGGTGCCAGCAGGTGTAGAACGTTTCGTAACAAAGATAAGAGGTGACATCATCATTATCATCAGGGATTAGCGACCGGACGTGTGTTTTTAATCTCTGAATTGCATTTTTATGCGGGGAGGTGCAGGTCTGGTGGTCAGAACCTCGAACGTTATTAGCAAAAGGTTGTCGCACATCACCGCCGTGGTCGACGCCGAGGCATCGACAGTTTCCGTTATTTGTTCACAAAACGCACACACCCTGTAGAGGCACTGGCGAACATCTTATCACCTTCATGTTGATAAAGCTTTTATCGGGTGAAAGTTTGCCTCCGGCAAATATTGCACTTGATACTCCAGAATTAATATTTTCGTTTTCGGGATTATCGGATACGATTATGGCGTTTCCAACGACGTTTCATACGATAACTGGGAAATCCACGCGAAATCGCCGAACGTTTGAATGGCTGCTGGGATGTAAATCAGTTTTTTTCCTTGTTGCACCGCGCGGAAGCCTCCCCCGACGGGCGCAGACGCGCCCGATGTGCCAAATCCTGGGAGGCGCAGACTCTTACGGAGGAAAATCGAGAATTTTCTTCAACTACTTTCACGCGGGACGATCCTTCGCCATTTTGGCCGGAAAGCAGCCGCGAACCGCCGGAGAACAATTGACTGTTTGCGCGTCACGTCAGAGGTACCTGGAAAACGATGGCGGAGGCGCGATTTTTTGATTCGAACGTGAAAATCGCAGCAGTTCCAATCCAGGTTAATGGCGCAGGTAACGACTTGACTTTTACGACGATGTTGTAAAACAAAAGTTTTATTCGAGACTGTTACGCAACGCCCCGTGTTTTATTCCACACAGTTGTGTATTCACGCATTTGGTCGCGTAAGGGCAAGGGCGAAATCGCTTGCCCTTCAGCCTCACCGTCGAATTTCCCTTGAAACGATATATTCCCACACCTGAACCGTGGTTTTCCGCCCTGGAACGCCGAGATTTTCCCATCTCACTTAAGCATCGATTTGTTTTGCCATTTTCCGACGGGGGTGGTCCTGGAACGTCACCGTGACGTCGCGAAACAATTTCGAATCGCGGCAAGTATCGTCGGCCCCAGCCAGGGGCGCAGATCGAGGCGCGATCTCCGAGTCGAACGGGAAAAGAACAGTGGCTCGAATCCGGGTCAGTGGCGCACGTAACAAATTAAGTTTTATGACGATATTGTAAAACGAATGTATTATTCAGCATTGTTATGCAACAATCTGCTTTTTTCTTTTGTTCTATTTGGGAATAAGGTCTTGCACAAAAAAAAAAGAGGTGGAATAGCGCACTGTTCTCAGTTAACACTCGTTGGGAATAACGTTTGTTTTCTGAGCGCAGCCCGAGCGGACTCTCAACGACAAAAGTAACAGAAAAGGTACCGAGGTGAAAATTTCCTTTAGATAGGGTTGATGCACGCATCACTCCTCAAAGGGTGGACATTTTACCGCCCTCAATGCACAGCACTGGAGTAGAAGGGCGGAGCTTGTTTCAAATTTCAATTGCTTCGTTAACGTTTAACAGGTAAGCCCTGGGCGGTAACGTCGTAATTAGGGAGCTATCGCCAAATTTCCCGAATACTATTGGCTTTGGTCTCTTGTGTTGAGCCAGGTCGGAACTTCTTTCTCGAAGAAGCAACTGGCATGAGAAACTGCGCAAATGCTCATTTTAATTAATACTTAATGCGGCGACTCTTGCCCTAGTCATACTTGCGCAAACGCACTGTCGAACAGACCCAAATTGTCGCAATTGACAATTTTTTTAAATTAATTTCCACTTTGAGTCCGTTCGTCCTCACTTGAAAGTTACATTAACTACGCCCCTGTCTTTGCTCGGTTAAACGCGTGATTTTCCCATTGTACATTGAACCTCCGTAGTGCTAATATCGTCCTTCTCTGGGGATTTGGTCTCCATAAGGAAACTGCATGATTTCTCTATTCCTCTTGAAACTTTAAATACCCGATGTCAGTCCGTATCTCGGGAACTAAACGAGATGCGGCTACCTGCTCGCTGCGCACTCGCAGCGCTCACGGGGCTGCCTGATTTGATGTGTATTTTTTGCGCAATTGCTTTGTAGGTTCCCGAAACATCAGCAGAAAATGGCTGAAATTCGGTACCAACCGTGAGTTTTATCAAAAAAAAAAAAAAAAAAATCGAAATCTTTAAGATTGTGGCTGCAATCCAGAGATATGGAAATTGGACCGTCCAAGTACCCCTTGGAGTATTTAAATGGAAACTGCGACGTTTACTCCCGACCTATAGAAATCAAATTTTCCATGCACAATGGAAATAGGCAAGTTTTTTATGGTGCAAATTTGGCTGAATCGCACCATTTTCCCACCCCCTAGCGCCGCCATTGTTTCGGCGGCGACCTGCGCAAAACACTAGTGACGACTTTGACATGCCGTGCATTTTCGAAAATTTTCTGTCAAATAGACTTTGGAGTTATTCGACGCCGAGTCCGTATGTCTTTGATATGGTCTTCTACGTGATCTCAAACGAATAACCATTCACCGTTATTGTCGGCTGGGTTTTGTTGAAAACTGTCGTTTCTAAGACTTCAACTTTGAACTAATTGCTAAATCTGAGTCTCTTAGCATAATTCAGCAATTTGAGTTTTTGAAACGCTTAAAATCATTTTTTTTTTTTTTAATTAAGCGACAAGCTGAGCAATGCTCCCACTTGCTGAGAAAGCACTTTCAGAGATGTGCTGAGATTTTCGTCCAATGCTCACTTCACCTCTTGGACGAGTCCTGTAGTTCGTTTGGCTGGGGCTCCGTTTCCGGGTTTCCCATGAACACTGCCAGTTCCACGAACCAAGTTACCCCACCCAACCAACGGCACAATTCCAAGGGTCGCGAAGCTGCGATTCCAGTGCCGCAATGTTGGGGGCACTTTTCGCGATAGTTTCGAAGACAGGGCTGAACTTCAAAGGCCCATTCTCCGTTTACAGATTGCTTTTTCCGAAAATAACACTCAAAAATGGAGACTTGTTACCCGAATATAAACACCATTTTCAGCAGTCAAATCTGAACTAACCTGAACTAACCCGAACTAACCCGAACTAATCTGAACTAACCCGAACTAACCCGAACTTACCCGAACTAACCCGAACTAACCCGAACTAACCTGAACTAACCCGAATTAAGCCGAGCTAACCCGAACTAATCAATAGGCCAGTCCATGGGCTCTGGAAAAAGACTATTTTTAACGCACTCCAACTAACAATAAGGGCAAACGAAGTTGTATTTAAGTGAGGTTAGGTTTATTTGTTTAGGTATGAAATTGGGCAGAAGGACCTATCACAGACATACGGGCTGGGTCTCAGAGGATTCCAAAGCGTACTTAACTGAAAATTTTCCGTTTTTTTTTCATTTTACTTTTATTTTTAGGTTGAGCCACTCCCCCCTGGTCATTTCCGCTTAATAATTTCCATATCTGTCCCGTATAAAAGTGCGACTTTTTAAATAGGGCTTCTTGTGACCAGTGAATGCGCTTAACGATGGATCATGCTTCCATTACTAAACCTTCACATCCAACTAATAAGTGCCGTTTTGCGTCCTGTCCCTGAACGATCGATCATTTTAATATTTTTACCCAAGCAGGCTTCGAAACGTCATGATGACACACGCCGTGACGTGATGAAACAATTGCGAAACGCATCGAACGTCCATGGGCTAAACCAGCGCGAGTTTCGAAAGAAATTCGATCAGGCGGGCTTTGGAATCGTTTGACAGCGAGGCCGTATGTCTTCGATCTCTTCTTCTGCATAATCTCGAACATAACCAAATAAACCTAAGCTCACTTGAATAGGGCTGAATCCCTCATTGCCGGCGGGGCTTCATTGAAAATAGTCTTTTTTCAGACTATACGGACTCGTCTGTCGGCTACTGACAGCTTCTGAGCGCCAAATATGACGTTTACGTTCAGAAGAAAAGTCTTCGCGGTGGAGTGTTATTTGCAGAATAAGGGTTTCAAGAGCGGATAGAGGCCCTTTGAGCTTTAGCCCCATTGTTAAAAGTCTGGCGGCAAATTCCCAACCCCGATTCCGCGGCCCTTCGAACTGCGTTGTTGGTTGGGCGGGTTAATTTGTTCCGAGGAATTGGCAGCGTTGGAAGGAAATCGGAATATGGTAGACCAACCCAGCAAACCCCAGAGCTAGTTGGGAACGCGTGGCGAGCAGTGGACGATGGCCCCGGCGCAGGTTTAAGAACGCTTTCTCAATAGGCGGACGTATGGCTTAGTGCTTATCGCTTAATTAAAGAAAAGGAAAAATCTGGGATTATTTTCATACAGGGTGATGAAACGGGGCGGAGATACTGTTTAATTGCTTTAGAGTTTAAGTCCTGAAAACGGCTATTTTCGATAAAATCCAACTAACGATGGAAGCAAACGGAGTCGTATTTGAGTAAGACGAGGCTTATTTGGTTATTTGCGAGATCATACTGAAGAACGTATCACAGACGTACGGGCTCTCCAGGGAGGTAGTTCCAAACCTCATTCGACCGCAGAAATTTTTTTAAACGCGCGAGCTACAATTTCCTGCCGGGCTGCGACAAACACAGTGGCTCGCCGACGCCAGTGGCGCACGTCAGAAATGAAATTTCACGAAGACGTTGCTAAATATGCCCAATTCTTTGCGCGCATGAGCCGACGCCGTGCGTTTCAAAAGAGTCCAGGTCGGCGTTGTTCCACGCCGCGGCCGTATGTCTTTGATACGTTCGAAACGTAAACAAATGAACTTGATCTCACTCAAATATGGCTCCGTTTACCTTTATTATTCCTCCGGATTTTATTGAAATGAGTTTCTTCAGCGGACTCGTCTGCTGGTCGGTTCAAGTCTTGCAAACGCCAAAAGTCATGTGCAAGTTCGGGACGGAAGCCCTCGCGGCCGAGTCTCACTTCGGGAACGGACGTTCATGGACGGAGGACGGGCCATTGAAATTCAAATCTGCCCTTGCGGCATTCGCCGTTAATCTGGGTGAGTTTCATTCAAGTTTCGTTTTTTCTTGCGGCAAAGGTCGAAGTCGCAAGTGTGGTCAGGTTCCCTTGTCCGAGTTCGAGATTGCGCAGACGGGCTCATCGAAGACGCGCGGGCCGGACGATTTCAGAATCCGCTTGACAGAAATCGCTTTCGGTCGCACGTCATTCGCGCCCGTCAAGCGCTGCGTTGCCGATTCGAGCGCGTGCGTCGGTTGCCAGACGCAGTCGCTCGGTTTTGGGAGATTTGGGGATTTCGGCTTTCGAAGGAGACAAAGCTTAAAAAAAAAGCGACTTCGGCGCAGAGGGGGGCGTCCGCGTAGCCGCTCTTTGCAAGGTGAGACGCACGGCCGGCAAGTAAACCATTGACCCAAATAATAGCGTCCATTGGGCAAAAATCCGGTCGATAAAATCCCAACTTTTCAGTCCGTTCTAAGGCGATTTACGGGCCTAATGAATGACCGCAAGCCCGTCATTAACTGTAATAATTATAATTAATGGAAAAACGTCGAGTAATCAATCAATTTAGGTGTCAAGTTTTTCGTTTCGCCGAGGCTTAATTAAGACGCGTTCCCTTCGTCGTGTTTATATTTTATATTAATCGTTATCATTCGTTAAGTGTAAAATTGCAACTGGACCGATTCTTTCGAGCACTCGGTTTCTTCGTGTTGCCGCTCGGTTGCCGTAAGATTAAACACTTGCTGGCGTCGCGGCCTTATCTTATCAAAACTAATACTAATTCCGAGCTCGTATCAAAAGTACCATGTTTATTTGGTATTTAGTGGGAAAACAATAGCGTAATAACTCCTGGAAATTGGCAAATACGCCTGGTCAATAGCAAACACTTCACGTGTTTGTTCAACAAACGCCGTTATTATTCACTCTACGGGCCGCGACCGCGCACCGAAATCAGCCATTATCGATATCGATTCCTGGATCGATTTCGGGCGTCGACCGCGTGATTCCCCCCGTAGTCGGGTCGGACGAGTCGAAATCGCCGGTTTTTCTCGCGAGCGGACTTGCGAACTCAGGAATGCAGTCTCGCACGGGAGAAAAACCGCCGAAATCGGCGACGAACGACAAGGGACGCGGACTCCGCCAACGGGCGACGGGTGAAACGTTTCCAGGGGGGGCAAACCGGGACAGTCCTCCTATACGACGTAGAGCACGCGAGACGCCGTACTCCGCCGATCTGACAGGAATCGAAATCTTTGCCCATATCGGACGAAAACGTGGTACTAATCACGACGGCCGGTCGTACCATCATCACGGCGCAAAAACCCGTCAAAGCAAAAAGCCCGATAAATCGCATGACGGATGACAAACGAGTCAGTTTTCATCTCTGGGATCTGAACCAGACGGGTTTTTTGCCGCCCTCGGATGACAGATTCCGCGGACGGTACCCGGTACTTGTACGGCTAATAACTATATTTGTTAATTCGTCTTCTGCGACGGCAGTACTCGTCACTTGGTAGTGAGTGACAGCGACATCTGTAGCATTAGAGCCGCAAAAAGTTCTACGTGGAACTAAAGAGGAAATGTGTTCAATGCCCAGCCCACGGAGTCTTATTAAGTTCCTTGGCCAATCAAGACGACTCGGAGATTAACCGCAATAAGCGGCTGAACGTCAAGCGGCTTGACAAAATAACTCCGAAAAACCGCGAGATCTGCTTAAAGTGGGTGTGGTCACGGCTTTACGGTGAGGCTCACACTAAGCGTATTTTAATAAGTCGACCGATAAAAGAACACAATTTCGGTTTAGGGCTTAGGTAGAGTGTGACTTGCACGAATTTAATTCGATCTCGAATGATTCAATAATTTCTTATCTCCTTCTTCTAGGCAGTGGTGGCGAACTAGCCGTTTTCACCCCTTTCGCGTGCCCGCACTTGAACCGGTCGACGCGGCAACGCATACTCTATTACGTCACGCGTTAGTTGTCGCCCCTCGCCGCTAGTAGACCTCCCCAGTGTCTTTTTCATTCTTCGATTTTTCTCTTTTTGTGACATTCGAAGCGCGATACGCCCCTGACCAGTGGCGGAGACCCAAACCGGTATTTATACCCGGTATGTCACAACATGGTCCGAATTTGTTTTTCTACTCGTGAATAGCGCCGGATTGTGATTAATTATCCTCGAGATTTTCGGGTTCCCATTTATAGAAAATTAATGCGAAGTTGTGCAATAGAGGGCGCAGCCTAAAAGCTCTTTCTCGTCCCAGTATCATACACATCATGATTGCGGTGCAATTAATTGCGAGAGATATCTATAAAGGTCGGATATAGAATGACATTTGAAGGCAATAATTGGCGTTATATACGTATATGCGCAGCATTGCGAATTAAAAGCTTTAGCAAAATTAAGACAGACTTCGGGCAATTATTATTAATGAATGGACGCGTCGTACATCATTTTTTTTTTTTTTACGTTGCTGTTGTGTTACTGCTGACCCGAAAACGTCCATCTCCTCATTTTTATAAATCTCAGTGGCGGCGCGCCCTCGTTCCTCATCGAAAATTCCTCGACGGCCTCCGCACCCGCCAAACCTAAATCCGTCCGATCTCCCTGATTTTCAGTCGCGTCACGTCCACGCGCGGTTCGCGTCGACTTTTTGCGCGGGCCACAAAAGGCCTGAACAGCCCGTTTCGATTCGCGCCATCATAATTAAGACATTCGCTTCCCCGCACGGCCTTAAATCAGGCCACAACTATGCTAATGGTCGCCAATTACAGCTTTTTCCCATCGGCCGCCGTACGTAGGGAATTTCGTGAAAATGGATGAGCATCAGATTCCGGTCCGCACAGGACGGAGTTTCTTCATTCCGACCAATCGACGCGGTGGAAATGTCAAAATCGAAATTGCGCACCGTACATACGTCACCGTGCGGCAGCTCCAGATCTAGGCGGAGTGGAAAATAAAGCGAAATTTGAAATCTTAAATTTAACTTTAAAATTTTTTTCTTGAATACGATAAATGGAAAAATAAAAGTAAAAACGGTTCATAATTTTAAAATAAAGTGCGCTGCTATCGTTTAATCCTCCAGCCGCATTGAAACCTGATTGACAATTGACAGACGGGTGACATTGACTTTGACAAATCTATTTCCATCTTTGTTTAAAGTGTTTCTGCGTTTTTACAAGAGCACTACTAGTTAACCCTCGAAAATTAAAAAAATTGTTAAAATTTTACATACAGTGTGTCCTCGGATGGGAGGAAAGTTTTTTTTCCCATTTTACGAGCAAAATGTGTTTTTCACGAACGGGTTTGCTTGTTCTCAGCAGGGCAGTACTCAGCTACGGTGAAAGGGTAATGGAGGTTCGTACCGTGGCGTAATTGTACCACATTTTTTGTGTTTATAATATTAAATTATTACCACAAAAGTCTTAATTGCCATAATGGATTTGTTGTATGTTGTAAATTGACCCAGTTTTCGACGTTTCCGTGTAAAGAAGAGGAAAACTGAAATCACGAGACCTGACTCAACTGTACTGAAACCAGCAAACATTTCTATAGAGGATATATTTTGCCGGCAATATGAAAAATGAGAAACTTTTTCCTCTTGACAGCCCTATCCGAGGGTACAACTCGAGCAGGCAAAAAGATCCTTAGAAATCTCGCAATGAGTTTTTTTTAATCTACAGAGACTTATGTAAAAATTTCATAATAACCTCAAAGAGGTCCGTTGGTAATGATGAAAAAGTTCTCGAAATCTATAGAAAATCGTGGAGTTCTGAAAATGCCCCAGTAGGAATTTGAAAATACTTGATAAAGTCTCATAAACCTGCAAGTTCGGAAAGATCCATTGGGGGCCATGAAGTTCTGTGCTCGTTCCTGAGATCCATCACCATTTGGGAGGTAAGGATCGAGAAATAGGCCAAAGAACTACGCCAATGATTTAAAATTAGGATGGCGCCGTGAGGGTCGAAAAACCAAAGCAGAGGTCGTCATTTATTGCTCAAAATTATACAAATCGAGAAACGGAGAGGTGAACCTACACCACTGATTTTTACGGATTCTGGAAAAAAATCAACGGTTGAATCAAGGGGTGAAGAATTCAAACGTATTAAAAAATTCCTATCGTGAATGATGTCCTTCATTATACGCGCGTCCATTGATACAAAATTTTTAACAAGTTTTCTGCCAGAAACCGTTATATCCAACGGTTATTAGCCGGATTCAGCGAAGTTGCGCAACTGTCCTGAATTCCGTTGCCAGAATTCAAGCAAAATTTCAGACAGCTGACGTCATTGATTCCAATTCGATCAAATATATTGGAAATTACTGAAAACGGTCATTTTCGCACGTAACAAAATTTCCAAGCGACAACAGTAAAAAATTATACAAAAGGTCTTTTATTCCCCAACTCGGTTAATATGCAAAATGGCACGTGTAGGACGTATAAGCCAGTGACTCAAATTAACCCGATTTAACTCCGACTAATTCTGATCAAACCGGTCTTTGGGTTTTTTCAGCCGGGGCGCCGCTGGTTTCTTCGATGGAGTCTTTCGAACGTACTCCTTTAGGATGTCAGGGTGCTGCGTGATACGCCAATGAGCTAGAAGATTCTGAGGGCTGCAAAGTTGAGTGGGAAGGCAACGGCGCAGTGGGCGCAGTTTTAAGGTAACGACTGGGACTAGAAGGGCCCCTAAATGGGCCAGGTAATTTTGAAAAGTTGCGAGCCGAGGACCGCATGGACTTGTTGTTTGCTGATGTGCTCACATCACTTAAAGCGCCGTCCAGAGGTTCCGAGGTGTTCAAGAGAGGTGCATGAGGAATGTCGCGTGTTTTGAAGAAATTTTGAAGAAATTAAAAAAAAAAAATTATTTTGAAAAAAATTTGATTTTTTTTTTAATTTTGAAAAAAATTTGATTTTTTTTTTTTGAAACAATTTTATTTATTTATTTATTTATTTTTTATTTTTAAAAAACTTTTAAAAATTTTTTTTTTAATTTTTAAAAAATTAAAAAAAAATTAAAACAAAAATTAAACTTAGTCTTGCAGCGGCGCATCGCGTAGTGCGGTCGAGCATAAATTTGTATAGAATTAGGTGTGTCCACGTCTCCAAAAATCCGTGCCTACCTGGCGAAAATGTCAAGGGGAAAAACGGTAGAAGCTGAAGTCGTCCAGTGTACGACAGAAAAAAAAAAATAAGTTTATCACCCACTGCGGCCGGTCGGTTGTCTAGGAAAAGGATATGGCTGTACATAAAATCGATCTTATCGCGATTAATTTATGCGAAAAGTGAAGGTTAAAACTAGAAATTAGCCGATTTAAAAAAAACACGCCGCGTTGCCAAGCTTCGCATTTATCCGCAAATTCGTGGGCGCGTCGACGTTTCGCCTCGCCGTGCGGCTACTTTCGATCCGGGAATCGAGGTTCGGGGGTGCGCTGAGGTTGGCGGGAGTTCAAGTTCGAACTAGAAGTTCGACAAGTTCGAACTCGAAGTTCGAACAGTAGCGACGCACGAAAACGCCCACCATTTTTCGGGTGAAGCCTGGGCTACTTCCATCGGGGACAATTGAGCGCGCGCGGCAACGCCGCGCTATAACTAATACACAAACAGCAACAATCCAAACCGCGTGCTTTACAGATTATCGCCACAAAATATTATTTAATTAAACGTATCGGCATTAATTTGTAAATTAACAACGTTGTAAAAATCAATATGATTCTTTTCTCGTATGCAGGGAGATTTCGGTCTGCGCAGAGGCGCCTTCAGCGTGATTCGCTCCTCCCAAGGGCAGCTAAGACTTAGTCGAGTTTCGCTCGTTTGGGGACTCGTCCGCGTTCCCGGTCGCACGCCTTTGCTCGCTCCAGGGACGAACTCACCACTTCAATCTTTCAGGGAGGGAGTTTGCGCTGCGGACGGACGCAAAAGTCAGTAGCGCACCGTCGCCTCGGGGTGCAGTTACGATTCCCTTCAGGGAGCCGCTCGTTTCCCGGCTCAGTCATCCAGATTTCCTTTCTGCTCGGTCCCGGACGAAGTTCGATAATCGCCCTTAACCCGAGCTAACCTGCGGAACGTTCCTGCAGTGAGTTTTAGCCGGGACGACGATCGGGGAGTACGAAAACTCTCCGATCGTGCCGCGATAAATCGTTTCGAAACGGACAGGTGTGGAAATTTTGCCAAGTCTTTCGCGAAAGGATCGTCGTCGTGGTCGGGGATGACCGTTTATTTATTTAATTAAAAATGCAAAACGTATAAATCTCGGATAATTAGTTGCTTGCACGTATGCATTTGCTTATGCAACCAACGCTCCCGCTTTCCCATAAATCCTCTCGCATTAGTGGGTCTTTTCCTGCGGAATAGTCGATATTACAAGATGAGAGGAATTTGTGCCGGTTTGTTCCCAATAACTCTTACTAATACAGATCACGATTTATCGGCGTTCGGCGCGGACGTGCATTATACAGGGTATTGTTCCCAGTCGTGGCATTTGATTGCCATTCCTTCGCAACACCCACCCATCAGCACCTTGACCTAGCTTAATAAATAATTTAATTTGCCTTCGAACGGTCGGACACGCGTCCGCGGACGTCCTGCGGACACCGTCCCATGTCGCCCCGCGAAACTCATTGGCGTCGACGCATCTCGACTTCTCAATTACCCCCCGCGTCGCGGGGCAGCCTCCCCCTCGCCGGAAAGGCCGGCGCAAAGTTCATTGGCGTAGGTACTCTCTTGCCCGCGGCTTCCTTCGGGAGATCGGCAGTGTCGACGAGCATGTAATGGAGGCTGTCATCCCCGCTGAATAGCGGGGATGACTGTCGGGCGCGTTCGCTCCGGGCAACTTCGATTAGCTCTTTAGCGTAGGGTCGACCCTGCCCATCGCCAATTGACGCTGCCTGGGCGCCGAGGCGCTCAGGGGGGCATCTCGTGCCCCTTCGACGAGTGCTGGTTTAAGGGGGCGATCGGGAAACCAGCTTTGCGCGAGCGGATCGGCCGCCGTCCCCTCGCGTCGGCTCCGTGCAGAGTGTCCCGAGTAAAGCGAGTTCCGTGGCGGTGGCCAAATCCAGGACGCCTCGGGCAACCTTAAGGGCATTATCCTGCCGGTAGTCGGCGGGCAGTTGAGGAAACAGGGAAATTTTCCGTGATTGACTCGTTCTTCGCCAGCGCAGGTCGCGTCGCTTTGCATCAGCTACTTCTGCTCGCATGCTGACAACCCCTGCGCACGATTTTAATTTTTTTTTTAATCCCCTCAAGAACGTCGGGCTGCGCACGGACTTTTCCCAGATTTGAGTCCTCTCGCTCTTCCCTCGCCGTTTCGATGATCACCACGAGAGCTCGGCCCTCGGCGGAAAGGTGGCACCGAGAACGAAATTCCGTCGTGAGTTGAAGACACACATTGTCGCATCATGATCACGATGCTCATCACCGAGCGAGATGTTGGTTTGTTTGTTTAAGGCCCAGTTATCAGTCTTAGACAAGGTTCCCGATAAAGCCAGACACTCGAAAGTGATTTGATAAGAGCGAGTGAGACGGATCGAAATTAATATTATAACAGAAAAGCAAACATTCTAATCTTACTTCGAGTCGGTATTTGGCACCGAGTTTCCGTCGAAAATATGGGTAATTTATAATTTATTAATAGTACCCTGGTGGATCACGCATGGAGTACCACTTTCACGATTTTACCTAAAATAAGAAGTCAACGAAAATGCACGAGAATTTAATCCGGTTTGATGGCGAAGCTGAGGGATATTTCGACTGTCATAGGTACTACCAGCACGCGGCGGTACCTTCTTGTTACTGGGTTTCAGTACGCACCCCCCGTATGAAATTCTCCCACAACAGCGCCAATCCCTGCGACCGAGACCGTTCTAGAGCGCGACAACTGCACAATGCACGAAGTGCCTCAGCTGCCACTCTCTTTACCCCCTAAAAGTTTTGACTTCCCGAGAAACTGAGCTACTCACTGGTAATTTGCGTAGGGGCCGCAATCTTCGTCTGACGCCATCGTTTACTGCCAGTCTACCCCGATGGTACCACAACCCTCACCAACAACACCGCACCATCACTGAAAAATCACCAGAAAGCTTCGGAACTGAACGTGCTTCCGGAACCACCTCGGGGGGGCAATGTCGAATCACCGTTAGAAACAGCCCCTGAATTCAGATCGCGCACTCGTGGTACCACCTGGTACTGAGGGTGTCTCAAGTCCGTCGGAAAACGATCGACGCGATGAACCATACGTGCAATTAGTGAAAAGGTGCGATGACGACGCTGCTCCAGGTACTACTATCGCGGTCTGGTTGGGTACCACCTAGATTCACCTGGGGCTACCTGAGGAGGTGCGCGCGTCGGTCCGGGTACCGCCACTTTTCTGATTTTCTTCGCTTTGGGGACAGGTTAATTTATCGCGCGGGGTTTCGGTTCGGGTGGGAAAATGATGGGTACTATCTGAGTACCAACTCGTCGGCAAATATCTGTCAAAAATAAGAAACCTCTGCGCTGCTCAGGCAAATGTGTGACGATTTAAAAACCACGAAGACCTGCGTGGTCAGTTTTTATCAAAAATTTCTCATTACGTAATTTTTTTTATTTTGGCCCTCTGGGCGATCGCTCTTGCGCAAACGTTTTTGCATACAGGGTGTAGCGAGGACGCTTTTTGCGCAGAAACGCTCATGGACCGGTTGTCGGGTATCGAAACGAATAGGTTTCCGTCGAAGCCCTTGAAGACGGAACGGGGGAAGAAGCATTTGGCCCGCGTGTCACAAGGCCTAAAGTCCAGCAAGGACTCTTTGACCGGCTCTAGAACGCCGCAGAATTGCACAGGGTGGTCGTTTCGGACGGTAGCAGTTATCGGAGGGTACTTCGGCAGAAAGGTGTTAGTATCTGCGCGCCTTTTCACGCCCAGTGCAAGGGCGAAGGAGCCGTGAAGTAAACTTTTTTTTGGACATTTTTGCATCCTTTATTTTTCAATTCACCTCCGTAATTAACGATTCGCTCTGTATATGTAATACGGGACGTTCATACAAAATGGTGGAGCCATTTTTTTTCTTTTTTTTTCTTTTTTTTTTCTTTTTTTTTTTTTTTTTTTTTTTTTTTCAAATTAGTGCTACTTTCTATTTTATTTATTTTCTGTTTCTTTCTACTTATTTATAAGTTCATTGGCGTAAACTTAGCATTTTTCAAGCTTCAAGTATCATGCGGTTTCCTGTACGACAGCGGTACATGGGTATCATCTGCATTCTGTTATTTCCGGCTTTCATTTTTCCCACCGTTTTGAATCAAAAGCCCAATAAATCAGCAGCAAATAACTAATGAAACCAAAGCATGAGCAAATGAAGCCGCTTGGACACGAAACCCGGACTTCGGCGAGAGGTAGAAAGGTCGGTCGACCTAGAAAATTATACGCCAATTAAAAAGAAATCCTCATCTAGATCTAATTGAAGGGAGAGGAGGGTGGAAGGGGGTTTTGCCGGGGTTCAACCTCTCCTTGAACACCATAATTGAGATAAAATTTCCGCACTTCCATGAGAGCTTTTTTTTTTAACTGTGGGATCCTTCTTTTGTTTCGTAGAACGCAAGGTCGTACCGAGACCATCCGCACCATCCGCAGTTTGTCGATTGGATCCCGTCCTGACGTGTGGAAGCGCAAACCGGGTGACGGCGGCCACGTTGCCAGGTTTCCAGCGATTGGTGCCGGCGGTCTCGCGATTGCACTTATATTAAGCATTTTTCTTCATCAGTGTCTAGTAACTGTTCACGTAAAAAGGAAGGAACTCCATTTTAATCCGCAATTAGTTGAAAGTTCACACATATTTAAAAGTTAACTGTTTCGGGTTTTTAATATTGTTGCGATGGAATTAAAAGAAAAATCAGCATCGCCGGGGAACCGGCGAAGGGGGGGAGGGGGGTATGGGGGGGGGGGCGGGAAGGGAGGGGGGAGGGGGGTGGTGAGTGTGCTCGTAAGTTAATAAATAAAAACGACTGCCGATGTTTGGTGTTCAGCTGGCGGTACCGTATTAATTACGTTACCGGTGGGAAAATATCTTTTATCGCACAGCAATAGGTTCATGTATTTATGCGGAAAATGAGGCCAAGATGCGTTGTAAAAACGATCAAACGGAAAAAAAAAAAAAAAAAAAAAAACGAAAAGTGGGTGGTACCCCACGGAACTGTCAGTACTTCTGTGTTGGGTCCGTGGCGTTTCGAGACGACGCCGCTCGCAGTACCGCCGCTATTAAATCGACCTTAAAAGTTGGTCTAAATTACACGGCCGAGGATAACGAACGAACGAGTCTTGGCTCCCAACCCCGCCGACCCCGACTTCCGTTGACCCGTGACGTCACGTCCGGTCCGGGAGTACCACCGGCGGGCCTTTCGTAGTATTGTTTATTCGCTCGCTCGTAAAATGAACTTGCACCAGCAGAGTTAAATTTTCCACGTATTTTTTTTTCGGAGACCGGTACCCTCTGGCAGTGAAAATCGCAAAGTGGTGCGTGTCGCATTAACCGAGTCACGGGACCAATTTTAGACGCCACGTGCCGATTCCTTCAGTGGAACTCGAGAAGAGTACCGTACCCAAAGCGGAATTTTACAATTTCATTTTTAATGAAAATCATAACGCCGTTTTTCCGATGCCACGGTACCATCTTCGAGTGTGGCAAGGCGGCTATTTGATGGTACGTCGTGTGACGCGCCTGAATCGTTAGAAAAAAACTCAGCTGCCCGTTGTCATACCGCAAGCCCGCTTTAAATAAATTCATCTGTTACATGTCAATGTCAATGTCAGATGTCTCGCAGTAAATAACAGATTATCTAATCTACGCCCTACGTTTGCGGCTCGCCGCCTAGTGCGAGGTTTTTCCTTAATTATCGTCCGTTATTATCATCCATTTCCGTTTTCAACGGTTCCCTATTGGCACTTCGAATATAACATAATTTTCGTTTTTTTGCAAAGAACATGATTCCCGTTATTGCAGAGCGGTACTTTATGGTACCTCGGATGTGTTATTATGCAAAACCATATCGACATCTAGAAAAATACGAGAATTCCGCGTCAGAACGGTACGCACCTGCTCGAAACTAACAAAAGACCATCGCGCGTCTAAACCGAAACCAAAAAAAGCGAAGAACGGAAAAAAACAAAAAAACAAAAGAAGGCGATTTTGGCGCGCGCCGGCTATAATCGTATCGGATTTCTTTTGTTTCGGATTTTATCACGGGTCGAGCTACTAGAACTGCTACCGGCGGAGTCCGGGGCTCTCATTCTTACTTCTCAAATGCCGCCTGGATGTTGTGTCTCGGGTACGCCCGTTACCCGGTTGTAAGGTATCAAATTATACTGCGTGGCATAGAAGTGAAAACACCCCGTACAAATGGTTTTATTTAAATAATTTTCGGTGTGCACGTTTCTCGTCTAAAACACAAGATATTTCATTAAAAAATCGAACGAATTTCATTAAAAAATCGAGCAAATTTCATTAAAAAATCGAACGAATTTCATTAAAAAATCGAACAAATTTCATTAAAAAATCGAACGAATTTCATTAAAAAATCGAACAAATTTCATTAAAAAATCGAACGAATTTCATTAAAAAATCGAACGAATTTCATTAAAAAATCGAACAAATTTCATTAAAAAATCGAACGAATTTCATTAAAAAATCGAACGAATTTCATTTAAAAATCGAGCAAATTTCATTACAAAATCGAACAAATTTCATTAAAAAATCGAACAAATTTCATTAAAAAAAAAAATAATATTTTGCGGGCCCCCCGCGGTGTCTCATACACTAGTGTGCACACCTAGGCACGGATCTAACGGATGGGTTGATGTCCTCTTGGGGGATCTCATTCTAGACTAACTAGACAGCGTGACATACTGCTGCTGGTGTTTGTGGGGGATGGGGAAATTATGCAACCTTCGACCTGCAATGCCTCATACATGTTCAATCGGTGAGGGGTCCACAGCTCGTTGCGGCCAAGGTAGCAAATTAATGGTATTTGGTTGAAAGGAGTTCATAGTCACTCTGGCCACACGTGGTCGTGTATCGTCTTGCTAGAAAACTGGATCAACAGGAGTTGCCAGATAAGGCACGAGATGAGGTTCCAATCTTCTCGGGTGTTTCCTTGGACCATCATACTGCCTCTGATGGAACGTAAAGGCGACCCGCTACCACGTGCAGTAGCACCCCAAATCGTGACCCCAACAGTCCTTAGTATTGTAAAGTAAGGGTCCCGTCTCTTTCTTACTCTTGCCCGATCATCGTGCGTACTCAAACAGGGTCTGGATTCGTTGCTACACACGATATTACCCCATTCCAAATTGGGGCGTATCCGCTTTCAGCGCTACTGCAGTCGATTTTGACGGTGGTAGTACCAGATGGGGATGATAGGAAATCGATCCAAAACTTCTTATCCGGCGATAAATGGTTCGAACCCTGACGGGTCTTCCACACTCAGCAAACCACTGATCCGCCAGCGTCCTCGACGAGGCGAACCCCTCCCTTAGGGCCATGATTCGAAGGCGGCGATCTTGGCGGGCTTCAGGATCTTCCAGTTCCTCCCTTTTGCCCGTTCGCTCTTCGTGGGACCATGTGTGACAACATATCACTATAGCGTTCACACTGCGGTTTAACACTATTCGATATCCATGAAACTCGCTCAAATGACGAAAGTTTCGCTGCGTTCTGGGTCTGGGTGTATTTGGTCGATCTAAGGGCACTTTCTAAGCACGCCAAACGCCAAGGAGTGATATTTGAATTAGAAGAATTTACGGGGTGTTCTCCTCTCCGTGCCGCGCAGCACGTTCTGATTATCGGCACGCAGCTTGTGATGCATTTTTGCGCTCCAGCCCTATCGTAGCACTGTTACAGGCGCAGGTTACTGGGGCCGGGGGGGACCGGCAACAGAGAAAGTTAAAAAAAAAAGTTTTACTCACGTCCGCCTTGCTGATAAGGAAAATATTGATTTTTTTTTCTATCAGCGGACCCTCAGAGGAAAAAAAATGTCGAACGGTGCTTATTTACATCTGAAAAAAACCGAAGTCGCTTCCTGCAGCGTTTGAATTGGCGGTCAGACGCACTTTTCGCGCTGCCATTTGACCGTTTCGGTGGAAAGACGTACCGCACCGTTCGGCCCACGAAGGGGCGCCACCCAAATCGAAAAGTCGATTGGGGTCAAATCGGGAGGGCTGTGCGGCCAATCGAAAACGATGAATTTATCTTTCCGGATTGGAAAGCCCGACCGATGTGTAAAATAGAAACGACAGTTTGGAAGCGTCCGAGGCGAACGGCCAAGCCGCTCGAGAAAAAAGTTTGGCAGTGGGCTAATGTGCGACGGTTTTTATGCAGTAGAAGTAGCTCCGAGCCCTCGAAAAATATTATATAAATTTTGATAGTCACTGAATCAGCCGTGGAACAAACAAACAAACAAACAAACAAATAAATAAAAAAATAAAAAAATAAAAAAATAAAAAAATAAAAAAATAAAAAAATAAAAAATAAAAAAATAAAAAAATAAAAAAATAAAAAAAAAATTAAAAAAAATTATTTTTAAACCTTCCATTCGGCTAAAAAAAATTACTTTTGGTGTCGTTTTAAAAAGTAATTTGGGGGCTCCATTAACACAGATCGAGTTATAAGTCACCGTTTGGTAAATTTGGAAGGCCCGAGAATCGACGAAAACTGTGTCGATCACCACAGTTATGTACATATGATTCAATTGTGTTCGAATAATTTGCACATTCTGCGGTGGCTGTTCCATTGTTACGTTTATGAATTTTATGATCGACCCAATTCTTCTTTTGCGTACCCACTTAATACTTGCGTCCTGTCCTGTTCCGCTTTACGGTTTCCGTAAAGATCTTTATCGCGTCCATTATTCTACATGTAGGATACGTATACACATCCACCTGAAATTTGCATTTTATGACGTGGCACCGAGTGGTTTTCGTTGCTTTCACCTCTATTTCGTTCCATTGATCCCTTTAACGCACAGACCAGGTTGTGAGGAAATGGAACGCGTCGGAATAAAAAAAAATGGCGCGCGCGCGCTGCCCCAACCTCCATCTTGTTTTGTCCGTTTTCCGGGGCGCACGCGAAACGCGGAAAAGTTTTGCGCGCGCCTGGGAAAACTCGGAGGGACCGACTTCCTCTAACTTCTGCACTTCAGCATCGGTTTCTTGGATCGTCTGCTTCGTTCTGCGCCCGTCGCAGTGCCGTGCGACCTGGAGCGGTCACTCGCGACTGGTGCCAGGCCGCAAATGGCGGATTGGCTGGAAAGTTCCCATCTTCCAGCTTTATTTGTTTCACATTCTTAGCGCATCCTGCGCGAACGTGAGCAGTTTCCCTGCCTGCGGATTTTTCTGTAGATTTCCCCGGTCGGGCTGCAGGCGGCGCGAAATGCACGAACTTCTGTTTGGAAAGCAAGAAACCGCGTTTTCATGGGAAAATCATTTTCTTTCGTACGCGTTCCGGCGAATTGCGCTCGGATGATCGTCAGTCCAGTGACTTTGGCGCAATTAGTCAATAAAAAGTGACAAAACGCTCACCGTCTCGGTTTCACTTTCCCTCAAGGGTGACGGTGCTCCTCTTCTTCATTTCCGCCATCACCAAGTTACGAAATCCACCGGCATCGTTTCGAGGCGCTTTCCAATTAATTTTTACATAATCTGGTTACTTATTTCAGCCAAAAGCTCATTTGAATCGGGGGGCCGTCGTCGAAGTCGCGGAGCCTCAGGGCACGTAGGAAATTGATGAATTCGTGGAGGTTTCCACGGGGCCGTGTGCCTTTAAGTCGCAGGAACTCGCGTTCATGTTCCTACTGTCGTCTTTAGTCCGGGTTTTTTAAATACACGGACGACCCGGGACTCAGTGTTCATGGGCCCCCCCGGTGTAGGGGCGCAAGTAAATTGTGCACTTGATTTCCCAACGATAACGAAATTAAAAACTACGATTCCATAAGTCGGAGCCAAATTCAGGATTCTGCGCGGGTCCCAGTTTCTCCACTACTGCGCACGCTCTTTAACTCGTCAAGACACGTGGGACTTAAGTTTCCCTTGCTCAGTCGAGTTTGCTCGGTGCAGAAACGCGCGCCGATAATTCAAGTAGGGACCGCGCACAGGGTGCCAAAATCTGTACGAAATGGCGAGTTTCGAGGTGGGGCCCGCAACGCATATCCTGCAAAATGCGTTCCTGTTTCGGTCCCCGGAACCATCCAAAATGAGACGTTCAGATCAGCACCGAAACGTCTAATGGTCATCGCAAGTGACTCAATCAACCGCAAATTAGGGAGGCCCAAAACGAGGCCGCAACCAAAAACGATATTTGACGTAAACGATCGGCGCGTCAATGTGGGGCCCCACCCTGCGTCGTTAATACCCAGGTCCGGTTCGAGGGGGCTTCATTGATATGCGGGCCGCGGAGCGGCGGCGGGCCCAGCTCGTGCTTTTTCAAAATTAACGTGTATATGGGGGCCACACCTTGGGTCATCACCGTTCGAACGTCTTAGAAGCGCATTGTCTCGGATGGGGTTGCGTTGAAAAGCTCCTCGAGGAGGTCGACACATGTTGGGCAATTTCCCCAACGAATTCGATGGCATTTTGGTTCGTGGCGTTTTCGCATTAGAATTCGATTTCGAAATTTTCGCATTTTCGGCTTTTTGCTCTTCGCCCTGCCGCCGTCCCATCCCACATGGGTTTCGTGGGTTTTCTGCTCGTGGCGCAGGAAAAGAGAGAGAATCTAAGTAGGTAAATTCGTTGCAATAAGCGGAGATAATTATTCGGAGCCCGCGATGAAATCTCGTGAGAAACGGAAGTGACGCCGCTCCGGTCGAGGGTCTTAACCCCGACTGGACACCACTGGTGCGGAAACGCTCAAACCCGGCACCGTCTTCACTGCTTATTTTCACGTGTACGTTGGTCGCTTTAAGCACCTGTAGTGGGTGCGAGTTGGCTCGAAGAGGCCCAACCTGAACTAACCCGAAAAAGGTTGGTTGCATTAGTGGATTTTTAATAAATTTGTCAAAAAAGCACGAAGCGACTCGAGCATCGGCGTCGCTCAGGTAAACGGCAGCGCAGTCCCTCGTCCGATAGGAAAATTAATTAGAGATCGGCTTTCCGGTTAGAATCCATCGATCTCCGTCGCTCCCACGGGGCGCAGCCCCATCGCTCACCCGTCGGGGGGCCAACGACACACTTGTCCGCGTCTTATCTGTCAATCGTCAAAACGACTCGCATCCACCGGTAATTGAGCTCATTTTTTCTCGTCGATGTCCGGAGACGAGGGTGAAACGTTTATTTAGGAAAATCTTCCATGGTGTGTGACGAAGAATTAGTATCTTTTACCTAGAAACGAAAAGAGCGTGTCCTCGGAACGGTGTCACTTTTCGCGGTTGTAGTTTTGAAATTCCGCGATTTTCGGGATTAAGTGGCGTACCGAGGACGCGACTTTCGATTGTTTCGGAGGTTGTTACGGCGCAGCCAATGGGAGGTTAATGGGGCGAGGAAAAACGCTCCTCGATGCGACTCTCGACCGTTTTCACTTAAAAGAGAAAAATCCCGTCTCCGTTAACTCAAATCAACCCCCCTCACCCCTCACCCCATCCCCCGGGCTCGTAGTTAACATCGTACATGATACGTAATTTAACACTTAAGAAAGATAAACGGTGAGAGCTAACACAAAACATGGCGGTCAATTTTGACGTCACTAAACATAGGTAGTTTTCAATATGACATCTTGATGACGCGCGTTACTTCGGCGAAACGACAACGAGCCATGCGCCTACTTATTGGTAGAGATGCGGAATTATCGACAGATAGCGTCTAGTTAGGGGACAACAGCTCTGTCAACAACGTCTAATTAGCAAGTCGGGTTGGTGCTCTTCGGGCTGAGGCTTAACCAAGAGTCGAAGTAACAACGTATACAGGCTAAATTGGCAGTGTGCGGTTAATTTTAACTGCCTGCGAATTTCCATGGAAACGTCGGTGACGTTGTTATTGATCGTCTCCATGGCAACGGGCTTGATGTTCAGCTCGCAGCGCACGAATGTTTTGTCCCGGGGCGAAAACATTTTAACGTTATTTTATTTTCTCTTAATCAGCCATTTTTCTAATTGTTTTCAAATGGAGCAGCTTTGGAAAGTTGACTTTGTTATGGTGTTAAAATAAATTTTGCCGTTTTTCGAAAGTACCTTAAGAATCGCTTGTTCTCCAAACTTGTCAAATTTCGAAAATTCTATCGAATACTAAAAGTTCTACGGAGTTTAAAAAATTATGTCAACTTGTCAAGAATTTGACAATTAATGAAATTTTGACAATTATTGAAGTTTTGACAATTATTGAAGTTTTGACAATTATTGAAATTTTGACAATTATTGATATTTGACAATCTTTAAGCTTGAACTTTTGAAGTTTTCGACTTTTTCAAAACGTTTATATTTTTTGAAAGTTCTGTTAATGTACATCTGAAAATTTACGATTTCAGGAAAGCTCGGGGGCCGTTCTTCGAATATTAGGTGACTGCAGGTAAGCTCAGATTGATTTTCAAACAGCTTCAAATGAAGGTTGTTCGCACGGCATTTTTAAGGCTGCAAGATGCCAATGGAACGGGTCAATAGGGTTCAAGTCTGTTCGTCAAAGCGATGCGCGACAAGACAAAAATTTTAAGATTTTCCAAAAAATACCCAAATTCGAGGGAGAGGCGTCTGATTTCTGCCACTTTAAAAATTGTAATTTCAACTCGCAAATTCGTGGGTGAAATAAACTAACTAACTGAGGCACGTCCTGGACACTCTCCAATGATTCGTCAAATGACTGATCTACGTTAAGCTTTTTAATGATAAATTTATAGGTTTGGGGTCATTGGAGAAAGCAAAAGATTCTGAGGAGATGCAAACAAAACGAAAAAAAAAGGGGGGGAAATCTCCTATCTTTACAGGTCTCTGCGAATCATTTCTGGTTTACCAATGTTGCAAAGTCAATTCGAATTTCCTGAGGCTGCACCGTTGCTGTGGCCCTTTTTGACAGGCTCCTTCCTTGCTGTGCCCACCTTTCTAAAATCGACAACTAGTGCCCTCCTGGCCTGACCGTGGAACTGAGGACTGTGTCCACGGACCCACTAGCGCTTACTAATTCCTTCGGTCGTACCCCAAAGTACCTTCACGACTTACCTTCTCGCTCTTTTCTCTCCGGGAATGCGCAGCGTCAATCATAAGAGTAGTCCGGCGGAGTCCAAAGCGTGGAGGAACCGCCTGTCGTTTTGACCAGATGACCATTGCGACGAGACAGCTTTTGACCGTCGTATTTTTTTGACTACAAATCAGAGACTTCCCATTGAGTGGGTGTTCCGTTCGATAGATTTTCCGTTTTTGGGGTACCTACATAGTTCCTTTTCTAACCGGAAACGCTACAATTTCCTACAGAAAAATGAACAATCAAAAGTACCGCCTTACGGGGCAACATCGGTGTTTCCTATTTATGCCATGAACGTCTTGTAATGAATTATTAAAATTTCGGTAAAAGTATTATCCAGGAGACCACACGCGCTAATCGGTCTTTTGTTTTATTCACGCAGGTGGCAGGTGCCACGACGCGGCGGTACCACTTTAAATTTAAAGTCGTACATGCCTTATTGACGGGCCCGCTTAGATGTGTTTACGTATCCGTATTATCATTATTTTTATGCTGGAAAGTACGGACAGGAAGCGCTCGATCGGACCTTTGACCGTGAAGAACCGAGCGGTGGTATCACTGATTCGATTAATTAGTCGTCGGGACGAAGGTCGCGCTGTTGCTCATTTGCCATGCAGTGACCTTTCCAATTCTGAGGTCGTTTCTTTGCATATGCATCGGACTCACAAACAAACAAAAGGTACCAATGTTGTGGGTACCCGCTCGGTGGTTCCAAAAGAAAGTGTCTTGAGCAAACAAGGCGCAAAGCATGAGAAAAGCCCCCTTTGTCTGCGCCCGATAACGTTATTTAAACTTCGACTTTTGGTTACGTACTTCCTCCGCGTTTTCTTTTTAATTGCTTTAGGAAATGGGGAAGCCCTACCGGATTTGATATATTGTCTGGGAAAGTCGGGCAGACCGGGGAAACGCCACAGAGGTATGTGGGAAATTTTCAGGTCGCGGGAGTGATGATTGAAAATCACAACGAAACCGTCAAACACCTCGACGGGGGGACAAAGCTCGGAGCGATGCAGTGCATGGGGCGGAGCCCTGGGGGTGCATGGCCCTTGGAGCAGCCAAGAACCTGTCACTGCGGCGCGGAGGCGGGTGTAGGAACTCTCAAATTTGTTTTTTTTTCAAGTATCGCGGTTTCACAATTGTTGATGAAACGGGTTTCCAGCTTTAGAAAAGCGCGGCAACGTCGCATGTTTTTCGTGGGCGGCGCGCCATCTACCAATCGATTGGAAAAACGCGACAACGGCGCCCTCTTTCTTCTTTTAATAGCAATAATGCACGCACTGACGTGATGACGCGAAAACAGTGGGGGAGGTCTCCTTTTTCCAACAATTTTTAATGCGATTTGCCGAGCTCGATTTTTTCCAGCGCCGAACATACCGATCCAGCCGGCGCAAAATACAAAAACTATCGGCGATCGTTATTTAATTAGTGTTGATAGGCCGATCACTATCAACGTCAGAAACAATGCAGATATTTCACCGTCGCTTGGGTATGCTAATGGATACATCATATTTCTGCTTAGTCCGCGGGCTTTCGGCCTCTCGCCCGTCGCTTTTCCGGCGGCGTACACCAACGCCCGGACTACGAGTGGTATGAACGAGCGCGAGACACCTCCTTTGTGTTATGGAGAAATATCGCACAGTTTAGTGGTTGTTAGGTGCAAATGGCGGAAAATGATGTGCGTTCCTATGACTTTGTTTCTCTTTTCTCCTTTATGCTCCTATTGGCCGATGGCGGTTTAGACAATTAATTGCGAACCGACGATATGGCCCTTAATTGTTCCCATTCGAGACGATATCATCTCTGGTCGTGATCGGGCAGATTTAACTCGGGCCGATGCGACTGTGGACGTCTCATTAAATAATCGGGCGTTCTGACGGCCGTACCGCACGGTACCGGCTACCAATCTCCCGCAGTTGGAGAGGGTATTTAATAAACCGAAATCGATTTTTTTTTCAATGGCAACTGCATGTCGCATAATATTCGTTCCCGGGGCGAAAAGGGAGCAAAAAGAGCGGCTTGGAGAGGTTATATGGTGACAGTCGCGGTCGGGCGGCGATCCGGGGTGCCCTAAATCACTCGCGTCCAATAACTCAGTAGCTGGTACCAGGAAAGTGCCCCAGTGGCGTGCCCGACAAGCTGCCGAAACACCGCAAGCTTCGCGAACAGTAAAACCTGCCGCGGTGGGTAGTTCTGGGGGTCGCGAAGGGACTCGGCGAATGGGAACCTTTCGATTGCCGACGGTGCGACTCGCGAGCACATAGAGCCGATCCCTGCACCTGTTGGAGTGGAAAATGGGCGTCAAGTGCAAAACGGCGGGTTCCGCCTCTGTTCCGTTGCCCGGTGGAGTTTTTCAGGTGGACAAAAAAGGCCTCCCAAAGGCCATTCGATGTCGCGGTGCCGCAACAAACGAGCGAATAAACAAAGCGACCGACCGACTTTGATTTCCGCGCGCCCGCATTTGCATGCGGTCGGGATGGCATATTAAATTGCAACCCGGTAACTTTTCTACAGAAATTGTCAAATAAAAATAATCAAAAATTTCCCCGTTCCCTTCCGCGCCGCATCAGAAAGAGGTAGATGCAAAAGGAGATCATCGATCGGCCCCGTTATGGCCCAATTAGAATTGCAAAAGAGCTTCCGGAGAATCTTCACTCTTGCGTCCACTAAAAAACGAACTCTCGAATCGGTTTCATGGTTAATTAAGAATCTTTCCATAGAATCGACTTTCTTTTGTTGAAGAAGAGGAAAGAGGCGCATCGGCCCCAAGACGTCACAGTCACCGACGACGCCCCTAGAGGGGGCGCGCGCGCGCGTGGGCGTCCTGGCCGCAAATTGATTACATATTTGCCCACGTGATTATAGTTATTAGAGCGAACATTATCCGATAGGGGGAGTGCCGGGCACTTTCGAGCGTACTCGCGGACGATGGGTAATTATTTGGCGTTTTCGATCAGATAAGCGCGGCAACGTCGGATGTTTTTATTATTGGTGGGTGGCGTGCCCTCTGCCGGCCGATTGGAAAAACGCGATACGGGCGACCTTTTTTTTCTTAATAATAATGCGCATGTTCCGAAACAAAAATAAATGATACCAAACTAATTAAATTCGCAGAGAAGTAAATGGCAATAAAAATTAAATTACAAGTTGTTGTGTAACATTGGCGTACATATTCCACTTAACGTAGATAAAGGATCGGAGGAATTCGTTAAATATTAATGAGGTCTCGGACCGTGTAAAATTGTACAAAATATTAAATCATTCGTTATATCTGCTTCGCTACCGCTGACTGCACCGCTTCATTTCTGTTACGTGCCAAAAGTGTCATTTTATACGTCAAAAGTCTCGACTGCAGCTGTCTAAAACAACGGTTTTTGCTAATTCCGTCCAATAATAACAATTTAGACACGTTCTCATAAGACTTCATATATTTACCAGCTAATAATGCAACAATAACAAAGTACAAGTAATAACGGTGCAATAATTTGTTTTAAAATTTAATTTTTTGCTCATTTCTTCAATTATTCGCTTTATTCTTTATATCTATTTAAAATTTCAATAGTTATTTACATTCGTCGTGTCTACCTCTGCATAAACGTTAACAATTCCAAATTAAAATTATTTCTTACAAAAAATAAATCTACTTAAATCCCGTAATTATTTCCGAATTTTTGTGACACCCTGTATACTTCGCAAGTACCTTAAAGTATGTTAAAAAGTAAAGAGCAATTTAACGGTGTAAAACTAAGTATATATAGGTGTAAATTTAAACATTCTCATATAACTAAGATAAGACCGTTTTTATTTTTTTAATCTCGGATTTAGACAGAGACAGTAGCCCTTAGTGGTGAGAACTCCGCGGCACTTAATGTGAACAGTGAAGCGCACGGCCCACGCCAAATCCAGAGCCGCGCTGAAGATTTCTTCGATGGATTGGTCGGGCAAAATATCTAATTTTTCGAAAATTAAAAGTAACAGCGGCGAACAAAAAAATTAAAAACATACCACTGGAATCGCTATGAGTGAACAGCTTGATGTTCTTTTCTTTACAAAACGTCTGCAATGTGGGTGGCACCACACAGCACGTTGCCAAGTTTATCTGGATGATGACGGGCTTGACTTTGGCCCACTCATACAGTTCCCTTTAAAAAAAGAAAACAAATTATTTCTTATCAGTAAAGCGTGTAAAACAAACCTAAAGGTGCCCTCTTCGATGTCCGCAACACCTAACTCGCCAACACTGCCATCGTCAACGTAACTCTCTAGTATCTTCCAAATGTTTTTTATCACGCTCAGATCGTCCCTACACTCAACAGATTGCGATTTTTTGCAGCAAACTATGACATCGGCAACGCTGCTTACTTTTAGTTGATGGTGCAGAGCTGCATGCAAAATGCATTTAAAAAAAATGCTTTCTTCCGCCAAAAGTAATAATTAAGCATTACCAATTTCCAATGATTCTCTCAGGGAGAATTCATTATCATCGGTCAAAAACACCTTCAGGCCAATTTTCAGCTCTTCAAGACGATTTTCCTGGATTTTTGCTTGAACGTCGTCTTCCGGCCTGGATATGATCTTGAAGTGGTCAGCTTGTTCGGTGGAATTTAAGTTTTTAGTTGTGTATTCTTTTAGGGTGTATTTAATGGCATCAATCAACTAAAATTAATTCCCTTAATTTGCAACATTATCCACTGAAGTTTTAAAGACATTGATATAATCATTTAAGGATCTCCCTTAGTGGAATAATTTTTTCTCCACTCTCCTGCAACATATAACTTGGCAGCCTGTGTCATCTGAGTTAGAAAACTCATAAGTTAGGACCGTTAATGTTGTAAAGTGAAATGTAAATTAAATAAAAGCCGTTAAAAGTAATTGGAACTCCTCTGCGAGCAGTTCCATTGTTTTAGGCACTAATTGAACTCCCATGAAAATAATCCAACAACTTTTTAGAAGTAGTTTATTACTGTCAAGCAATTGAATGACGTACTTCAATGAAAGAATTTCAATCGTAACCAGTTCCAGTATTCAAAATATTAAAAACTTATTCAGAACTTTTGGAAATGGCCCATGCAGTCGGCACCTATGACTTAGCGACCCTTAATGTCGCTTTCACTGCTAACTAACAAATTAAAGGACCTACCTCTTGAGTCGAACTCTGACTGGGTTTTTTGGTGATATCATTAATTGACATGATGTTTCCTGTACTCAAGATGGTTTTGCTCGTAATGTCCAATCCATTTGAACCCATTTTGCTGCGTTAATTTCACTGGTAAAAGGTTATTCGAGACAACAAACAGATATTCCCTTGATGACACTGGCAATATTACACTTTTAACCTCTCGGACGTAGCCGCTTTTATCGTGTTATAAGATCCTTGAAATGCGAATTCTGCTCTATCATGCAGATTCTGCTAATTTGGTTTAAGCAGTTAATTTGTAATATTTTAATTAGGTACTTTCAATTTTTCCGGTATTGTTTAATTTACTATATATATATATATATATTTTAAATTAAAAGGTTGACTGACGTTTGTCAAGTCATTCGTGCAGCAGATCAGCGAATCAGTTGTTCAAGAGACACGGAGCGCCATCTACCGTCAATTTTTTATTTAAACTTTGTAATTGCATAGTTGCATCATAGATGGCTTTGAAACTAGAAAGAATTTTCTTTCTCCGTTAATCTGGTCTCCAACAGAGGGCGACACAGTGTTACTCGTTTAATTCATTGTTTTCAAATTTTAAGTGTTGGTGGTTTTTGTAGAGATACCTGAACGGACGTTTGTAGAAAAATTGTGGCCGCATAACTACTCGCAATTTGTACAACAGGTCTTTGAGATTGGTGAGTGATTAATTTCATTATTGTGCCTCGCATGCCTCATGATTTTTCGGGTGTTTGACCAGAGGCTCATCTTTTTTTTAATTAACGATCAAGACATTTTTTTCCCATCTTTTTAACGGAAGAAAGAGGGAATGGTTATAAAAATGTAGTTTAGTTTTATTACTTCTTCCCGCCGACGTATTTCACTAAAAATTGGGCGTCGTTATTGCACCGTGTTCCGTGCACCGGCCAATACGAGCCAAAAACGAATTTTGTTGGTCTTCGGTGTTTTTTCCTCGCGCAAAACCGATTATAATTAAGAATATTAAGACATAGAGCTTTGTCCAGAAGCGGAGATCGTCACTGTGGTGTGATTAGTGTGTGAGAGGAATTTCAGAAAATTCTTCTTTGATTCGTTAAAGACCCGCCGCAAGCGAACCGTCATCGTCGGAGCGACATTCCAACCTCACTTTTTAATCTATTAAGATTTTAATTTCATTCCCATTTTCCTTGTCGTCATTGTGGAAGCAGAGTTATTGAAATTTCCAGTAGTTTTTTGATTAAAGATGCCCATAGACACTGTTGGGTATTGCTATGCAGGGGCCGTGGTCGCCGGCGGCGTTTTAGGATATGTAAGAGCAGGTAAGAAAGTGATTTTTTTTAGTAAATAAAAATGAAATAGTTAAATGATTTTAAAAAATGTAAAGTGTTTTGGCATGTCATGAGTAAAATGTAATTGAAGACTGAACGATGAAGTAGATAAAAGGAGTAATCGTAGGCTTGGAATGTATGTCGAGGAGTTTCAGTTCTAACTAAAAAAGGCTTTTTAAAGTTTCCTCGGAGTAGGTCAAAGCATAAGTAGTATGACTGGTAAATTTTCTTATCAGTTGACTTGGTGCTCACACGTTATCTTGTAAGTTATTATAATAATTGATAAAATTTCTTTCGCCATATATGACAGGGTGTTTCATAAACTTATGACAGTAGATCGGTCCTGTACAGGGTGTTTCATAAACTTAGGACAGTAGATCGGTCCTGTACAGGGTGTTTTAGAATAAGTCTTCCAACTGTTTATTGTTGGTTCCTCTAATTGAAGTAAAAAATAAAGTTCACATGAATGTGGCCAGTTTTCACTTTCTGTTTGAAACATGGAGTAATAAAAAATGATTGTTTTTTCAGTTTTCCTTTAGTAAATCCTTTCCGGTTTTAAATATTCTTAAGAAAATTGTAATTGAGTTTAAAATGTGTATAGCAACACATCTTTTAAGGGGAATAAAATGTCAATTTTATCAGAGACTACCCCATTAATACAACCTTAAACATTTTAAATGAAAAGTGTGATAAGCCACTGGTTAAAAAGAAGTAAAAATTATTTCGTACATGCATTTTACTTCTGTGAAAAAAAGGTCTTTTTCAAATTTTTCTTAATATCTTGGAAAATAAGAAAAAGTTGGCAGCACTGTTTTTGAATATTAACAGTCCCAAGTTTGATGCATTTTCTCTAATTTAACTGACCTCATAGCTCTCACCGTTTAGGAGATAACAATGGTACCCTATGGCAATTGGGACACCCTGTATAGCACAGGGGTAAGATATAGAATTTCCAAGGATACATGCATAGACACATTATAAATTTGTTTGAAATGTATTTTTTCCCCAATTGAAATAGATCAAAAATACACTTTTTATGTACAAATTTAAATTTTCTAGGTTCCGTGCCTTCGTTGGCAGCAGGCTTAGTTTTCGGTACAGCATTAGCAATCGGGGCTTACCAGACGAGCGTAAACCCTTCGCAATATGGGATCCAGCTAGGTGCCAGTTCAATTTTAGCAGGAGTGATGGGCTACCGATTTTATCGGTCAAGGAGCATTATGCCTGCGGGAGTAGTTTGCCTGTCATCATTGGCAATTATTGCTCGGATTGGTTTAAGGGCTTTGGGTAGTGGGGCCACTAAAACTTAAAAATTGAAACTTTAAATAGCAGATTACATCTGTAGGTTAAGGTTTACTTGAGGGGTTTTATGCATCACAGGTACGTGTATTTTTATGATTGTTACAAATGCGTTGTATGCCAATAACGTGCTATTTTCTTGTTAATGGTCTCCTGTAAGTTAATACTATTTCTTTGAAACCATTGATATGTTCGTTTGATTTCAAATACAAAATCGTTATTGTTTTCTATTGACTTGGCCGAATCTCGGTCGCGTTCCGTTTCTCCCGAGTACCTTAGTACCTAATCTCTCAGTTCATGGGCGTACCAGTGGTTTTTTTTGAGAATTACTATTTTTTCAATCGCAGAAAAAAGAGTGATTTATGACACCATGCGCCCGAAACTGCTGGCGTTTTCCAGCAACGCGGATTAGCCTTGGGTGTCCCACATCTTTCTTAAGTATCTAAGTACTAAATACATCAGTATATGGGCCCAGGGGTGGCTCCCTCGAGAAAATTATTTTCCTTTTTTTTTTTTAGATTTCCTCACGAAACCGGTGAGTAGAAACTTGTATGCGCAACAAAAAATCAACGGCCTTCCCAGTTAGTTCAGGTTAGTTCAAGTTAGGTAGGTAGGTTAGGTGGTATTTCTGTAATTTTTGGCTTTTTCTTCAATTTTTCAGGAACCGAACGTGGAGAAAAACACTTTATTTTTAATTCATTACTCTCCATTTATTTGCAGCGATAACTCACAACTTTGTAAGTAATTTTACTCTCGTTGAAAATGCAAAAACGTGCCACGTTGCGGAATTATCATCGTACGTCCTCTTATTTACCATATTTAAGATTCTAACATAAATAATAACGCTTAATGTTTAGCTTAAGGATAATAATTATTGTAATTATTGCATACGGCGCCGTCTGACTCTTTGCGTTTCCTTAACTTGAACAAAAAGCGGCGGGAGAATCCGTGTTTTAGTGCTAGAAATTCGGTCTAAAAAAATAAATAGCTATTTTCATGCAACCAGCCAAGAAATGCTTCGTTTTGGGTCTCCCACGGAACGTGAGAATAGTTTGACTTTCAATGTTTCCCGATTTTGAAGCTACACGGAAAGAAACGAAAACAGGTCAGTTTGGGTCGCTCGGCGCATTTCGTAACTGGTAGCATATGTGAAATCATTGTGTAACTGTTACAAAAAGAAGTTTGATTTTTCTCAATCTGAAAAGAAGAGTTATTTGAAAATTGTTCCATTTCCCGACGTTACTTCCAGAAAAGCCCCGCGTTTCCAGGCCAACGTTATACGAAAATGAGGCGGTTTACGGCATGATCATTGGGAAGTGTTATTTTTGTTTGTTTTGTTCGCCCCCTGGGGCGCTCCAGTCCATCACGCATTGGCGCTGAAACGATTCGCCTTGCATGTCTTTGCAATTTTGATTTGTGATTATGTCGGTACTTCGAGTACTACTACTGTCCCGAACAAAATCCGTCGTCGGATCAACAAACTCAATTTGGTTTTTTTTATAACAATTACATTTACTTCACACTCGTCAATTATGGGCAGTTGTTCCTTTCTAAACAAGAAAAGTCTTTAAAGTCTTAAGTACTAAGAAAAATCACAATCACTCAACGTCCATCGATGGGGACGCCGCTGGTCGAGGTACGGTCTTCTTTCGGCTTAAAGTCTTCGTTTGAAATATTTTCAGTGGGGTTAACTGTTATTATTATTTTTTTTTTGTTCATTTGGCTTCAGCTAGAAAGGGACAAGAAACGGGTATTAGATCAAAGCAATTCAGGTGAGAGTGCGGGAAAGAAACGTGAACGAGAAAATGAGAAGGAGGGTAAATCTGCAATCTTGCAATGAGAGTTGCAAAGGGCGAATACACCACAACCAGCAAGAATAGGGGGCAGGGTCATTGATGGAGAAGAGAACTGGCGACGATGAACTGATGTTTTCCCTCTGCCGCGCTTACCATCAGTACGACCGCTTCAAGTAATTGTTATTCAAATTGTTATCGCCTGATCCAAAACTGTCGTAGGGACTCTCCGTCGACTTCCTAACACCGAAATCCCGAAAGTCGTACGGGCTCCTGGTGGTTTTGCTTAAAAAGGCGTAATAATTGGCCAGATTGAAGCTGGGGATGGAGGAGGTGTAGGGGGATGGAGTAGAGGTTGAAAGGGACCACAGGAAGTTTAACGTTTTTTTAGTCGTGCTCGTGGTGGGAGTGAGGGTTTTATCGCCTTCAGCCCTATGGACGCACAAATGTAAACAAGACACAATGTAAGGACGTGCACTCGAGCAGTTCAAGTTTATAGATTTTTAGCATTTACGAAAACTTTTGCGTAAACGCTAACAATTCCAAATTCGAAAGTGCTCCTCCCGAAAAACAAATCTCCTCAATTAATACTTACAAAGGACCCGCGGGCTGACCGTTGGGCCTCACGTACGAGGGCGCGTTCTGCGAGTAATCTGGGATGATGTTCTCGTGCTCCGTTACGCAACGCCCATTCAAACAGTACTGAAACATTTCGGATGAAACCGCTGAAGAGACATTTGGGAAAATATTACTTGTCCGTCCCCGCATGTGCTACCCTCCGCAGCAGGCCTGTAAGCGACGCAGTACCCGCTCCCCGAGTCGAAACAGAACAGCTGGGCGCAGACTCTCTCGTCTTTCTGTCGTGACGTCAGATTCGTGATTGTCAAGTGCGCATGTCCGAACAGAGTTAGGTAAGTCAATTAGCGGGTTCGGGACAAGCAGTTAAGCTGTTTGTTAATTCGAAAAGACGCCGTTTCGACTGATACACTTGGTCTTGCTTGTGCTGAAACACATTTAAGGAAGCGATTGACGGCCCTAAAAGATGACCATGACGTGTACGGTACGACTTAAAACATTTCTCAGCAAATTAAAAAAATATGTTTTTTAATGGGGCAGGTGAGGAATTTCGGGTTACTGGACGTTCTACGAATTACTGTTCACTGATGACAATCTTGTTGGTTTTGGTTTTATCTCAAGTTCTCCAGTTTCTTAGACAAAACATTCGAAAACTGTTCAGCCATCAACTGCCCCGTTTGTGGGTTTAGCCCTGAGGACGACCGAACACATGGTCGAAACGTCGGTTTTCTGAAGCGCCCGCTTGCCTCGGATTCGCTTGCTGAATTACTCTTAACTCTGTTTTGGTCCACTTACAAAGCAAGCGCTGGTGCCCCTATCCCTCCGACACTGTGCGTCTAACGTCAAAAGTTTCCCGGGCAGTACCCGGGGCAGACTGTCGTCCTCGTGGGGAGCGTTGTAGAGACATGTGGCAGTGTCTCCACTGAAACACAACATTGTCACATGGCGGATAGAAGATTCGCTTCCTGTGAAAGAGTTCAAGTCAGATGACCGCTTAGATTACTCACTTTAAGAAATGATGGAAACTGGCCACGCTGCACGATGACCATCTGAATCCTCGTTCCGTGTGCCTTAAATCTGACATAATAAATCCGTCCGTCCATTGACATTTCTCGGCGCCCGGTCCTCCCAGGTAGGAAGGAGGCGGACTGCCGTCGTGCACCGCGCCTAACCTAAATTCCTCCCCCGGTTAACTACTCACTCCTTTTGTTCCCCGTAAAAGTTAACAACTCACAGATGGCCCACCTCGTGAGCAGCCACAATAATACCGCTGAAACCGCCAGTGTCCTCGATTATGGCGACTGAGTTGACCTTTTCGAGCCGCTTGTTGACTACGCAAGCGCCGCCGACGTAAGCGAATCCTAAAAGTGGGCAAGGAGGCTAAAGCCGCGAGTCGTTTTAGGTAAAAATATTGCCCCCTTCACCGATTGGCCGAAAGCCGCCCTACACCGCCACCTGGTGGAGAGTGGAAGAAGCGTATATGGTGTTAGTGAGCTCTATTAGAACTGTGTCCGAGTGTGAGTTATTATTAGGCCTTTATTTGCTTTTTTTGGGTTAGACGTGTGTGTGTGTGGAGTGGGGGAGTTGTTCAATGGAGCGATAATAAGGTAAATGAAAGATATTACCAAGAAGTGAATCGGTACCTAAACCTGAGATGAGTTAATTTGAAGTTGAATCAAGCCAGCTGCAACGCAACTGTGGGGAAGAGACCTTCCAATAGGGGCGAAATTTTTTATATATGCGAAGAACTCGCCTCGAAATGAACCGTCTACCGTCGCGGTTCGTTCCCGATCGTTGACGTATACAAACGAAGTAACAAATAAGCACGTGACTAATGCACAGGCGCAATCGGAGATTTTCCAAGGTCATTTTCTCTTCCCACGTTTTCGTCTTCGTTAGTGAGCCCTAAAGCAACAATTCATTTTTGTCGCATTAATTTAGCTTAATCGAATTGAACAAAAATGCCAAAGACGAGAATCGACAACTGCTCTGGCTAATTCACTGAAAGCAATAGATGTGACGATCACTCTCACGTGATCATTTCGAAAGAATGAAGCGCCCGATTCTACTTGCAGGTCTCAGAGCTGCGTCCAGGTGCTTAAATCGAGAAAATTCGCTCTGGAAACCGAAGTCGCAACGTAACGGGTCCTTGCACAGGACATTCGACATGGATCTCTCCCAGATTCAAACCGAGCAAGTTTTCTTATTTAACAATTATTTCACTAAATCTGTTAGAGTTTTATAGAGGGGGAAGAGGGAATCCCATCCGGGAACCCATGTAAGTGATGACGTCGTGCCGGTGGTCGTGAATGGAGAGTAGGAATGTAATTTATACACAGAGATTCTACGAGGTGATGCTACTAGGTGAGTGCCTAACACGATCTATAGAAGTCAGGCTGATGCGAAGGAAACAGTAAATACAGAGATCATAGAGGTACAGCGTGCGATAAATAGAACATTATTTGAGGGCTTGGATCCGCCTGAAAATGTTGTACCTGCAGTACCGCGATTGCATTGGTCGTTAGCGTATGCCCTTCTACACATGTCTAGTCTGCAAAATAAGGGAAAAGGTTTGTTTATTTCGTCGCTTTGGCGGGGACAACAAAAAAAAAATAATGTTGCAAGTTAGTAAAGGTTATGTCTCCGTAACAGTCCCACCCTTCAGCGGATATATTTACACCCCGCGCCTTTGCCATCGCAAACAAATCCACAAAATAAATAAATAATGAAAAAACGGAATCTTTGAGACGACTATTACCGGCTGTTCCTTTGGTGCAGCGGCCCCCTTTGCGTCTTCTGCACATGTCGTACCTAAATTTGCAACAATAAGCCGATTAATACCGAGACTGTGACGGGCCCTTTATGAATCTCTCTTCGGGACCTGTTGAACAGACGAAATAAACACGACAGCGGGTAACTTACTTGGTAATGGCCACCGCAATGTCGTAGACTGGAAGTCTTCGTTCTCTGAAGAGATATTTGCCCATGTCTGTCAAAGCTGCGGCCGAATCGATGGCGTCGCGACCCACGCGGTTCCTTTCCAAGTAGGGCGTCGCATCTCTGCCCTAAAATACCACATACATGTTACTGAAACGGGTAAAATCCTGTTTTAGGTGATGGCGGCGGAAACGATCCGGATGCTGCTAGAGGAGAACCAGAGGCCCTACACGGTAGGCGCAATCCGGGACGGGGTCAAGGGCTTGGAGAAGGGGGCAGTGGAAAGGGGGCTGAAAGAGTTGATGGACAAGGGGTTGATTGGGGAGAAAGTTTACGGCAAACTGAAGGTGAGCGGTGCGGTGTTATTGGGCTGATGAAAGATTTTTTCAACAAATTCTATTCATTGACGAAATGCAACAAAAACATGTTTAAATAATTGTTCTTGAGCATGTTCACCATCGCCTTCAATGACGGCTCGCTATTTGCTCGATATACGGGCGATTCCAGGGGAAAAGAAGTCACAGTTCCAGGAGGCAGTGCGTGCTTTGACATCGGCCATCCAACTCATTCAAATCGTCGTACGTTCTGTTTGATTGACAGTTTTCCAGCAATCGATTGACAGTTTTCCAGCAATCGATTGACAGTTTTCCAGCAATCGATTGACAGTTTTCCAGCAATCGATTGACAGGTTTTCAGCAATCGATTGACGTGGTAGTCGCTAGAGGTGTCGATGGGTAAAGAGAGCACATGGGAGAACAGGTCCCATTCCTTATTGGGGATGGATTTGACAACACGATGTTCGCCACAGGATCGTCCGTTATCCTAGTAGAACACGATACGGTTTTTTTTTGGGCGGTCATCTCCTCTCCATTGGAGCGTAAAGGCGGTGAAGTCGAGCTACGCAGACGTCGGCGTCGACGTTGAATTACCGCTTGTCGTTATTGTTCGCCCCTATTGTTGCTCAACCTCGACAATAACAAGTTTCATTCGAAATGATCTCCCAGAGGGGGATCCCGCTTCTTTCCTGCCGGATACGCCACACGACCTTCGCGCAGTGGATGTCCTTCGGTATTTCCCTTGCGTAAAAGGCCCGACGATGCGCGAACCTTCTTTCTTTTAACGTTTTTCAGCAACAACCACGATCCATCACCCGTGACGAGGTTCTTCAGAAGTGGAATTTGCTCATTTCGTTGCAAAAAATCGGTCGAAGTACTGGGCACGTTCGGCTTTGTTGCCGTTGAAGAGTTCGTGCGGAACCCATCCAGCCAGTTTCCACACTTTTGCGAGCTTCTCGACGCGGCGTAGAAATGTGGATTGGTCGACACCACAGCCTTCCGTCGGTAGTCTGCTGGTCAGGATTTCGTCCTCTTCTACCTTCATTTGCGAGGTCCACATCGCGCGGTTTGAACCTATTGAACCGCCTTTCCACTTGCTTCTGGCTTCGCCAAACAGTTCGCTGAAATCGCGGAATGACCGAACAGCCCTCATTCCTCTCGCGAAGTGATGCAACGTAGTACGTAGACTATGTAGATAACTTTTTATAGACGTGTTTATTACCGAAATGGGGGAAGATTATTTTTCTAAACAAAACGCCAGTTTTTTCGAGAAGCAAAGCGCGAAAAAACCTCAATTTTGCATCAGTCCATCAGATTTAATTTTGAATTGTTGTGAGTAAAAAACACCATGCAGAATGGATCTGTTAAAAAAAACTCACCCATCTGTGGACAGCGTGATGGCAAAAAAATCTACAGAGTCTCCGTGTCTGGAACGCCGCCGTGAGGGTGTTGGTAACCGTGAAAGGTTCGAGGCCGGTAAAAGTGAGGCAGACTTGCGCAATGCGGAGGTGCCCCCCCATGGTCGAGCTCCAGAATTGGATTGTTTACGGGGTATGGATTGAGTACATTCAAGACATAAATCTTTAACCGATTTCATCGACGGCCCTATGCATATAGATGCGCAACGTCTTCGTTTAATAGCTAGAGGATAATTATATTGTTAATTCGTTTTTTTTTATAGTTTTGGACAAAGATGCAATAAAAATCTGTATGGAAGTCGGAGATGGCCATTTTGAACAACTATTATAACATTAAATTAATGTTGATAATTTCAATAATTGTTATTAAATCGATTTCATCCCAGTCATGTTAACTGCAAATCCGTTTATCTTCAAGAACGGTTACTCCAATAAACATTTTGCAAGAGTACCTTTTTTCAATAGAAGTAAATGGCACAATGAGCCGATTAATGCCAAAGTGGCACATTGAGCCCATTAATGCCAAAGTGGCACAATGAGCCCATTAATGTCAAAGTGGCACAATGAGCCCATTAATGCCAAAGTGGCACAATGAGCCCATTAATGTCAAAGTGACACAATGAGCCCATTAATGTCAAAGTGGCACATTGAGCCCATCAATGTCAAAGTGGCACAATGAGCCCATCAATGTCAAAGTGGCACACGGTGGCGCGAAAAAGTTTTGGCCAATTAAAATGTAATGGAATCTTGCACGTGGCGCCCTCTGTCGGCAATCAAAATATTAAGACAATATTTGGAATTTTGTGGTATCAAAAAATCCGTATACCAAACGTGCTCCGATTATTACATTTCCGTGTTACAATATACAAAAAAAAACAAATAAAAAATGAAATTTCAGCACCCTCCAGTCCTCAAACGAAGATGTCACGGGCCTACATTCATGGGAACTTTTTGTGATGAGATCAGTTGAAGATTCACCCCCTGAAGTAGGTACACGTACTCGATTAACGCCCTGTATAATAAACATTTAATTCAACCCAAGAGCTGGTTCGCTTATTGATGCGTCGGCGCAGAATTCCGATGAATTTGTTGCCACGCACCATTGTCTTCCGGTATGCATTAACCAACTTGAGGATTGCCAACTCTTTCAGGTCTATTTCCTGAGAAAAGATGATAAAAAATCCGCAAAACAACTTGGCGAGGATTTGCTGGGTACTCAGCGGCACATAAACGACCTCACGTCCAAGATTCAAGAAAATCAGGGCAAAATCAAAGCCACGGAGGAGCAATTCGCCAAAGCCCGAGAAAAACTGACCATGGCAGAGGCATGCGCAAAGAAAATGGAGCTCCAGGAAGAGGTGACGAACATCAAAGACGCTTTGAAGGAGTTCGATGGGGTCGATCTCGTTAGACCCGATGTGAGCTGGTCCCGACCTTACCGTGCTGGAATTATTAAAGGTGTTTCAGGTGAAGTTCGAGGTGCAGCAGGATTACGAGAAATACTTGGCGTTGTACAGGAAGCGCAAACGCCTTTGTCAGGACATGTTGGACGCAATCCGCGAAAACTATCCGAAATCGAAAGATCACCTCTACGGCGCCATCGGAATCGAGACTGATGAGAGTGCCGGTTTTCGTATTGAGACTCTTTGAATCGAATAAACGTTCGTACTCACTCGACTGATTATAATTCCAGCAATCGACACCCGTATTTTTGGTCCCTTGAGCAGCTTGTAGCGCAGGTCCACCCCGTTCCAGAAGGAGATAAAGTAGCGCTTTATTTGCAGATTGTCCCCGCCATGTAGCCTGTACCCGTCGTAATCCACTATAACCAGAATTTCCGGGTAAATCGTGTAGGGGGCGTCGCGTTTGCGGCGCCTGTGCGAGTCCGACGAGCTGCGCTTGTAACGTTTCGCCAAGTGGTCGGGCTCCATCAGTGCTGCAAATTTACATTGTATCAAATCGAAGGGCGACAAGCCACAACTTACCGTAGTCGCTCAACGTATCCTCGTCTTTGTTTTTTCTTCTGATCACTATGTGATGGTGAGCGGCGATTTCCTCGTCCTCGCTGTCTTTGTGAAGGGGCAGACCGGTGTCTATGGCCACTTCGGCGCTGAGGGCGCCGTCGTCGTCCAGGAAAACCTCGTCGTCGGCCGAAGAGAGCTTGTGATTAGTTTTGACGGCTGGGCGCAGGCGCCTGGGCACCGGACGGATGACCAAGTGTGACCCTATTGACCCCTCCTAAAAGGAGACATGCGCATTTTGAGGGGGTTCGAGTGAAATTTCAAAAAGTTGCATTTTCCTTCCGAATCGACGCATCGCCAACGCAGTCGTAAAACAATTTTCGGCGGGGTTTCGAGAAGCTTTGGTCCTCGACAGTTCCACAGGTCTCCCAAATAGAAAAATCCATCGGGGTCACGTCGGGAGAACTGGAGGGCCATCCAAAAAAAACCCAAATGGTGCAAGGATCCTTCGCGGACCTTGCAATTTCGAAGTTCCACGAATTCGTCTCTTCGAATTATTTCGAATGCGCAGCCTTTCGGAATTGTTTTTGCTTCATGCATTTTCGCTAATTGGCACGCTTTAATTGCAACTTTTATCCGCGATAATCGACGGCAAGTAATAAACATTTTCCGATGAATGGGAAAAACATAAAAAATATCCATTGAAAAACAAACGTCATTACCCGCATTGGATGGCGATTTAATGGTTATACTAACAGTAACTCCATGGCCATTATTTACGTTCAATAATGCGGTGCTTGCTCTTATTTAAATCAAGAGGACTCGAGTCGGCCCGTCGAGGGGGCTTGTGCGCCATATCGAAACGCTAGAAATTTTTATTACATATCGTTAGAGTTGCGTCGCACGAAACCGTGTAATTGCAGATTTCACTATTGGGCAAAAAGGAGGCGGTTTTCGGCCCCGATTACTTTTGACTGACGGTAATTAATCCTCATTAATTACGGTCTGCGAGGAGGATTGCGCCGACTTCGCCGCAGATGATCTGCTGTGACTCGAACTAATTCCCCAAAAGACACCGCAATGTGGACTGGAGCACACCTTTGTTCTATACACCCAATCAAGGCCGTCCGTGCACTTGTTAGATAATGCGAGAGGTGAAATAGTAGCAATTATCTTACCGAGAAAACGAAAGGGACGCCCATAAAGTTCCACTGAACCAAAACCGAAATCGAGCGTTCGACATAAATTCTCCCGCTTCCGTAATGGCCGATTTGCATTCGAAATAATTATTATTAACGGAGCTTTAATTGTCTCAGTCAAGTTGAATTATCTGTTAGTGGAGCGTGTTGCAACGCTGCTTTTTCGCGAACTCAACCGTGCGCAATCCGAAGGCGCTGAATTCGGAGGTCTCGGAGGCCCCCCCATACGCGGGCGAACTTATTCTCCATTAGCGGACACGGTGGATTTTATGAAATTCACGAAGAAATACTGCTGTTGCGTGATCTCACCGGCCGCAATTTACATTTTATAACGCGGTTTTTCGTGGAGCAAATAAGTCCCCAGGAATTCGGCTGCGTTAAATGCGCTTTGTGGCGCACGGCGATTCGTCATAAATGTCCTTGCGTCACCACGATTTCAAGTTCTTGCAGCGCTCGACCCCGCGACTTTTGTCACAACACGATTAGCACCATCGGGACGGCGATTTTCTGGGAACCTCGCTAATTTTTCAGCGTGTCTTGCGGGGAAACGCGCACCTCTTCGTGTTACTTACCAGAACGAAATCGCCCCCCTCGTTCCTCATCAAAATGGCGGCTTGGTTCTCCTCGTCCTGATAGAGGTCGCCTATGTCTTCGTTGTTTGTCTGAAAATTAGACAGATTAATGTCACAGCCCGGGGGCAGCAGTAAATCTCCCCTCGCAGAATCCGGAGTAGTTGGGGCGGTTCTGCGTGCTCGACACTCGGAAGTGTGCGGAAGTGAGTTATCCCCATTGTTCGTTTTCAAGTTCGGCGTTACTCGGAATGTCAACATTCTACAGGGGCAGGGAAAAAATTCTACGTCCGGTTAAACAATTTTTTTTACCAATCGATCACGCGCTGCCTCGCTGAAACGGGTTTTTTTGCGCTTTTTTCGTCTTTGCAACAACGACAATTCGGCGCTTAGCTGGGGAATTGTCGCAGGTCCGGTTTCCGACAAGGGTCCGGACCACGCCCGACAACATTCGGATTTTGCTTGCGGACATATTGCGTGCGCTGCTCGTTCTTTCGCAAATAGACCGATTCTAGCCGACGTACGGCGTGCCGCATTCAGGACGAAGACACCCCCGCTTTTTCATATGTCTGAAGGGCGCAGATTTGGGTTTTTGCGCAGTCGCACTGGTAGATGAGTCGCATTCTTCAAGGTACTCAACTGTGCCCGCTGCGAATTCACAAACGGGGCCGACGTTTTGCTTCGCGTTAGAGATGTCGGAAAAATCATTGAAAAAAAGTCCTTTAGACCATCGTTTTAGCCCCATGCGCAGGCAACATTCGCTTTAAAAGTATTTCCGTCGTTTTCGTCTCAGTCAAAATTACTACGAGCTACTGATAATAAGTGCCATGGGAAGTAATAATTCGAAACACGCGTTAAATGTCGGTCGCGTTAATCTCCGAGTTTATTGCGTTAAGTCCTGATTAGTGACCGCAGAGTCGAAATTCCGTTGATTTCAAGAGAAAAAAACGAACCAATCCGGCCGTTTGTTGATCACGGCAGAGAAGTAGCTGCAGAATCTAACTTGCGACGTCCCCGTTACTCGTGGAGAAATGGCCGCGGCAAATGCTCTTCCTAATGAAACTTTCAGTGTTATTAAAATACATAGGGATGGTCAGCCCTGTCGAGGACACTCGCATCCTGAGGATGACGTTACATTGGCGGAAATGGGGCGAGTTCACGCGTGCGCCTTCGAGATTTATCGTCTCAACTGAACATGAGCAAGCATGAAATCAGATGTTTTGCTCGTCACAGGTTCAAACCCTGTAAACCGAAGTTCTCGCATGCGTCGAAAGAAGGTGATGACGACAAAAGATTAGTCTGTTCTTATTGGCAAATTTTTTAAATGACGGACATTTTCCATAAAGGATTACGTTTGCTGATGGGGCTACATTCACCGCTAATGGAGTTGTATTGTCTCCAAACAACTGATACTGGACAACCCTTCCTGGGTCATAAATTGTAAAAACCAACACTCCCAGAAAGTCCGGTGCGGCATTCTAGGAGATCGAACTCTTTAATCAATCAGTTCAGTCGACTTCTTCAATGGGGAATTTTGGAACGCAATTGAAAATCTTCCCCTTAATGTGCGACAGGATGAGCATCCGCAATTCAAGGGTTGTTCGTCGGCGGTTAGACCAAAAATTTCCCGTGCGCTGGACGGGAAGAGGCGGTCCTCTCGAGCCGTGGCCTCCGAGGCCTCCCGATACCGCACCCATCGACTTTTATCCGTGGGGAATAGTAAAAAATAACGTTTATCTAACAAGACCCAGAAGTCGAGATGAGCTTTGTGCCAGAATGAGACAAGCCCGTCAAGGCGTAAGCATTCGGGAGCTTAGACGAGTTGCCAGACGAAATCGCGAAATGATCGAAAAATGTATTTAAATAGACGGAGTCGAGAACGATCACGTTTGACAGTTGATTTTTTACATTATCGAAATTATTGTTGTAACTTTCGAATCAATTATATCTTGTGGAATTGCCAATGTGTCGAATTATCACTCTCCGTGGCGCTCATTATTAAATAAAAAAAGCGAATTTTGCCCGCATGTGGGGTTAAAACGATATACCAAACGATTTTTTCCGCCATCTCCAACGCGAAGCGAAACATATCGAAAATGGCCCCCGTTTGTGAATTCGCAGCGGGCACAGTTGAGCATCTTGAAGAATGCGACTGCGCAGAAACCCAAATCTGCACCCTTCAAATATCGAAAATGCGGGGACGTCTTCACCTCAAATGCGACACGCTGTATAGCCAGATTGCCCAAATACCATGGGAGTTATGTTAATTTGCTGTTTTACCGGATTAAACGCGCAACCGATTCGCGCTACCTTTCCTTAAGTTTGAAGCTAAATTCTGCCTTGAAGTCGCCCATCTCGGTGTCAGACCAATTTGACATTTAATGGTTTGATAGAAGCGACACATTCCCACTTGTTAACAAGTGACGGTAGCGAAATTTGACGTAGGAATGAGGTTGAAAATCTGCTAAATGTCAGATTTTAACGCGCATGTGCCGAATTTTCAATCTCGCTATGTTGAATTATTGACGCAAGAAATCAACATAGGCGTACCGCAGTTGGATACTTGTTAGATTTGCAATATTAGTTGTGTAAATTTCGGCTGATGTCATTGTCCGCTATGCGCGAAGGGGCAAACCAATTCATTGCAGGTCGATAGGGGGTGTCCTACTTAGGGGCGCCTACTAATATGCGTTAGGGCGTGATCGTACCTGAAACGGCGTAGTTTTTGAAGTTTCACTAAGAGCTTACGGGCACTGCGATTATTATCGATCCATTTTACGGCCTATTTAGACCGCCATTAGGTTTCGGCTCTCGGCGCCCAATAAATCTTGCGGTGGTACCATCACGGTAGTACCCCTAAAGCGATTTCATACGCAGTTTAGTAAAGGTCAATATGTTAAACCGACAAATAATAAATAATACACACGAAACCGCAGAATCTTTACGTTGAAATTACTTAATAAACCGTAAATGTCAATGGGTCGTACCGCGGGAAGGTACGCGATGCGCTATTGCCACACAACACCGTGAAGTTTTGGTTTGAGATTAACTCTTAATCTTGTCCTGTTCTTGTCCTTTTCGTAAACGTTTGGAAAACACAACAATGGGTTGCACCAATGACTTTTGAAATTGCAAAGGAGAATCGGAACTTTCAAATTAGGAAACAGTCAGCGGCGTAGATTGTCGAGCGCGGTTATGAATTTTTAGTGTTGGGAATGCTCAGGTCAATTGTTCTCCCGATTTTCTTCAATTTAATTCCCCCTCTCCGTCTCGCACGCCGCTGAATTAACATAAGGAATTTCGTGAGTTGCGGATTTTACGAGAGATTTCGAACATTCGAAGGAACGACCAGTGGTGTAGGTTGTCCGTGCCGCGGTAAGACACGCAACACGCTATTGCTTTATGGGACGACGAAGTATTGTTGTATTTATCTGCTGGACAGATTCGTAAACACAATGTAAAACTATTAACCGGCGCGAATCTGGGTCAGTTTCGGTAGAATTTTAATGACCGACGGGTACTACCGCAACGCGTCGTCAGCTGATGCCACTTTCACTCTCCACTGATCTGACGTTGGCACGCCAGTGACGTCACCTAGATTATAAACTCGCGTTTTCCATCGTTCGCACTCAAAAAAATCGCTATGACGGCATTAAAGAAACTTCGATCTTGTTTAACTCAGGGAACTGAGCCGCTCGCCCGGCAATGCCGAGCTTTAATGCATTATTTATTAAATTGCGCTGTGAACAGAGCGGAATTCATTGAGCCCATTCGCAGTCAGGAAGGAAATCGAAGTATCGTAATATAATGGCCCCTTGCGTAACGCAACTCGTATCTCGTATCTTTACACCTCAGCGAGTTTAGGGGTTCGGGTGGTTGCGGCGAAAATTCCTTTTTGCTATAAATCTGTTGAAAAACGTGAGATAGACGCAGGCCGACGTCAATGATATTATTAAAGATCCTCCGATCTTGTTTAGGATAGAAATCGAGGCAGTACCGCTACCGTGCTTCGGCGCGCTACCCGTCTCAGTAATTAAGTCGCGCGCTGCGCTGAGTAGGGTGCGTTTGGGCCAATCTCGGTGATGATCAGTGAGCTTCTGAAACCGAGTAATAACGAGTAACCGTTACGTAAAATGTCGGAAACAATAGTAAATAACGCGATAATTATGTCGTCTAATCGAGCGTGTTACGTCTTAAGTCGCGCTTACGCAACGCATATTACTCGACTTGAAATCTGAACGAAATATTTTCTTCTGGCCCGATCGTTTGCGGTCGCTTTTTGGGTTGAGGTTAGTCGCAAGAGCGACTCACATTGTCACCGTTCCTCGTTAATTTCGTCACATTTTTCCACTCCGCGTTATCTGAATGTTACATCGATAACAGGAATTATCGTCGGTCACACTCCACGGGCAGCCATCAGTTATAATCGCGCAGCTGCGAACATGCTCAAGCGGTCCGTCCGCAAGCACCTCGGTGTAAACCTAGTCGGTTACGACATCGTTTTCCCGCAAAAGGACGCTCACTTGTCAGTTTTCATTGTCTGCCACCTGCGCGGAAAGTAAACGGATTGATATTTGAAGAGGTCGAATTGAATTAAACAAACTTGCGGTGACGTCAGCACGAAAGTAAAAGTTAATTTTTGTTTTAAGTCGGTTCGGTCGCCGCATTGTTCGAACCACGTTAAATTTTGATTAGATCTGCGCAAATGTATAAACCCGGAAGTTGTCGCTCAGCGAATGAGCAAATCCACCCATATGGAAAATATCTCATAAACCTCACGACGCCGACAAATTTTCCCTTCAAAACTCGCGTAACTAGGTGAAATTGATACACATGATTATGGTTATTGTATAGTGTGCGCACGGCATTATTACGTGACGGCGACGTATTGATATAGAAAACTTTCTTCTTTCACCGGGGGCATCGTTGCGCTGCAGTTACTTAACCTGCAATCAAATAAATTAGTTTGCATAGGAGAAAGGGGAGATTTCGCAGGTTCACTGGTTAATCCACATCCCGCATGTCAGTTTCTAGTTAACCGAAAAGCAACAAATCACGCGGAATTCATTTGTTTCCTGATTGTATGTCGAGATTAAATTAAAAAAAAAAAAACAAATTTAAGCAAAAAATAAAAAATTTGCCGAAACCAGGGATCGAACCAGGGACCTTTAGATCTTCAGTCTAACGCTCTCCCAACTGAGCTATTTCGGCCCTGTCGTCAGGTCGATCCAAGACCTACCTAATCAAAAAACACAATCGATCCCGGGATCGTTGGAACTAGTCGCGTAGCGTTGGTAATGTCAGCCGGTAATACCAGACAGAACGGACTCTCTTACGCACTTGTTAAAAAAAACATACGACATGCAATCGGCCTCCCTATCAGGATGTTTTCAGTTCCTAATTTAAAGGTGCGCCAAAGTCGACTTTTGTTTGAGTAGTTCTTTAGTGCGAACGTGTTAGAAAAAGATACTGCCATGTTTGCCTTTCAATTACCTTTAATACACACTTGAAGCAGAACACCGAAATTACATTAGTTAAGCGATATATCGGTGGGGCCAGAACCGAAATTAGTTTCACTTCTTTTAGTGTAGTTCGCGTTCGTGTGACTTAAATTGAGACACATTTAAGACACGTCCGTTTTTCTCTCGAGGATCGGACGCACGACTCTGCTGGAAACGTAAAAGATCGCTTAACGACGCACCTTACATAATCTAGATATTATATATCTAGTGGACAGTGGCTATTAAAGTCTCATTTCGCTGTCTCTTGTGTTAATTTACATAACGATGAGAGGCGCTTTGTGATTTTATCCAAACGAGTCGGCAGTCCTGGGTGAACGCGAATAATGCAGCGTTAAATACTTGGATGGGCGCAGGTTAATGATGTAATTGAGGAACGTTACAGAACTTCAGTTCTTCACGGTTTACCAAAATTACGTTGTTTTTTTCCTAAAAAATTTTTCAGAATTTTCGAATTTTTCCAAAATTTTCGAATTTTTCCATAACGCTCCAAAACGTCAAATATCTTTGACCAAAAACAGCGACTTTTCCTCCATTTAACTGACTTCGCGACTTCCATCGTTTTGCAACTAAGTGGTAGGCGCCTCTGACCAAAAACCACTTTCACGTCACCCGGACACCCCTTCCCGACCACCGCTTCCCGAGTGAATGTTAAGCGGGGCATGGCCGGTACAAGGGTGCGCAACTTCTCCGGACATTATCCTAGAAAAGAGAACGACACGGGCTCACCTCTGGATGTTCCACGTACTCCACTCCGTGCTGCGCCGTGGCGTTCGGCTCCACGGTGAACACCTTGAGTTTGCCCTTCTTGAACAGGCCCTCGGTGGGTACAAGGCTCAAGTTAAAGGGCTGTCCGAAGGCGCGCAGTCGCACCTTGGTCGTTGCCTCGATTCCCCGTTCGTCATGCGTGGCGTTGCTGTCGAACTTCCATGGGTTGCTGCGCTTGCCGGATGGCTCCTTGTCATCTGCCAAGGAGTTGACATTGGAGCCGGCGCCGACGCTGCGCCTCCTGACATGGTGCACGGGAATCACCTCGTAGTCGGGCACTAAGGAACGCGAGAAAAATGTGAAATGAAAAGTATTGGTGAAGGTCAGTGGGGAAAATGGCAACCTTATCTAAAGGGGGAATACCGTTAGGAGAGTGAAAAACAAATCGCCAGCCGATAATTACGCAACCCGTTACGTAACCTTTACGTTGATCATGGCTTTGACGGGCGCCATTTTGATTCGCCCACTTAAGAGCATTGCATAAGAGGATGTTATTGGTTGCGCACATTTGCCTTGACAGTGACTTTAAGTCGGAGATCGCCTTCTTCGTTTACATAATATCGCGAGCTTTAACTGAAGAAAAAGTAACGTCGATCGGAAGTCGAACGTTCAGGACTGACACCTTCATGATTTTCTTAAAACATCATCATTTCCGAGGGCTCCGAACTACGTGAGTGGATGGCATTCGTCCGAATTTGTTCGAATGCTATGGGTTTTTGCTAATTAAATAAATTAGCACGAGTGCGAGCGAGGACATGCGTTCACATTTGCAACACTCTGTGTACTACTAAAAAGGACAAAAAAAACATAGTCACACTGCTTGATTTTAGGCGGTTTGCGGTAATGACAATGAAAACCATTATTGCATTCCATTATTTGTGACCCGGGCCTTGGGCGATTAACACACTGTTACTTAATCCACGACCTAAATACACGACCAGAAATGAAACGACGTCATGACCTATTAAGCTCTATTTAGACGCGTACTGCCAGTTGACATTGACGTTTCGATCGGTGTCTAACACCATTAGGAATCGATGACGTACGACCGCCATTGATCTATTATCGCATTGTGCGCCTTATTTATGTGGATCAGGAAGCGATAAAGTAGAAATGTGATACGCAGGCCCACATGTTCTTCCTCATACGTACACCACTGGCGGACATTATTCAATTAACATTTAAGATTAAAAAACACTTAACGTTCGTGATATTTGCAGATCGGATTAATGCGCACGCCAAACTCGGTACTCTTCAGATCTTTGGCAACATCATTACCAGTCGCATTATGTATTTATTCGTCAACGATTTTCCTGTCTGATGTAATGACGTCAATTAATAAAAACCCGAACGCATGCGTTGTCGCTCTGCCCGGAGCGCTTGCGGATTCCGTTGGGCTTCACTTCTAACGCGTTCAATAACTTTTATGTATTCCTCACGTCTGTGCGATTGCAAAATGCGACAGCTGTTTCGATATGACACCGATTTGTTGTCATTATTAGACAAAAACCAAAGCCATGCGACCTAATAAGCGGCGTTGCTCAAGTTCACCTCGCGGGTCAAAGCAGTCAAACTGGGTCATGTCGAATTTGAGATTACGCGTGCGGGAGGTCGAAAAACTGACTCAGTTTGCCAAAGATGTTTCAAAATTTGATCAAAAAGTAGACGGAAACGGTCGTTTACCTGATAAATTACGACACGAGAGTTTGGCAATACGCGTTCGAATTCAATGAAGACAACGACGGTCGCATGCTGTCAAACCTCTTCCGACGTTGCACGTCCAACGGCAAGTCTCGATTTTCGATTGGGCCAGATTTGACCGTCGAACTTCCGTTCGAAGTGAGGCGTTGGTGACTTCGGTTTTTTCACGTGACCCATATTCCGCCATTTTTCGACTACCCGCGGCGAGCTGTCCTTCCCGAAAGATCGGCGTGCCATTCGTGCACTGTTTTTTTCAGTCGGCCGCCCGGCCGGCCAGACCCGACTCCGATGGATTTTCCCATTTGAGGAGCTGTCGAAGTAAACCTGACGAAATGGCGGATCTTTCCTCGCTTGCGTTCTCGGCGTTTGTTAGTGATCCGAAAATTTCAGCGGCCCACCTACTTTCCTCCGAGAAATTCAATGCTGCGATTTGTGTTTACGCGTCCTGCAGTATGGGCGCGGCGCTCACGTGCTCACTCACTTTTTTGCAGCAAAAAATAGCAGAAACAATACTATGTAGGTCTGCAATTACACATGCACCCGATTTAACTGTTAAGTACGACCGAGGCATGTGTCACGCTAAGCTGTTCGTTCAGATCTATTGTATGAGATTTGTTAGATTACTTGCAATTCAACCGCGCATTGTTCCAGTTTGCGCAACGACGTTTCAGTTAGAAGACGGAAACCACGGGACGTTTTGGTCCGTATCGTGTGCACGGCAACTCGTCGAGGTGAGTCCACTCTCGCCATCTTCGAAGGAGTGAGAGTTGCGAAATCGATTAAATCGGCGAAAATCTGCCGCCATCAAGTTTGGCGGATCTGCCGGCCACGAGGAACGATTTCGCGGTGGACCTCTTGCGGGGCCGTATCGAAACCGATGGAGGTTTTGGAACAAACTGACCCGCCGGAAGTCCGCACTGTCAAACGTTACTCACTTCAGATGCGGAATACTCACACTTTTTCGCTTGGGGCGTCATATGTGTGATTACGGTTTTCTAACGCACTGCCCGTTAGGGCCCCCTCGTCGAGAGAAGCCTCCACTTCGTGCCCCGTGGTTTTGGCCCCGTTTTAGGAGGTGGAGGGGCACGCTTGCAATTGCGACAAGATTTTCTTGGACACCTCGAAACTCGATACTTCCCTAACGGACACCCGGTGTGTTAGTTACATTTTCGAACTAAAGGTCTGGCAGCTCTCCAATACGCCCGCCTCTACCAGTTCTCGAGACGTTCCGTTTTTGATTCCGAATGAAAGCTGATTAAACGACTAAGTTAATTGCACCGAGGACTTCTCCAGGACTGACCCCTCTGCTGTCACTGCAGGATGACGTCGTAATACCTATAATTAGTTAAGCTTAATTGCGCGCACGGAACAAGTTACTCCTCTAACCGATCAATAGATAAATACAAAAAAATGTGGCGCGTGAGGTTGGATCTAGAAATTCTAATCAACAACTTCGACCTCCAAAAGAGGTACTGTGCATTACGAAAACGGTCGTGAAGTGGATGGCAAATGCGCGTGTAGACGAAGGAGTGCAAGTCATGTTTCCACGTGTTATGAGCGACATTTAAGGCGCCGTAAACAACGTTTTGTTTTTGAGCCGGTTCTCAAAATTTTCCTTCAGTACCTCGGAATCGCAGCTTTCAATTCAAGTCTTCACCAGGTTTTCTCTCATCCAGCATGTGCTCGCATTGTAGAAAACGAAATTTTTCACTATCGCTCCGATATCTCAAAAACGCATCGTGCTGCTTAAAGGTCGACGCATCGATCGCCTTCGTTTTTTAATCAGCGTTGCGGCAGCACTAGCGATATTTTCCGGTGATCCGCCCTAAATGGTGATCCTTCCCCAAATGGGAGAGTCCGGCGGTGTCACGTCGGGAGAGCGAGGCGGCCGACTGAAAAAATGTTTTGAGGCTGCCTCGACCTTTCGCGGACGAAATCTGCTGCTGCAATCAAATTTGTTTTTTTTTTTAATTTTTTAATGAAACTCGAAGGTTCTGCAGCATGTTCGATCGAATGTCTTCGTTCCCTTGTGGAACCTCCAATATTCGACATTGGTCGGACCCGGCGATTCTCGCCGTTCCGGAAACGGCAGCGATGGGCGCCTCCAGTGCATCGCCGACGACGCGGCGTTCCCGAGCGGCCACCTTTGAGGAAAAAGCGTCGCGGACGCGTCATGACGGCTCCGGCGAGCGTCACTGGCGCCGCCCGGCGTTCGATTTCACTCAAACTTAGCCAAAACCGTTGGAGGCCACGTTTCGAGTAGCGTGTCGACCGCTCACGATAATTGAGCAATCGGCCGCGGCTTAATTAAGATGTCGATATCGATATCTCGGCCGCGCGTCCATTTACTGCTTCGACGTGGGCCGAAAATGCGAGTTGCGCAATTGTCGCGGTCCGTCGAGCGGCGATTGTTTTCGGATCTCGGCCGCATCGTACTTACCCAATTGATGGCTGTCCACGTGGAAGGTGCTGCGCAGCTCCTCCAGGGTCATGTGTCTGTGAACCTGCGCAAAAAGTGTTGGGTGCTACAGTTAGGTGGTGCAATGGCACATGAAATATGGGTCGTTAAATCGGCGCTTTTAGCATAAGTCAAATTTCCTACGTAACGATAATAATGAGGGTAATGGGAAAACGCTCGTTGCGGCGGGCGGCGTGACAATAATTCACGGTTTTTGCCACGGCGCAATCAAGGAAACTGTCGCTCGGGAATTTTCACGCCGGTTTTAGATAAAAACGCGCGGCCGGTCGGAGCGACGAGAAATCGATAAATCGCCTTTAAGGTTAAATATCGCCGTGTTCCCCTTTTTTTGCGATCAATTCCTTCGGTTCACATCGCACGAACAATGGTAACGCTCATGAGGTGCAAGTTTGCGCTCTCAGAATCAGTTCGCAATCGAAATAGTCCGAATTGCTGCTGAGGTCGAATCGGCCTTGACACGGTTTCCGCGCCGCATATCGCTCGAGCGGGAGACTCGTTTTGCTGTTACCGCCCGATAGGCAAAACCACCCCGCGACCGGCGTCGAGCGGTGCGCGCCGACGTTCGCGCACAATCGGATCTTCATCGGCGTTTGCACGCTCGGTTCAGGTTGTTTGTCGGTTCAGTCATCCTTGCGCCATCGGAAGCCCTCGTCATTTTTACCGGCTCAACGTTGCAATTACATTGTTCTCTCGCCGAGAAGTCCTTCACACATCTCTGGTCGAGGCGAGGTTGCGATGACTTCCTCTGCGCATTTTTTGGAAAAGTTTTCTCGGACCTCGAGGAATCAAGGCGAAACTTGTCGCTTCCGCCGCGCACGAACAAACACCCCACTTGACCTTTTACCTTCGCCGTTTCGACCTTCGACGCGGTGATGCTCACCGGGGTGGCGAGATCATCATCGACAAGAGTCTCGTCGTTCTTCCTCATTTAACTGCGGCGATGACGGTATGCTAATGCGGGCCTTGAGGATTCGACGTTTTTGCAGAAAATAAACCTTAATTTATCGAGATAAATAATAAATTCAATGCGGGTCTAATCTGGTGACAAATGGATATTTTTCCGGTCCGGAGTGGTGCGACACGGAAATTTGCATTCGTTTAACATATACACAGAATATAGCTCGGTCATTTAACGGAATACAAAACACGGGCCGTTAAATTCTTATTATTGGCGAAATTAGCAAACCCGGCCGGATTCCTCCATGATTATACTACTAAATTGAGTTAATCGCGGCGTAGTGGACGGCGCAACGCAGATGTCCGAATCGTGCGGGGAAATCCCTACGTGCCGCACGCAGCGGCCGTTTCTCGTAAATACGGAGGTTGATGTTCTCCGACCTGCCCCCCGTTCGTCAAAGCTTTCGACTACAATGCTGATTTGACGAAAAATTGATTTTTTTTTTCGGAAAACCGAATTTCCCAAATTTCCACCGGAGACGGCAACGCCTGAGAGGCCGAGGAACGTCCGTCGTAGAGCATGTCGCACGACCGTGGAGACTGTGGGACCCCCTGGAAGGTGGGACAATTGATGAACCGGTTATCGGTCGAGTTCCGCGTTATACAGGGCGTCGCCAAAAGGTCGGCATAAAACTGCTCCGCGGATTTCTGGGGAGGAAACACGACGACTCAGCCCAATTTGCCTCGGTCCGGAAACGGAGCTTTCAAAAACACCAAAGGACACGAAAATAAATTAAATAAAAATAAAAATTAAATCAAAAATAGGGAAAAAATTCACTACATCGTTCGTTGTGGTACTGTCTCGGAAAAACAGCGCCTCGGGGGTCTTCGGGGCAAGAAACCGGAATTAACTCGCGTTGTCGATACGCCTCGTTGAGGGCGCCGTCGGCGCCCTCTCAAGGGGACACAACTTTCTTACCATCCTGTATAAAACTCATTCGCGGCTAAATTTGCGTTTTTCTACAGGTCCAGCGAAAAGAATGTATCTCGGTGCGGGCACTGCATCTCGAGATACTGGAAATTTGAAATTCGCAGCTTACCGGGAAAAGTTGCTTCGAAGTGCGTTGGCGTGGTGCGGCAAAATAACTGATTAAAAAAGGAAAAACCTGAATATTTTGGAAAATTAATGTAAATGGAAAATTTCGGGTTTTCTCTCGTTTCGTCTGTGCGAGTGATTTTTCAAGCCATGAACCGAACCTCAGACCTCGTACACCTTCGGAAAGCGGTTCCAGCGGGGACTCGTGCCGTGATGTCATTTTTCCATTGGACGTGCGGGAGAAAACGGATCCGAAAACGAATCGGTTTTATACCGAGTGATCGAAAAGTTATGCCTCTTTTAAGAGAACTGACCTGTGGCCGGCAGCACCCTTTGCGGCGCGAATTAACAGCGTAAACGAATCCTGATTTCTTGCCCTTTAAGGCCCCCGGATTCGACCTTTTGTCCAGGTTAGTACGCCCTGTATAACGCGCAGATTCGCATGCAGAAAATACATTTACGTGCCTCTGCCTTACTCAATGTTGTCGAAAAAGTCGGTTTTCATGTGACTCCTTAGACTACGTATACAGGGTGTTGTTCAGGTACGTGGCCAAATTTGGGGGGGGGGGGGGGGGGGGTTTCTAAGGCGAAAAGCTTATGTACGTAAGTCGGGTAACGGCTCGCTTTCAACAGACGGGGGTGTTACACTTCAAAGATCGCTTTTTCGTGAAAATACTATAATTCTTTAGCCGATTTTGATGGAACTTGGCCCCGCTATTCTTGATTATTATCGTTGTCCATGGCCCATAGACCATTTCAGGCTTTTTTCCCACATTCCCCCCTGAAGGGATGCCCATGGGCGGTTCCCGGGGACCGACGGTGAAGAGAGGAGGGCGTTTAGTGGGTAGACGCCTCCCTCCACGGGGCGAATCCCACACAACCCGGTCGCCAGCCTACCAGGCCGGGCGCCGTTAGAGGCTTTTCCCCCCTCTGTAATGATTGAAAAAAAGGTTTTTTTCACGTTAACGAACTAATAATACAATTTTTTCGTCTCCCAAAATTTTTCTCTTCGAGCTGCGTTTTTAATTGCGGAATAAAAAAAATATATGAAGAATTGAAAAATTAGCGGCACATAAATTACAATAATAACTATCGATAACGCCGCCGAATTGACACAAAATCGCTTAAGAAATGATTGAGGTTTTCGTGAAAAAACCATTTAAAAAACCGACCCCCTGTATCTCACGAACGAAACGTTCCGGGCCAATGCTCGTCTACGCTCTTAATTTTGGATTCACTCGGAGAATCGCCCCTTGACGTTTATCCACGTGCTCAATTGACAGTTCGGAGTTCAGAGAGCGCACGCTCGGATGTCCACACCGTGCACGCCCTTCGGCAGGGTTTTCGCCGCAAATTTAAGTAGATTAAAGGTGCTTCGAGTGCCCGTGCGCCTCGCACTGGACAGAACGACACTCGCGGTGATTTGACTGCTCCGGCGCATGTTCATTCGCCCGATTTACGCGGAATTCGCTGCGAACGCCCCTGCGACGCACCCCCTGCCGGGGGCACGCCTTCGGGGGGTGGTTGTGGGAGCAACAAGCCACGGACGTACGTGCTGTCAGGTGTGATTTTTTAACAGCAGTTCGACCTTCTGCCGCGGTTAAGAAAGAAGATAAAATAATCGAGTAATTCATTGTGAAACTAAGGTTAATAGCACTCGTCGGGGGGATTTTAAAGCATTGCAACAATAAAACAAAACGTTTCTCGTTGAGGCCAATTAAAAATGTATACACGTTGGGCGTGGCCTCGCGGGGCTCATTATTATTATTAGTCACCCGGTTGCATTTAATGACATAACTGTTTCTAGATATGTAAGTACGGGTATAAATGGAATATATTATGTAGGTATATTGGAAAAATGCTGGTTATATAATAATCCGAGGGTTTGCGCAATTAATGGTGCCTAGTTAGCAAATGTCGGCAGTGCGCTCTTCACCAGCCTTGAAACACATACTGAAGATTGTGCGCGTTTTTTTTTGTTTAATATGGCAAGCCTAATCGTGTCGCATTTCACGGGAATTGTCATATCAACGTTGGTGAATGTCAAATGTTACGTCAATGTCAAACGTTTTGCCAATGTCAAATGTTACGTCAATGTCAAATTTTACGTCAATGTCAAATGTTATGCCAATGTCAAATGTTATGCTAATGTCAAATGTCAATGTCAAAAAAAAAACAAACAAACAAACAAACAAAAATACCAGTGTTGTTGCCGGAATTAATTTGCTGCCATCAGATGTCGCAAAAAAACTGCTGTTAGATTAAACATTCGACACGCTTTAGCATAAAATCTATATTAAAATTCCATCAGAAACGTTTAATGTTAAAGTGGAAAATTAAGAATTATTTTATAATAACGAGTATATTTTTTGTTCGCAGCTCGATACACCCGTATTGTCCGTACACGAGCAACACAAATCGCCAAAAAAACAACAAGCTATTTGATCATTCTCGGTAATTGCTGGGGCAACATCGCGTCTATTGAGCAATCGAACCAATGACGACTGCATGTATAATGATAATGAGTATGTAAAACCACTTTAAGATTATTATCCAATTACTAGCAGCAATTACGGGTAATAATCGGTCCAGCATTGAACCGCCGTACGTTATACCGATTGAAGGAATTGCTGAAATTTCATGAATGTACCTGTTCCAGTCGGATCTGTTTTGGAAGGAAAATGAGGTGAACTTTCCCGACGCGTTCAGTTTTCAGGTTTCGTCGCTTGCCCTTTCGGGCTCCGCTGCAACGGGGAACGTTTACTCGGCAATATCAATTGAAAGTCGACGTTCCGAAATCGGCCCAGAAATTTAGGCCTGAAACTCCGTAAACCGTTTTTACGTAACGCCCGTGCGGTAAAAAAAAAACATCAAGCGTAACTCGCGGGCGGGTGATTTTTCAAATCGAACACTATCGCCCCACCGCACATCTGCGTTTGGCATTAGGACGTGTTGGGGTGTGGAAAAAAATGACTTTAATCAACGAGTGTTCGTTCGGCTCTAGCCCGAACCAACCCGGGAAATATGGGACCGACTTACCTCAAACGTGGCGGCGTGGTTCAAGAAGAAGAGGAAGGACACTAGGAGGATCCCGGCGGCCATCGCTGTTGTAAACCCTGCAACAAAAATATCTATATTAATGCGAGCTGGTAGAAAAAAATACTTGAAGCATATGAATTCATTTCGGATATGTTCATTTTATTGTTCTGCGATTTGCGCACGAGTTAATTAATATAATTTGTTGTTGAACCGATCGCATTGAATCAAATTAATTATTATAATTGTACTTCGTTTTCCATTGTTGCCAATTTTCAGACGGAACCGATAAGGGCGAAAGCTCGCGGGGGGCGAAATTCCGAGCTTCGGAGCCTGGAAGCGTTTTGGCCCCGCCCACCGCGAACGCCGGCGAGCATTCCCCCTGGCATTTGCAGCGAACGTCGAGTTAAGGCTCAGTTTTTCGCACGTGTGGGCCGACAATTCGGAGCGCGCCCTCTCTCGGCGAACAACGGCACCTTGTCATTGCGAATTGGACAGGAACCTTCGAGGTGGTTTTTCCCTCGTCTTCGTCTGCAAGCGATTTTTTGGCACGACCGCGGCTCGGTCCTCTAGGGAGTCACCCAGAGCTTCAGGAAAGCACGTGTTTACCGGCAGGATTGTTCCACAGATATCGGTTAGGTAATTGGAAATTGTTTCACCGAAAATGACACGATTCGGTGAAAATTTGATTAAAAAAATCTATTTCGTTTGGGAGTATCCTTCCCAGCACCGATCGGAGCAGGTGTTCGAGTTACGTAACGGCGACCGAAAATAGGTAATAATTCACGTTCCGGGAACCATAAAGTGACACTCTGTTTTATGGCGGTTTTAAAGGTAAAAATCACGAAATTTGGATTTACGGACGTAATGACCGACAGGTGGGGTCATTAGTTATTCAGTTGGAATTATTAAAACAGCCTGAGTAGTAGTAAATACCATATATCGTGGATTTGGCCGAGAGGATTAATTAACACCCAAAACTGACCGACGCTTTCGAGCAATTTATTATCTCTAGCTGGGAAATAACCATTCAGGTTCGAGACACGTTTGCATGCAAATGACCGTCTCAGATAAATATCCAAATTTGTCAGGGAGAATGCGAGTTCTTTTTACACAACAAAGTGGGAAAAAAATTAATTCTGCATTATTGCCAAACGAGTCGGTATAACACAATCATTAACGAATTTCACAATCGAGAACGGAAATTCTCGTAATTTCGTCGCGAAACTCTTCGAGACCCTCCCCGAGCGGTTCTTTCGTCTCGAAGCAGAACGTGCATAAGGGGGGTCACATTCACAGCTGTGACCGAAGATCACTGAAATACCGTACGGTATGTGAAAACGAGTTCCGAATGGAAGCTGTGCGGTAAAGAGAGACGCAACGTCACTTCGAGGTCGTTTCAAGGGCAACCTTCTTTCCGAACGGCGGCTCCACGTGTTCCTGCTGGTGCACGTAGGTCTCCGAAAAACGAATATCTTTCATTTGAGCCACTTTTTCATTGGACGTTTCGCCATCCTCGATTTTTGTCGATACCTTGAGGCAGTCGAAATTGTTGCATTTTTTCCCTTAAAAGTTTTGCGGTGCATATTCCCCTGAAAATTCATAAAAATCCTCCTCTCTGAACAAAAAAAAAAAAAAAAAAAAAAAAAAAAAAAAAAAATTAAATTGAAAAAAAAATATATTTTTTTTTAATTTGGCGAACTTGTTTAAAACCCTGATTTGAGGAACTGACGAGAGCGAATGCTCAGAAGAGAACGTCCTTCCTGCTCCATGCACGTTTCAAACACGTTCGGACAGGACTATCTACTCGCCCCAACATCTGCCCCTTTATCGACTGACGGGCAATCTCGATTCTCGTCGTTCATTGCAGTTGTTGATACTTTTGCACGAACTTTGCCCTTTAAAAAATCCCGGAGGAAAAAATTCCGACGAGGTCAGATCGGGCGATCCAGGGGGCCAGCTCGCCTGGTGCCACGTCACCGGTCCGATCGCGAGCGGGACGTTTTCTGACAATTCCGGAAAACCATTACGCAACTCCTCTTTTCTCCATTCAAGTTCCTCCAACGAAGAGGGGCCCGACTAAGCGCTCCCGAATAGGACCGCGCCGCACGTGCACTGTCCGTGGTCTGTGACGTGCGACTTTTCTGAGCCGGTGTGGGTTTACAGCACCGTCCGAAAATGCAGATTATGGCGATTCGCTGCACCATGGTTGACGAAGGAATCTGCATTTTGATTTAATTGCTGCCCTGCCTCGCATGACAAAGCCCGGTTTTCAAAATCAGTCCCATGGAGTCGCCGACGTAAGGAAACGTGGTAGGGATGGTATTCGTCCACCTTCAAAATTCTTTGGACAGTCGTTCTCGACGTTCCCGGTTAAGCAGCGGTTTGATGGCAACTTCCGAAGGCCACAGCTGCAAGAACTGCTACTCGATGGCCTTGATGAGTCGTCCATATGGGAAGCTCTTTCATCCGGAAATCTTCCAGCACCAAGTTCCACCGCCCGAGTGACGTTTCTTCCACCCTTTCCATGAGTAGTGACGATTTCAAATTTTCCATCCAAAACGTGGTCAGTTGTTGAATTTTGAAATGGAAAGAATAATTTATGGATAATTTCACACAGAAAATTAGTTCGATCGTGGAAACAGGAACATGGACACCCTGCAGACCTTGCCATAAGGGGGCTCTAACAACAGGAAATTTCTTTTTCATAGAATTTTTTATTTTTTTTTTTAATTAGACAGAAGGGCCGTCATGAGTTTTAAACGGAGTTTGCATTGCAGAGCTTTTCGAAAAATTCAACAGTTCCGACTATCTGGAAATATCCACAAAAATCGAGGATGACTGCAGCAAAACGTCTAATAAAAACCCTGCTCAAGATATTCACTTTCTGAGGGGCTACGAGGAACGGTAAAAGAGTACGAGGTTCCCCCTCGGGAAGAAAGTTTCCCTTGAAATCCTCCTTGCAACTTCCATTAGAAACTTTTTCCCATACAACGGGCCGCTGTGGCGTGACCTTCAATCACAGCTTCAAACGGAACACCCTGTATGTGTATTGGGCGTTCAAAGCCTTGTAATTGTACCTTCAAGGGGCGATTACCCGCCCGAAAGGGGGCCGACTAAATCAAAAACGCCTTACTAGAGGTTGCGTAACAGCGCAGATGCGATTTTTGGGACGATTCTCGGCGTCCATTTTTTAGTTAAAAGACGCCCCAACTGCGCCGTCGCAGCCCGTTGGGCAGAATCGCGGACGTCGTCGACGTCGCGTATTCCGTCGGACTCCGTCGCGTTCTTCGTTACGCCCCGTACGCGAAAATCGAGGGGTGTCAGATCCGGCGGTCGCGGAGGCCACCGGACGGGACCGTTGCGTTGCCGCGGCGGTTTTCGCACGCCGACGACGCAAACGACGGAGGTGACGCTCGGACAAATGCCGAAACCGACCGGACACCTGGGATCGTAGTAAATCTAAACAGAAAATAATTGTAACGGCCCGATCCGCGTTATGTAAATCGAGCCGAGGTAACGCAGCAATGCGAGAAAGTTGTCACCGCTCCGTTGTTGTTGTCTTGTCGGTCGTTGCGCAACCTTAATGTAGGTCCATTCTGCTCTCCTACAACTAACCTACATAATTAAACGGCTGCGTTTACAGACCCGATCAGTGCTAATTGATTATCGTATCCCGTGCGGTTTTGCAAAGCTTAGTTACGGGCGCATTTGCAGTAATCTTTACGGGCCCGATTGGCCGCGCAGGCGGCCTTATGAAATATTGGGGAAATTGCGAGAAAACCGTCGGAAAGAAGCCCTATCGATTACCCGGTATCGATTTCGGCCCGCGGCGCTCTTCTGCAGAGTTAGTCGGAGACCCGCGGAGCATGTGTCGGAAGGATCACCGCGGTGTGCAGTAATAACGTGAGAGTTACGTAAGAGCTTTTTCGATGCGTGACAGTTGGCGGTGGATTTTTTCCTTTTTTTTTTCCGTAGAACAAGCGGCGTGAAACGGAAAGAGCCGCGAACTTAACGAGGAATTCGTAATCTGCAGACGATGGGAAGACAAGCAGGATATATTGCGTGTCCGCTTCTCGGTAACGCTCATCACCTTCACCTCGATCGTCCGTCAAATTCGCCTTGTCCAAGACGGCATCGTTCGAGCGTCCGGTGGGGTTTCGCAACTCCCCCTGGCGAGTCCGGATGAGGACCCGGTGGAAACCGCTGCCCGGTGGTGTTTATTCGGACCTCCAGCGAAATTAGGGACCTCACAACGGGGATATGCGGACTTCCTTGAGAGATTGTGAAACCGATGGAAACAAGCGCAGTGTTACTAATTGAGCTCGTTAGGCGCATAATTATTGCAAAACTCGTAATAGTTATCTGTCCAGGCATACACGTTAGGGCCCCGAAAAGAGCCGGCAGTTTCTATTCAGCATCTATGCAGCGGTCGCTGCACTGGAGCGGCGTCCGTTGCCGATGGCGTAAGAGGGCAGTTTCGACACTCGGCTCTCGCAGCCATTTTTGCTGAAAACGCAAACTACCTTTGATTAATTGCCGTACAATCACGATTTATTATTATTAAATTTCGGATCTCGGTGTTGTCCGTTACCTAACAGATGCCGAACTGGTGTGTAAATCGATAAATTAACTGCATGAACATAAGTCGCCTCCCAGTGCGCAGAATCGCCGTTTAACGTCTTTTGTTTTGTTTTGTTTTTTTGTTTTTTTTTGTTTTTTTTTGTTTTTTTTCCACTTGGAACAAAAGATTAAGGCGATTGAACCTCCAGTGAGACAGCCCGATCTTCCGAGAATCGATCGCCAATTTACCAAACCAGTTTCATTCATGATCAATAATTCATACTGGGGATCGCTTGAACGCTCGTTTTTTCGAACCTCTCAGCTGAACGGTTCAATGTAATGGAGTCGTTAGACTTCGATTTATCCCATCTGTTTTCGGGAGCGCGCCGCCCCCCGGGGGCCCCCGCCGAGTTGAACTTTAACTCACAACCGATCGGGTTTCCCAACTATGTCGATCCTAATCTGTTGCCCCATCGGGTGTCCGTTTTTGCTCGGCAATTAAGCGATACTATGGAGGAAAAAATCGATTCGATGTGCCCGTTCGATTTTTATGCAACGAAAAACTTTCGCGATTCGGCACGTAACACATTTTACATTGATTTCGGGTCCTTTACGTCGCTAAAGTTCCTTCTAAGGTCGCACGCTGCGCCGTAAACGGGCCGTTATTCCCCTTGGCAGGCACTCGCCACCCATCACCCTCCAGCCGCTAACGTCGAACCGAAATTTATCCCTCGAGGTAAATGGGCGGACGGAAATGCTCGCGAGTTCGGTACTCGCACTCGTTCGATTTTCTCTTACCCTTAATCGTCCGATTGGACGCAAGTACCGATTCGTTAAACCTCCGCAATCCCGAATTTCTCAATGCCCGCGCAAGGTACCTGCGCCGACTTCTAAGGCGGATGCACGAACACATGCGAATGACGAATGGAAAAATATGGAGAAAAAATATGATCGATGATGAAAATTTCGATTATCGCGCACGTACACGCGACTCGATTAAGTGAGAAATGGCTCGCGTTAAGTCGACTTTACTGCCGTCTCGGAGATGGGAACGACGGGCGCAACAAAACGCGGCACCCAGTATAAATTTCGCATTTATTCGTTTGTCAGGGAAGAGCGTGCTGAACGGAGTGACTAGATCCCACGCTAAAACTTCATACCTGGCAACGCTGCTTGGGGCGGGACAAACGGTCGCGTCCAACGACCTGACACCCGCCGAGAGCGGTACTTGAAATTTTTTTTAAGTCAGGGGACGATTTAAGTCAGGGGTACCCGTTAGATGTGACATCGGATATTTCCCAGCTTGGCATAATGACTCTCCCACTTGACGTTAAAAGAAATGTTTTATTAACATCCCCCCCTCGAGTGACGCGACTGGCTCCCGTTCAGCAGCGCCGGGCGGCGTACCCCATATTCGGCTCCTAACGTGGGGATCTCGGAAACTGCAGGAGATAGAGGTCCGGCTAAATAAGGGCGAGCTTGTGCCCTTACGAGGGAAGTATGTCGTCTTTTTAGTTTAAACAAATATGCGATTACTTCTATGTTGTTCTTGTTCCCTTTGCCTGAAATTGCACAGGAACGTGAGAACGGCGAACGCTTTCTTGGGGCACTTTTTTCGACGTCGCAACATGAAAATGGTTTTTCGCAATGTGCGACGTTTCGTTTTCTGAACGCCGTCATCGACTTTTCTCCTGGAGACCTGACCGCGTTGTTGCCAGCTCGGCCGGGCGCGGATAACCGAAAAACGACCACGTGTCACTGCTTCGCGACGTCCGGCCCGTAAGTCAAATTTCTATTTATTTCGGTTACCTACTTGCGCCCATTTCAGAAATTCAAAACACTTCCTTTTTGGAAACTACGTTATCGCCTCCCTTAGCACTCGATCCGTAGCACTGTTAGCCCGTGCAAAAGTCGACTTCAAGACACCCCTTGAATATGTTTAAATGATTTCTGTATATTTTATATTTTCCGGTCTTTGAGGTGCATTTTCAAAATTCCGACAACGGACGTTCTTCGCAAGTCGCCAGGTGCGGCACGTCGCTGTTGCAAACGGTTGATGAGGCCGTTGAGGAGCCGAAACGTCCCGTCCCCGGAACACTGTTCTAGCGCCGCAGCGCGGGAAAGTGCGCCTCGGAAGAGCATTCGCCATTTTCGTGCTCCCCGCCATTTTGAGGCGGGAAAGGAGTAAAAACAAAATGGCGATGGTCGTTTCGTGCGAATGTCGCCGGAAATGAGCGGAATTCACCAAAAGTCCGCAAGGTGCGTTCGTCAATTTCCGGGATTCCCACATTGGGAGCCCAACGCGAGCCGCCCTGTACATTTAACTGTTTCACCTCGCGTCGAGTGTCGGTTCTGGGACGGCCTGCACGCCCGAAACTTTTTTTTCTTTTTACATAACAGAAAACCGCCGTAGGTGCAAAGAATCGTAAAACCCGAAAAAAACACTCACGAGTTTCGTTCGGCAGGCGCAACCTCGTTGCCAAATCGCTCGTTTAACGCTCAATTTGATTCCGCTGCAAAATCGGCTTTTTTCTCTGAGCTTCGGAGCGCCTTGTTGAGGTTTGGCAATCGCCGCCGGTGGTGACGCGACGTGACTCGGACTCGCCCGACAATCGTCCTTTCTTATGCGTGTCCTTTGTCAAACCCGCGACACTAAAACGTGGACAATGAGGTAAACCTTAAAAGCGTACACGTTGCGCAAGTCGAATTTTATAATTCGTTAAGATGACATTACGATATTAACCGTTGGTAGAAGAATAATAACTGTAAACTGAAACCAATAACAATGGATTAGTAATAAATTACATCATTCAGACTTTAATATTCAGTCGATTATTTACCGTTCATAGTGCGCGTGCATTATCAATTATGCGGTACCACTTTTAAGGTATTATTGAAAATATATTGCCTTTTGGACTTTTATGCAGTGACACAACGTCACAGTAGGGTTCCGTCTGCGTTCTATCAAGATTATGCAATTTCGCAAACGACTAATACATGTTTCATATTTCTTGCATATAGCGCAGCCAGTATAATGTAGTTCGTTAATATTCTGCTATTTCCCAATCTCCGACCTCACCACCGTCCCAAGTGGGAAAAAGTCGCTGGAAACGGGTGCCGTGCCGCAGGGCCTGCTCTCGAGGATGGCGAGGCTGGCAATTGTCTCGAGTTGTGTCGTCACTGCGTCGAAATTGACTTTAACGTCTTAATTGGAGAAAAGTAGCTGAAAACGAGCACCATGTCGGGGGGTCCACCTTCAAATGCGACCGAGTTAGAAGTTTGATCGGGCCGCGCCGTCGCTACCCCCCAGCGGACTCGAGCGGCGCCTCAATCGGGCAAAAGCGGCCGAAAACGGGCGCCATCTCGGGACGTTCGCCTTCAGGAGCGACGGAGTTGGAAATTTCCTCGAGTCGCGTTGTCGCCTAGGCAGCGTCTCGGTTAGAAAAAAATAGGTGATCATTGGGGCATGCGTCGAGGGGTGCACTTTCGAAGACAACGAGGTTAGGAATCTGCCCGGGCTGCGCTATCGATATCCGGGAATTGAATTCGGCATAGTCTTCGTTGGGAAAAAGTGGCTGAAGATCAGTGCCGTGCCGTTCGGATCGATCGATTGAGGAGAGTTTCCACGCGTATGTCCCTTACACAGAGGCGGAAAAAGTATGTATTTTTGCATTTCAGGAACATCACACAGACAAGTACGTGCTCGTACCGACACGAAGACTTGAGACTTTTAAGGTGTCAATCAAGGATTTCTACAAATCCGACGAATTGATGTGTCTGAATAAATTATATGTTTGTGCATCGTGATTTTCACCATGATCAAATGTTGTGAATTAAACGTCAAATTTATTCACAACTTCCAATATCGCCAGGAGAAGGAGCTTTCCTGGGGCCACTTACCGGATATATTACTCGTGGAACGTTGTTTTGGATCTAATTGAAGAAGTTCGACAAATCCCAACGATCTTCGCACAACTGATGACTACTTATCAAAACAGGGAGAATTTCAGCTAGGCGGGGGCACTAATCACTACATAAATCAACACTTCCGATCTGTCTGTCCGACATTGATCCACGAACTGTCATATTCTTTAGCAATTCTCAATTTCGGCTCGAAATTCAATCGCAACTTCTCTTGCTCAAAATCGGAAAATATATGTATATTTGTATACGGAGAGAAGTAGGAAGTGAGAAGAGGAATATAGGAGAGGAGGAAAAATGAGGAGAGTCGACCTCTGACCGCGTACGTCCAGGTCCGAATCAGTACTGAGAACTGACCGTTGCCGAATTTTTTAGGTCTTTAAAAGTCAAAAGCGGCCGTGAGTGAAGAAAAAACAACTGCTGTGAAAGATAAAACAAAAGACAGTCAACGCTCGCGCGAAAAACGAATGGCGCGCGCCGGCTCTGCGCTCAGCCAATTCTGATCAGCGCGTTTCACGGCTGACTCGACCAGCCGAGAGGGAAAGTTAAGGGGCCAAAGAGGGGAAGCGAGAGAAAAATGGTACCGACCGGTGCGAGAGGTACCGTTCGTTTCAGTAACGCATTTCACGCTTGCCGTCTGTGTCATTTTTCACGTTTATAGAAATACAGGGGTCCGCGTTCCAAGCTCAAACTCGATCTTTCCAAAAATCATTAATTAACCATCAAATATCAGGTATCTCTGCTCGATGTATTAAACACCTTAATTTTTGACACTTTTGACGTTGATTTTTGACAGTTTTGACGTTGATTTTCGACAGTTTTGACGTTGATTTTTGACAAGTTAATCCGCAGCAACAGATATTACCCTCGCACCACCGGAAACTCATATCGTTAATATGGCGGTTTGAACTTTAACCTTTTTTCCGCTTTCATGGAGTGAGTTTTGTTAATATCCGCGGGTATAACGTTTTTTTTTTATATGGTTGACAGTACCGATGTTTGAAAAGTTTGGTAGACCGATCGCTTTCACAACAATCAGTTAATTTTCTACTGCACTGCATCAGCTGGGAACGCTCAAGGATCACACAGAGTGAAAATAAAATTGGTTGTTCGGCACTTCTCAACGGTTAATTAGCAGTTTTTCCTTCGTTTATAGTGATCAAGCTGTAGATCGCAACTATTTGAGATACGAAGCAGAAAGAGCGTCAGGTCTCTCTGAAATATGCGTATTTGACAGGGAGCGTGTTAGTCAACGGAAATCCCAACCGTTGTACAACAGTTAACTCTACCGAAGCCGGCTAATGGACGGCGTTAAATCTGGCCGTCTCGACGGCCAGAAACGGGCCGAAGCGTTTTTGATACAGATTTAGCGGAAAATGCCGTAGCCGTATAGAGTTGCTTTTATTCTGTTATCGTTAACTTGAATTTGCACAGGCAGTACAGGTAGAGTAACCAGTTTTGTTGCACTGGGTTCCCCCACATCTTGTCTATGTCCGCATAATATTGCGGTTTTGAACCAAGTGAAAGGAAAATGTTACACCGCTGGTTCTGGGTTACGTATTCCGCCACGACATGGCAACGTCGCCGTGCGCTATTGAACAAAATTATTCGGCTAATTTGCAATAATAAAAATTTTAAAATGGAATTAAAAAATATTGTATATGACCCATATATATATATGTATATATATGTATATATACATATATATATATATATATATATATATGTATATATATGTATATATACATATATATATATATATATATATATATATATATATATATATTTATATATATGTGTGTGTGTGTGTGTGTGTGTGTGTGTGTATGTCTATGTAATGGTGAAGGAAAGTTGTATATATTATTATTGTTATGTATATTATACATTATCATTGTATTTATGTTATTTACTACTACGCAATCTCACCTCGACTAGCTCCTTTTCTGCTTTCCCTTTCCTTTTCAATTCCCGGGAGAGTCCCTGTCCGAAACGAGAGTCCCTGGCACTAGACCATCTCTTAGCGCCCATAATAGTAACCTCGCTCGACAGTGCTTCATCTCTAGGGGGCTCTGTCAGTTGCTATGCATATAGAGCCACCTCCGGAGTGGGATACACCAACTACTTTAGATACCCCCACAGGTAGAAATGGCAGGGATTTAAGTCAGGTGATCCGGGTGGTCAAGAAGCAGGCCCACCCCGAGCAATCCAATTTCCTTGGAACGTTTAAAGGATTTCTTTCATAGCGACTGAAACGAGCAGGCGCTTCGTCATGTATAAGCCATAAATGATACCTAACACTAGGTGAGACAGCTTCTAGTAGGTTGGGTAATATGTTCTCGTAAAACATGCGGGTATGTTTGTCCGCCTAATCATCTGGGTAAAGGGAAGGGTCCAACCAAATGATTTCGAACCATTCCTGTTCGCACATTGACGGAAAGCTGCTGCTGGTGCCGCCATTGATGAATAATACGTGGATTTTCATCCGCCTAGTAATGTTCATTGTGAAAATTAAAAATTCTATTTCCGGTAAATAAGGATTCGTCCGTGAAGAAAATAAGCGAAATAAATTACCAATATTTTGCGTTTCTTTGTCTTAACCGGCGAGAATACTGCGGAAAGCTTGCTTCAGAAAGGGTTTGCGCTTTCTGTAAATGATAAGGGCAGAGCCGTCGCCCGTGGGGTATGTGCCACACACTAACGCGATTGGCATTCCCCAATCGTTTGCTGGGCCCCTTCAGGATTTTGTCTAACCGTCGTTAAAACATTTTTCTCATTTTCCATCGTTTGAGCAGTTCTTGGCGCCCTGTAATCAGCAAAATTACCTGTTAGTCTTCCTATTTATCTCAACCGTCTGTGAGGGCTTACAGAGGTGTTTGCACAAGGTAACCGACGGTCGGGCTATGTGTCTTCGTAGAAACGCCTTATTTCCTACGAATTTCCATTCTCTTTTCCATGCGTAAACTGAATGTCTGCCGGTTCCTCAGAACGAATAACTCTCCACAGTAAATACTTATTTTGTGGAGAACTCTGCCAAAAGTCAACTGAAACGTCACAAATTCAAATCGCCGCGCACCCTACGTCATTCTCTTTTGTTTTCGTTTGACAAGAAATTTATGACGTTTACAAAGAATGCCAACTAGATTATTATTTTTTAATTGCGGTCCGAAAGCAGCTTTTCGTGACGATTAATAAAATAATTTTTATCTGGAAAACGGCGCGCCGCAACGGAAAAGTACTGGAGGCACTTTTTGAGCAGAATTAATCTGGGCTTGGGAAAGCGACGTTAATTTTTCCGAAAAACCGTTGGTGCACAGTTTTTCCCGCCGAACATCAAGGCTCGCCGGCACGAACGCCACTGACGTGAGTGCTTTAGAAAACAATTTTGTACGTGTAAACGTAACCTCTAATGATCGATCAAATCTCAGTATCTCAACGTAATTTTCCATAAATGCAAAATAAACCATTAAAGACGAAAGAGCTAAAGTACCCCGCATCGTGAAAGGAGAACAGTTGTTGTTTGCGATGTTACCCGGAGCGCCGTGCTCGAGATTCGCAGTCGGGGTGGTGTTAAGCTCGGGGCGTCCCAGGAAGACCACACTCAAAATGGAGAACGCCATTAGACGAATCTTTCTCAAGGATCCCCGAAAGGTACCGAAACAAATCAGGAACGAAATCGCCACACAACTTAATCTTGAACTTACTAATAGAACCGTAAGGAATCCTCTAATGGCTGCAGACCTTTACGGTAGGGTCGCCGTTAAAAAACCACTGCTCTCGAAGAAGGACGGGATGGCTCGTGTAAGATTTGCGCAGTCCCACTTGTCTCCAACTACGGAGAACGGATTACCGCCCTTTAGGGTGACGAGAGTAAGCTTAACTTATTTGGTTCCGATGGTAAAGATTACATGAGACGTCCAGTGGGGGAAAGGTTCAACATGAAACACCAAATTTTTACTGTGAAACGCGGTGGTAGAAGTATAATGGTCCGGAGGTGTCTTCCTCGACGCAAGGTTGGTTCCGGTTGAAGAACACATTGATCGCTGTCGATACCGGTAAGTCTCAGAGAATAACATGTTACTGTTTGCTGGAAAAGAAATCCAGCTCGGTCGATTCGTTTCACAGGGTAATGACTCAAAGCACACATCGAAAATTGTAAAGGGCTGGTTTTTGACGAAAAATGTCACTGTGGCCTTCTTAGCCTCCAGATCTCAGTCCTACGAAGCATTCGTGAGAAATATTGGTTCGATAAGTCAGGTTTGAAACAATTAAAAGCAAAACAGGACTTCTTCGAGCTTTCCAGGAAGAGTGGCAGAAAGTTCCCGTGGACACTTTGCAAACGTTTGGTAATTCTATGCCGAGGAGATGTCAAGCCCTTACGGAGATCAAAGGCTCTACAGCATGATATTGAATTGCCGTAAATATAATTTTTTTTTAAAGTTATAACAATAACCCATACCTTTTTTCACCCTTTATATACATACAGGGTGTGGTGCCCCATTTAAAACTGTGATTAAAGATTACTGAAAAACTGTAAGTAAAATCAATAATAATAATTGCTCTAACATTGAACTGCGTGATATGCATTTTTATTATGGTTTAGCTGGAGGCGATGCATGTGCTGCAAGATGTTTGTACGAAGAAGCACTTCCAAACGGGAGAATACCTAATTCACGGATGTCCCGTAACATCCATCAAAAACCGGAAAAATTTGAGTCTTTTAAAATAAGACGTCGTGAGGCGGGACGTCCGCGAAGGGCTCGGAATCCTGCAGTTGAACTATGAGTCTTGAGTGCCATTGAAAATAATCGTGACACGAATTGCAGTTCAATAAAATATTTCAAGAAGCTTAACACATGGGGTTTTAAAAGAACAAGTTCTCTCCCTCTATCGCTGCCAAAAGGTCCAAGTCCTTTCTCCGGTAGATCCTGCGGCCTGTGTACATTTCTGCAACTCGATTAGAAATCTTTATAACGAAAATGGTAAGTTTATACGGTCTAGTCTTTTTATGGATGGACGTCCTGCCTCGTGACGTCTTATTTTAAAAGATTCAGATTCTCCCATTTCTTGATGAATGTTACTGGACATCCGTCAATTAGGGATTCTCCCATTTGGAAGTGCTTCTTCGTACACACATCTTGCAGCACATGTATTGCCTCCAGCTAAACAATAATAAAAATGCATATCACGTAGTTCAATGTTAGAATAATTATTGTTATTGATTTTATCTTACTGTTATTCTCGATTTTAGAGAAAATTGTTTTATAGATCTCTCTATTTCGTACGATGCCCTTGTTTTCATGGTAAGCTTTGTCAAAATTTCGGATATTTTTCACGTTACATGACACTTTGCATGCACTGTTTAAAATCTATATTACTCGTGAACTGGGCCTTATTTCGAAGTCGACAAAAAGCACCTTTTTAACTTAGAAAACCGTGCTTTGTCAATTCGTGTAGTCAAAATGTAAGAAAAGTTACACGAAAAAAAAAATTAGGGCCCAAAATTACCTAAGCCGGCTCTCTTTAACACACATCTAAAAAAAGAATTTTAATTTTAGTTTGAATTTTCTAATTTGCCATAAAAATCTGCGTTAACTGTTAAAATTTCATCACTTTATCTCAAACTGGGTCGAATATATCGATAAAAAAACCATCTTTTAGGGCTCACTTGTCAAAAGGACCTAGCTCCCTTAAGGTCCATTTGCCGACCAACGTTTAGATGAGGTTTTCTGCCTATTTTTTGTCGTACAGTCACCCCCTGAAATATTTACTTTTAATTTCCGGACACCTTGTATATATACATACTTCACCATTATGTTGACATTTCAAAACTATAAACAAGTCAATTTATGATTCAATCGTTGCTTAAGAGAGCTTTTAGATGTGTATTCATATGTAGTGACTCTGATATATATATATATTGTAGATCCTTAAACAAGAAACGAATTTTTCCATTAAGGAGTACTTTTTGGCCATTTGAAAAAGTTTAATTTCAATCTTGTTCAAAGAATTGACAAATCTATGTGTAATTTTTATACGATTTGAATAATATTTCCATAACAATATTAAGTTATACCTACCATGCAATATACAAACACCGCGTTAAGAGAACAACATGTCTAGGAATCGAATTTTAAGCGTCGTTTCCACTAAATGTAGAAAAATTTGCATTGCAAATTGTCAGTCACTACTTACCATGGTAATTTTGGTGGTTTTCTATTAGTTGGTTCTTCTTCTTTTACATAATCCTTATGGTCTTCACAAAGCTCATCAATTAACAATAAAATTATGAATTTATTTGTTTATAGCTGCGAAATCTTGATATAGTGGTGAAGGAAATGTGCGTTAAACCATTAAAGCTTTTTATAATTAATAACACATACATGTATTTTAGCTGTTGTGGTCCTAGAGCTTGGTTTATTTTAAGCTCTCGCGAAAACCTTTATTTATTTATTGAGAGTTATAAGCAAAGTGAATGTTTTTGGTTAAACATGCATTTAGAAGAGTTAGCGAAGAACCGTCTCCATAAAATCTTGCTGAAAGATTATTTTCGAATAGGTTTCGTTTTATTTTCCTTAAAACTAACATAACTGATTGTAGAGAAACTAGAGTTTTGAGATGGTCCTAAATATGCACCCTTTCGTATAGATTAATTTCAGACAATCGCTTGACAGCCAGCAATGGAACTTTTCCTGAAGGCGGCGACAAAGCAGAAACCGGATGAACTGGTTATATTTCGAAGATTGGTGCTAAATAAACATAGTTTTGTTTTATAGGGAGGAAGATTTTGAGGGAGTAAATGTGGCTATTTAAGGGATCTTGGGGACTACTATGACTTAATTAAATAAAAATCTCAGTCAAAGCGAATTATTTAAAAAAAAAAACAAACAAACAATACAGGTAACTTAATACTAATGACTAAGAAATTATCGGCGATTCCGGAAAATGCTGAGCCGCTTCTTCGGTGACGCGTTCTAAAAATGGCGGCGTTTTAATTTTCTTTAAATGTCAAAAGAAGTCCAACCCCCTACACCCCCACCAAAACAAAAAACTCCTCAACGCCCAACCTACAAAACTACAGTTTACCTTCGAATTTTCTCGCGTAGAGGCGCCGCCGTCTCTTATGTCTTTAAACAAAGCTTTAATCCTCCCGGGTGTAGTCTGGAATGAAACGTAATAAAATCAAAAGCAAATTCAAAACAAAAACCCACCTTTTTGGGAGTGCTGAAATTCTGTTCTCGAAGCGGCTGCAGCTCGTTACCCAGAAGTGACTGTCGGCCACCACTTTTGCTGGGAGTGGGCGGACCCGGTTTCTTGTAGGAGGTTGTGCCGAAGTCCTTTTTAGGGCGGGGCTTGTCTCCCGCCAAAAGCCGGCATTGGCTGTCGTCCAATTCGATTTGCCCCGTCTGCACAAGCTAATGACGTTGACGATTTACAACAATGACAATTTACCTTAATATCGTCGTCCTTGAAACGCGTGGGACTTACAAACTGCACCTCGGCAGGATAGGAGCTCTTCAAATGGGGAGGAACCATAGAATTGCGCCATGCTAACTCTGACATCCGACTAACGTGTGAATCGCGACCTGAAAACACTACCTAAAGACCTATCATACGTGTATGTCAATTGTTACCTGTCAAAGGCTGACAGCGACCCTCCTTTAAGTCTGTCAAATATTTGTTGTTGAACATGTCGTCGACCTCGTCTTCCATCTCAAAATTTCGACCTACAAATTTGACACCTTTTCATAACACTTAAATGACAGGTCGTATGCGTATTAAGTGCAACGACATATCCTAGGGTTTCTGTTCCACCGACTACATTGCCCCAAATGCTAAATACTGACCGATACTATTAATAGAGGTCCTTCCTGCGGTCATATCATTTTCCTCCTTGAGGTCATTCTGCAACCGCGGCGGTAAAGTGGACATTTTCCGGTCGCGCATCGTCGTTGATTCCCTCCCGTAAAGTTGCGACAGACTCTTCACCTTCTGCATCTGCTGCGGGTCTTTATCGCGCGAAACCAAAGACCCGCAACTGCCCATCACACTGTTTCTGTCGGCCACTTTATTGCTCCTGCCCCTCGATGACTCCCTCCCAAAGATATCACTGCTTTTTGGTGGATTCCGATGCGTCTCCAACAATCGGAATTTTTGCTCAGACTCGAACAACTCACTCCTCAAATCGTCGTTCATCTTATGCAAATGGGCAAGTTCTCGCACCTGCTCAGCTTTCAGTTTGGTAACCTCCTTCTGCACTTCCTCTCTGTACAGCTTCAGCTGCAAAATATTGTTCGAAATTGTTTATTTTCGCAGAAATCCCACTACATTACTCTACTACATACCATTTTATCCTTCATTTTGTCCAATTTTTCCTCATACTCGATCCTTAGTTCCTCCACTCTCTTCACCTTCTCTTGCTCTCGTTTCAACAGCATCAAAAGCTCCTCCCGGTCTCTTGCTCTCTTTTGCTTCAACATTTGAATTTCCTCTATGCGCTTGTAGTTGTCGTCAAGTAGTTTCTCATAGGCTTCCTTGACATCGCCACTTTCCTGAGTACCCTTTTCCAATGCATGTCTTAAGCTAGAGTTCTCTAACTCCAATTTTGAGTTAGACAGTATCACAGAGGCATAGGCCTGTCTTACTTTATCCCGTTCCTTCTCAGCATTCTCAATTTTTGCTGTTAGGGCTCGTCTTTCGTCCACGGCTGCTTCATGAGCTCTGAGGATGTTCGTCTCGGTCTCCTTCATGATTTTGGTCTGAGACTGCAAAATTTCATTGCGCTCATTTTTTATTTTTAGCGTTTCTTTTTGGCTGACTTCAAGGGAGAGCTGCAGTGTCTGATTCTTTTCTACGGCGACTTGGAGACGCTCAAACATGGAGTCACGGTCTTTGATTAACATCTCGCTCTCCAACTTGAATCGATCCCTCTCTAATATCGCTTTCTCTTTCTCCTCTACGGAGCGTTGCAGAAAATCATAGATGTCGTTCTTTTCCTTGGAGATGTCCTCCTTTTCTAATAATACTTTTTTGTATTCATTCTCCAATTCTTTCTGCTCTTTGGACGCAGCTTCCAACTTCGCGAGGGTCTCTTGGTGTTCTTTGTTCAAAGTTTCGTATAATTCGCTATTTTCCAGCTCCAGTTTCTTTATTTCGCTTTCACTGTCTTTGTGCCCCTGTTGAAGTTCTAAGTTTTGCTTCTTGGCCGCTTCAAGCTTAATGGAGACTTTCTCTAATTCCGAGAATAACTCCTCTTTTTCCTTAATGGTATTCTGCAGGTTCTTCAAAATTTCGGTTTTGGTTGGAGAAGCTTCAAGTTGCTGTAGCAATTCTTTAAATTTTTGCTGTAAGGTTTCAATGAGGGTCAAGTTATTTTCTTTCGTGCGTTGAAGCTGCTCTATTTCCTGGCGGAGATTTTCTTCTATTCTATTAAAATCTTCAAACTTTTGTTCAAGTTCACTGTTTAAGTTTCTCTGCAATTGAAGAGCTACGTGTAACTCCTCGTTCTCTTGAATGCTCTGTTGAAGTTCCACAATATGCTCTTTTGCTGTTTGAAGGTTATTTTGCACATGCTCAATTTCACTGGATAGTTTTTCCTTTAAAGTTGTTGAGTCTTCAAGTTGTCTTTTCATATTCTCTCTTTCCTGTTTAGTGATTACTAAGGTGGAAAGAACTTCCTCGTGTTCCTTTTCCAACTTCTCCAAATGTTCATTCAACCGTTCATTCTCCTTTCTCACTTTCTCTAACATGGAGGAAACTTCTCTCACTTCTGTAACCAACACCTCCTTCTCCTCAGTTATTTTTTGCAAATTTGCCTCGTTTTCAGAGCACTGCTTCTTCAGGTTAAGCTGCAGTTCTTTTATTTCCTCCTCTCGTTTCAATCGATCTTCATTGTACGTTTCCACAGCTTCTAGAAGGTGTTTCTTTTGATTAGTACTTTTCTCTAATTCACAGCGGTTCAAATCCAGCAAATTTTGCACTAAAATGGTCGCGTTTTGGGATTTTTGAAGCTCATCTTCTTTCAGCTTCAGCTTCGTATCTGTGGCTTCGAATTTGGATTGTGTCTTTTCAAGATTTTCCTGTGTAGCTTCAAGTTTTGCTACTGTGTCCTTCAGGGATTTAGCCAGCTGCAGCCGCTCCTTTTCCGTGGCTTCAAGACAAAGCTGCAACTGCTCAATTTCATTAGATAATTTTTGCGATTCATTGGTGAGAACTTTGAGTTGATCTTCCAAGATTTCTTTATCCTTATCTCCTTTCTTCAAGGCTTCAAGGAGTTCTTCTTTTTCCTGCAAGACTTTAAGTAAATCGCTCTGATTCAAATCTAGATAAGTTTGCAATGTTCTGGTTTCTTTAAGGGCATTCTGAAACTCCCGTTCGCTCAGCTTCAGCTCCGCATCGGTGGCTTCAAGTTTGGATGTAGTTTCGTTCAGAGTTTTAGTCGCAATTACCCGCTCTGCTTCTGTGGCTTCAAGACGATCTTGCAGCTGCTTCATTTCATCGGAGAGTTTCATTGCTGCATTGTTGTAGTCTTCAAGCTTTTCTTCCAAGTTTTCTTTGTCTTTATTGCCCTTTTTCAAAGCTTCAAGGAGTTGTTCTTTTTCCTGCATGACTTTAAGGAAATCACTGTGATTCGAGTCTAAAGAATTTTGTTTCAATCTGATTTCTTCACGGGCTCCCTGAAGCCTCTGTTTGCTTAACTTCAACTTTGCACTTGTAGCTTCAAGTTTTTCTTCCGAGGCTTTAAGTTTCAATTCTGTGCCTTCAAGCTTCGATGTAGTTTCGTTCAGAGTTTTAGTCACAATTGCCCGCTCTGCTTCTGTGGCTTCAAGACGATCTTGCAGCTGCTTCATTTCATCGGAGAGTTTCATTGTTGCATTGTTGTAGTCTTCAAGCTTTTCTTCCAAGTTTTCTTTGTCTTTATTGTCCTTTTTCAAAGCTTCAAGAAGTTGTTCTTTTTCCTGCAAGGCTTTAAGGAAATCGTTGTGAATCGAGTCTAGAGAATTTTGTTTTAATTTGATTTCATCAAAGGCTTTCTGGAGCTCCTGTTCATTCAGCTTCAACTTTGCATCAGTGGCTTCAAGTTTCTCTTCCGAGGCTTTAAATTTCAATTCTGTGTCTTCAAGTTTCAATGTTGTTTCGTTCAGAGTTTTAGTCACAATTACCCGCTCTGCTTCTGTGGCTTCAAGACGTTCTTGCAGCTGTTTCATTTCATCTGAAAGTTTCATTGTTGCATTGTTGTAGTCTTCAAGCTTTTCTTCCAAGTTTTCTCTATCTTTATTGCTCTTTTTCAAAGCTTCAAGAAGTTCTTCTTTTTCCTGCAAGACTTTAAGGAAATCGTTGTGATTCGAATCTAGAGAATTTTGTTTTAATCTAATTTCTTCAAGGGCTTTCTGGAGCTCCTGTTCATTCAGCTTCAACTTTGTATCAGTGGCTTCAAGTTTCTCTTCCGAGGCTTTAAGTTTTGATGTATTTTCCTTCAGAAATTTAGTTAGATTAACACGTTCTTCTTCTGTGGCTTCAAGACGTTCTTGTAACTGCTTTATTTCATTGGAGAGCTTATGCGTTGCTTTAGCGGAAACTTCAAGTTTTTCCTCCAAATTTTCCTTTTCCTTATTAACCGTAGCCAAAGTGTTAACAAGTTGTTCATTTTCATGTGAAATTTTAAGGAAATCGCTCCGATTCAAGTCCAAAGAATTTTGTAGTAATGCCATGGCTTCAAGGGCTCTTTGAAGCTCTTCTCTACTCTCTTTCAGCTTCGCATCTGAAACTTTAAATCTTTCTTTTGCAGCTTCAAGTTTCATCTCAGTTTCCTTCAGGGTTTGTATAAAAATTGCTCGCTCTTCTTCTATGGTATTGAGGCTAATTTGCAGCTGTTCAATCTCACTAAGAAGTTTCCGTTTTATCTTTATAGAATCATTAAATTTTTCTTCCATTATTTTGAACAAATCTCCCTGCTCTTTATAAGCAGCCTTAACGTTACATAAATTCTCTTGCTGCTCCTTATTTACCACCTCCAATTCCCGTTTTTGCAGCTGCAATTCATCAATTTCGCTATGTTTATCTTTATTCACCTTCTCAAGCAAAAAATTCTCCTTTTTTAGCTCAGTAACTTGACTCTGCAATTCTAAACACAGCCTCTCTTTCTCCTTGACAACCCGCTCATGTGAATTCTCCAAAATCTCAATTTGCTCCCGCAGCTCCTTCTCTCTTTTTTTCTCTCTCTCACTTTCCCAGTTCTGCATCTCCACCTTCGAGCGCAATTCTTCAGCCTCTTCCTCCACCTCCATTCGGTCCTTATTGGCCATCTCTAGGGCTTCAAGTAAGCGTTCTTTTTCCTGGGTAACTTTGAGCAACTCGTTGCGATTCAAGTCCAGAAAGTTTTGCACCAAAATTGTGGCTTCCTGAGACTTCTGAAGCTCTTCAATTCTAAGATGCAGCTGTGCTTCAGAGTCTTCAAGTTTTTTAACAGTTCTATTCAGGGATTTCTCCATCATGATACTCCGTTGCCGAAAGTCTTGCTGTAACTGTTTAATTTCGCTAGAAAGGTTCTCCTTTACCATTTGAGAGTCTTCAAGTTTTGAATCTAAATCTTTGATGAGATTTGAAAGGTGTGTTTTCTCTTCTTGCGAGTGTTTTAATTCTTTTTCTGTAACCTTTAATTTTGCCTCACTTCTCTGTAGCTCTCTTACACTTTCTTCAAGCTTACGACAAATTTCCAACTTCTCCTGAAAAATCACAGAATTTTCCTTTCCCAACTTCTCAACCTCATATTTATTCTTTTCTAAAAGAGCCTCCATAGAAACCTGTAACTTTTTCAAGTCTTCACTCTTCTTTTGAGCATCAACTTTCAAGACCTCACTAGCTTCAGTCAATCTCCTGTTACACTCCTCAGAAATCTTTAATTCCTCCTTCAAATCCTCAACCCTTTTCTCAGACTCCTTAAGCTGCACATCGACCACAGTGTGAGCCAGGTCTTCTAGAGGCTCAAAACAATTTGATCTTCGTTTGACAGAGCTGTAGCTATCATCATGATTTCCAGTGTTGCGATATTCGTCTAGAAGGGACTGCAGCTCAGTGCAGTACTGTTTCAGGTTCTCATTCTTTTGTTCTAAATCTGTGGAGGTTGCAGTAATAAGATGAAACTTTTCTTCGAGACTTACATAGCCTTCCTGCCATTTTTGACAATCCCGCAAAGAGATTTCCAGCATTTCCTTCAGTCGATTTTGTTCCGCTTCCAACTCCTCGTTTTCCTGAGTGCATTTCTGCACATACTGCTCAAGCTGTTGCACCTCCATGCGCAACAATCTCAGAGACTCCTCCAGGTGCAAGTCTTTGTGTTTTTCAGGAGAGTCCGGCTCTGAAGTTTCAATTTCTTGCCTTAAACGTGCTATTTCCAAACTCTTTTGCTTTAATAAATTTTCAAGTTTATACACTGTCTCTTGCAGCTGCAGCATCTCAACTTCACTCTCAGCTTTATTGCTTTCAAAACTAAGCCTTAGCATTTCAATTTCACGCTCCTTCTCAACTAGGCGAGCCTTTTTTGAAACTGGGGTTGCCAGAAGTTCTAGCAAGGGGCTCTTCTTACCCACTGGGGTGTTAGTAATCGGGGGTTTTTCATCACTAGAGATATTCTGAATGAAATCATCTAAATCTTGATTTGTAGTTTCACTGGAAATGAATACCAAGAACTTTTTAATGTGCACTTGAGTGTGCATATTGAGGCCGTAGCACATAGGGGAAGTGAACTCACTCCTCCTATCATAAATACATGTATAATGCATCAAAAGAGATGTGAGGTTTATCAGTTCGTGTTGGGGCATGTCACTAATGTGAATGCTCTCGGGGTTCTCGAATTTGATCAAGGGATAATGCTTCGACAGAATCTTAAAAATCACAGTGAGATCATCGTCGGGTACCGTAGAAGTTGTTTTTTTGCTATGGAGTGAAATTTTTAAATTACTTAGATTCTATATTTGAAGTAAACGGGACTTACATGAGCTTTCGAAGATTGCGAATGAATTCCCCATTTTTCAGCTCTTCTAAGCTTTGTATAGGCTCATGCAGCTTCAAGCAGTTTATCTATAGTACCAAAGCAATAGGAATTAATTTAGTTTTGAGAGAGATATTAATGATTGTAGAAAGGAATAAAGTCGGAGTTTGGGAACGCACTTACCCAGTCAATCAGAATGGTTTTCCAGCGAGTTTTGTCCATTTTTTAACTTAAATCTACATTAAAAACTCGGTTTGATCAAAATTTGAAATAACGGACTAAACTATTTACGATTACCACATCAAATGACTTATGTCAAATGGAGACACATATGATATATGGAACAGGTGGTTTTTAAAGAAGCCGTGTAAAAAAGGTACGGCAACGTCGCTGCTATCTGTGGTCGGCCATTTTACGCGCTGATTTCATATGCTTCACTTTTAGAAGCAATGCTTTTTGAACTAAACTTTAAACAGGGATAAATACCCAGAAGTTGACAAAATAGCCATTAGAATAGTCCGCAGCTTACCACACTTACAATTAAAATCTCCACTCAAAATCAGTAAAAGTCTCTATGCTAAACCAGGATTGTATTCTGCCTTAATAACTTAACGTTATACATGAAATGGCAACGCCGGATTGAACTTATGCAATAAATTTAGGTTAGAAAAGTCCAAAGACAACAGAGAGTAATCGCCCCCAAAAATCTTTAGTACGCGACTTGCGATGCCTCCCAAGCCCCACGTGAAGTTTCACGATGTGAACCCTTTTCTACAGCGCGTCCGAGACTTTCTATTGGGGCGCAAACATACCCTGGCGCTGCGCTTTCAGGATTTGTTGGCGACCAGGTCCCCGCCACTCCCAGTGCTCCCTGACGGCTCTTCGCATAAACTGAGTGCCAACTATTATTTCACACGAGACGGCAGGAGAGAAGCGCAACCCCCCGAAGTAGTGGCCCCGAGCTCCAAGCAATTGACCACTGGGACTGGTTCTGAGATCAAAAGTATCACTCCTGGGCCGTTATACAAGTGGGACTGACTTTAAATTTAAATGACTTTTAGTAAAACATATAAATATATTTATTAGGTAGTTGGTAGTTCATGTGTTAACCTGCTCATCAGATTTGAATATATTGCATATCTGATAAACCACACATCCAATTAATGTGGAACACAAAATGGTGGAGAATTTTGAAAATCAATGAAACCTCACTGCACCGTTTGCATAGCATGGTGCAGATAAATATCAATCCTTTGGTCAAATATGCCAAGAAGTGACGAGAGTAGTGCCTTCATATTTTCTTTTACACAACCACATTTTACTTGCCTGTTAGGGTAGGATCCTTAACAGAAGCACTGCGAGGTACTTATGGCATTCAGAACATATGAGGCTCTTTCGAGTTGTAAGGTAGCATTTTTTTCTATTTTTTTAAATTGTTCTCAGATGTGCAACTTCACAAAATATAAACCTTTAGTCTTCAAAAATTCCCCCTCTGAGGAGAAAATAAAAACCAAAATCGCAATTGTAGGGTCGACCAGGGCTGAGCGTAAGCTATATAACGCGACCCAAACCGTGCACGAAGATCTTTTTTTTTTTCAAGTTATCCCTGGTTTTGTGAATGGCTGAATAATCCCATTTAATTCGAGAAGGGCCATTGCACTCTAGCCTGCATTGTTTGGCTTTCAGCAGACAAACAATAATGAACTTTTGATTGATAAAACCGAGACAAAATACCGAATGATTAATTACCTTGCGGGACCGAAATCGGCTCAAGCAAGGCGGAATTTCCAAGTTCACAATAATGAAATCCGGTGCTCTCAGGTGTTTTACTCCTTAATTTGGTATGTTGCATAATTTACCACAATCTAGTTTCACTTTAGATAATTTAATCAAATAATTAGTCATCACAATTGGTATGATTTTTGCCCTCCTTATACGCTAGCTTTTGGACTCACTCACAGCTCCTGTGAGGAACACTTACCTTTTCAGAACACCTGAACAGCACTCAAAACTCGCAACGCCCGTGCTCGTTCGTTCTGTTCCCGTAAGAGCGGAGGGAGGGTTCCGACAGTGGAACCTTGTACGCTGTGTAGTAGGGTTTCCCCTTGGGAATTACTGAGTTTTAATTTTCTATTTCTGTACTTCCTGTCCTCTTTTCAATTACAATAGATATTATTTATAAATGTGGTAATACCGGCGTTTGTAAATATTGCAAAATTCCCCAGAAGTTAAACCAGAAATCAGTTCAATTCCGGATTTGATTGGAAAATAAATAAGTTAAATTGGTCTCATTATGTTTATCGTGAACTTCTGAGGAAAAAAGCAATTTCCCCGAGTTCCCTTTATCAAGTCTTCCAACAAGTAGATTCTCCTTTGACATGTCTGCATGCTCTGACCTGCCCCCCAAGGGACATTGCCGTCTGTGGCCGTTGAATCTTCATGTCTATGCCCGATTTCCTTTAATCGCCGTCTCTTTCTCTCTCTCTCTCGCATTCCTCGAATGACTAATCGAAGGATTACAACACGGCGAGTCGGAACAGGCCCGATTTTAGGTAAAGGGCGACGGAATTTTGCGCCACCGGTGCAACACGTGTGGGTCGTCCACGTGCGTCACGCCACACAAACAATTAGCAGTTTGCAATACCCATCAGTAGAACCTAAATTCAATTTGTTTTTATGTTGTCGTACTCTAGTTAAAAACAGCGTATATTGCACAGGTCGTTTACCCGCAACGTGGACGTGGGGAAACCCTGAAAATGTGAAACGTCTTCAATCGGAGTTTGCCTCGTTCGTATGAAGGAAATACCAGAGTTGAGCTCAACTCTAAATGCACGGTGCCGATACGCAAAAACCATTCGCCTACCCCGGGAGATCTGCGTTCAGCATTGGGTGGCCTAGACCGACTACGGAGAACCATTCTACTACTACTAGTACAATGACAGGGCTGCGCTCAGCGCTGAGGGTACCCAAGAGAACTATGTGCGTTTCACTTAAGTCATGACTAATACAAATTAGAAGTATGTTTCATAACACTTGATAATTTGTTTTGATCCGCATGAGGTCAAATCCTTGACGGTGATACTACGAAAAATCCTTATCGCGGCCATTGTCACTTGAGCAAACAGTAACTAGCATAACTCATTCAGCATTTGCTGAGCCAATTTCAGACCTTTAGATCTCGTTAAATAATATTGCGAAATGTGTCAGAGACCTTAAAAAACCAAAGTTCCCATGTATTATTTGTGTGGGTCAACGTGTCTCATGATCCGCATCGCGATCCGAATCACGTCGATCACCTTTGGATCGTTATCACACAATCTTACTCAACCTTACTCAGCGAGAAATCTCCGAAATCCGCTATCAGAGAAATTGTTTGACGTACTCACGCCCCCTTTTAAGTATTGAAATTCCCGGAGATAACCATATATGGGCCATTGGAAGACCCAGCGGTATTCCCTGACCGATACCTACAATTAAGCGTAAAATTGCATAACTATATTGCAGCGGATTCGATGTCGAGGACGGAGAAAAGTATAATACATTTTTACGCTGACGGTCGGAATTTCAGGCCGACACAAGTGGAATTCCCCCCATAGACTGTTCCATATTAATAACTCGAAAGCGCATACGGTCACTCTGAAATGGGGTTGGGGGGTACAACTGAGAGCGGAACAACCCCAGAACGCTCTCGCTCGTCAATATGCGACCAACGTGCTCTATGTGATTTTCGCAGACGAGATTGTTGTAAACAGGCCTTGATCTAACGAAGAAGCGCCATTGAAACACGTCTTCGAGTAATGAGGACGTCTTCGAGAGTACGTTTGCGAATGCACGTTTCTAGATATTTCCATTAAGTAAGACATTCAAGGTGCCAATTACGAATAATTTAAGAATTATCGCCTCAGGCAAACCCACTTTTTGTGGGGTAGAAAATACATGAGCGTTCGGTGACCAATTCGAACAGGTATTCACACCATCGGGGACATCTGAAATACCAAAACACCGCTGGCGCAATCCACAAATCCCCAGTAATTGGCATTCCCCGAATCGCATTAGCCGTGGAATTCACGCGTACCATTAGCATGCGCAGCTGTCCGATATAAAACAAAAGCCGGCGCTTTGTACGTCACTAAACAACCGTACGTGTGAGCAGTCGGGTCTCGTCTGTTGAGCCAGTGGTGTGTTTGCGCTTCAAGATATTTCGCAACGTTAAATAATATCTGGAAGTGTGTGCGACTTATTGGAGGTGATAATAAATAGTGCAAAACTGAGTTTCAAATCTCTGAGGATTACTGCTGTTACTACTGATATGTGCGTGGCTAAGCCTGCTGCAGAAAAGTGCAAAATGATTAACAGGTGAGGATTTTTCAAAATTACTACCTCAATAAGGGCAATTTATGAGCGAAAAGAAAGTTACGTTCGATTCGCACCGAGGAAGCAACACGAACGTAATGCGCCCGTATCACTCAAAGGTCAAGGGTCGCGAAAGGGGAGGGGGGCGTCTACGATGCAGCGGGCAATAACCGCGTTCAGAAGCCCACTTCCTCTGCCCCTTTATCTGTACTATCCTTGATTTATTATTTATTACTTCGTTGCAGGACTAAATTGGGGAAAACCCTGAAGACCGCTCTCACCAAAGCGCGAGTGGATCGTCGCCTGATTTGCGGCCTTTTTCCTGCAATTTCCCATCTGGAGAATACCCCAGAAGAGGTGGTGCTCTGTGTCTTACCCACCACCCGTCCAGGAGACGCCACCACCCACATTCAGGCGGTGCTTTTACAGGCCTTCTGCTATGAAAACTGCATTCCAGTCATACAGGTAATTAGGCACTTTTACAATAACGTGTCCCCAGTCAGGGCTGTTTCCAGTCGACCTTTCGCCGTATACGAACAGTAATTCGAATGACCATCATCACTCTTGATGCCGCTCCAAAATAACTGTTTTTTTTTCAATGTTGCAACATTATACTGATATTTCTTATTTATTGTTACAGGTAGACTCAAGCGAAAGACTGGCAAACTACTGCGGAATGACCACCAAAATCAAAGACACATCTCACTGCAATTGCGCCATTATAACCAGGGACATTTCCTTGCCCATAACCGATGACGACCTCATACCCATGTCAGTCACTGAACAGTATTTGGCAGACTTCTACGAGTGCACTTTGGAGGAGTTTCCAAGGCCTATAATCCAGCTACCCATTTGAATCGGGAAAAGGAGGGGTCGTAGGGCTGCCGGACGGACAGCAGCCTACTCCTCAAGGATTACAAAAAAAAACCATTGAAACATAAGATAATGGAGGTTTTAGAAAGGGGTTCAGAAGGCGGAGACAGTGGGGTAAAACCCCATTGCCCGCTAGGAAATATAATGTATTTTATTATACGCGAAAGCGGATGAAGAGGATAATTTGGATTTTTGAGTGCTCGCACGTGCTGCGAGTTTGTATTGTATAACTTGTTATAGAATTAATATATTGGAAGAGCAGCTATCATTGTTAATAAGTTAATAAAACGTGTTTATGTAGTATTTTGCATAGCTTTACTCCAACATTTAACGCCCTTTTAGAGTGTAATCTTCTTTAGTATGAATTTGGCACATGTATTGCGCGTCTTCAGTGTCCAATCATCAACTACGTTTGTTGCCGTTTTAGAAATGTTAATTTAAGCTCTCAAGTTTGAGAAGAAACAGGTGAAAATTAAATAACGAACTATGAAGAGGTTCGTCTTCCTCGTAACGCACCAAAATTGTAGAATTGACGGATTCCTCCCCGTTAAAGAAAATTTTCAAAACGATTATCGCACAACTATAAAGAGCAATAACGGAAAGAGGTGATAAACTAAAGCTCAAAAATAAAATAACAAGAAAACTAAACAATAAGGTGTAAATTGATCGTCCTACGCCTCTTCATGACGTAACACGAAAACATTTGTTCGCATTTTCCACAGGTGGAGCCACTTTACTCTATGGCGGCCGGACATTTTGTCTGCTAAAAAATTCCTAACCACAGTTTCTATTTCCGTCTTAAAAATTTATTCAAAAATCCTTGACCCTTTTGACCACCTTTTACTCGCTTTCACTTGAAAATCTGCCCGATACTAGCGGCGTAAAGAAATTCCCTTGTTTTTACGCGGCACATTTACCTGTTTACTGGCGCCCGAAACTATGACGTAAATCGCAGCTCGTCCCGTGCCTTGTTTCGTCTCACAAAATGTTTTAAAGCGCGTTCCAGTACATCCTCCAGTGTTTACAGCGCCGTTGAACATGTCGCAGTTGCTGCGAAAGCCCCTCTGGGTGGGGTACGTGAGCCAACGGTTGCAGCAGACTCAGGCTAAAGTGGCCTCGCCTGCAAAGAAAGTTAAGGAGCCACATACATTTTTGGGCCATCTGGCTCAAGGGCCAGTTTTTAAAAATGCACGTCTGTTTCCTGAGAGAGTTGCCATAAGAGACAGGATTGCTGGTAAGTGCTTGTGAATTTGTCTCCCATCTTCATAATAATTAGTTATGATTGATAGCATACACTTACGCCAACATATTCATGAGTGCTCATGAGTTGTCAAAAGAAATAAGCACCATGTTGGATGGAAGATTAAATGAAAGAGTGTTGTTTTTGTGCCCCAATGATGTCCACTATGTTATAACCTTGTGGGCAATTTGGATGTCAGGACAAATAGGTGAGTTATATATTTTCTCCCTTTCATTTAATTGGCACATAGGGAGATGCAACTTTTGGACCTAAAAATAGCCATCATTTGAGGTACTGTTTAACGCAAATTTGATCAATACGTTAGCGGTTCCTGTGAGCCATTTACACCCCAAAAGCCTGCTCCAATACTATGCCAGTGACTCTTCTTCGAAGCTCTTTGTCACAGTGCCCAAATACTCAGATCTAATGCAACAAGTGGCAAAGAACTCATCTACAAGGCTGTATGTCCTGGATGATAGACTGAAGCTAAATTGCACCTTGATGCAGGTAGCTTTAATGATCAAGTGTTTGGTGCTTAAATTTAATAAGGATTTTGGTTGATTGTCATGGAGATTAGGGTCTTATCAAGGCGCCAAAGTTTAATGTTGTTTCTTGGTTCATGGCACTTGAGTTTAATGATTGTGTTTAAGAAATAAACATAAAATAATGCCATTTTATGCAGGAATAGCTTAAAAATTGTTGATTTCTTTTAACTTAAATTTTTTCCCTCCCAGGGAAGTCAACCAGCCGACCTGGAGGGCGGCAAAGACGACTCTTTTTACGCCAAATCGGACGCCATGATTCTTTACACGAGCGGCACCACCGCTAATCCGAAAGGCGTGGTTTTGTCTTACAAAAACCTCTCTGCGCAAGCGTCCAGTCTACTAGATGCTTGGCAATGGTCTTCTGAAGATATTCTACTTCACACTCTGCCCTTGCACCACGTGCACGGCATCGTCAACGCTCTCTTGTGTCCCTTATACGCGGGTGCCAAGACTATCATGCTCAAGAAGTTCAACGCAAATACCGTTTGGACATATTTGCTGGGCGTGAATGCGCGCCCGGACGAGCGGCGCATCACGCTGTTCATGGGAGTGCCCACCATGTACTCTATGCTAGTGGAAGAGTATGAGAGGGTGTTCAAACAGGACCCGAAGATGGCGGAGTATATTAGAAATACGTTGAAGAGCAAGGTCCATCAATTTTTTTCCTTCAAAGTTGATTTCACATAAAAATTTACGTAGGTACGTTTAATGGTGAGCGGATCTGCCCCCTTACCGGAACCCTTGTTTCGCCAATGGGAAGAGATCAGCGGGCATAAATTGCTGGAGAGGTGGGGAGAGCTTTTTTGTTTTATTTGTACTTTGAAGTTTGTTCATGTTACAGATATGGGATGACTGAGACTGGAATGAGTTTGTCCAACTTGTATGAGGGGAATAGGGAAGCAGGTTTTGTGGGAATCCCTTTACCGGGGGTTTCAGCTAAGATCCTAGAGGTGCACGATGATGGAGAAGATCTGGGAAAGTAGGTTTTCCTTTATACTTTTGTAGCAGAGTAACTGATAATTATTAATTTTAGAACTCTAGTGGAGTGTTCCAACAAAGAAGGCACCTTAGTATTCCAAAAAAATGCTCAAAAGTCTTCAGACGGCTCAGATCCAATTGGCGAGCTTTTAGTGAAGGGCCCAGGGCTTTTTTCTCGCTATCACGAACGCCCGGAAACCTCGAAAAACTCGTACACTCAAGATGGATGGTTCAAAACAGGGGACCTTTGCAAATATTCCGTGGACAAAAAAAAGTTCAAAATACTGGGCCGCAAAAGCCAGGACATAATCAAAAGCGGCGGCTACAAATTAAGCGCCCTTGAGATCGAGTCTGTCCTCATGGGTAGCCCTTTGGTGAAAGACTGTGCAGTATTAGGAATTCCCGATGAGAAGTATGGGCAAAAGGTGGCAGCAGTGATTGCTTCCAAAGACATCAAAGTTGAGGAATTGGTTATTTGGGCTGAGGATAAGTTACCCAAGTATGCGGTGCCCAAAGAGTGGAGGTATGTCTACTTCAGATAAATACTTTGAAGGTGAAATTGATTTTCAGGTTCGTCGACTCCGTGCCTAAAAACGCTATGGGGAAAGTGAACAAGAAGGAGTTGCTGCAAAGGGTCTTCGGACCTCAGTAGATGAAGACTGCAATGTATAGTCGATTCTTGAGTATTTATAATTTTCTGGCATTTTGTACTCAAGTATTGACATTCATATTTACAAACAATATATTATCGTTTATTTAAGAGTTCGGCTCAAGTTAATTTTTAATGGTAATTATTCCTATAAACTTTGTTTTTGACAAATATCTTATTGTGTTCGTCTTCATTATTTCGTCGCGTTTTAGATTAAGTTTATTAGGTTCCCGGCTGATGTCTGGCGATTATAGTTATCGATCAATGCAAAAGTATTCGTTAGGTTATGTTGTTTTTTTCATTAAAGTTGGTTTGAATTGGAATTAAGTGTTTTTTAAGTCGTCTCGGACTGTAACACAGGTAGACAGAAAATGGCTTCTTCATCGTCTTAGTAGGAAAAAAATAGCTCGAAATGACTGCTGTATCCAGGGCTCTATATTTAATAATAAGAATGTTAAAAATTTTCCTCAACTGCATGATAGATATCTCAATATTGACTCAATGCTGTCTTAAAACAGTAAGTGCAAATGAGTACCGTGTCGAAAACCTAACGAACTTAAAAAAATCAATCTATAAGTTTTTGATACTGCTTTTTAGTCACTCAAAAAGCGGAGGGTACATCAATTTACTCTCAAAAGAGGTAATAACCCACCATGGGCGCCGCTCCTCCATTTAAATAAGCCTCCAATTGAAGTCAGTTCTCATTTTGCTTGCTACCTAATATGTAGAATCTATCCCTAACCTGGAACTTACGAGCCCTTCTCATTTTATTAGTTTATAGTTTACATATCTTAAAAATTTCGTGAGGTTTCCTAAAGAACTCAGGCTGTGGTTCTCAATAGTGTACCGTGCTAAATTACGTTACTTTTATTCACCTCAGAATCAGGCTCATGTCCGTGGTTCAGTTCTCTATATTGCGATAGGGTACACCCCCTTGAAATACTATGTCCATTCTTAGGGCCCGCAATCTCGTAGGAGGGTGAAAAGACGGTCAGTGTATTCGCCCCTTCGGACGGCGCATCCAAAGAGAGCCGCAAAGGCGAAACTGGCATTAGACACTTTCACTGTATTGCATTGTAGCACTACTGAAACTCGTAGTGTTTTCTTGATAGTATGAAGTGACCATCATTTTGTGGGGTAATGGAGAGTTTTAATGCCTTAAGTTGCTCCCACGTATGTTGATGCTTATTCTAAGAATGCCACCTGGGTGCCAGATCGCCGTGCCCGTCAGGCCACATCCAAGAGTTCTTCATGACTGGGAAACACGTTACTCGTGAAAAGGAGTGGAACTACTGCCGCGATCTGCACGGTTGCCCTAAGGATTTTTTTCCTATAAACGTCGGTTGATACGACATTGTTCGTGGAGAAAGAAAAGTCCTTTAGTAGATACGTGTAAAATACTTTAATGATTGTAAAATCATAATTAACATAACGGTTTATCCTCTATCCACTTACAATTAGCGAGCAATCTCGAGGTTTAATAATTAAAAATAAATATACCGTGTTAATTAATAATAAACTTTCGATGAATCTGTACATTATTTACAAATATCATATAACCATTTCGTAATAAGGCACAATCGTTTTCATCGAGGAATGAACATCTTCCAAGTTTAAATGCAAAGTTTAATACTTTTTTTTTTTTAATACAATGGGCCGAGTAATATAAAATTCAAAATGCCCATTAGGCGCTACAAGCAGCGTTCACAAACGGCAGTTCTGCTATAAGTTCCATACGAGCGCAAACTGCGTTTGTAGACGACAACGACGTGTGAACACCATTACCATTCGTTACGATTACACTATCATAATCAACATTTCGGAGCTTCGTTAGGCATTCGGCGGAGCACCACTTATATACCCGTCAACGGTGCTAAGCTAATTTCGTTTGTGTCCCTGAGCGCAGACCTCTTTGATTTATGGGAAGTGGTGCTGTTTATTACCTCGATCCACCTGCAAAGAGCCGAAACGATGGAAGTGCACCAGGACCCGTAGCATAAGAGACGTACCTGTTGTAAGTATATTCTGATTCCGCCCTAAAGAAGTAAACGTGATTTTTGTATTGCAACTTGAACACGAAATCTTTGGCAATTTGGTCCTCGGGTTCGGGAGGCCCAACAGTGTATCTCAGCAGTGGCAAGGAGGTCAGCGGAAAATCTTCCTTGCAATCTTTATAGAAGAAGAGACAAAATTCGGTGAAGACTACCCATAACTTCTGCCAGCCGTTGCCGCTCTTAAATTTTCTCAGTAGATAGCCAGACAATTGATTCTGAAAGGAAAAAGATAGAGCCTCGACCTTGCACGGCTTATTGGAGAATCTTACCTCAACTGCCATCAATTCGTCTCGCATGCTTATGCTGGTGTTCCGATGCCAACATACGTGAACTGTCATGTTGCTCCTCTGTGTCTGCGGCTTGGTCTGTGTGCTAGCGTCGTTGGTTTGCTGATCTATGTGCTCATCTGATGAACCTGTCGAGATTTAACGATACGATCGCAATTCGAAAGGAAATTCACAGGCCTTACTGCAACTTTTAAGGCTCAAATAGTTAATTTTCGTATCCGACTTATCCCTGGCCAGTTGAATGGCATTTTGTAGATCCTGTCGCCACCTCTCTTTCTCTTCTACAGAATTGGCCGCCACGGTTAAGGCTCTATTCCCGCCGTAGATGATCAACCCACTGTAAGCCAATTCGCCCTCCGGTTCTTCGATCAGCACGCCTCTCAAGGGCATGTGGCCGTGAACTTTGAATTGCAAAGTTGCTTGCGAGCGCGAGGTGTAGAGGAGTATGTCAGAGAACTGCAAAAATTTACCTCGAGGATGGCTGATGGAGGTAACTACGACACTCACCAAGAAGAACATTCTCTGCTGATACCCCTTCCTCGAATGCTTAAGAAGACACCCGTGCCGGATGAACTTTCTGTCGGGATGTATCAAGCTGTCGAAACCGACAATATCTCTCTGGAGTTCGCATAAGGTCGCGAGATTCTCGGAATGCTCTAGAGTTTCTCTCACGGGCAGCATTAGGTCTTTCAAGGTGTCGCATGCAGTGCGGCAATCCGAGCGATCCGGATGGCTCGGGCCGTAGTGCGTTAAAAGACGTTCCAGCAAGATTTGATATTGTAACAACCTGAAAATTGATCTGATTGGAAATCGTGGAGAGCTAATTTCCTCCTACTTTGTAGATGTAGGAGCAACTCCAAAAATACGACGAGGTGAATGGAATGCTCAATATGGTTTCATCACCGTCTTTGATTGGACAATCGTTCAGGTTCCTGGGAAACGTGTCCAATGGACATTAAGCTTTCCCAGAATGCCTCTAGGTGAGGACAGGACAGTGTCCCGAAAATTTGCCATATTAAGATCAAAATCTATTTCAGTACTTTAATTTTGGCTTCAAAACTAAAATTTTCGACGTTTGATGTTTTCCTTCTTCTATAACTCGCAAAAACGCAGAAAAACGTGTAAAATATACCGCGGGTATCTTACATGCAGCGCACACCGGTACATTTATTAAATGTTAACGCCCCATTTCACGATAGATCTTTCCTCCATGCTGGACATTCCACATCGCAACGTTGCCAGTTTGTTAAAAATTTTATCGATTCCACCAAAATTTACGTTACCTATGTAACGGTCGGAGCACGAAAGTGGTCAACGGCAAATAACACACTTTCTGGGTTTCGAAATCCCGATAAAGCTGTTCGAACTTCTGGTTCTTCTTAAACGCTTCGTCCAGCCGTTCCAGCACCAGCAGATGCCCGTCCAAGTATTCTTCGTAAATCTGTGGACGTACGACATGAGATCTACAAAACTAACTCGAGAAAACGCTACTCACGGGCAATAAAGGGGGCAAGTGTGCCAGGAGTACGTCTGCAATCTTTCCTGCGGTCGCTTTAGCCCCCCCCATTCCATCCCAACCTCCCAATCTCTGTTTGAGGTCTTCGACTAAAAACCCGTGCGCCTGCGCCAGCGGAGCTATCAAAGAGAGGAGGATGGAACACTCTTCGGGTTCTTCTTTGCTGACTTCTTCCCTGAACGACTGATGAAAACTCTCATAAATAAGCTGTTCATAACGCTAGGAATGCGGTAAAACATAACAGAAAATAAAATGAGGTGCTAGAAAAATGTAGAGATGGAGGGAGGGGAGTGCATTGCCATGCATCAAATTACAGGAATAAGCACAGAAGGGCTAAGAACAATGGTGGTGGCATGCCCTGAAGTAATGCTTAACGGCGGTTCCGGGGCGGAAGAGGGGAGGTGGTTTTAGTGGGTAGGCGGGCGACTTCGGCCATTCCGCAAGCTCGAATCCCACACTACCTGCCCCCAACCACACTCTGGGTCAGGTGTCTTTAGAAGATTTCCACCTCCTCGCAAAAAAAATGGTGCTGGCAGTTTATGGAGGAGGAGGAGGGGGATGAGGAGGGGGGGGGGGAGGAGGGAGGATGAAGGGGGGAGGAGGATACAAAAATAACCATATACACTAACAAACAGGGGGAAACAGTGAAAAACAAAGAAAAAAAAGACATATGCACTCATCGAGGGAAGGACACCGGGGGTACATTTGGAACAAGCTGCGGTGAGTGTAAGAAACTCAATAAAGTGTAAGGGGGGGGGACAAAGAAATACGGGGGGTAAGTACAACAAAAGAAGGTAAAATCTTAGTGACAATGGGGAGGAATGAGAAAAGTGCTAGGGAGATTAAAGAGACAATTTAAGGCAATTCAAAGCAAAAAGAGGGTATTATGGGGATGGACATTGCTACAAGGAGAGATGAGGTGAAAGAGGCATTAATGGAAAAGGTCGAAGGATTGAGAGAGACAGAATATTCGCTGGGGGACTCGATGGATAATAGAGGCGACATGCAGGCGGTAACACTTGTGGTAGAAGAAAAGAAGGCGGAGCAATTGATGAAGGATCCATTTCTTGGGGGCGAGGCACGTGCGATGCAGAATGGAGAATGGATAGGTGTTATAGATGATGGGAAATGGATCATCTGGCCGGAGACTGAACGGGAAAAGATAGAAGCAGGCGCAGTTTTGTGTGTGGGGAGGAGTGCCCCCCGCACTCCTCTTCCCTAGAGGCGAAATGCAGTTTGTATAATGTGAAGGGACATTGCACGGGAACAGGAAGATGCGAGACCTTAAGGAGAAAGGAGAAAGCTAGCGGAGGGAGTAAGGATACCCCCTCCCTGAAGCAACGCTTAACGGCGAGTCCGGAGGGACCCAGGGTGACGAGGGGAGGTTTTTAAAGCCCCGTTTCGGGGCGAATACCACATAACCACTGCCGACAGAACACCAGGCAGTGGCACCCTAGTGGTGCGTGAAAATCTCAGTGTAAGGTCTGGCGTTCGCCTCGATGGAAGGGGGATCGACGTCCTAAAACTAATCTGTCGACAAATCTAACTAGGCAACTGTCCAGCATCGATCGGTGGAAGAACGTACGGGACAAACACATGCACGCAGAATATATCAATGTAAATCTTACGTCCTACGATAGCGGGGACAGCAAGCTCCGCCAGGTTCAATCCGTCGGCCTCGGGGGGTATTGACGTTGTAAGAATTTGTTGGATATTAGGGAAATACTCACCACATTGATTACGTCCAGGTCTTTTTTGTAAGTCAGTTCGGTCATTAGAATTTCTTTGGCTATGTAATAAGACTTGTCCACTAGGTGTCTGGTTCTTATTTTCTTCAGGTCGTTCTCTATCTCGGCTATGATTGTGGTCGATGTGGTGTTGGTCCCGTTCGACGTCTTCGAGACTAAAAGCAAGAGAAATGAGAAAATGCACGCAATGACGTCATACACTGATGGACAAACTTAGCGCGCCATCTATGAACTTCAAAGGAATTACAACGGGCTTCCCTCTCCCACGTTAAGCCGGGCAGCTTTAGCTTACTTCAGTTTTCCCGATTTTTCGTCAAACGTTCGCCGACGAGGAAAATTGATGAATGAACCGAATTTCCCGTTTTTAACGGCTTCAGCCATCTAGCTCGAACAACCACTTCGCTCATGCGCCTCGCGACGCCGTCCAAGAGGTTCGTCGTGACGAATTCTCGGGGCGTGTTGCGCCATTACCGACTTTTAAGTCATTAACGTCGTCAGAAACTCATTCAATGGCCGAACTAAGACAAAGCTTTAGATTCAGGTCTAAAGTGGAGAAGGGATGTAAAATTGAACACACTTGCGAAGGCTTCGAGATGCCCTTCTGCGGGGCCGTATGGGCTACCGATAGGGATGACGAAAATGGCATAGTGGTGCGCCACTGGCTCGCCTTCCGAGTGGTCTTTAGCAGAACAATGTATCATTTCATACAGCCTATTCTCAACACTGACGAACGGCGTTTTCCTGCTCGGGCAAGTTCTCAGCAGCGAGATCTCGTCGTTTGAGATAAACCGAAAAACGGTCGATCGCGCTCAAATCGGGTCTGCGCGCCGGCCACGCTAAACGCCGAGTGCCAACCTCGTCTGGATAATCGCGCGCGATCGGGGCTGGATGCGGTCTGGCATTGTCATCCACGAACGAAGAATTGTCACCGGTGTGAGGTGCAAGTTCGTCTAAAGTTTCCTGGACGCACAGCGAAGTCTCTCGTGCGCGCGCACCGGCAGTCGCCTTTCATTTGCCCGCTTATTAGAAATTGTGAAAATCCAGATAGATCCTTGAAACTTATTTATTAAGCGAACGTTTAATTTAAATAAAAATTTAAGGAATCGGCCGCAAAGGAAAATGTTTTCAAATTAGAAATGATACAAATCCTTAAGCGATCATCCGAGATGAGCGACTTTAGGAGTTTTTATGGTCAACATTGATTTGCGTGGTATTCCGGATCATAAGGGATAAGGGGGATATTTTTCAAAATGAAGAATCAATCCACCAAATTGTCATTATAATTTAACGTCGTATTAATAAACAATCAATTTAATTAAAAATAAACGTATAGTTGGACTTTACGTCTGTTTTCATCATCGTGATGGATTTGCAATTATGAAATCGGGTTTTCCTTCAAATACGTCCCATCGACGAGCAGAAAATTCCTAAGTCCCTTTGTGCAGATGAAACTAAACACATATGGAAACTCGCGGAAGTGCGCGCGCATGTGTGTCTCGTTCTCTTTAGAGCACGCAACAGCCGACTTTGACCGTGTTCTTTGGGACTGAATGCAACCGCACTTGCGAAAGTTCATTTCGAATCTTCGAAGTTTCCTCTCTCAGCCACTGGAGGCAAGTGGGGATGTTTTTGACTGAAATTTCTACGTGTCTTTGACGTCACACCACGAATGTGAAATGAGTTGTGACCATTTGAACGTTCAAAAACCATATCTAAGCTCGAGAAATTCCCAATCTGATGTCCAATTAACCATATAAATGGAGATTAAAGCTTTAAATTATAAATTGAAAAAAATCGTTTATGCCCTCAAAGATTCTAACATTCGCCAATATCTCAAGAAGAGCTGAAATATTCATTTTTTTTAAAATACTTTCCGATAGGGAACTTACTGGTCTTTCAGATGCCATCCAAATATACGGGGTGTCCTATTTAAGATTCCCATTTAATACTCGTACTCATATCCTTCCGAAATCGCACTAAATTTCCCACTCCCCGTGTGTAAATCCAAAAAATGAGCAATACCAAAAGGTACAGGTCACTAACGAGGGTCTGCAGCTCAAATTTCAACCCTCCAGCAGCGGTAGCTGAAGAGACGTTTAGAGCTGCTTGTTGTCAGATCGGTCAAAAAAAATCATTTATCTCGAAAACGGCTCGTCGCAGCTGCGGCATGCGATAGACAAACTGAGGTTGGAGTCTTCCGGGAGATTGCAAAACGCGATGAGATACAGGGTGTTTGAAATGACAGAGTCGGCGTCAGTTGCACGTAGATCTGTCAGCGGACCAATATTTTAATTCGGCAAACTCCAAAATTCCAGATCTCTCTCTGTAGAACCCCGTAAACTTTCAGTAGGACACTCACCGCGAACGACCCTGTATATTGTCACGTATCTCCTGAATGAAGCATTATTGGAACGCGGCTTACGTGGGGAGGCGCATCATTTTTCGACGTACTAAAACGTAAGGAAACGCCTGCGGGACGCCCCGTGTGTTAATGAGCAATTAAGCCACTTGGGAAACAAATTTGCACATTCGAAAATTGGTAAGCGTGTCCAATACTGACTAACTCTCACCGTTAATGCTGTTCATCAGCTGTTCCTTCTCGTAGTTCCTGGACAGGCTCTCGTCCATCCTGTTGGTGAGGGAGTAATTCGCGTTCGAGACCTCCAGCGACAGGTTGGACAGGTTGCCGTTTGCCGTCTTGTAGGTCGGCGTGGACGTGTAAAAGTTATTGTTGTCGATTGCGTTAAAGGAGGAATCGGTTCCGTGCCGCTGCTGGTTCTCCCTTCGGTCATCTGCAAGGGACTACGGTCAAACGTTGCTAAGGAACCTCCCCGATCTAAGCGCTCGTACAGCCGATTTAACAAGTTACGCAAAATCGCAAAAACTGTGCTTGAAACGCCACTGGATGAGGTACTCATAGGTAATCTGCTATGGTTCCTAGGGAAATAAAGGCATTCGCATGCAACGACGAACAATACCACATATCAAAGTCCTACCAAAAATCACAAAGGGCTCACCTGTGGAAGCGTCCAGACTTTCCGCTCTTTAACTAACTAAGAATGTTAAATAATAGATGACTTTAGAAGAGTTCTCATGTATTTCATTGCGGTTTTACAATACTCCGAACGTTATAGGTGCTTAAAGTTGTTCAAATTCATAAATTTAGGAAGTGCACATGGAAAACTCGAGTATGGAAAGAAAGGGGCGGCCGTTGCGTTTGCCCGAAAAGCTCTTAACCGGCACGTGCCGAATTTCCCATCTACAATAAGGATCCTTAAAAACCATAACGATACGCTAAAATTATCAAAAAACCTAACGGCATTGTAAAACTAGTACAAATCGCTTTGTAATGAGGCAACATCCATTTATCTCTCGTAACAAAATCCATTACAGGGTCAAAAATATGTACAATCGCTACTTCGCTAGATATTTCATTACAATAACGGATAACTAGGTATATTAAATATCACAAAAATTAAAGAGGGTCGTCCTTACAATACTAGTACGTTAAGATTCATTGACTACTACATATAGAGTTCAAGAGATTATTTGCTGGAACCAAGACGAGCGAGCGCTGAGCTTTAGGCCTCGGAACGTGTTCTACATCGTTCCGTCCTCGCCGCCGTTTCATCGCGACGATTTCGCACGAATCGGCGCAATTGACTGCAGTTCTTCCCCCAAGAGCCAATTGGGAGATGTCCCAAGCTCTAACGGAATATATGCTCATCGAGATGAGTTCTCATCGAACGGTTACACGAGGTTCTCAGCTTCGGGACGCCGTGACGGGATATCGGACCCGCCGCTGGATCAACCGTGCATATCGTTATCTACAACGTGGCGCGAGCAAATTCGCCCTCCTGCTACGGAGAGCGCGACGGGTAAAAGCGGCAGAGGAACTCTGCAAGGTAACAATTAAGATTTCGTTCACCTCTGGAAGACGACAAGTCAGATTTGGCACTAACAATACTGGTAGGTTTTGATTGTTTGGTTTTCCTTACTTGGTTCCCACGCAAGTATTAGAATTCGTGAAACAGTTATAAAAACTACTGTTATACGAAAATAACGCGATTCCGCGACGGTCGAGGCCCGTCGTTGAGGGCTGTTACCTGAAGTCGAGACGAGCCTTTTGGCCGGTAAAATGGAGGGGTTTTGTGCACGAAGAAGTAAACGTGCGTGACAGCGGTCAACAAGCAAAAGAATCGTATTTTTTCCACTATAGAATCGATAAGTAAATTTTGATTTTATAAAATCGCGCTCACCCGCGCGGGGCGCAGCCCCGCGCTACGTGTTCAAAGCCAGATGAACAATCGCCTCGTCATCCCTTCGCAAGTCAGCTTCACTCGGTCGAGTTTAACCCGCAACTGCTGCTGACGGGGCCAGACTGACCCGCAGACCTGTTGCTCACCATTTTGTCAAGATTTCGCGATTTTACGTGCGTCACTTTCAGCCCCGGTCAAGACACGGGCCTCGAGAAATCCGCGCTGCTGGGCCGACGCGACCCACCGGTGGTCGTGACGTCTGTTTGCCCTTTCGCCAATTTATGTCGATAAGTTTCGTGTCATTTACACAGAAATTGTTACGTTTCATCGTTGCAATTTACGCGAAAGACATTTGTCGCAAACGTGGTGGGCAGAAGCGCTTCTGGGACGTTCAACCGACACTTCCGTGCACCGCGAGTGCTGACGCTGCCGTCGGGAAAACGCGGACCAGTCCATCTTCCGCTGACCGGTCATCTGTGCGTTTTTTCGGTCAGTCGGTTAGGAGGCGTCTTGGTGTAAGAAGCCGCCTCAGTCGCGTAAATTTATCGTTACTTCCCGTCATCCGATCGTCCAACAAGTCTTCTTCCAGCGTCGTCCAAAGCGTTCGAACGAGTTCTCCTAAGAAGAATAAAAAATGAACGGGCTCTAAATGACGTCACTCCCGACCACCACCTCGCACTCCGAGAACGACACGGAACGTGCGAACGAGCCGCAGAGCGACACATCACATGACGGGAGCTCTCCGAACTAAAGAGTACGTCCGACAGGCACTCGACAGGGTGCGGCACACCGGATTGTCGTGCAAAATTAAAAGCTTACTACCCGAATGCTGCTTATTGCTCGAAGCTCGTTTCAGCTGCGGAAATTTCTACATCCAAGTTGATGAGGCCCGCGCTTTCGCGACATCCGTGTCGGAACCCCTCCTCTACGCGACATGTGCCAGCGATATTCCCCCTCGGAGGTGGAGTGCCGCCAACCTTCGCGGATGACACAGTGCTTCTCGTTAGACGTCGAAACTCAGAAGCTGCCTCCTTAATCGCCCAACGATACCCGGAGCAACTGGCAGAGCGGCTAGGAAAATGGAGAATGCGTGTGAAAGCAAATCAAGCCGGGCAACCTTCGCCTTGCGCAGGGGGAGATGCCCTCCTGTGAAACTGCTTGAAGTCCCTCTCCCACAACAAGATTCAGCAAAGTAGGTAGACAGACTAACGTGGAATAATCACATCAAAGTAGTAGTAGTAGTAGTAGTAGAACGAATGCGGTTTGCAATAATTGCAAAAAGTACACTTGCCAGCAATGCGCTGTTGCCGTTCGTCCGAATTGCGTCGAATCGCTTCAGTTACGCGTCCAGCAGTTCTAAAACTGGCAACTTTTAGATTGTCAATTCGCAACAATGTAAGTTTATCCAACCTTCCAGTAAGCAATGCGCTGGGCCACCACGACCACCGGGTCCACGGGGGTAGGCCCGCGGTTGGCGGTTTTGGCGTCAGCAGCAGTTACGGGTTAACGATCGTTTTTCGCCGTGGCAAACTACGCCCCCTGCGGAGCGAAGCTGAATTGCGTGAAAAATGTCAAATGTGCCATCGAAGAGGTTGCGCATGCCCGGTGACCATGGTCGATGTGACCTAGATCAATTAATGAACAATCCCGCCGCGGATCGGCGGTACGTACGCTCAGCCGCAAAAGCGACGACGAATCGGCTCAGCTCAGACGTGAGAATTCGTCAGGTAATTTTCACGTCTGGCGAGCGGTCGATGATTGCCGGGAACGCGAATTAACATCTAACGGCCCGGGAAAGGGGTCGTAAACGTACTATTTTGATCTTCAACGAGCGCACTTCGGTTTCTTCCATTTTGATTCGATCTCTGCTCAAATCAGCAAACCACGACGAAACCAAAGAAAATGAGACACCCGTACAATGAGAGCACGATAGCAACAGGACCGATAACCAAACCGAAAACCATCAAAAAAAGCAGAAATTTGGCCTATAAAATGGCTAATCTATTAAAATCAAATATGCGGCGTCGGGTCACTTTCGAAATCGTCCTCCAACAGTGGCGGAGGAATGGAACTGACGTCAAATCCCTCTGAGAATTCGTGTCTGTCTTCTTCTTCTCTCTCCATTCGAAAAATATCGGATCCAGACTGAGAATCTCCATCTGGATAGTAACCTTCCTCGGTGTTGTAGTGACGGGAGTCGTGCACTAATCCAGATTCGTATTGGAAATTGGAAGCCATTTCTTCCATGTTCCTCTCCCTGATGTATTCGCTGTACTCGGTCAGGCCGTGCTCGTGCTCCACGTAGAAATATTCGTCTATAACATGCTGATCTTTGTCGCATTTGGCCTTGTTCCTCTGCTGTTGCAGCTGCCGTTTCCTCCTGTAGCCCCTCCTTTCCCTTTCAGATTTGCTCTTGGGGGATTCCACCGAGCTGGTGGAGTCGTTTTCGCTGGGAGGACTCTTGGCGTGGGTCAGACTTCTGGAAACCGGCCTTTTATGGATTCTGGTCAGAGGCACTGTCGCAGTCTTACTCATGGGAACTGGACTAGTTCCCGTTAAGGGAGTACTCTCGCTGCTCAGACTGCTGGAGTAGTAAGGAGAGCACTTAGCCAGCTTCAAATTGACTTTAACGGGCCTATCTGTGCTTTTAGACACGGCCGAGCCGGCCAAATGGTACTTCTGCAAATACCCCTTCTTCTCTTTGTCGTATCGCTGAGTGTGTACGGTTTTATGCTCCACGGAGCTGCTGCTCTTGTCTGTGTCTGACTGCACTTGCACCGGGATTATCATCGGCCGTTCGGTGCTCTTGGTAAAAAACTTGGAGGAATTTGTGCTTAAGCTCGAAGAAAAAATCGAAAAATCTTCAGAGGGAATGTTCTTCGGACTCCTCTGATCCTGCACGATGTCCTCGATATCGACGCTAGACCCCAGTCTTGTAGGCGCCCTCTCTGGAATCGAAGCGGGAGGAAAAAATTGCTGCGCCCCCAAAGCTTTACCATCGGGGCTGGGCCAATCAGAAATGCTCGGTATCAGCTCCGTCAGAGTGCTCTCTCCAGTGGACGCTGTACTCGACAGTTTCTGAAACGGATGGCTGACGCTTTGCTGCTGAGCCTTCAAGGTGCTGCTCTGAGTCGAAGACCACTCAGAAATGCTTTGAGCTATGTCAGTGAGAGAGTTCTCATCACTCTTTAGACCGGAGCTGCTCTTGGTGGTCCCACTATTGCTGGACAAATTCTGAAATTTCACAGTATTAGTGCTGTTGGACCACTCTGATAAACTTAGAGCGATGGAAGTGTCCTCGGAGTGAGAACTGTGGGTGCATTTAGTGGGTTTCAGGGCAAACCTCACGGTTCCATCTTCAAGATTGGTCCCCACCGAGCTCGTGCAGTCCTCCTCGCTATAGGAACTGTGCGATCCTGCAGGAGAAGTTTTCCTCTCACTTCTGGATTCTTCAGAATTGGTGCTGCGTCTTAAGGCCGTCGGCGGCCGCAACTGCTCACTGCGTGGAGCATTGTCATCGACATCGACGAAAACGTCGTCGTTCAAATTAGAAATGTTCAATTCCTCGTCAGAATTCGACTCTTGAGTCTTCTCCTCTAGAATTATCTTAATTCCACTTGGTCCCACGCTACAGCTCTGACTATCCGACAAGCTCTCACTGATGTGCTCGGAGACCGCAACATTCTCGTAAGTGTGCGTCTTCTCCATGTCGAAATCTACAGTTCTATAATCGTCGCTATTCGAGTCATTGTCGTAGGTGCTATGAGTGCTCGACTCTACAGTCACTCTACATGCCTCCTCTGCTGGGGAGATGTAGTAAGTTTCGATGTTCTCTACTATAGGGTCCTGCACGCTCGACGGAGGGCTGGGCCATTGCTCAGAATCCTGGCTCTTCAGGGAACTCCGCAGTCCGAAGGTTTTCGGCAAGTTTTTGCTCGGAGGTACATACAGCTGAGTGGTGAGCTGTACCGAGGTGTCCGAGCTAGGTAGCTCGTGCATAGCCAGCAGAGGTTTTTGAGTGTGGGAGGGAATATCGGGGAGAGGCCAGTCTTCGCTTTCCTGACTGCTCTCCTTCTCCATCCTTTGATGCTCCTCGAAACACTCTTCGTCGATGATAGTATCGTCAGATCCCTGTCGCTTCAACCTCAAACCCCTCTCTGAGGTGATAATTTCTATGTCGTCCATCGATAGTTCGGCCATCTCGGCGGACGTCCTTCTATCGTCGGAGATCTGCCTCTGCAGTAAGCTACTGAAGTTAGGGGCGATATCGGTACTAGGCTTGTTGTCGCTATGTCTGCTTAAATCCTGTAGTTTGCTGGCCTTGCTGGCACTGCTGCTCGCGAAGCTCATGGGTTTCTCATTGGTAGGCGTCTTCTTCTCGTCGTAAATGTGGTCGTGACTTGGGGACTCAGAGCTAGCACTCACTTGGGGATTGCTCGATGCCATGGACTCGTCGTTCATGCTGTCGCTCTGAGTGCTCGCTTTGGTGGAGTCCTCCTCTAAACTGGACTTCTCGGAGTTGGTGCTTCGCTCGGATATTCTGGATAAAGTGCGAGATAGAAACCCCCCGCCCGAATACGCGCCGATGATCTCAGTGGCGCCGGCTAATGACGTTACCGAGGGGTATTTGAAGTTCGCAGGGAAATTGGCCAGGTCTTCGGGAAGCTCCGTGCCCGACACGTCGTCGGCCTTATAGTAGACGTCCGTCATTGATGTGAAATCAACCGAATCTTTGCATAAGAAATACTCGTGTCTCTCCAAATCCTGATCGGGGGGCAAGAGGTTGTCGTCGAAGCTCTCAGACCCGCTGCTGTCCAAGGGAAACGGCTTCCAGGTGGAACTGAGCTCCTTGGGGATGTCCCCGGACTTCTGGGTCCTGACAGCTACTCCCAGACTTCCGGAACTGGATTCTGTGTCCAAAGAATTTTTCGACTCGGTCGACAATTTCTCCACAGAGAGTAAATTCGGTTTGTCCAGGTTATTGCGTCTGCCCACCGAAAATGAATCGTCCACGGAAGATTTTTCACCCGAAGACAACTTCTTCGATAACTTTTTATGTAACTTCTGGCTCAGTTCCGAGTCTTGAGACCACTTCTCCTCAAATGGATAGGGCTTCTTGACCCTCTCGTTGTCCGAGTCGGTGGTCTCTTTCTGCAGCTCGTCTATAGTGGCCAAGTCTTTGGGAATCTCGTTCGCCTCGTCTGAGCTCGATCCTTCGAGTTTCTGAGACCCTTCGTCAATGGTAAAAGCGCGCCCTAGGACGCAGATCCTCGGACTTCTGGGGCTCCTCGGGCTCTTGGGCTCGTCGGATGAGTGCGACGACGCTTTGTCCAGTTGTTCTTTCGTGGCGAACATCTCTATGTTCTGGCTCAAACCTATCGCTCTCCCCAAAGAACAACTGACGCTAGACTCGTCGGTTTCCTTCACGTTGCTGGGACTCAGCTCCTTTTCTCCGCTGGTCCACGACCCGGTATCGCTAGATTTTGATTGGTCAGAGGCCCGTTTTATGAGCTTCAGCTTGGATTGCTTGGTACCCGCCTCAAGCAGGTTTGATTTCTTAGCTTCTGATTCCTGCTCGGTACCCTTTTCCGGGGAATCTAACGTCGCGTTATCGTAATCTAAAGAGCTTTCCGCGCCTGCGTATTCTTCGCACTCGACGGTCATCCAAGAGGCCGTGTCTTCGGATCTGCTCCTCTCAGCGTTTAGCTTTAATAAGGCATCTTTGTGATCAGTCACGGTCACCATCAAGAAATTCGTGTCCACACCTTCAGGTCTCAGGTCACTCACTTCGGTCAAAGACTCGTCTTCGCTGGTTATCCGCACCAAGCTCTCGGGCATCAGAGTGCTCTCATCCGAGTCTTTTCTCCTCTTTTCCAGCTTGCGCCTAATGAACTTGCTCATCGTGTTGGACGCCTTCTGCATCTCGGCCATCAGTTCCTTGTCTTTGTCAGACCTACAAGACGACTCCGCGGACTCATCGATGTATTTGATGTCCAGAGAATTGCCGAAGCTCAGCTTTTCTGTGCTGATCGAGTCGGAGGAGCTTTTGCTTTTAGTGTCCATTTTTCTCAAATCTGGGGGTTTCGGCGAGGAGCAGCGTTGCTCAAAAAAATCACCCCCGGATTGGACAATTTCGATATGCTTTAGTTTCTCGTCCTTCTCCCCGACGGATAACCAGACGTCTAAACTGGTACCCTCCAAGATCACGTGGTGCTCCCCGAGGGGTTCCGTGTGAATGTCCGCGGTGACGGTCTCGTGGAGGGCGTAAGATTCCGGAGAGGCCTCTTCGAGCTTGTCTCTTTCGGTTATGCTCTTAATCGTTTCAGGTTTAAAATCGAACTCCGTGGACTTGTCAGCCTCGTCTTCGGATTTGCTCCGCTCCAAATCCAGGCTTTTGCCCATCCGTTGCACTCCCCTCTCCAGGTCGTTCCCGTTCAGATTCAGTTCCAAGCTCTTGGTCAGCTTTTTGTCCAGCTTTTTATCCAGCTTCTTAGGGCTTTTAGTAACTATTATGGCTTCCTCCAGAGAGACATTCGGTTCAATCGTGTTAATGCTGATCTCCAGCTTTCCTCCTCTTTCTCTAACCGTTTCCTCAATTTGAGGGAACACCGGTAACACGTCTTTAACCGGACTCTTTAGGATTTTGGTCTGTTTTATCGCCGTCTCGTAGAGCATCTGCTGCAGCTTCCTGCGTTCGGCTATAACTTCTTCGCTCTCCTCTTGGCTCTTCGTACGCTCTTTGCTCCCCAGCCTCTTCAATTCTAGTTTTTCCAAAGATCTAGCTTTCTCCTTCGGGATCGTTCTTCTACTGGGCTCCATTTCCTGACTCTTGGTCCTCTTAATCTCCGGCAAGGCCAGTGACGATTGGGCCGACAGTGACGTGTTCCTATCGTCATCACTCTTTACTTCCGACTCGGCCGATACCGCTTTTTCGGTAAATAGCTTGTGCGTTCTTTTGGACTCTTTCGCCCCTTTCCTAGATTCGGTCGAGCTGGACTTCGGCCCCAGCGGGGGTTTGGTCGCGGTCTTATCCTCTTTCGTCGCAATCGCCGAGTCTGGCACTTTGGGCCTCAAAGATTGTTTGCTCGAGGACTGCCTCGACAGCTTGGGCTTCTCCTTGGCTCTCACATCCTTCGAAAGCTGAGGCTTCTTGCCGATGCTCTCTTTGGGGGGCTTGGGAGGAGCCAGTCCCTTCGGCGGCAGTTTCGGTTTGGTCTTCACGGTGATTTTCACATTATTAACGTCGGGCACTATTTGATCGCTATCTCCCAGTGATCCCTCCTTCGCCACCGCTCTGGGTCGCTCGCAGACAACTGGGAAAGTTTGCTCCGGCACGACCCCGTTTCCGACGATCCTCCTGGAATCCCCCGTCTCCACGTCAGATATTTCGGTGGAAGTGGCACTTATGAGGTGATCTAACCCGCTCTCCCTGTCGGTGTGATTAGGGTCCTCCTCGTCCACCGTGTCATCTTTGCTTGAAAAGGAATTCAAGGGGGGTAGCTTCGCAACGGGGATTATGGGAGCGTCCAAGCTCCTCGCGCGGCGGCTGGGCAGAGGGGATTCCAGAGCTTGTTGTTTCTGCAGGAGAGTTATAGCCGATCCTTCCGAGAGGTTCAAACGGGCATGCGCGAAAATAAGAGGGCTCTGCCCCTTGCTCCTCAACGAGGGCGACATTATCTCGGTTATTTTAGTTTTCGCAGGGACCTTCAGGTCCTTCAAATCGTTTTCGATCTCTGCTTGGAGCAGAGCTTTCTCTCTCGCACGCTCATCGTCTATGGTGGTAAGTTCGTTGTCCGTCGTTTGGTCATCCTTCAGCGTTTCATCCAAAGACCTGTCTCCGTCTTCCCTCTCCACCTCTTCTAACGTCCTCAACAGTTCAGCCGGTTCTGCGAACACGGCTTGGAGGTCAGTAGATTTAATATTAAATTCGTCCTCCGAACTGGGGATCGAAAATGACCTCTCCGAGATCCTCCTTAGTTCGGTTTGCTGGGCGTTCGGATCTAACCCATTGAGAATGTCCTTATCGGTTTTTTTCCTTGTGGTCGGGGGCGAGCCCTCGACCTCAGTTGAAGACATTGTATATTGCAGGTACTTCCTCTCGGACTCATACTTAAGTATTGATTCCATTTCTTTCCTCATCTGAGGAGGAGAGAACTCCATTCTTGTGGGAGTAGCTTCGGCACTTCCAAAGACATCGTCCGAGTCTAAAGACTCGTCATCAGAGCTGAAGGAAGTAATCCTCACTTTGGTTTTATTGGTTTTACTCCCTTTCCTGCCGGGTTGCATTCTGGGTTTGATGACCCTCTTAGGTTTGATATCGGGCTTGCCCTTGTCCATAATTTTGGCCTTGGAAGGTTCCACCAGAGGCTTCTTCTCCTCCAACTTCTGCGGCATCTGAATGGTTTTCTCCTCGATTTTCGAATCTAACTTCAAATGCCTGGGGTCAGGTTTAATGGCAAGTCTTTGCAACGGTTTCAGGCTCTCAGTTCTTGAACTGGTCGGAGAGTCGCTTTCAATCTGGCTGAGTTTTGAATTCAGGGTTTCCAGCACCAACGGGTCGATGTGGGTGATGTCCCTTTTGGGACTGGATATTAGCTGAACGGGGGGTATGGTCTTGTCCACTTCTAAAGTGACCGGATTAACTTTGGACAGGTCAATGTTCTGGGTAAATAAGAATGACGTCTCAACTCTGCACTCTGGAACGTCCGTCGGAGGTAAAGTTTTTCCTCCCTCCTTATCGCCCGCATACCTCTTAACGTCCTCTTTCTGCGAGGTGCCGTTCATAATGTGCCTCTTGTGGAGTACGTAGGAGATGTCCTCGTCTTTAGGAGGCAAGTTGATCAGATCCGCCTGGTTCTTGGCTCCCAAGATCTCGAACTGGCTCTTGGGCACCTCGAACTTGGTCTTCTGGCCTTCGATGTCCCTCTTCAATATGTCGAAGTGACCGAATTCGGCGGTGGGCATCTCGAAGTGAATCCCCTTGTACTTCGTGATCGGGGGAGCGCTGGGAATTTGCTTGTACAAGTAGTCTTCATCGCTGGACTCGGCGGGGGTCAAATCGATCGACTTTTGGTGCATCAGAAGCAGCCTTCGGGAGTTGTGGTTAAGCTTCTGTCTGGCTAACGAATTGGGGTCCGATTTAGTTCTCTCGATGGGCTGGTGAAAGGGCAAATCGTGGCATATCCGAGGTTCGATCTCCATGAACACCTCCCTGTAACTTCTGACTTCTTTCTTGGCGACAGATGAGTCGATGTTGGGCACGACGCTGAAGCCGTGATCGCTGAAGTCGCTGCTCTCCTGCAGCGATTGAATTCTATCCTCGTCGAAACTGAATATGTTGCTCTCGGATTCGGTTGATCGTTGAGCACCAGAACTGTTCACGTGTTTGACGTCATCGATTTCCGTGGACAAGCCCACGATGGTTTCGGGCCAAATGTGCGTGGTTTTAGAGGGAGAGGGCTCGCCGAGGCAATGCAGTTTTTCCGCTATCGGGAAGGTGTTTTGCTCGATGTCCGAAAGGATTTTGTCCACTCGGAGGCTCTGTTCGGTCTCGACGGTGTACACGTGTCCCGAATCTAAATAGACGTCTCCGGAGAAGTCGGGGTACGCCGGCAAAACCGAATCTGACGGTACGTGTCTCTGCTTTTGGGTGCCGTAATTCCTCTCGAAGCTGATCCTCCGATCGTAGTCAATTTTTTTCATATACTTCACGTCCTCCTGCTTCGCCGATGCGTCGAAATACTCGCTCTTGGACTCCACACTGGACGTTCTGGAGTCGAAGTAATGCCTTTCCAAGTTATCGGCGCTTCTGTTTTTCCTTAAGGACTTCTTGGTCTCGTAATCGCTCCTGGACTCTTGGCTGGAGGTTCTCGAACCAATTCCGCAAGGTTTCTTCAAGCTCTCCTTGCTCGACTTAATCGGCTTCGCCTCGTAGTAATCGCTCTTGGACTCGGTGCTTGAGGTTCTCGAAGACTGCTTGAATTGCTTATAAAAATTCCCGTCCGATTTCCTAGGGGTGATTTCCCTGGGGAGGTCCCTAGGATCTTCCATCAGGAAAATGTCGTGGTCGCTGACGCTTTTGAACCTTTGCCGAGTTCCACGGTCCGAGTCACTGTCGGAGGGCATGTAATTCCCCGAATCGAGACTACAGCTCCTCGTGTTAAATGGTTTCGGTTTCTTATAGTCGACCGAGGTGCTATCGTCCGACTTCTCGATCAGCTCGTAGCTGTCGTGGGACAAATCCTCCTGCGAATCCCGCAAATCATAATTACCAGGATCTTCGACCGACTCCTGGGAATAGGACGCAGTCCCAGGAAAACTACTCGAGTACAATTTCGCAGGGGTCGCCATTATGTCCTGCTGAATTTCTAAACTACTATCGCGCGAACTAGCACTATACAAAGCCCTATGGTCGTCGTATATGGTGACGGGCGAGTCCTGTTTGCGCTCATCCAGGCTCACCACCGTCTTTTCGAGAGGTTTCGGGGATTTCGCTCTGCGTTTAGCTTTCCCCGTCTCTTCGAAACTAAAGTCGTACAAGTCTCTACAACTAGCGCTGCGCTGCCAAAGCTTTCTTTTAGCAGGGACACTTGTCGGCTCGTAAGAATATTCCATGGGGCTTTCCGGCCTGGGCGAGGAACCTAGGTCGTTTTGGGACTGAGTCTGCGAGGGGAGGTAATTGTCAACGAACGGTTGAGATGACGGGATGGGGTGGTCCAGGCTGCCCTCTGATTTGTGACTAGAGGGCGTCCGCGAAGTAATGTGAGTGTGAATGATGATACCTAGGAAAGTTAGTAAAAAGGGCGTTGTTAGTACGTTAATGGGAAATGTATTGGAGGAGGAGGAGGAGGAGGGAGGAGGAGGGAGGAGGATGAGGAGGACGACGACGAGGAGGAGGGAGGAGAGGGCGACGACGAGGAGGAAGGAGGAGAGGACGACGACGAGGAGGAAGGAGGAGAGGACGACGAGGAGGAGGGGGAGGAGAGGACGACGAGGAGGAGGGGGAGGAGAGGACGACGAGGAGGAGGGGGAGGAGAGGACGACGAGGAAGAGGGAGGAGGATGAAAATAGTGAAAAACTGACGGACGAATAGGTACAAGTGATTGATAAATAAAAAGAACTGCATGGGCCTCGGTTCGAAACGAAATGGATTGTGGGTATGGGAGAAATTTATGCCAAAATACAACAGAGTTGAAATCATTTTTGAGGGTTATTTCAAAATTCGGCGTTTTGAAGACTCAAAAAGGTTTCATGGCCCAAAACAACTATTTGTACGTTGTCGCGATTTAAAAACCCCCTCTGAAATCACCTTAAAAAAGAAAAAAATAGAACTGTTTTATTCCCTCAGAACCTTACACTCGTGAGATTCTCACTGAACGCATGTCGACTTACCGGTGTCTGCTCTGTGAACAGCCGCGCGCACGGCGAGCGGCGACACAAGCTTCCGATTGGCTGTGACCGCGGAGATGGGCGTGCCCTTGTCCGGCGAACCCAATGGGCTCGCGGTCGCAGAGCTCGCGACCGACCCCGACCGCGTCTCCGTCGGAGAAGGCGAGCTCATCGTCGGAACAACAGCCGGCGGCCGAGGTACCATAACAGTGGCCTTGGTACTGGTACTGGTGGTGTCGGTGACCGAGGTCCAGGATGTAGCTGTGCCGAGGGGGCGAGAGGCTGATCTCGTCGTCGGAGAAGCCGGGCGTCCGCGGACCCCACGTGCCTCCGTCCCCGCTGCCGCGCCCATCGAGCCCAGGGACGCTGAGAGTTTGGATGCTTCCACTACGAATTTATTCATACTCGTCATCATTTTCCAAGCGAGTATCGAATAGAGCATAGAAAACCCGCGTGTTTTTCAAATGAAATTACAAAGTCCCTACTGCGAGGAACATCGCCCTCGAGACCGATTTGTTACAGTGCCAGCGAGCCTCTAAAGCAGATAGCTCTTGTAACGAGCGGTTCTTATGGAAGTATCTTACTGGCAAAGTTATCAGCAGCTCGAAAAGCCGGGCTGCAACGCAAGTGTTTTCAGTTTTTGCCCTTACACGTGTTACGGGGTCGTGTATTGGTATCGATCAGTGCAAAATTCCGAAGGCCCTACTGGCTCAAAATAGGACACCGCTCTGCGTTCAAAAACGCAATTTAGCTTGCGAACTGCAAAACAAAGTAAAAAATTTAAAAAAAGTGCCTGGCCGCCATACTCCTATGTAATTAATGTCGGAACAGCCATGTCATGGCCCTGTGGCGTTCGTCACCTACGTCACATATCGCTCGAAATGAAAGAGTCAAATGAAGCATCGCTCATACCGCAAATGACCGCGGCCCTACGCGATCCACCCGAAGACTGCAATTGTTAAAAATTTGTTTTTCGTGACAAAATGGTGAATTGGACGAAAAAATAATGACTTCTGTAGCAGTATTGATTGAAGTATTGAATACGAAATTGGTGTACGGTTTCATACACTGACTTTCACATGAAGTGCACCACCCTGTAATACTAATAATTATTGTCTCGTAACTTTGGCAAAATAATGCTTCATAATGGAGTATCAAATGACCAAAATTTCAGTAAAAAGATGCAACATTTGATAATTAAAAAATTAATAATGAGTGACGTACGGCAATGCGAGCACGTGCTCTTCGCGGCATGTTTCAGCAACAAACGATCAATATCCTCCTGGGGTGTTTCACTCCACGCTACCTCAAGGTGATGTCGTAGGTTGTTAGGAGGCCTCGGTAAATTTCGAACACGGCGACTCACCACGTCCCGAAGACGTTCGATGGGCTACAGGTCCGGCGACCGTGCAGGCCAAGGCAGCATTTCCAATCGTGCTTCTTCCAGGTATTGTCGAGTAATGTGTAGTCCTGCATTATCCCGTTGGAAAATGCCATTTGGTGAAGTTTGCACGAAGGGCACTAATACTGGCCTCAGAACGTGGCGACGTGCGTTTGGGGTGCTTGGAACGAACACAAGACAAGATCTTCGACCAACGCATATCGCACCCCACCATGGTCCGATCTACTGCGGCAGACATTGTCGTTTGAAATCGACCACCAGCGGCCATCCGTCTAGGGGGGCGACCTTCACGTGCGTCGCTGCTGCGGGACGTCCAGCTGGACGACGTTGCTGACCCCTTTCTTCTAGACCGCATTGTCGCAATCGCGGTGCGGTTCAATTCTCACGGAGAGAAAGTCCACCCTCCTCCGTGCAGACAATTCGCCCTCTGTCGCAGTCCGAAACGTGGGAGGAACTTCGACGCTGTCTCGCTGAGGGCATTGTGAGATGTCTCGCTCACAAATCAACAACCAAATGAACTGATATTTCCATGTAAAATCCATCATGAAGCATCGTTTTGCCTTAAAAGACTTAATTGTTAGTACTACTGGGTGGTGCGTTTCGCGCGGCAAGTGAGCGCATGTGCAGAGCAACCTCTCAGCAACAAGCGCAGCTGAGGCGATATTAATGGAAGACGCTTTCATTCTAATTATTGGGACGTTGATTTGGGGCTCGAACTGCGGCCTCGCGTGGCATCGCTCCGATTCTGAGGCCGCCCCTACGGCGAAGGGTCCATTTAGTGCCAGTCGCGTCCCCGTCTTCCGTCGGGCCATTTTGCCGTCACCTCCGCTAGACAAATGACTTTGCACGTTTCTGAGCCGTTCTTTCGGACGAAGTCGCGCGTGCGCACCGATCGAGACGGTTTCAGAAGTTTGGCAGGTCGCGACGCAAACCCTCCACGGCGCGTCTCAGAGCTGCCCACCTGCGTGGAGCTCCCTGCCCGGTCGGAGTTAAGCCGACTCCCGCGTCAACTGGCCGATTGGACGGTAAGTTCGTTTTTTACCAAAAAAAAAATAAAAATAAAACGGGTAAGCGACTTACGAGAGTGCGTTACGCCACGAGCTTTCTTCCAGCGAAACGTTCTTCGACTGCGCGACCCGCCTCGGGCTTACCAACCGCAGAGGCGATTCGAGAGGCCGCAAAGGTTAACTGACGTGTTAATTTCAATTCGGCAAAACTCCTCTTAAACTAATCACAATTAACGCACGCACACGCCGTACAAATCGAATCGGCCGATCTAGGCGTTGCCGCATCGCCGAGCGCGATGCGGCAACGCTGCTCGGCACCGGAAACGCGTTTTCTCAATGCAAACTCCCCGGGGATCGATTGGGGCGCAGTCGCGTTAAAGCAGCATTAAAACCAAAATCAAAAACAAAAAAGGGGGGTTACCTACCGCTCAAACTGCTGGCAGCCAAGGGAAGGAGAGGGTGGGCGCTTATGCTGTTCCCAACCGCACTTGTGTGCACGTTGGAGGCGCTCGAGTGCGCACTCGAGTGTCGGAATGAGTGAGACCTGGGCAAAGGAACGAGGAAAGTCAATCTAAGGTCTTCAACACTTAAAACACTTAGCTCCTCATGCCAACAAATTAATATATTCGCTCTTGCTGAGGAACAGCATCGTTTTCAGAATAACTCAACGAAATCGGAGATGTGTCCGAACTATTAAAAAAACAAAAAAAAACAAAGCTTGGACGAGCTGCATTCCTCATCAGCCTCGCAGAGCTGGCGCGTACGGAAGCCTAAGGGGGATTTCAGTAGTGGTGGACATAATATTTTTAACCCTTTGAATTAAATACCTTCGAGTTCGTCTGCACGGGGCCCCTCGCTTGGCGCAATCTATAAATTTGGCAGTTGCAGAGAACGATTTCAAAAAAGATATTGCTGAGCCGAGGCGCATCACCTCGAGAACGCTTCTACGCAGAGACCGTAAAGTTACACACGAAAATAATAGGAAAAGAGTTATTGATGAGAAAGACGGTTAAGACAGAATTCGACAAAGCAACGCCGCACGGCTCCGCCCCACGTTTCGGTGCAACTTCCAGTTGAGCTGGTCGGAAGTTCGCGCCGAAACGCCCGCCCAACTTCCCGGGGTGACTTTCATCCCCACGGGGAGGGGGTTCGCGTGCAAAATTAAACGGAAGGAGCGGTGGCGCGTTGCTTTGCAAGTACCCTTCCTCCTTCCCTTGACAAGCAATCTCGCAAATTTGATCGATATTAAGTCGCAAACAGCATTGCAAAAGTCGTTCCGGATTTATGTTCAAAAGGCTAAAAACAAACATGCTCCACACGCCACAAAAATACTAATCAATGTCGCAACGGGTCGTTCCAGATGAATACAAAGCGATAAGCGGCTATCTGGCTTTAGCTTCTACAGAAGGCCGAAATGGAATGGACCTGCTGCGGAAATATCGTCCAATTCGCAGTTCATCGGCGTCGGCTTACTTAACTATTCAGTGCCGGTCCGTCTTGTTAAGACTGTCGCTTTTCCTCGTTAAAAAAAAAAAAAAAAAAAAAAAAAAAAAAAAAAAAAAAAGAAAAATGACCGTTACGCCCAACGGATTATCACAAAAAAAAAACGAAACTCGTTTATGCGTCAAAGTTCTGAAACTGCTTGTATCTGTCAAAACCTCCAACAGAAAAACTAGCAAAGTGCAAATGTGCTGTCTATGTCAATATCTGCGATAATTGCACTAGTGTCTCTGCGCATTGACATGTAATCAACCACGACTTTAGTGTGAGACGTAAGTAGGGGAGAAGCATGCAACTTACCTTTGGAAGGTTTGACGTTTCACGTAGTTGTCTCTGACGAATTCGACAATTTGCTTTTGAGTCTTTCCGCTATACCTAGATAAGAGAAAAGGGGGTTAGTGGAAGACGCAATCACTTTCTTATTCTACAAGTCAATGGAGAATCTCTTTCGAAGATCCTGCCGCCTCGAGGGCGCAACACTTTTCACGTTCGCCGGGATTAACGCACGCACGCGGTATACCGAACTTTTCCCTGCGTTCGTTTATCTTTTTGCGGTTTGTCAGTCGCGAACGTAGTCTCATCCGCCCTAAAAACCGGCATTGAGTTTTTCCCCTCTGATGCGTCTGCCATGCGTGGTACAGGAAGATTGTCTCGATCTCGTCGCCTTATAGTCTCTAAAATTCCGAAAACATTCGTCGATGAAGTTGTGCGAAGTCTCACCGCTGCTCGTCCGCAAGATGTTCTCAAGCAAAATTAAAAAAAAAAAGAATGATTCTCATAGAACCTGCAGAACATATTTATGTTCTTTAAATCGTGAGGAACAGACGGACAGATGCGTATAATTCGTAGTTGCTGGGCGCCTTAACATCTAACCTAAACACGTTCGTCAGGTGAAAATGAGTTGAGTGCGCTTGCGCGGGTTATGTGCCAAACAGTGTCCCTTTCGATCTAAAGGTCTTGGAAATGAATTTAAATGTCAAAGAAGAGTCTTGTTGATATTTTGACGCATTTCATTCATCACTGTATCTCCTTCGGGGTAGAACATTTAACTAAAACAAACTCCGGTGTAAAGTGGCCACCCTGGGAGTCGGCGTCTGAAATGGTGACCGGTGGCGGCGTGGATTAAACCAAGAAAGTTTTTATATGTTATCATAGATAAACATACAATTAATATATACAATAAATACAAATACAATACAAATAAATACAAATACAAAAACATTTTTTTCCGCTACGTTCCTATTCATATACATATTTAAGCGCAAAAATGGCGTTTAATTCGCTTTATTCAAAATGTTTGTCTGCTGAATACAAGCTTATGATTCGAAGCAGGAATCTATTATTGCGGCACGAGAGGGAACAGGCAGTAATAATAAAACCTTATTTCATAGGCACGATCGCACCAAAACCAGCAGTCCAGCCGTACATTTCTTTCCTGAATGCATTTTTACCGTAGCTCTAGATGCCTACGTGCTCGGGACTATTTCTGCAACAAGCTTTTAAACATTGTATTTCTCATCCCACACACTTCATCCTATTTCCCATGAACGTCACGTATCTCGGAAGGTGATTTATTGATCACACGTTGCGTCATTTTCTTACTAATGATTCATTTCCTAAAACTAAAAGATCGAAAGTGATTTTGGGATGCCTGAGACTCGTCCTGGGAACCTCAATATCTGCTTCGATTGTTTTTCAGGGGACTTGCTTGAGAGTAGAACACTTCGACTAACCCCAAGGGAACGGGGGTGTAATCTCCCGCAATAATCAGTGGGATTGTACGAGGCCCTTTTAACTACCATTAGTCGATAAAGCTAAGGTCACTCAATATATAAAGTAACAACTGCCCTTTAGGCCTCAGTAAGTGATTGTCTTGCTGGTAGCGCTGGCGGGATTTTTGAAAAACCGGGCTTCGCATACAGCTTCTACGTTGCCTATAACCAACAGTGAAGTTATAACCACCAAAATGTGTCATTGTTTCTCGGTAAGTCTTGTTTTTTAATAGTTAAAATCGTGAAATCGTCCGTAACGTTAAGGACGTGCTTAATGTAGCCGTTATCGGTACGGACGTGTATAACAAAATCGGTTAACACTGATCGCAAGTAAAAGACGTTTGGAACGTAGCTATGCACAAACATGATCTATACTAACAGTTCAGATTGCCTTTTGAGTATTAGACCCCATTCAAAATTTTTATGCTATACGTCACTGCAATCACTAAACTTAACGATGCATTCCCAACATACGAATCGGTATTATCGAGACACTCTGTATATTATGAAAAAAACATGTGAAATTCACTTAGTCTTTATTTGGGGAACTCGCGTTTCCTTTTAGGTTACCCCTTGTATATTATAATATAATGTACAGTAGGTGTTCCCTTATCAAAAAAAATTGTAATAATAAAGTCCCTGTATATACAGGGTTATTCAAATTCGATTCTCATCGTTGGGATCTCGGTAACCGTAAGAGATACGAGGTCCGTTAAATTGGGGCCAAGTCGCGCAACTTCGAGCCCAATGAAATGTCGTTTCAACGCTTCCGGAGACATCCGTGAAAAGGCGAAATTTTGAAAAAAGACTCATCTTCTGCCCTGAGGTCGTTTGAAGAGATAATTAAAAACGAACGACCTCAACAATCGCCGCTTTTTCTCTTCCACAAAGCGGTGATGCATTTGAAATCTGTGGGTTAGACGTCAAATATTCTATCTTGCGTTGAAAGGACGTTTTATTGAGCTCCAGATTGCGCGACCTTGCCCCGACTCAACCGACCTCGTATCTCTCACGGTCACCGAGATCCCAACGACGAGAGAGACGAGAATTTGAATGGCCCCGTGCGGGCACCGTGAGCCGTGTGACGTGTCGCATTAAAAGTCCCCACAACGAGTAATAGTAGTAAGTCGAAGAAAGAGAATTAAAATTCAATTCTCGACCTGAATATTTTAGGCTAACAGACGATTGTTTCCTCACAGAACGGTTAAGATAGAACTTACAATGTTGTATAAAAAAAACAAAAAAATTACAAATAAAAAACAAATAAAAAACAAAAAAAACAAAAAACAAATAAAAAATAAAAAAAACAAAAAATAAAAAACAAATAAAAAATAAAAAACAAAAAAACAAAAAACAAAAAAATATAAAGAAACAAAAAAACAAAAAACAAAAAAATAAAAAACAACAAACAACAAACAAAAAAAAACAAACCAGGAACGCGATTTTTGTGAAAATTTTGCAAACCTCAAGTAACATTTCATTGAAAATTTTTTTCTATTGGACAGCCAATTGCGATAGCTTCACCAATTTACAAATCAACGGAAAAACATTATGAAATCTCACCTAAACGAGCTGCCCCTCGATAACACCCTCGTCTTCTGCCTAGGCACACTTTTCACCGACGAACACCTAAAGAAACCATGATTCTCAACGCATTTCTTCCAGAAATTTTTACACTCGTTCCTTCCCTCGAAGAAGAATTCTACAGTATCCTTATAGTAATTCTAAAATCAGCTCTTAATAGTCACCCTTAAAGTCACATAAAAACTTAACACTTACATAACCCTCGGGGTGCAATTTGATTAAGAACTTTTTCCTTTTAAACGAGATCTTCCTAATCTTCGCCCAGGAAAACGTGTTGATTTTCGTATAGTTTTGGAACACGAGAATGCCCATATGGGCGACCGCCAAATTCAGAGCTACGTTTTCGTGGTCTTTAGCTGGGTGCACCTTTATGCCGTAGAGCTCGCATCTCCGAGCAGTTTCCAGTAGATTAAGGTCGGCTTCTGCTGGCGACTGACCCCTGTTGAAATTCCCTAGTAATGCAACTTTACCCAGCGAGAAATATAATGTACTCACGTGTGCTTTTTATGGTTTTCCATAATTTTCTTCTCCATTTCGTGGTCTTGCTGCGGTATAAATTTATAACTAGATAAATAGGTGTGATCGGGGTAATCCTCGGGTACAAAATCGCCGCATTCCGCCTGCACAATGTAGCTCGCCATAAGAGCGGCCGTGTTCTCGTTACACTGCAAAAACCCTAGAGAGGCAATTTAGTCCACATTCCAAGAACGTTTTCCCAGAACCGTTTTACCTTGAGCTAAATCTCTTTTTATTTGCAAACAGAACAGATATCGAGTGTACTCCTCCTCCAACTGGGCTGGATCTGGGGTGTAGAACTTGACGCAGAAGTACAGTAAAGGGTCCACCAGAGATAAGCCTAGTTGTCGGGAGATGGGTTTCTGAAGGTCCAACCAGTACTGAAAAGGGGAAATACACTGGTTGACGACAGATTTGAAAAACGTCTATTTCTAAGCAACATTAAAGGCATAATACATCTTCTAAACGATGGCGAATGCCGATATGTGTCTTCCAGGTCTTTTAAAAAATTTCGTCGACGGTAACTAGCCTTTTTCCACCTGCGAAAGGCTTACGTTTAACGATTAAAGCTTTCAAAGCAAAATTGGACACTTGGCCTTTCATAGGTCTACCAGCCTTGCTGAAGAAACGCCTCTGTAGGCGGAAAAACTAACACGTTTCACCATAATCATTCGCATAATAATAAACTACTTTATGACGCTTTTAATGAATCTGTTTAACTGAGGCAATCATAATGCAATACAACTTGTGATTATGATTCATATGTTTGTCTCGCTCGGGACAGAGCGGCATTTATGTTATTGTATTTCGTAAAACTTTAAACTTTTCCATTGGCGTCAACATATCGTGCTTACTCTAATTAAGCGACTAAAATAGTCGAGGAGATTTTAAGATGTGCGCAGGAGAAGAGTTTAAGATGTGCGCAGGAGAAGATTTTAAGATGTGCGCAGGAGAAGAGTTTAAGATGTGCGCAGGAGAAGATTTTAAAATGTGCGCAGGAGAAGAGTTTAAGATGTGCGCAGGAGAAGATTTTAAGATGTGCGCAGGAGAAGAGTTTAAGATGTGCGCAGGAGAAGATTTTAAAATGTGCGCAGGAGAAGAGTTTAAGATGTGCGCAGGAGAAGAGTTTAAGATGTGCGCAGGAGAAGATTTTAAGATGTGCGCAGGAGAAGATTTTACGATGTGCACAGGAGAAGCGTTTAAGATGTGCGCAGGAGAAGATTTTAAGTTATGCGCAGAAGAAAATTATAATAATAAGCCGAGCTAATACCAAACATCCAAACTTTGATATGTTATCAGTGTACCTGCAAAGAGCCTTGAGTAGGCACAGTGTTTTACCCGGATTTATCTCTAGCCTGAAGAAACATCTACTTGGGAAGCAAAGACTAGAAAGAGATCATAAACCTCGGTTGCGGAGTGCGTGTTTGAATGAAAAAATCGTGCAATGTCGGAAATTTTACTTTGCGAAGATCTCGTACATGGAAAAAGTCTAAAACCAACCTCCAGGGTATTTGAACATTGTTGACCTTGCGGGAAGGCTTTGATGGCAGGAAGAAAGTTCTAGTAAGCTAACGTAAGGCCCGCAACCCGGCTTTCGTGGGTTACTTAACGGCCAAAGTGAACGTCTCGTGAAAATGTAATTATCACCTTACGGTGATACTTACTTAACTTTCTTACCGATTATTTTTAGTGCTGTGTCCAAATTCCAATTAGTAGGTGCGCACAAGTAATATAAACTAGTGTCACGCCCGTAACGCGCATGTGAGCTTTTATGAAGAAAGTGATACGAGGGTGTTTACTGATTCGTCTAACGTGAGAGTGAAAAAACATGTTGTCTCATAAAGATAGTGCTACAGCCTGGCCTCAGGTGTAAGGAGAATGTTACGAACACCTGCTAGTGTCTTATCACATTTTGGAAATGGACTAGGCTCGTACTAGTTGAAATAGATTATCGGTGATAGAAGATGAAGAGGGCCTGTTCACAATCTCGCCAAAAACATGTGTGAAGGGAGCGATTCAGGGATGCGAGCGTGGGGAGAATGTGGGTGCCGGTTCTCGTGAAAAAGAACAGACGCACCCAGGGTGACTCGGATGCATTGTGTGTGTGGGGGGACATTCGATCCCCGATCTTAGGGAAGTACTGCTAAGACTTGTGCTTTATTCCACCCTCCTCCACTACCATTCCACCGATCTTCTGCCAGGTACTCTAAACAACAGAACAGAAGTTCAGTAAGGTTGCGATAAAATGCTGTGCTTACTTTGGTTCCATTAAGGTCTCCATACTCCAGCCCAAAGTAGTCTGCCTCCAGTAAATGCAGCTGCTTGCACACTTGCTCGAACAGGACTTTCCCCACTGCTTTCGCCTGGAAAAGCAAATCGCTTACTTTTAGAGTGAAATAAGGACGATTTAAATTGCAAAAAAAAAATTGGATAGTTCGGAAAATGCCATGGAGAGTTCTGGATTAGCGCGTGCAATGCGCGTTGCCGGGAGGTTCCGCTCTTATGGAATTTTCGTGCAGGTTCGTTAATAGCTCACCTCCGCCTGCCCGTAAATGAGGCAAGCTCGAGTCGTTGCATCAATGGGGCGAAAAAAACCGCGTGAGTCAATCGAAAAGGTACGCGGCGGGTTCTCCGCCAGGCGGGCGAAAAAATGAGCGGGTTCCCGCTCCGGTTCGGGCGAAATGCGTCACCTTCGATTCGAATTAGCCTCATTGCGTTAAAGTTCCTCGTAGCACAATGTTTATGAATGTTTTCGAACTAACACGCCCAGAAAATCGTCAAAGGTCAATTTGCCTTGAGTAATGGCGACGAAGTCCGCCGTCGTGGCGGTAAATATCGAAATCTGATCGAACGGAGCGCGCCCGAAAGTTTAAAACTGTTAAACAGGAACCGGAGTTTATAAAGGCTGAAACTCGTAAAATTCGTTATACGGTCGCGGCCGTAAATAAGTAAACACCTAAACGATCTCCGAACGCGCTGTTTCCTGAAAGAGACCGCCTCGACCGAAACGGAACAACATCCGGCCTTTCGGTCGCAGCTGACGAGATTATCGAAATTGCCAAGTTCGATATCGACGCGCGCGAGGCGCGGAATTCGATACGTCGCAGGGCGGCGATGCCGGAAAAAAGTTCATTGAAACAATTGAAAACGGATGACAGTGACCGTTCCCCTTGTGTCAAAGTCACCTAATCGGGCGCAATGTCCCTCGCACGTAGGTTTCGGAGACTTGCCCGACCGCTCCGGTCCCCGTGAGGTGGGCGAAACCTACATTTAACGTTTATATACGCTCGCTGCCAGCTCCATGTCCGAGCCAGTGTGGAAGATACGACGTTATCGTGTGATTTTACATACTCAAATCATCAGCAGTCCGCGTGTTGCTTCCCGAAGACGTACGACTTCCCGAACGGCACGTGCAACACGTGAGCGTGGAATCTTGCACGTGAGTGGACTCGCCCCTTAAGAATGATAAACAACTTTCTGTTCCTCCGTGAAAGAACAGCGGCCGAGAAACCTTTTTTCCTCGTTGCGACGCGCACACGGTTGAGGTTTTCCCCGTGTAACGCGGTGGGGCCCCCCTCGGCAACTCAAATCCGCAATTAGCGATTTGATTCGCGTAACGTTTAGGCCCGTAAACAATCACGGCCGTTAATGAACGAATTGCCCGCACTCTTGTCGGCGTTTTTGAATTGCGACGGGGGGCCCCCCTCGCGGGAACCGAAGTGCGATACTTCGTCGTGCGCGTGCGCCCCTTGCGGGCGTTGTGCCTTTTCCTCCTCGGAGACGCGAATCTTGAATAAATATCGAGGAACGGTAGTTACCGAACTCATCCACGTAGCCCGGTAAAAATTACCGGCGGTACGCCGCGATTTTCGGATTGGAAAATTTGCGAGCCGCTAATGAGCCTATAGAAATTCCTCGGAGGTTGACAAACCAAAGGGGGGCAAGGAAGCGAGACACGCCAATTATAACTGCAAACAGCAATAACGTGGGATTTTCTAGGAGCTGTACTGTTAAAGGCGCTCGGAAAAGTACAGAAGGCCGGTAATAAACCACAATTATCCAAAACGTCAATAAAACTGAAAAAGCAGTCCATTACAGGTTTAACGAGTGTGCCTCCATAGAGGACAAATTCCCGCGTAGGACATTTTTCAAACGAGACAGTTCAACGTTATGGCCGATCTAATTTAACTACCGGTGGACTGATCGCTTGGAAAAAATGAGGACGCAGGACCGGTCTGCAAACGCCACTTTATCGTACTCCGAAAATAACAAAACAAGATTTCTTCGTCGTAAACCAACAGTCGCTTCATTGATGACTGTATCGGCTGTGGTACCAGGAGAGCTACCTGGAATGACGAAACGCAGCGCAGGCCCCGAGGGAGCGGCCCTGCCGCACGCAGCGTGTGCGAGGCCATTCGTTAATATCGCATCTTGCCGCACGACCAGCCGAGACATTGGCCGGAGGGAGACCGGGCAACGTTATTAATGTGGGTGATGAAAGGCAGTTGGCGGCAAGTAAACGCTGGGGAAATTGACGAAGGCTTGCAGGGATTGTTCGCACACAAACACATTGAGGAAAATGCCAAAAGGTGTTTTTGACACTCAAAGTTAAACACCACGAGGGTTAACAAACTTCGGAAATTTCATCAATGGAAATGGGAGTGTCTTCAAGCCGAACAGTTTTTGAGCATATACAGGGTGTCCCAGATCAAAGCGCGAATATCTTAACCGTGGCTCCTACTAGCGAAATTAACAAACGCGCATTTTTCCCTTCTGTCCAAAAGCCCTCCGTTCCAGTTCTGGGGCCCCCCGAATGTGGGGATGGGACGGACGCGTTCTGCGAAAAATCTCCACGAGACAAGAAAGTTCCTAAAGGTATAATCGAGCAGTGCAATCACTCAATCGAAATATCGAACGGTTAACTAAATGCGGGCCCCAACGTTCACGGTCCGGCCCTTATATCCACGTCATGGCAAGGCTGCATGATTCATTTTTCATTTGTGAACTGCTGCGATCGAAAAATATTTGTGCGCCAAATTTAACGAGAACCCTTCGAAGGGCTCTTCCAACGCAAATTATCTTATCCCCATATCGAAAGAGCCCTAGAACCGAAACGACGGACTTTTGGACAAAGAGGAAAAATGCGCGTTTCGTTAATTCCATTAGCAGAAACGGTTAAAATTTTTGCACTTTGATCTGGGACACCCTGTACATGTCCGAATTTAAGTATATACGTTTGGTATTTAAGCATAAATTAATTATTCCCGCTCCCCTCTGGTAAGGAGGATGAATCCTCCGGTAAAGAGAATGACTCCTCCGGTAAGGAGAATGACTCCTCCGGCAAGGAGGATGACTCCTCCGATAAAGAGAATGACTCCTCCGGTAAGGAGGATAATTCCTACCGGTAAGAAGGATGACCGCATGACCGTGAGGTGATTTCTGGCCTTCCGCTGCCTAATTTCCCTTGCAAGCGCACATGAGCGTGTTCTTGATGGCGGACGAGACATCAAAACGAACCATTCTCACCGTAAGTGACAGCAGGAGTCAGGAATTTGACTGACGTCCGATGCAAGGTCCAAAGTACCGAGTCTGATTTGGGGTTTACTGGTACTGGGTTGCTCCGTGGTAGAGAGCTGCAGCTACCAAACGGACGCGCTTCCCAGTGATCCTCTGACCTTTCGGCTGATGACCGATGCGATATCGGCCTTACTGCATTACGGGAAGACGCCCTGTCACTCCGGATTGAGGTCTCTGCTATCTGCGGGGGCAACGAACCCGCCTCTTTGGGTCAGATGCGATCCCTCCCATCCTAAGTTTTATAACGTCACACTATTTGGCCGGCCCGCTGTCACCTCGCTGCTATGCTGCATGCTTCGGAGGGGCACAAACCGGCGGTGAGCATCTCCGTCAGCAACGTCGAAAAATTGTTTAGATGCGAACGCCCCAATAATACCCTCAGTATATCTCACTTTCCTTAACGTGAAGTCAGTGCACTCCGTGACTGACGGGGCTCGAACTGTTCATTAATGCGGTTGAGTAGCTGAGTATGGTAATTTTTGTGGGACATTGGTCGACCTTTGGACGAACATTCGATTTGCATGAGTAAACTGTGTTGTGAGACCATCGGCATAAGATCCACTTGCACGATAATAATCTTGAATCGAACTGCGCGGGAGGAGGAGGAGGAGGGTAAGGGGGGGGGGGGATATACAAATACGTCCATATAACTTCTAATAAGATCGTTCCTGTGTACAATTTAAGACTCCTTGTTAATAGATCAATAGCTTGTGTCACATATTCTAATGCGTTAATGTGGGCGTGCGTTTATATTCATATCCGATAGTACATACGAGCAAGACAAACCTCTCCTGATCGCGCCGCCGACTGCTGGCTGCGACAAGTTCCTCAGTGAACTGGAGGCTGTTTTAAACTATACAGAGTGTCCGCCTGGCCGCCCCTCGAACTCTTGCCAGTTCGTTTATGGCCAAATGGAAAGTCGGTCATGAGAGCAGCTTACGCGAAGCTAATTAAGGTCAGCTTTGAGGTTCTCGTTGCGCATGCTCCGTTTCGACGATCAGTTTTGAGATGAACTGATTTCGAAGGAATGGAAAACCGAGTCCAGACTCGGGAAAACAGTCCGAACTCGCCGCGCCCGGTGCCCGGGAGAGACCATGCGCCGTTTAAATAGAGTCGGTGAGTCGCACGATAGAGTGCTTGAAAGCTGGCGAGTGAGCGCATCGCGTTGGAGTTCGTGCGCAGCTCCGTTCCTCCAAGAGGCTCATCATCCATGATAAGTTGAGGTGCTCTCACTTTTCGATCGAATTGCGCCGGCAATTCGTAACTGGACCGGACACGGGTACCAATGACGCTCAATGGTTATTTCTTGGGAACCCCCGCTCCCGTCTGAGCGGCAGTAAAACATGCGCGGCTGTGTTCTGTGATCTCGCGAAAGCCTTCGAATGGGCTAACCATGCTGGAGAACTTGTTGCCTGTTAACCGCCGTAAAAACTTAACATTTAAGGTTCTAGACGGACATCGATTAACTGGACTTATTCGCACCTCGACGGGCTCACACGGAAGCGCCTCACCTCGGTTCTTTTTACCGATGGTACCAGTCTAGTGGCATGGTACTGATATTGGCCGCATAAACGTGCAACTTTCCCGCCGTTAGACCATGGTGGGATTTCAATCGATGATAATTTGATGTTTACGAACGAAATTTTATAGGACTCAGATGTGACAGTTACCGTGTACACCTCAATCCGGCTACATGTGCCCTCAGATCAACCAGATTTCTCAGGTTTACTTTGAGAGAGAGAGAGAGAGAGGAAACTTGCGGATGAATGATGCACGCGGCGGGGCCTCCGTCGGTTCCTGTTCGACCCGTCCGATCTTTATTGATCTTGAATTTTAAATTACCCGTCAGGCGTGCCTCGAGATCGTCGGATCGTATCATCGGTATGAAGATCGCATCAACATCATGTAATTAACCGCTTTTGGGGCTCGCGCTCTTCTGAACTATTCAAAACGTTCTCTATTATTCAAAAGACAGTTATGAGGTTCATCTGGGGCGTTAACGTCCGGGAGTTCTGCCCTAGTTTTGTTCGGTAGAACGCTCTAACTCTCCGTATATCAACTCTATGTTGTTTAGGGAGTGCGGGCGTTATCGTGATTTAACTTGTGCAATGGCCGAAAACTTTACATCGAGCCTTACGGATCCGATATACTGGTTTCTCATAGCGAGAGAGCGAACCTATCTATCACGGTAATGGGAAAGAATTACACTATTATTACCCGCCGAGAGCAAAGATGGAATCGCGTGTATTGCGATTTGGAGCACTCGGCAGCTCCAGGCTTTTCGGAGTAGTTTACTACTCTCTCGCAAACTACTTTGTCGACACCGTTACGTGTTATATCTACATTCTCTACCTTGGTAGTCATATTTACGTAATTCTGTTAAAGAGTGTCAAAGTCGTTTTCGACTTGCACATTACCAATCGATCTGTCGATCTACACAGAGACCTGTTCAATTATAAATTTTTATCTCCGGCCCTTTCTGAAGCTTCGGATCATTTACCGCACTGATTTGTCGCTACTGTGCCAATGTTAGGGGATCACGTTGTTCGTTATCTCCATCTACCCCACAGCGCGTAACCATCTTTCTTCATTGTATCAACATATACAAGGTGTCTAAAAAAATGGCCAAGTTGTAACTCAATTATCCATAGGCGGACTTTATAAACTAAAAATTAAATAAAATGATATTGATCAGACTGCTAATTAACGCCAAAGTTGACTTTTTTGCTCAACCTCCTCTGCTCCAGGTCTCAACTTCAGAGTTTTAAATAGAGCTCGATACTTTTTTTACATTTTTTGATAAAAAAATTTTTTAGTTCAATGACGTATGACAAGTTAATGTTAAAAAAGTTTTAAACTGGAAAAAAATTGAAAAATTCGAGCAATACAAGCTGCGCGGCCACCTGCGTCATCGGGGGGCCATTTGCGTTATTCCGGAGTCATCTGCACTCCATTCCATCTCATTCTACTGCATTACCCTAGACGGAGACACCTGACGCCACGGACAGGTGACGTCCACGTGACGCCCAGCGCGAAGGGGCAAGACATAACCGCCCTTGACCGTTAAAATCTCATCATTCTTCCGCGTCACTTTCGTGAGCGGTTATACTACGAGTGTGATTATTGCAAATTAGCTTTCTAGTGCAATAAAAGTGATTATTGGTGGCAATGAGCAAGTGTCAATTTCAGTTGAAATCATTTAAAAATAAATGGCGAATTTGCACACGTGTTTGGATTATATAGGGTGTTTCCTGAGCACGGTATGCAACTTCGGGGGCGTATTCTACAGCTAAAATGACGGTAATTTCGTCATATAAACTACGTCCCGAAAATGCTTCGTTGCCGACATACAGGGTGCGAAAGTTTCTTCAAAAAATTGCAATTTTTTTAAAGAAATTTTCGCACCCTGTATGTCGGCAACGAAGCATTTTCGGGACGTAGTTTATATGACGAAATTACCGTCATTTTAGCTATAGAATACGCCCCCGAAGTTGCGCACCGTGCTTAGGCAACACCCTGTATATCCAAAGCAACAAGAACTCCAGTGAAGCAGTAGTGCGCGTCGTCCTGATAGAGACATGCGCAATCGCGGCGAATTAAAATATCTAGAAGATAACTTAGGACGTTTTGATTTTTTTTTATAAGCAGAAAAAATTATTAAAATTATTAAAATATTACAAGTCTTCGATGGAAATGTAGGACGCAACGTACTGTATAGTGTTGAAGGGAATTCAAAAACACCAGTGAGAGAACTTGCTGAAGTATTTAAGCGGTTCAGTCTTGTCCCCTTTCGCTGGGTACCACGGGGGCACCATTCGCCCGTGAAGCAACGGCGAAACTAGGCACGTCCGCACAGGACAGCGCAGCAAGACGAAATGTGGACGATCGCGGGACAACGCATAGCGACACGGACGAATACGTAACTCGCATTTTTCAAATTTTCCATTCCGTTTTCCTTCGGTTGGAAATCGTTTCGAAATCGACCAGTCATACATCTATCAAATTCGGAAAGATGTTTCCCATCCACAAATCGCAGTTCTATTTCCATTACGGGAGTTGACACCTGAAGCAGGAGCTGAGCTCAGGGAAGAAAATCGACTTTCACGCCCGCCCGGCGGTCCGAAAAACTATCATTTCGTTCGGATCTCAGTCCGTCAAAATTTGTTCATGAACCACTGAGTCGCGACCTCGCCCGTTTTCTTTCGAGACGCCCTGTATGAGGACGGAAGTTGCGGCCTCAGTCCCGCCGCCTTAAACGGTGAGGTACGGCTCTGGATTTGCCACGTACGTCATGCCTTTCGTCTTCGTTTAGAAGAGGAGAGTCAGTAGAAAGGGGCGGTGACCGCCCAACAGGAAACGTTTTGAGAAATCGGATGGCCCACGCAGTGGTAGAAATGAGAATTGAAATAGACAAAATTGGACGTATTTTCTTGAGGACGTCGACGATTTTTTTTTTTTTTTTTGATAATGTCTCCGCCTCGGGGGGGTCTCGGAAGTCTGTTCCATCCTCGAGACAGCTTCGAGTCGCAGACGAAGCTGCACGTGCACGGAGATGAATCGTTGCGCCAGCGAGACGGGGGCAGTCCCGCTTAGTTCCCGTCGACCTCAACTGAGCGGCCGCTTGCGGGGGCGTTCCGGGGCACGTGACGCGGGCGGCGGCCCGCTCTTCAACTGCCACCAATTGAACAATCAATCTTGACATCAAAAACTTCCGCGATCAATTAATCAAGGCCGAATCGTTGCCGCTCTCCTTCCATTAAAAAAATTCCAAATGGACTTGGCGGCAGCTGCGAACACACATTACGGAACGACCGTTTTCACGCTTCAGCACAAAAAGCAAACAAACGTGTAATTGTTGTTTGCTCAATTAGCAACATTAAAAATATGCGTGACCCATAGATTCGTAATGTTCTGAACGAGCCTGTTAAGCCGCCTATCCGAACAGCAAACAGCACACCTTCAGTTTCGTCATGCATAAGCGAACGTTGCGCTGGCAGAGCCTCGATTTACTCAATGGTAATTTGAATTAGTGAGTGGGGTTCCCCCATTGTTTCCAATCGCTGGGAACGGTACCGGGCCGCCGATGGTAGGACGAGCGGCAAGTGCCCTCCCTACGATTATGTAACCCGAGACGCGAGCGGCACTGGTAGCGACCGCTGGTCGGTCCAACATCGTTGGAGTGCGTGATGGGAATGGACCGAGGGAACTCGTTTAAATTCCAATCGAACTTCCACTACGAGGGAAATCCCCCGCCAAGATAAATTTTCATCAGACGAGGCGATTTCGTTATCTGATCAATTCGGGGCGTCAAAGGGGAACGTATAATTCCGCTCCGTGTAAACAGTGTTTATCATTGTTCGGTCGCCGTCTTGTATGGTAATCAACCCCATTCATGGGGACTTGTGCGAGACTCATCAAATGTGCCGACTCGCCAACGGCTCCGTTCGTTATTTCGCTTTAAGGGATCTAAGTCCTGACGCACTGACGCTCCTGAGGCTGCCGACCTTGCTTTTACGACATTGAGCCGGGCACACAGCAAATCAGCCCAACGAGTGAGGACAAATTCGCAGTGTCTACAGCAACAGATAAGATTAAACGCACATTATCAGAGCTTTATTCGTCATTAGACGTTTGATATAGACGAAAAAAATGGGGGAGGAGGATGATGATGAGGAGGAGGAGGAGGATAATGATGATGATGAGGAGGAGGAGGATAATGATGATGATGAGGAGGAGGATAATGATGATGATGATGAGGAGGAGGATAATGATGATGATGAGGAGGAGAATGATGATGATGAGGAGGAGGAGGATGGCGGAATTGATAGTGGAAAACTCAAAGAGCAAACAAAAACCGATGAAAGTGGAATGCTCGAAGTGTATCGACTACCGCCTATCGAACGTCATCAGGTGTGCGGGGTGCATCTCAGCGCCGGGCCGATACTCCAAAGGTGTGACGCCTCAGGTCGCTTCACGAGGAGAAGCATATATGCGGAACGGCTCGGTACTCGAGCTGTGGGGCGATGGAATTTTCCTGTCCAATTGCACATAAATAATTACTTTTCGAAACTTCTCAGAGATCATGTTCGTGTGTACGGGGTGTCCCAGAGTGAGGGGGTCGACGCTTAACCACATATTCCTTAGTCAAAAATTATACCGATTCATGGGGATAGACACTCGCTTACGCACGAAATGCACCACCCAGTAGCACTAATAATTAAGTCTTTTGAGGCAAAATAGGGCTTCATGATGGAGTATCAAACGATTCCTCTTCTGGGCTGCGTTCGTACCGCCCAAATCTACGGCCGCCCAGCCCCAGGCGTGCAGGTCGGCCTGGAGTTGCGTTTGATTGGAGTCGTGAGTGGAACAACATCGTCTTCGGCGACGAGTCGCCATTTTGCTTATGGATCGATGATGGTCGTGGAAGAGTCAGACGATGCCGAGGCGAAAGAAGAAATTTGCAATTTTGTGAAAGGCACCACGCAGCCTTGACACCTGGTGGGGTGCGATATGAGTTGGTCGTAAGATCTTCTCTTGTGTTCGTTCCAAGCACCCCAAACGCACGTCGCCACGTTCTGAGGCCAGTATTAGTGCCCTTCGTGCAAACTTCACCAAATGGCATTTTCCAACGGGATAATGCAGGACCACACATTACTCGACAATACCTGGAAGAAGCACGATTGGAAATGCTGCCTTGGCCTGCACGGTCGCCGGACCTGTAGCCCATCGAACGTCTTCCGGACGTGGTGAGTCGCCGTGTTCGAAATTTACCGAGGCCTCCTAACAACCTACGACATCACCTTGAGGTAGCGTGGAGTGAAACACCCCAATTCAATAAGTGCCCGACGCGACCACCCCGTTTTTGAGTGCGGAAGTTCGCACGTCGAAAAAAAATTAAAACTCACTCTTCGCAGCATCATTGAGTCAATGCGAACTCCATCAGCTGGTTGCAAGACTCTGTTTTTTAGATGGTCCTCGTTTCGGCTAGAAACGGCATATACACGAGATTTTAGCGTACCCCAAACGGAAAAGTCGCACGGACTTAGATCTGGAGATCTAGGCGGCCATTGAAGAGGGGCTGACATTATCAACGATTTCGATTTTTCTTTCGTCGAACGGAGGTTCTAAATCAAAATTCGATAGGAGATAGAGGAGTTGCGAAACTGACCGGGAATTTCATTGAAAAAAAAAAAGCCAGCCGTCTGCACGGACGAATAAAAAGGTTCTGGTATGTTTAACATTCGGCCTTGCAGCACTACCCCTGGTGGTTTTACTGCAACGAGCTCCGAGAAGCAGAGAGATTAGACGCCAAATTTCGCAGCGAACCGTCTAGCCGTTTTCGAGTTATCTGCAAAACTCAAAAAAAGCGAGCTCGCATCTCCAGAAGGAGACAATTTCCTATGTAAGTGCGTCGCCATGAATCGACACATTTCTGACCAAGACGTATGGGGTCAAGCGCTGGCCCCTCATTCGGGGACGCCCTGTATAATGACATGAAATCTAGTATTTTGATTCAAAAAAAAAAAAAAAAAAATCGCAACTCTCTTGCTCAGCTAATGACCATCCCTGGGTGCCTCTCCTTCGGCGTTATTTGGTAAAAAAGCGGTGGAAAAACTGCCAAATACACGTAGAACATAATTTAACGTAAAATAATGACTTACCTGAAACGCTTAAAATAAACAAATTAATTAAGTCGGTTTTAATTGTTTAAATTAAGGACGGCTCGTCTAACGAGGAAAGCGCAAGGAGCCTTTTACGCGTAGAACTGTCCGAGCTAATCAGAAAGAGTGTTTCCGTGTGAAAACCTCAGTGGCGTGCCGCTTTTCTCGTGCGCAATACCGGGGGCGCTACTGGACGAGCGTAGGGTTGTTTTTCTGATTAAAATAGCAGATTTCGGGTCCTGCCGACGCGCCGAAATTGAAACTAACGTGTACCTAAAGCGTTTTCTGAGAAATGGAAAAATAACGATTTTCAGCACCCCGGAGCGAGAAATTTCGACCGTTGCGGACATTTGTGCATCTGAACTTTTTTAAAAGTAAACTGACTTGAACCGCCCCCCGAAACGCCAAAACGGCATTAAGGAGTCCCCTGTGCGCGCGCGCAGCCCGCACGGAACCTCAATTTTTCGATAATTTTTACGTGCAAATCTGAACTCATCTTACCTGCACTTGAAATATCGTGATGGAGTCGTCCAGCATCTGAACTCGAATGGCCAGCATTTTCCCCTTCTTGGGAGTCGAGGGAGGTGTACGAGCCCCCCCGTCTACCCCCGCGGGGGTCGAAAGCGAGTGATGCATGGAGTGTCCGGTGATGCTTTCGCCGCCGCTGGAGAGCGCACCAGTTGATCCCCTCGTACTGCCGCCGTCCATTCTCGGACAAAATTCGCTTGTTTATATCTGAAAAGCGCAAGGGTCATGGTCAGTTAATGGTGCAATAAATCGACGATTTTTTTTGACAACTGAACTGGTCCGAGCCGGCCCTCGGACGCGTCGATTCCTGTGCGGGCGTTGGGTCGTTTAGCCCTCGAATTAGCTGCTCTTAAAACACGAGGAGGGATAACTGAAGACCATACTGCCGCTAGAGCAAACACTCGAGTCGCATTTGCGGGAAAATCTTTTGAAGGCCTTTCCGGGAAATGCTTGACCTGGTTTTTCCACGGGAGAGAGAACTTGAGTTTCACTAACGTCGGAATTGCGAATAATCTTAAACGTTCGCCGGGTGCAATGCTCGTTGGTATAACGAGCATCGTTACGTTCTCTGCTCGTTCCTCCAACGTGATTCGGTAAAAACGTCTAGAATCCACCCAAGGCTTACGTCACAGGTAATTACCTATTTCGTTCCAACGAGGTCACAGAGAGACCTTGCAAACGCACTTGCCGAACATCCGCCGCGATTCGGTCCGTTGCAAACGCGACATTCGAACGCCGTTTTCGGCGTCTGGATGATGTCTGGATGACGAAGATTCAACATTGAGTTGCGTTCCAGATAAACGAGTTACTAATAATAATCTTCGGAATTAGCATTAAGATCCCGAATCGGATACCTAGGTATTACCGCACGTGCGACCATTATTAAATTAGAAACGAGCTAACGGCGAACGCCTCGGCCAGGACGAAACTGGATGCGTATTAATAATCATCACTCTGGATTGACGTGATGTTTATTAATGTTCTTTAGATGCTCCAGATGGATTTCGTGCATCTTGAATGTTCGAAAATAGCGTCGATTTTGGCGCACCTGCCGACGCGCCATCCGGGTCTGGAACGTCCCACCCTGGCCCCGCCGGGCCGAAGGGTTCGCCCTCAGAATTCCGGCTTGGAACAACGGTTCCGTCCAGTTAACGTAATTTAACGAAACGTCGATACGTGTCAAATGGGGTTTCTGAGCTGGCAAAGAGGGTCAGACGGGGTTGGTTTTGTTTGAGGTTCAAATTGCCCGTTCCTCCAAGTCCACAGGTTGCTTTTGCTGCCGCAGTGCTGCAGCAAAAGTCAAAATGAAAGGCGGGAGGCTTGAGGAGGTGAAAGGGATGAAAATCTAGTTCAGGACGACTTTTCATCTATTTTCTTCTGGACTTTTCCGGGCGGTAGCTTTCTTCCAAGAGGGAGGAAAATCTCTTTCAGGCCACGAGAAGCAGTCAAAATCGTACACCAGAGCTGCCGCCCGCACCCTGAGCATACTTGTGGCACTGAGATCTTCTCAAAAGATTTTTAAAAAAATGTGAGGACAGTGGGAGTTTTCGAAGTGCGAATGCGTGCGAAAACCTTCATTTACAGATGCGGCGTGCGAAACTTCGATGAAATTGGGCATTTTAAAAAAATAATAATTCAGCTCGTTCGGTACTCGGTTGCCCTGCAGGGTACTACTTAGCCGAACTCGCAGAAGAGAGTGAAGTTGACGCACATTCGTTCGTGGGAAAAATTTTGCGTCTAAACGCGCTCGATTACTGGCCGAAATCCGCTTTCCGCCAACTGCTTCGGCATCTTGTAAAGTGCCACTTCCCGCACTCCACGTAGATGCACAGGGCGTTTCCTAAGTACGGTGCATGACTTCGGGGGCGCATTCTACAGCTAAAATGAAGGTAACTTCGTTGCGCAGACTACATCCCAGGAATGCCTCGTTGCGCGCATACAGGGTGTGAAAAGTTCTTCAAAAAATAATTTTTTTTTAAACGTTTCCGAAACTACTCGAGACACTTCAATGAGATTTTCATAAAACAGGCAGGTGAAGAACGAAAAAATGAAAAAATTCAGCCGCAACGTTCTTTATTTATTTACTCGAAGCCGGCGCGCCCTGCGAAGATAAGTCGAGGGACTTTCTTCTTCCACCAAATCGAACACTTAATTAAAGAAGGAACAAACTATTGGAAAATAACAGTGGCGTACCACATTTTTCCTTTAAAACATCCAGCAATCATCCTGTCTGCGCGCCGCTGGTTGCGCAACAGCCACCGTTTTTGGCGTGGAATACGCACCGTTGCTAGCCCTCAAACCCTGCAAAATTTCATGAATTTTAGCCGGAGGATACGCTCCTGAAGCTATGTACCGCACTTGGGAAACACCCTGTATGAAGAAACTGAATATCTCTCAAATCATGACGAACAGAGGGAGGGTGAAAGGGAGAAAAAGTTTTTAAATCGGTTAACAAATTCAATTTTCTTCAATTCGATGCGGCATAACATACGTGGAGGTCCGAAATTTCCGCACAAATTCGATGAAAATTCAGGGAAATTTCCCTCGTGAAAATGCCGAGACTCCTCAAATATCGTTTTTTCCTCTGTGTCTTTCGACGTAACAGACACACATACCGGGGGTTACCTGTGTAGTAGGTAAATGCTCTTTTTCATTTTTTTTCCTTGTGAAACACCACGTGTCCCATGGCGTTTTCGAGCTCTTTGAGACATTTACTTCAGGGACTTAGACTACTTAGAGAAAATCATAAAAAAAAACAAAAATAAGAAAACTGAAACAGCAATGGACATATCAATGCTCAAAAAATAACAGTATGAGCTACTATAACTCAGTATATACTGTTAAATGTTCGAGCTGCGCCCCATCGACTTCCTAACAGCGGTTAAGCCCCAAATCAAATTTTTCAAGAGCTTTTCCGGCCGTTTGAGGAGGCATTTGTTGAGGTTGTTTAAATGCATCCGATGCTAAAGATAACGGCATGAAAAAGCCGACAGGGGCGATCTAGCAGGACACCTTAGTCGCCCCCTTGTCTAATCTATCAGGGAAAAAATTTTGATATTTACACGCGAAGTACGTTCGAAATTTCTCAAAAAGCTCATGGTACACGTGGAGTTCCCCGGGGAGAAAATGAGAAAGTATCTGCCATATGGGACGAGAAATGCGGGGATTAAACGGGAATACCTTTTCTCAGACAAAATAGGCGATCTTTCCATCATATTGAGTAAAATTCGTGCGCTCATAAGAAAATATGATCAATTATGCCGAAACGTCGGGTTACAGCCAGCGCCCTCTGGGGGCTACGCGAAACTTAGATCAAAATTCCTACTTCGCATTTCACAAAAGCCGCACCAGTTTTGGTGTTGATTCTAATAAAAACACGAAAAATTATTAAGGAATTTTAGGGTAAAATTTCAGCCCTTAACACCCTGTAAATGCGAAACACGCAACATCGGCACGAGGCGTGTTGGATCCAGTCCTCACACTTCGGCGTCCTCTATCTCGGGTTTCGCCACGTCCCGTTCCCAATGGATCACCCTGTATGTGACCGGCGCTCTTTTAGCACTTTCTGTCGTCAAGGTGAGCTTCGGCATTAGAAAATTGACCATGTTTCAGTGCCCATACGGTATTCCCGCAAGCAAATATAAATCTCTGAATTTCTAGCGCTGCTCCTTAAACGCCCAGTTTCGCACAGCAACCCGATAGCAATAGACTTGGAGATGGGCACCTGACCGCTCTTAAATAGTCTTTGAAGCTGGTCAGCACTTGACTGCACATCCTGAAGAACGCGGAAGATACAAATTCGACCGGAACCGCTACGCGTTTTTGGGGAGAGATTGTCAAAAGGGGGACTCAGCACCGCGAGCTTATCTTCTAACGTCTGCTGAAGTCCTTGAGCGACTGCTAATTTACACAGGCTTAATTAAGTAATTAGCTTTCATCCGCAGTCTATTTAATCGCCTTTGCCCTGGCATTTGTTCTGTTTTAATTATAATTTGAACTGACAATTACCAATTGGCTTTAATTGACGATTGTTAGCAAGCTGTTGCGGCCACGGCGAGGAGGCGCCTTTGATGGGAAACGTGAATTTGCAACCTTTCGGGGAGCAACTTAGAGCGGGGAGAAAATGTAAGCATTTTCCCATGCTTGTGTGCACACGTGCTCCAAATATGGGGACGTTAAAAGTCTGTATTAACAAATTTTCTCCATCCATCTCTATCTATTCTCCACCTGCTTCACAGTTATGTAGACAGCGTATCGCGGTATCAACAACGTTTGTTAATGTAAATATACGAATGAAGGATGTTTGTGAACGGTCCTCCATAAAATAATTTTTCTTTACCATATGGAAAACAGCGTTAAGTTAGACGATACGAATTCGTGTACTGCAGCTATTTCGTTGGGTACCGATCGATCATTGTCCTTCGATCGTTGTAGTTTTCATCGTTCCAAAGGTCTCTACACTATACGAAAACGAAACGTGCGAATGCTTGAAGTTGAGCCATTGCAAGTCGATATCGTCGATGCCAGGGGAACCACTCAGTAGACCGCCATCTCTCCCCTCTGGCCGCACTATCGTGTGAGTGGTAGGATGCGAGAGGGATATTTGGGTCGGCCTAAGGGGGCGACCACTCCTCGCATGGACCGTTACGTCCGATTAGAAGTTCGAAAAAATGACACTGCGATTGCGGTCCAGGCGATGAAACATTAATCATAATATATAGCTGTTCCAGGACATCTACAGGAGATGGGGAGAGGGTAATTTAGTCTCCAAAAGGTCCGTGAGGCGCTTCCTTCAAAGCCGTGGAGATCGCCCCGCTCGACTGGCACGAGCCCAAGGACGTGTGGTATGAGAACCTGATCAACGGAGAGGCATTTTGTTTGGTCTCGGTTCGGTTTGCGTCCAGATACTCGAAGAGTACCCGACGTCGCCTGGTATGCGAAGTCGAATTCAACACCCGTAGAAATTTGCGGCTACAAAGGGCCGTGCTTTGGGCGGGAACTCCAATCGGTCATAAAACCAATCTCATTTTCCTAAATCGTTTTTTTATCAATATGTGATTTTGTTAAGGATCCTCTAGAACTTGTTATTGTTCTATACAGAAACGTCATAGGTTCGGATTTTACCTTAGAGCCCCTCTACACACTGCCAGTCACTAGAAATTTCCTGGAAGAGCGAAAATAATAAGTTTTAGACTCGCTCGCGCTTACTTCAATGCTCTCGACCTGATCGGGCATACTTGATACATGCTTCAGGGAAGGGTTTCTTGGAAACAGAACAAATTTCAAGAGCGAAATCGGTTATTTCAAGCTCTCTAAGAGGCCTAGAATGAGATTGATCAGCAAAATTTGGATAACCTGATCCTGGGTTTGGAAAGTCGTTGTAGAACCAACATAAGTGCAGGGAAAGGACACGTTCCACATTGAACTTAAAATTTTAATGCTTTTTGAAGTTTGCAACAATTCCTTCTACTACAATTTATTTTTCGCATCCTTTTGAATCGTTCTTTATGGTTACCTGTAAATCGTCTTTCATGTAGGTCTTGTAGGGTGAAATTCGACAAATTGAGATGGTAATAACTATCATAAATAAATTCAATGCTCAGTTCGACATTAATAAAATTATTTATTGGCAAAATTTGGAATATCCCTAAATTTTAAACATGTGTGTAATTATTTCCAGATTTAAGTTTTAAATATCAAAAAATATGCTATTCAGTTATATGCTCATATACATAGTTCTAACATGAATGAGAAAAGTGTTAAACAGCAACATGCTATGTACCGATAACCAAAAAAATCATGTTATGTTTATGTAATCACCTCTCCATACAAGCAGTTTTCTAGCAATTTTTGAGTATCTTGAAATCATGATTGGTTTGATCATAAACCCTTGTACACGTGGTGAGCACAAGTAATTATTAAATTTTTTTATTGCGATAATCAAGGAAATTTTAAATTGACAATTTTTGCATACCTTTCAAACAAGCGGAAGGTTTAGATCAGTAGTCTGCTCGCTTAAGGTTAAAACCTTTCCTTGGTGAAAACCAAGAATCTGACCGTTTCTCAGGCTTCTTCCAAACATTTTTATGGAAAGTAACTTGCAGTTAAACAGTACCTTAATGATTTGCTTGAAAAGGGGACACGGTGGCCAAAATTAAGATTCCATGGTGATCTTCCATTAAATAATTAAATAGATGGTGGCTTCCTTAGTAGCAGGAATGATTTGAGTGATCGATAGGATCAAGCAATAACTATATAAAAGTAAGGAAATTCTCTTCATAGTTAGGCCGAATTGGAGGTCAAACTTAGTTTCACTAAATCCTGTCTTAGTAAATTTTGACGTTCATAAATGCGTTACTGTCAAAACGGCAATTTTATGTACAAATTCCATATGTGTCTTTCCATATAGGAGAGCTGGGTTTGGCAGGAGCGAGCTTCGGTTACGATTCAACAACTTGGCCCTAACAGCACTGAGTAATAATTATTACAAAACTTACAATAATCAATTAATAAACAACTAATTCTCGGAATTTTAAAAACAAAAGCCGTTTGACCTATGTCAAAATGACAAAGTTTACGTAATGGCCGTCAAAACAAAACACCATCCCTCGGAATTCCAAAGGTCCAGACACGGTTTTAATTCACAAATTACCTTGATAGAATCATGCATACGATTCCAAATGAAATATCCACAATTTAATAAAACTGTAAAACATAAACCCAGGCCCGAGGCCCAGGAAAATTCAACGCAACCAGGCCAAAATGAAAACAAAGCTTATACCACCAACACTTAGCCCGACAGTCAAGGCTGCACCGTACAAGAACGACGAGGAGGAAAAATAGGTCGTACGTCTCAGCTTAGCGCCGAAACGATCATGTAAACCCACCCAATGGTCATTGATCTTATGTTTTGAGGTTTTTACCAGCTATATTTTTATTTTCCGAACAAATATTGTATTGAACTTGGCGTAAACTTACCATTTTTACAAAATTTAGCTGCATATTCACTATAAAAACACGATAAATGACGATTTCTGTGCACGGATTCCTGTGACCACAACACACCCAACGTCGTTACGTACGTCGATTTTAACCTTTCTTGCGCCGCAGTCGGAAATGAACTGTGATGCGATCGAAAGTTATCGAATGTCCAACCGAAGCGCGTTTGCTCGCAGAGCAAACGACCGTGCAGCTTCCACCAATACGAAACTCCAGGATTTTATTGCGACCAATGAACGTTTGGATGTAGCCAATAACGTCACTGTTTCGAAAAAGGGTCCCAGATACAATCGGAACATACCACAAATGTACGTTCGCCAAATTGTCAATAAACTGAAATCTCCTTTATCACCAGTTATTTTTTAATGATAACTTTATTTATTATTATTGGATCATACCAATATAGTACGAGTAAATACTATAAAGAAAACGTATAAAACTTCTCTGCAAAACACAACACAATAAAATATCTAAAACTTCAATGGCGAATTAAATTTTAAAATCGTCCGATCTCGCATTCTCAATGTACTGCTCGGCTAGAATTACATTATTACACGATATACTTGGTATTTTATGGAAGAGGGTCGGAAGTAAAACTCATTAAATCTACTTCCATAATTAAATATAGCACGCCCAGAATATAACATAAAAAGCTAAAATATGTGGCAAGACATGTTATGGCACAATCCTTGGACCCTTACAGCTTGGAATAATAAGACTCGTGTACCACCATGGAACGATTAATCTCGTTTACATTGGCACATCCTAAAAATAATTTGTTTTCTACTGAAATCCGCCAAACTTTCTGCCCCACAACAAATCTCTTGTTACACATACTTCTTCTTACGTCATCTTACCTGAAATGGCCATGGTGTATTCAAAATCAGTCTTGAGAATACTCAGTATCTTCTTGACTCCGTCCTCGCCGCCGCACGCCAGTCCCCAGAGCGCTGGTCGACCCATAAAAACCATTCTCGCTCCTAGTGCCAAAGCTTTGAAAACATCAGTCCCATCTGTGATCCCGCCATCCACGTAAATCTCCAAGATATCACCTACAGTGTCAACAATTTCTGGAAGAGCCTCGATCTAGAAATGTGATGATTGTAAACGTTCCTCTCGTCGAGTTAACAATTTCTCAGTTGTAGTCTAACTGCAACAATTTACCGATGCAGGCCAACCATCGACCTGCCTGGCTCCATGGTTGGATACCAAGATTCCAGCTGCACCTACATCAACGGCTCGTGCAGCGTCTTCGGCAGTTAAGATACCTTTCAGTATTATAGGGAGATGAGTAATGGATTTCAGCCACTCGATATCAGCCCATTCGACGGAAGCATCGAATAAGTTTCCCAGATTATTAAGAGCCGATTCGGTGTTTTTGCCTTTAATGTTCACTTGAGTAGAGTTTTGACCGTCAAAGTTGGCCAACCTGGAAAAATTTTACGGCTTCAAGTTAACTCTTCAAAAGTGTTACACACCTGAGGTATGGGGGCAACTTGAATCGATTGCGCATGTCGGCCAATCTAAGACCGAAAAATGGTGTATCAACAGTGAGCACCAGAGCTTTAAAATCCGCCTTCTCTGCCCTTCTCACCAGGTTTATAGTCACATTTCTGAAATCATTGCAAAAAAACAAATAAAAAGAAACTCTTAACAGCACTAATGTGCCGTATATTGGGACGCATCATAATCTTTAAATTTGCCGATGATTTAAAGTGAATAATTGTCAATGCGTTTGAACGAATTACATTTTCGAAATGCTTATGCAGTGCGTAAACAACTTATTCAATGAAATTGTTGTTAAACACCAAATAGGACAAACTTCAAGAAATATTGCATGTTATGTAGTACGGTCCGACTGTCGAACTATCCCCCGTTAACTTTTCAACGCATTATTATTTTTTCAAAATTGGAAAGCAACATTGAGTAAAACAAAATATACCGTATTTTGACATTTATTTATTTATTTATTTATTTATCACTTACGTTACCGGAACCGCACAATGGCCAATTTTTTAAAATCCTGTTAAGTGGCATCTCAAATTGAAGGTCTTCCAAAACTACATACAATAACGTATTGCGATTCGAAATCTATCAATTAGTTTTTTGAAAAGCACGTATAAATTTGGTAAAAAATGCAATACAAATTCAGTTAATCTGTATGCAAACAATGAGAAAATTATTTGTTGATAGGAAATTGGTTTGTTTTCGATTCCACATTCATAAACAGTTTCGGTTAAAATTAAATAAATAAATAAATATCATCAAAGACTGTTTTTGAGCACGAAATCGAAAACAAATCAATTTCCTATCAACAAACAAGTTTTTTCATTGTTTACGTACCATTTCACTGAGTTTGTATTGCATTTTTTACATTTATATTTGTTTTTGTTAAAGGCTAATCAATAGATTTTGAATCACAATGCGTCACTGAGTATAGTTTTGAAAGACCCTTAATTTAAGGTGTCACTAGATCCGTGCTTCAATTGTTCCAAATCGGCCATTTTGTGCTACCGATGACGTAAGCAAGATTAAAAAAATGAACAGACGTCAAAAAGTAGTATTTTTTCCCCAATTTAATGAGGCTTTTGAACGTGAAAAAAAGATATTTGTGAAAAAGTTACGAAAGGAAAAGAGGGTGAGTTAGTCTCGCACGGTATTTTCTGAGGCCTGTAGATGTTTTTCCCTAACAAGATCGACAACGACCAGTACTCCTTTAATTTCCATTATACCTGTGTCATTATGACATTGTCCGCCATTTCCGGTTGATGATTGACAATTTTCAAACCGTTGCTACGTTTTTCTTTGAATTTCCTTAAATATGATGAAAAATTACATTTCCTTCTTCATTTCTGGGAAATAAATTCACACCTCAGACCATATTCTACCGAGGGTACAACTTAGAACGGCACGGTATGTGCAGAGCAGAGACGCAGTACTTTGCGCGAAATCGCTTCTAGATGGAACGAGGAATGTGTTGTTTCATTAAATGTATTTAGAGTGCTATCGAGAATTGATGCATTCGAAGTCCAGACTTAGTTTTTCCAGGTACTTTTCTTTCCACAAACTGTGTCACTCTTTAATCCTTTTTTATCATTTTCATTAGATCAAAGAAAAGCCACTTGTGACAGCTACCCAAAGAAGAAATCGATTAACATGAGATATATGAAAAGTTTCACGGACTTAAGAGGATTGGAAGAAGATTATCTTAGAGAGTTATACGAACAAAACAAGAAGCCTTTCGCAAAGATTGTTTAAAACGAACCCTTAAGTTTGCCGAAGAGCAAACGATTTGGGGATGCATGTCTACCAAGGGATTTGGTCGGACGGAGTTTATAATTGGTACTGTACGTGCTGAGAACTATAGACGGATATTATAAAAAAGTTAAGTCGATAAACAAAGCGCGTTCTGGCTCAATTCGCTGCTGACGTAATAATTAATAGATTTGATTTAATGTGAAAAAAAGTTGGTATGTGTACTTCGGATCGAAACCGGGTTCGTCGGGTCGAGGGCGTCCAGCATTTCCATCGGCGTCAGCCCGGTGTGACGATGGTTTGATCTCGACCATACTACAGAACTTTTTTCCATATTAATTCAAATCTGACAACTATTACAGCGTCGACAAATAACGTTAACGGCAGGGTAAAAACTGGCCAACGCTGGAGTTATTGAACCAGAGTCCGCTTTGTTTATTTAGCCAATTACTTCCGAGCATTCGTCAGTCGTACAGTGTCCAAAAATTTCATTTTTCAACCAAACGGCGCTTTCCGCCCTTTAACAAAACAATAATTTGGCGAAAATAATATTAACACACTCTGTTGACGTTCAAGCAGCCCTGATTTGAACGCACCTGAATTAGCTTGATGTAAAATGAAACGATATCCAGGAAATAATCCTCAAATGAGCCTTGAAGCCCTAAGATTAGTCATTGAAGAGATTTGGAACAAACTTACAAACGAACTTTGTGATAAATTGGTGCCTGCAAGAATTCAAACGGTCATCAAAGCGAAAGACGACGTTACCGGCTATTAGTGAGAGCTAAAATGCGCTGCGTCCCAACATATGGGGGGCTTCCAATCAGCGAAGCTGTACTACCTGTCATTGTAAATGTACAGTTGAAACCATTTGATGGCTCTCGGCGCCGCAGCCGCGACTTCTTCTATGCTGCTAGTGGCGATTGTGCTTAAAGTGTAAATTGTACCCATGTGCTCTGCAGCTGATAGATTTGGTTCGAAACATGTCAAATCGATTTAAAACACAATATTTAAGAAGGTACCTCGTGCATTGGCACACTCTCCCTCTGGATGAGCCATTCTTTGCATGGCAGTTGGAGAAATCCCCACAGGCATAGATATTTTTTCTCCTAGAATTGTAGTTGAGACGTCTCTCTTGGCCACATTTCGTAAACATCTTGGTCGAATTTTATACCTAGAAATTTCAAGATAGTTGCTGGTTTGGTGGGTATTCGGTCCATTCATCCATAAATGGAAATTGAACGTAAACGAGTATAATACCTATTACCCAGATAATGACCGCGCAGTTATTGCATGACTAGATACGGTTCACTTGAACCCATATCAAATTAACAATTATGAACTTTTAACAAATATAGAAATATAAAACAACGCATTTTATCCAAAAAACTTCGTTATCCAACTAGGCATACACTGAGAAACTCGCCTATGTATAAACTCACTTGGAAAACGCATTTCTATTATTTGCTAAAGTCTCCTGCCTTCCCGCTCCGCTCCTGTAATAATCCAGAGTATTCCTTGGTAGTAGCTTGTATGCCAAATCCTCGAAGTCCTTCACACAAACCAGTTCATCCATTCTGACGGCCAAGGCTTAACAACAGCTAAACAATAATCAAACGCGACTGATATCAATTTTCTTTTCAGTCTTCACAAAGGCGATATCACTCAGGAGTCACGGTCGAGACTTTATTGCCATCAATATGTAGTAGTAAGCGGTTTATTATTACGAAGATTATCTTATAATATATAATGGAATTACATCGAAAAACGCTATTTTTCCAGGGCATCTTCAGTACAAATCTGACGTCATTACTTAATTTTGTAATTTGTAATCCGTTCAAGAACCAGAAAAGGTTAACGCAAGTTCGGTACCATACAAATTTGCAATATGTTTGATATCTCGGATTCCTATCTGAAACATGTTCCGTTTTAAGAAACGTTAAATAACATTATTTAACATAACAACATTAGCCACATGTCGCGCAATGAATTTTCAAAATGAAAAATATTGCAATATATCGTAAACCAACGCAGACCATAATTCGATAAGATAGTGGCGGAATTCCGAATTATACCAAAGTCCAAACAGGCGGTGAAGACGCTACTATAATGACAATATTATCTGCTATAATTGGTATACTTCGCATCATGGTCAACACAGATCTGCCGAGAGTTCCGAATAAATCGAAGCGCCTTTGTATCTATGGGGTTCAAACACATCGATCTTTCGCTGTAAAATGGACTTTTTTGAGGAGCGGCAATATTAAGGCATTCGAAGTTTGTCTAGCGACTGAGAGTAAAAGTTTCTGTTCAAAAAATACAAGTTTTATTTTTTACTTATCAATAGCTGTACGTATAAAATATTAAGTATCCAGAACTGTAGTATATTTACTCAGTTTAAAGTGTTTAAATGGTTTAATTTGTTCAGCGATACATACTTAAGTCACTGTGATCCATCAAAAACTCAGCAAGCAAAAATTTTACTTTATTTAGCTAACCCGTTTCGAATACAAAGCATTTATGAGGTGGAAATGCCACAAAACGCTATTTACAAAACCCACAATTTAAGGAAAATTACCGTATTCAACACCTCATAACGACTCGTGCGGTCAACAAAATCATCAGCTTAAAGTGTACTAAATTAAATCTAAACAGTTCTCTTTAGTTGGTCACTGATGGCATCCAAGAAGTCTTGAGTGTTCAAATACATTCCGTCAGTAACCTTATCAAACCCTCCGGCAATAGATGCTGCTAAATCTTTAGTATATTTTCCAGATTCCACAGTTTGGACGCAAGCTTTCTCCAAGTTTTGAGCAAACTTAATCACGTCTGGAGTGCCATCTAATTTCCCTCTGTGCTCTAAGCCCCGAGTCCACGCGAATATGGACGCAATGGGGTTGGTTGAGGTTGGTTTACCTTGTTGGTGTTGCCTGGAACCAAAAAATAGACATAATAAAGGTTTGTAATTGGGTAATTCGTCGGGTGACTGTAAATGGCACCACGGAGACTGTCATTTGGTGATACATAATGGCCAACATGAAGTCATATGTAAATGCCAGGTAGATGAAGAAATATAGATAGTAGAAATTTGTTGATATTGAACTTTCACAAGTCCAATGCTTCGATCCCCATATTGCTTGCAAACTAACACGGATAAGCATGTAAGGATCTCTAAAAGTAAAGCAGCCTTAACGAGTACCACAATTTGAAAACTGCACAACACAGAGTGTCCATTTAACTGCACCTCGGCGCTTATGGCTGTGTGATTTCATAGAAAAAGTTAATTATGGATACGTATATGAGGGTAACAAAGATCAATTTTAAAATTTGTTGCTGGGTGTCCCAAAAAGTCATAAAATGTCTATTTCTAAAAGTTCCCTTCATTATTTTAATATGCGTTTCTACAAGTAATTTTTTTATGAGCTCACAAATAAACTCATAAGAGTCCGAGATGCTGCTAAATGGACACCTCGTATGTATATATATATATATATATATATATATATATATATACGAGGTGTCTAAAAAAAAAAACGATATTTTGCATTCCAAACATAGTTCAATCAGTTTTTCCGAGAATCTGATATCGTGGTTTTTAGGCTTCTTGAGGGCTGACGGTGTTGTACTTAAATCGCTTTGAAATCCATAATTATGAGGAAATAAATTAAGAATTGTTCCTTACAACAGGCAGGTTCACAACAGTATTCTCTGGTGAAAAACGAGTTTCCAGGACATAAAGAGGAATGTGTTAAAATACGATAGTGAACAACCTGCATTATTTACCTGTAATGACGTGTGACAGTTCCGTGGGCGGCCTCAGACTCGATTGTCTTCCCATCAGGACACATCAACACTGACGTCATCATACCTAGAGAACCGTACCCTTGCGCTACTATATCCGACTGTACGTCACCATCATAATTTTTACAGGCCCACACAAAACCACCTGTGAAAATGGGGAAAAAGTTGTACGTGCAAATTCATTTCGAAGATGTAAGATGCTCACCTGATGATTTTAGAGCCTGTGCCACTTGGTCATCGATGAGCCTATGCTCATACCAAATCTTCTTGGCTTCAAATTGCGACTTGTACTCTCTAAAATATAATAAAACTAAAAAAATTTTATTCCCAGTCACGGACGACAATAACCTTGCCTGTCATAGATTTCCTGGAAAATATCCTTAAAACGCCCATCGTACTTTTTCAAAATGGTATTTTTTGTGCTCAAATACAAAGGCCATCCTTTGGCCAGAGCTATCTGGAACGATGACTTGGCAAAGCCTCTAATACTTTCATCAGTGTTGTACATGGCCAATGCCACGCCAGGTCCTTTGTAACGGTACAACTCCACAGTAACTTTCTCGCCACTGTCAGGAGTATAAACGATTTCCACCTTTCCGGGGGTCTTAATCACGAGATCTTGAGCCTTATACTGGTCCCCGTGAGCGTGACGACCGATGCAAATGGGCTGTGTCCAGCCGGGGACCAATTTTGGAATGTTTTTGCAGAGGATGGGTTCTCTGAATACAGTACCACCCAGGATGTTTCTGATCGTCCCATTCGGCGAAAGCCACATTTTTTTCAGGTTGAACTCTGCAATGAAGGAAGATTCATTAGAGAGATTTGTGATGGTTGTAGCTGTTCATTTACCTTTTACTCTAGCTTCGTCCGGGGTTATTGTTGCACACTTAATCCCGACGTTGTGTTTTAGAATTGCGTTAGCTGCGTCTATGGTCACCTGGTCGTTCGTTTGATCTCTGGTTAAGATGCGGTAATAACATTATATAAACTCTTTTATAACAATTTATTGACATACCTGTAGGGTAATCCCAAGTCATAGTAAAGACACTCCACTTTGAGGTAAGGGAAGATGAGTGATTCCTTGATTTTCTCCCAGATGATTCTGGTCATTTCGTCCCCATCCATCTCAACGACGGGGTTTTTGGCGACGACCCTTTTCTCATTTGAGTCTAAAATGCAACGTTGCCAATCATTAATCAAAGACTTTTTAAACTTTGAAAATGGCGAATCGAAGGATGCAACGTTGCCAATCATTAATCAAAGACTTTTTAAACTTTGAAAATGGCGAATCGAAGGATGCAACGTTGCCAATCATTAATCAAAGACTTTTTAAACTTTGAAAATGGCGAATCGAAGGATGCAACGTTGCCAATCATTAATCAAAGACTTTTTAAACTTTGAAAATGGCGAATCGAAAGAAGTGCCAGAGCTGCAGTAAAGTTACTTAAGTACACAGTGGCGCCTAACTAAATCGCAATATTCACTTTGTACGTGAATTCTCTAGTGGACCAAACACGACTCACCTTGAAAGGTCACAGATGATAAACTCGAGCCTAAGAAATTGAATCTCTCAAGTATTTTTTGTTAACAGCACGAGCTTGAGAGGAGGCGAAGGCCCAGTGGAGCTGAATCATGGGGCATGCGCACCTCACGTTATTCAGTGCAAAATTGTAGCTCATTAATTCGAAATGTATAAACTGATTAGGCTTGAGCAAATAGTAAAAGTCGCACGAGATAAAAGACGTGTAATTGCTAAAAATCCATTATTTTTTATTTATTTTCTCTCCATGTAGAAGTAATTTGTTTCTAAGATAAATTATTAAAAATTCTTAATTACTGATAAACTGCTGGAAATACATCTCCGGCGTTACGCAACTGCTCCGCCATACTTGTTGTTATTTGATAATTACAACCTTCCGTTGCGTTGTTATTAACGTTACTGTTGTAATGGTTCCGTTAAAATGCCGGTTAGAATTCACTTCATTGCGGCCCTGTCCATTCGTGTTTGAGCGTCCAAGGGAAATTAAGCAAACTCAATAGGATGTTGAACCCGTTCTTTTTGAATATGTTTAAATAAATGGAGACGTCAGGTGGGACGCGCGTCCCAATTGATTTGGGCAAACAAGCCAGACCGGGGCTAAACTCTTTGGCCCGTTCGAGCAATTTAAAAATCGAGGACCGGAATCGAGATCGTCGGGGCCGCAAATTAAAAATATATAATCGTAAATAAATCGCCGGACGGATACCTAAAAGATATCTAAGATTTCACTTACAATTTTTGGTCTGGACCACAGACGCCGACGCAGCCTGGCACAGGGGCCCGTAGTTCGACACCAGCTGATTGGAATGTTTGCAGAGTTTAGTCAGAGTTCCGGCCATTTTCCAGCTGTTCTAACCTCAATCCCCTTAAAACTTTTCAGGCTGCGGAAAGGTTTTGTAGTCTCGAAACCGGTCGTCGAAGTACTGGTTGTAATTTTTATCAGAAAAAGCTGGTGCATTCAATTTAGCCGGCTGGTTCAGCTGTTGAGTGGTTTCTGACAGGAAACAAGTTTGCGCACTCTCTGGTTTTCGACGGAGCGCTACTGCGTTTACACGGGTAATCCGGAACGGAACTGAAAATTTCGAGTTCGGCCATTGTTGCATTTTAACACGTCGCAAAAGTGCAATTGCGCTTTTGCCGTTTGCTTTAACGTGTCGGATCGCGAAAGGTTCCCGAGCGCGGCGGTGAGAACCCGCACTTTTTTTAAATGACTAAAGAAAACAAAATTTTGATACGTGTTAAGTTCACGTCCAAAACGTGCAAAATCGGACAGAACCTGCGGGTTTCCGTAACTACTTACCCGTTTCCGATGCTGGAGAGCTGTCCAACAGAAGGACGGACATGTCCGTTCGTTGTACTCACGCACCATCGGACGCGGGTCGCGCGAAACGAAGACCTTCATGGAGAGAAAAATCGTTGAACTGGCCTAATGCTGAAACGTCGGCTGCAAATCGTCGTGCGGCGGATAGAATTTCTGAAACAGAGAAGCTTTTTGGCGTCCGGTGAAACCGGGCATCCAAAGAAATGCACAAGGAAACTGCATCGCTCAATGCTGCAGAATAAGGCAGGAACCCTTTTGTCGCCCTTGGTGCGCTCTTCGACGACCAACTTCGTCCTCAGACTCTCAATGAGGCTGCCTACGGCGCCTGTTCAAAATGCCGAAACAACGTATTCCTTCGCACAACTTCATTTCGGGACGAACTCCCTTGAGCGCACGCGCAAATGCGTTGTGTGCACGCGCCAATGCGTTGTGTGCACGCACAAGAAGCGAATTGTGTTGTGAAACTCAATGTAAATTAAGTAGGATAAAGTAATTGATAAACTCATTGACCCTTCCTAATATTTACGAATTTTACACCTATTGATCCTAGATTCGAACTCCAAAGGTTGTACTTGTTCGAAATGCACTGTTGAAAACAAACCCGACAAACAGCAAAATCCGTGCGACGTGAAGTTTCAAAGCTTTTTCTGGGACGTTAATTTGATTTTAGTTGAGACACCCGGTAGGTAGAAGAACTCGAACTGGGGCCGAGCGGAAAAGAAGTTATGAAAAGATTCATGCCCCAAACCATAGCGGCAGAAAAGCTCGCTAATCCGATGTTTGTTCGAAAGTGGGCAAATTTTGATGTTTTTATAAGGAATTTCAGTGGTTAAAAGAGGGAGAGAAAAGCGAATTGCTCACTCCCTATATCCTTCTGGAGAGTTTTTTAACGCGTTTTCTCTTCGAGCTAAAAAGAATTCTGGCATCGCTTTCCTAACACTTTGAAGTGCGTTACATATGTGAAAAATTGCACGTTCAATGAAATTCCCCCAGTTCGCGACATTCCAAGTTTTCTCACATAAATTTGTCCTTAATATGTCGCAAAAAAATTAAAACCGAAAATCCCACATTTATCCCTTATGTCCAGGGTTCGCTCGGACACCCGGTATTAGCCAGCACAAGAACGCGCCGCGATTTGAAAAACATTCTTTACTTACAACACACAATTTTCAAGGAAAAACCTGTAAAAAAACTAAATGGAAGACTCATCCATTTGGAGAACTGCTGGATCTTGAAGGGCTGAGGTGCGCTAATGGTCAGCGAGTGTAGTGGGGGTTTTTGAGTAATTTCAAAATGTTTGTAGCTAATTACATTCGATTTTCGCTAAGAAACACATTCAAAAAGGGAAATTCACATTGACCACTGTAGGCAGGTCCGGGCTCGGATGGGTACATTTTATACGCGAGGTTCGCCCACTCGATACGAAACTGTAGTCCGTCAGGCGGTTTGGCTATACTGGGCGTTTAAGAAAAGTAGTTCGCCTGAAATTCATCCGCAATTCTCGAAATTAAAATTTGATTTTTTATGGCGTAGTTATGCCCACGTACCCATCACCGGTGGTTTCTCTTCTCCAATTTAAAATGGCGCGATCGTCCCCCGCAACATGGCGTCTTAATTTCGAAAACGACCGACTCCACTTCTCTAATACTGCGGACACGACAGATCCCGGTTTTAGCAGCTACTCGACATTTCACAAATGAATTAATTGAAGCTTTAAAAAGGGGAGGAAAAGCGGTTCTTTTACTGGAAACTACCGACGTGCGGTAAGTAGGTGCGTTAAGCAGGTAGCCGCTGCTGGCACACGGCGGGTAAAATGCAATTTCAAGCTACCGAACAGTCGTAATTCGTCACCGGACACAGGCAACGAGTGATGGTTCAGAAATCTCTGAGTGAGGCGATGAGCTGCGTGTTTACGGTTCATCGCATAGCTTGATCAACGGCCTACGTCTAGGTCGTTGGTCAAGCTATGTGCCGCTTATTATTGACCATGTCGCTGTCTGCAGATTAGCAGACGAGCGTACCCAAGGCGCGCCCCCGGTGTTTCAACGCCTCCCTGAGGTTGTTTTGACCAGTTAGTGAGTTTTACGTAGAGGTATCTACAGAGACTTTCGTCGGTTATGAGTTCTGGAATGATATAAGTCTGTATTGGAAAAAAAACAAACTGAAATTCTCCCTCTAGCGTTTTAACTGCTCAAGATCTGAAATCCGCAGCGTCGTCAGCGGGGAAAAACGATTTCGCGCCGTGTAAACGCACCTGCCTTCAAAACAAATGTTTCAGTTATGTTACCCTGAAGCCGGCCGGTATCGGCAGGCAGGCAGCGGAGGAGTTCAGTGTCTCATGCCACCTTCTCTGTGTTTTCGAGGCACTTTTTCCTCGAAGTAGACGTCCATCGACCCTCGACTGCCTGTGACAACGACCCTTGTCCCCCCGAATTCTAACAGGATTCCAAATCACAGATAATCAGTGGTTTAGGTCCGATTTTTTAGACGAATATTTTTCTTGGTAAGTTTATTTTATGTTTGTTTACTCAATTTACCATTCGCGTTCGCGTTAGTTTAAATATTTTTACTGGATTCGAGGTGTTTTTGTTAGCGCGCGATGGTACAAATTGACCTGTTACGTTGAAACCTACGAAAATAAATTCATGTCTAGTCACAATGTAGGGCATACGGAATGAAAGCATGCAGCTCTGGAAATGCCGAGGAACAACAAAAATAATGTACAGGGCTGTATCGAGCGTCTTGTGTGAGGTGCGACGTGCACGTGGCGAAGTGTCGCAGCTTGCGCGCTCGGGGTGGAGCTGGGCCGTGGGCTCGTTGCACCGCGGGTTCTAAGCTGCCCCCGCCTCTGTTTTTTAAGGAAATTTTAATATTTCACAAGGTCAAAAGCAGCGTTAAATCGGACAAAAGACGATCTCTTTTGACGTTTGTTCGGGGCTTGAAGACGTCGCTTGCGCCAGTGGTTGGACAAAATGGAGCTTTTTGAACTGCCGAGTGATAATTCAGCTTGAAGGCGTTCGAAAGCTGCGTTCGGTGGCGCAACGTGATTCGAAATCGATCGCTTGATTTTCGCGAACGAAAGGAAAAGTGAATGTGAGAAAAGCAAATTCAATTTCGCAGCACATAACGATAAAAAAAAACCGGTTCGTTAATAGGAAATTAATTAAATAATACAGTTGTACAATAAAGCGTACGTATCTCTCTCGATTGTGGGATATAAGGAGCCAGGAACAGATTTTGCAATAACTCCATAAAGATAGCAAATACGGTTTTACAATGACGCGCCATGCTAATCTATTGACCTCGATGGTCAAATCTCCAAGAGATACTGAGCGCGTGTAGATTTTGATTGCCCTGTTAACTTTTAACACATTTTTTTAATTCGAAATCGGCACCGAATGGGACAAAAATACCGTTTCAACGATTGTTTACTTTTTTTACATTGTTTGCGGCACAGCACAAAATGGCCGCTTTTTTTTTTTAATCGAAATGTGGGCCAAGCGGCACCTCGAATTGGAGGTCTTTCGAAACTGCATCCGATGGTGCACTGCGATTGAAAATCCATCGATTGGTTTTCGAGAAAAACGGGCGCAAATGTGGTCAAAAATGCAACACAAACTCGGTTAACAACGAAGAGACTTGGTTCACCGAGACTTAACAGGTGCGTTCTCGCTGTTTTTTCGTGAAATTGACTGCCCCGTTGAGAAAAATTGGAAAGGAACTCGTCGTTCGAAGAATTGTCCGTCACGAGCCGCCGCTGTTTCCCACCTTTCTGGCAGCACACCGATTCCACGTCGGAAGACCGAAACGTCTTTTGAAGCTATCCTAGAATGGGGCCGTTTTTTGGCATCTTCACGAGAATGGAAGGCACTTCCATTCTCGTGAAGATCAAACGGCACGTTCAGCTAGGCCGTGTGCCACGGGTGGGAATAGCGGTAGTCGGACGGATCAATATCTGGTGAGTACGGCGGGCGGGGTAGTTTCCAAGTATGTTTTGACAGATTTCGCAACGTGTAAAAACCACCTTATCGCGTCTCTCCTCGCATTTCGGCCGTAATCATCATCAATTGTAACCTGCAACGATGTCCCGTGATAGTCCAGTTGGGTTTGAGCAGCTCGTAATACCCCGCGCCCAGCTGATCCCACCGAATGCAGAGCAAGAGTTTGGAACTATGGACGTTCGATTTTGCCGTTGGTGTCGAAGCAGGGCCGGGCTCGCCCCAGGATTTTCTACTTTTGGAATTATCGCTGTGTATCCATCTTTCATCGCCGGTCACGATACGGTGCAAGAAGCCTTTTCTTATCTGCCTTTTGGGCAGTCGTTTACACACGAACAAATCGCCGCTCGGCGTCTCTCGGCTTCGGTTCGTACGGTACCCAGTTCCCTTCTTTTCGGATCGTTCCTAGTGCCTTTCGTTAAGGGGTTCCTTCGACGAATGAAACCACGAAAACGCCAATTTGGTTTACACAAAACGGGCTGTGTTTAACTTGGACTTACTTTAAATAACGAGAGAGTTTTTTGGTCTAAGTAGGAAGAGGGAGGATGCCTAGTTGGACGGGTTACACACTATGATTTCGATCACGTCCCGGCGCAGCTCCGCCACGAAGAGAAGAAAAAATTGACGAAAATCGCTTCGATTATCCCTTAAGTACTAAACCCGAGGAATTCCAACCAGGGGCGCACCGCCACCAAGAGCCCTCGCTGGCTGTGGCTACGCCGGATCCCATAGACCGCGGCCATCCGGGGCGTATCTATACTAGTAGCTTTTCCGGGAATATTGCAGGCCCATCGTGGCAATAGCCCCGACCGAGAAGGCTTCCTTCGACTAGTAGCATATTCCCCAGCCAAAACGCACCCTTAGTTTCGGCCCGATGGGCCATGTGGCCCGGCACCCAGACGGTATTCTCAGAAAAAATATCGCCGCACATGGGCGTAACGCAAGGGGCAAAATGCAGATACCTAACAGAAAACAAAATGAACAACAACAAACAAAAAAACTTAGTCCCTAGCACCTCTAAACGTTCGGAAATTGTTGTGACATCGGCCCCCAAGGACCCTGCAAGTGCGGCTCGCGTTTGACACGGCTCTTCATCAAGCGAGACCTCCAACTCTTGGTCTTCAAGCCGTTTCGGCGCGCCAGAGGGCGCTCTACCTTCGGCATTAAAATCGTTGCTTTTGAAGCGTCCCAACCGGTCTCTGCGTGTCGCTCCTGACAGAGCATGCTTACCGCAGGTCTCCACGAGAATTCTGTGATCTTCGACGGCAGATTTTTTCGCAGAAACTAGCGCAGCAAAATTCCCCGCAGATGCGCTTTTGTCGGTGCAAAACCCGACATTTTCAGAATTAAGGAAAAGCGTCGTTTACGCCATGGCGGACTGACAGACGCCGAAGCTCAACCTTGCTGACGGCACCACCGTGCAGACGCGTTATCGTCTAAAATTGAAAACACCTAGTTTTGATAATGGCGTCTGAGACGAAACGTCAAGAACTCGTTCAAGTGCCGCACAAGTTCGGACTTCTTTCAGAAACTGGAAATCTCGAGAACATTTTGCGTCCGGAGATCGATGAAGAGGGCTTCATTGGACTGTCCGGACGCCCCACAAGAGCTTAAAATTTTCATTCGCAACTTAGAAGGGATGGGGAGCGACATGTCATCAAACAGTGGACCTGGCTGAAGTGGGCGAATAACGAGGTTCTAATGCCACACATGCTAAAATCCAGTTCATAATTGTATCTAATCACCTTTTACAACATATAGTCGACTTTTTGGTCTCGTTGCCGAGTGCATATCGACGTTACGTAATGCCGGGTTTTATACATACGTGTGCGATAGTAAACACTGATATAAAGCGAATATACAGTGGCCCAAATCGAAAATGACGTAGCTCGCAAGTCGATGGATTTTTATTCATGAACTTGCATCCGCAGTTTCGCAAATTACTATAAACATTTCTGCAACACTTATTTATTCTTTATATTGTGCTAAATGGATGATGGAGCAGCTTTCGCTGAATGAACGTCGAAGTTTAGCTGATGCGTACAATAAACGACCACATTATTCCTTGGTAAGGTGTGATTCAGTGCCTTGGCGGTAAATTTTCCTTAATATTTTCACAATTTTTTAGATTTTCACGAGTAATCAGTTGGATTTTTTGCCATTGTCTCATCAACACTCATTTCAACCGTTTCATTACCAATCTCTGGCGATTGGGCCCAAGTCCCGGGCGCGCGAGGACAGGCCGTGCGACTCCGAACTGCCCCGCCTCCCCCCATTTTTAACTTTTTAACGAATTTTCACTTTTCGAAAGCAGAATTAAGCGGGACAAAGAAACCGTCTTTCAACCTTTGTTGAATTTTCCAAAATTGCGCCTGCAGCGAGGCGAAGTTGCCGATTTTCCTTACTGAAGCATGGTTCAAGTGATGCCGCGAGCTAGTGATGTCGCTAAGCTGCGTTTGAGGGTACAACCTGATTTGATAACGGGCGAGAAAAGCTATAAATTTTTAAAAAATTAATGGAGAGATCGATACAAATTAAGCTTCATAATGCGTGTGAGCATTCCTCGTCCATGTTAAAAGCATTATGAAGTGCCCGAAACTATCACGGGGTTCCAGCCCTAAATTCCTCCCGAGATAGGCGTGAGAACACGGTAGAAGGGCCGTCATGACTCCCCTCGCATTTCTTGTTTACGTTACGATCGTTAATCGGCATTATCTGGAAGTGGTGCGGGCTTTTGGTACCAGTTCCTCCCCAGGTTAGCGCGGGAAGAGGGGGTTGTTTACAAGTTCCTTTAGCACGGTAGGTTCTTGGTACCGGGCGTCTTCCCGCAATACAACGTGCAGTAGGGCGAGATCGCAGGCAACCACGGAGTGCCGCAGATGGCCCCACGATAACACAGATGATTGCACAAGTCACGTTGGTCAGTTTTTAATTTTTCTTCAGATTAGAATCGTTTTAACATTAACTTGTCGAACGCAATTAAATCCGGAAAGATAATATCTATCAAAAAATTGAGATCTCTCGAGATGGAAGAGATTAAGTTGGAAAAATCGACCTTCGCGTCGCTTGGTGATTAGGAAGATATTTCTCCATCTGGATCTCAATTCGTCAGAATTCGTTCATACACAACTGAGTCGCACCTTGGGGGGCCCTTTTCTCGAGGCAGCAGGGAAATGTCTCCGTTAGCTTGCAGAGGCAAAATTAATGAACAGAAATCTGTCTCTTTGCGAGGGGTCCCATTCTCACTTTGAGCCGCTGCTCGCCCGGCAGGCTGGACATAGCAATGCAATGGCGTAGCTTGAACGTTTCCACCGCAATAAACTCGATAAGTAATAATATTTTTAAAAAACATCTATAAATCTAAATAATTTAATATATGCTACGTTCCCAGTTTATTTTGTTCAACGACGTCACGAGACGTCAATTGCAAAAATGAACGAGAAGCACTCCAGATAACGAAATTGATAAATTTAATTGAATTGATATTTAATCTGTTTACAGCTCTAAAAAATAGAAGTTGTTTTTCCATAAAGTGTATTTTTAAATTTTGCACGATCTCGTTTTAAATATTTTCGACGTTGATTAACGGTGGCGATTTCGCATCGATGGCGGCGCAGCCAAGGGGCAAAAAGCAGAGCAACGGAATATATGCGTCGAGACTGCGACTTGGGCGATGCGGAAATGATCAATTCCGGTGCTCCCACGCGAAGCCGTGGATGCGCAGGAGGGGCGCGGGCCCCTCGGCACAAGAAACTGGATACAAAATCCGAAATTTTTATTTACACTTTCCGATTCGGGCTCATTGCGTCAAACCTATTTTGTGCGTGTCTTATTAGCCTTGATGTTAATCACAGCATTTCTATTCGCAGCTATCAAAATAATATTTTTTCGTTCGGCCTTGCCCACATAAACAGTTCACAAGATGAATAATCGAGGTGTAATGGAAATCGGCAATAATATTTACTGGCAAGTTGGTTTATCGTTTATTTAACTAATGGAAGTCGGGAGAGTGGAAAGGTATTGTGCCGGTGGTCGAGGCCCATTAGAGCAATAATTGCTATGGCGATTTCTAAATGCTGTTAACACAGGTCAGCGCCACTTCAAGTTTTTCTCTGATGTGCAGGTCCACAGTGCAAGATCCGAATAACAAGAGCGCTGAAGAGCAATTGCGCAACTCCCTTTATTTATACTGATCCAGTTTGGATTGATAAGGTTCGTTAATTACGCACACACTCAATAATTAATTACAAGGACGTACATCTGGTATATACGTTTGTAAGTCACTTGGAATTTACGACACGTACATCCTCCTCCATGCGCAGTTTTAGCTCGTCTTAAGCCCAATTTGGTGAAAAACAACGCTCAATTGGCGTTAATCTTGCGGCAATTAACGGATCATGAAGTGTCGACAAGCGAGTTATTCCTCGTCGAACGGGAATTTTTTAGAAAATTTCGATTAAAAAAAAAGTAAATGAGGCAGTGGCGAGATCTCAAGAGGATCGAAGGATCCCGGGACGCAACTATGGCTTAAATCCCGAGGTCCAGTTGTCGACTTCAAAGATCCGCCGCAGTAACCGTAACCTGACGAGTACAGGGCGTCTCAAGAGTAATGGGACAAGGAACAGGCGTCGAAATGCTCAGATCCGGGGCATTTCCCAAGTTAACGTTAATGAAGATACGAGGGGCTGAAGTGAAAATTTCATTTCGTGCCTTCACAGTCTTTCAGCTTGCGGCGCCGAAATTAGCGTTCGGGGATCTTCCCACGGGCCAGTGCTACTGATGTTAATGCGGCCCGCTACAAGAGCTCTGAATTTCTTCTGAGCATTTTCAGTGGCCCCATCAATGAAAAATATTATTCCGTTTTTGAACAGAACATTTGCACGAAAGACCGCTGCGGAATTCCGCAGCCAAAAGGTGACGTCCGTGGAGTTTTAACACAAGTGAAATTCCACCGTTGCGTTGTGGAACTAGTGCAGGAATTAAGTGAGGATGATCTCGACCGTCGACTGGTCGATTGTCTAAAAGTTCCGCCAAAAATACATTTTTTAATCTCTTTTGGAGCAAATAACTTGGTAACGAAGACCGTGAAGAATTTTTTTATGCGAAGCATCACTTTGGGCCCCGGTATGACCTGGAATTTATGGCGTGACCTTGTCGGGCGCCCTGTAGGTATAAACATTTTAAAAACCCATCCCCACGCCACCCCAACTAAAGCGGGCATTAGGGGTTTAGGCGAGATAACGACCCCAAATGTGAGGGTTCTCGACGCCAGGCCTGGAACTCGAAAAATACCCCAAAATATTTGAAAACACCTGCGCAGCGCCCGGACACGGCACATTTTGGGGTCTCTCTCGGGAAAAAATAATGTTATTTTGTCGAGGGAGCAGTGGAAGAAGAATGGAACAAAATACAGGGAACTTTGACGTCAAATTGAGCTCACTCCATGGCCAGAAGGCCTAAAGCGGTGGTCAAGCCGAAGGTATTACTTTCTATTTTTAACTTGGTCACTTCGTTATTTTTGGGTCCATACGAATATTTTTGGTGCCTCTATTCTAGTTCCTTTAATTGTTTATATTAATTATTCATTAATCAACATTATTGTTATTTTTCACTAAATATACAGGGTCCTTCGCGTCGTGCCGCACGAAATGTTGCGGCTAAAGTATTCGATACTGAAATGCAGCGTTAAAATGCAGAAAAACTGAAACATCTTAGCGAACAGGCCGTTTCGGGGGTCTCAGAAGCATCTGGACGTTTTTAGTAGATTGTAGTTTTGCCCGTAAAGGCATGTCTTATGTAGGATCCAGTATTCCAACGGTGTTCCACGATGCTCATTAAAGGGGCCCCTAATACTCGCATGCAGTTTTGAGGGGCGAAAATGGGCAGAGTTAATAATGAGGCAAATACCACTTTCGATTTACTGCAGCTGGGCATTTTCGCCTTTGAGGAGAAGTTAGCCTACAGAAAAATTGGCGAAAAACTTCGTTTGGGCATGCAAACGTTCACTGGTACAGAGTTGAAGATAGAACTCTATTCTAACATCATTACCCATTGGTTTGGAGAACTTAAAAGCCGTGGTTTATTATAACAGTTACTTTATTTTTGTCCGATGGTGCAAATAGCCCTAACTCTTTGATTATTAGTAAAAATTAAATTGTTTACAATTTAAAAAAAGGGTAGATTTGTAAAAAATATGGAATTTGCACTTGCGCACTAGCGCACTCAAAGATTCGAGCCAATTCGGGTACTCGAAGGAATCACAGATGTCGCGCGCGCGATCTGAATAATAAAATGAATTAGGGATAAATGCCGTGTGTCCGCCCCGGACACACGAGATTAAAATGACAAATCGGTTTTTATTTTTGCACGAATTATTCGATCGCAAGTCGCAGTACGCAGGGGCCGCCATCATTTCGCAATTTTTTCAATCTTCTGCTAATTGGAGCCATTTTGGATTGCGACGCCTTCAAATTTCAAACATTTGAACGTCCCGCGTAGCGGTGCGAAGCCGCGATTGGTCAGAGTCAATTAAACAGACACAAAGTTGTCAACGGACGAGGGTAAAAACCTCCGCGTCGAGTTCTACCGTGCGAGCGAGCGAACAAAGTCAAAAAATTTCGACGTTCTTCGCAAAAACATTTACGGCAACTGCTCGAGCGGCCCCCCGACCAATTGTGACCTCGGACGGTTACGCGGGACATTCGAATTTTCGAAATTTGGACCCGTTCCGAGCCAAAACGGATCCGTGTGGAGACCTCTATGTGGGAATTTTCAATTGGATACCAGCCGCGCAGGCGCGAAAAATCAAAAACCGATTTCCCATGATAATGTCCCGTGTCCAGGGATCGCTTAGACACTCGGTATAAACGTTTTGTAAAAAATAACGTGAAGGCTGCGTCACCTTGGGAAGTAAATTCGCTTCTGCCTTGCAATTTGCGTAAACTGATAATACGTGAAAAACAAAGCCGGTAGAGTAACGAGGTCCTTGATTTATAAGGCCAATACCATCTGAAAAATATGGAATAATCCCTGATAAAATGGAAATATATTTGCACATACGATAGAATAAAAAATAAACAGTGAGGTAAATGAACATTGATCATGTGGCTGAAAAGTTCAAACATTAACGTGAGAAAAGTTGTAGGAACTAAATCTCACGTAACGTATTCCCTTGAGATAGGCTTTGTGGAAACCCGAGGTTTTTTCCTTTACTTTCCACCTATCACTGTAGTCACGTCTTACTTGTCCTCCCCTGAGGACTGTGCTATTTTACCATTGATTTTCCCCAATGGCAACAAACTTTGAAGATAGGAAAAGAAGGTGTTGACCCCTGGGGTGCTTATCCTTCATCGGAACCCAATTCCACAGGTGCTTGATATTCATTTTATAAGTGATTTAATCGTTTTTCAAATAACACTGCAAACGCATAAATCAAATACAATTTTATTGTAACTTTTAGATAAGCAATCATATCGATCACGCATAACGAAATTGTATGATCTGTGCCGGTTGTTATGCTCGGATATTTCGAATTCACGAAATATGTAATATATCTACAAAGTGCTAATTTACCGCATATGCAATAATGGTTTCGACTTAAAAGATCGTAATTGATAAGGACGACAGTGCATTCATGCATTTCGGCTGCGTTTAACTCAACCAATTTTTTTTATAGAGAAATATGAGGCAGTAGTTCAAGTCGAGAACATGGCCAGAGGGATACTTCGCATATGCCTACCCGGAAACCAGCTGCAGCAACTCAAACTCAAGTCGACATTGCTTCAGAGTGCAGCCAAAAGACACTTTTCCAAAAGCCAGCTGCGCTGCAAGGAAGCTCCTAAGGACGCTAAAGTTCTTGGGACCTCGTATGACAAACTCACTGTTGGAGTTCCGAAGGAAATATGGCGAAATGAGAAAAGGTTTTTAGCCCTAATCCGTGAACCTCTCAACTTCTAATAACTCCCGATTGTTGTTCTCAAGAGTGGCTGTCACTCCCACAGTTACGCAAACGTTAGTGAAGAAGGGCTTCAATGTTGTCGTGGAAGAAAGCGCGGGCGTCTTAGCAAAGTTCAGAAATGAGGACTACGAAAAAGCAGGGGCCAAGCTAGTGGACGACAAATCGGTATTTGATTCTGGTAGTGGTTGGCCCCTATTTATGTTTGGCAGTAATTTCACTTGGAATGATTGCAGACATTATCCTGAAAGTGCGGCAGCCTCTGGACGCTGAGGTCTCCAAGTTCCAACCAGACTCAACTCTTGTGTCGTTCCTATATCCTGCGCAAAATAAGCAATTGGTTGAAAAATTAGGAGAAAGGAAGATCAATGCATTTGGTACTCGATCTGTTGCTCGATCTTATCGACCCTACATGGCGATTATTTTACAGCAATGGATTGCATTCCGAGAATAAGCAGGGCCCAAGTCTTCGACGCCCTAAGCTCAATGGCAAATATTGCAGGTTACAGAGCAGTGGTGGAGGCTGCCAACCACTTCCCCAGATTTCTATCAGGTAAAACCGCCATATTTTTAAATGTCATTCGTCACCTGTACTCCTCGACAGGGCAAATTACCGCGGCTGGAAAAGTTCCCCCGGCAAAGGTTCTGGTGATAGGGGGCGGAGTAGCCGGTTTGGCGGCGATTGGTCAGGCCAAATCCATGGGGGCTATCGTCAGGGCTTTCGACACCAGATTCGTGGTCAAAGAACAAGTTGAATCCCTCGGAGCTGAATATCTGACTGTTTCAGTCCAGGTTCGAAATAAATCTCCTCGTCGCTTAAACGTTTTCAATTTGCAATTTTACAGGAAGAAGGGGGAGATTCTGGAGGATACAGCAAACAAATGTCCAAGGAATTTATTGACGCTGAGCATGCTCTTTTTGCGAAACAATGCAAAGAGGTGGACATAATTATTTCAACTGCCTTGATTCCAGGACAAAAGGCTCCTTTGCTCATTTTAAAGGTGCCTCGAGGTTTTGGTGCGGTACGGAGGTTTTAAGACTGATTTTTAGGAGCACATTGAGAGTATGAAACCCGGAAGCGTGGTAGTGGATTTGGCGGCCGAAGCCGGGGGCAACATTGAAACCACGAAGCCTGGTGAAATATACTCGTATAATGATGTTACGCACATCGGGCTCACGGATTTGCCGAGCTTATTGCCGACCCAAAGTTCTACTTTGTATGCAAATAATATTTCTAAATTTTTACTATCGATGGGTATGTTTTACTTTCTGTATCCTTAGAACTGAAATCGCAAAAAGTTTTTCTGGAGCTTCAGTGTTACCTTCACGTTTTAGGTGACAAAAACCATTTCAATATCAACTTGAACGATGAAGTCGTGAGGGGTAGCATGATATTGGACAAAGGGAAGTTGATGTGGCCCCCTCCGAAACCGACAGGGCCTCCTGCTGCGGCTGCGCCGAAGAAGGTGGAAGTTGCGGCAGCCAAGGAAATCGAAACGGCAATTACCCCCTTTAAGAGGAATCTGAACAACGCACTGATGACAACAGCGGGTTGGTACCATTTTCAATCATAATTAAGGCTCCACATTTTGCGCGCAACCACAGCGACGCATTATAAGTACTTTCAACCCCTGTTCCACGCATCCTGACTTAAAATTTTCATCAAGAGTACTGTTAATTTTGAGTTAATTTGAATAGGTCTTAAGTGACGCAGACCGTAGATATTCATGAAGGTATCACCAGTTTAAGTGGAAACATCAGGATGGTGCAAGTTAAAGAGCGATCGCACACGGCTTAACGTGTCTGAAACGAGCACCGATGAAGTGGGGCATGAGACTAGCAATTGAAGTGGGCGGAGTCAGTTCGGTATCCAGATCTCTGGCAGTTTTGAAATATTTGCTGACACCAGTTTTATCGATAGATCAATCTTTTATTTATTTATTTATTTATTTACATTGATGTATTTTGCTCTGATAATTACGAAAATTTTCATCGGGGCAACGGCGGCGAAATCGATGTTAACCTCCTAATTTTATTTTCAAAGTGATGAAGCTACTTGCTCGCAATGCTGCAATATAACCGTAGTCCTCGATTCCAGGGATTGGAAGTATAGTCGGACTGGGTGCCCTCTCTCCTAATCCAGAGTTCACGTCAATGCTCACAGTACTTGGTTTATCTGGCATCGTGGGTTATCACACAGTATGGGGCGTGACCCCGGCGCTTCACTCTCCCCTCATGTCAGTAACCAACGCCATATCTGGCATCACAGCGGTAGGAGGATTGCTTCTGATGAACGGGGGCTATTTCCCCACCAATTCGGTCGAGGTAATACTCTTTTCGAAGCCAAACTGTTGATATCTCGATAAGTTTGGCGCGGACATTAAGTTCTCCTTTAAAGAATAGACGCTTACGATAGAAGCTGTCGTAGAATCTATTTTCCGCATAGATCACCTGTACTTCAATAAAAGCAGAAAAGATCTTGTCATTTCATCTCGTTAGAACAGAGTATGTTCCAGTGAAATGATTCTTCATGAACCGATGCACGATTACACGTCGAAATCTGCGAAGAAAAGAATTGCAAGACCCATTAAGATGGACGGTGGCCCTTTTTAACTTTTGTTGTAAACAACTCATGGATCCTTAATAATGTTTTGTTATCGCTGGGTAACAAAAAAATATTTCTATTACAAGGGTACCTGCTGTGTCCATTGAGATGCATTTCCATGTATTCGTGCATCGACTCGTTAAAACCCGTTTTTCTGGTATACGGTCTACCCCAACGAGATGAAGTAACGAGACCTTTTTTACTCAGAGAAATTCGCAATTCTCTAATTGGATTTCAAAACTTTGAAATGTCACAAACCAAAAAAATTAAAGCAACACTTGCGCGCGCAACCCCCGGATCTAAAGCCCCTAACTAAAATCTCCAATTATTAATGCAAAAAGAAGTCCTATTCCGACCTATTGCAGCGTATCGACTTTCGTAATTTTAGCGCAAACCGTTTCGAAAATGTTGCGAAAAACTCATCTTCAGAGTCACCTCTGTGGGGGGCTCTAATCTTGAGAGCCAATCTTTAAGCTGCGCTCATAAAAACTGTTTAATTACCTTAACCCCCTGGACCACCTACGGTGTTTCAAAGTTATTTCCGAAAACTCTGTACATCACACAAGTAATTTTTTGAATTTCATAGGCACTGGCTGCTAGCGCCGCCTTCATATCGTTCATCAACGTTTTCGGAGGGTTCCTGGTCACGAAAAGAATGTTAGACATGTTTAGAAGGTAACTTATTGAGCCCTTTCGTCGAAAACATAGAAACTTATCGTGAGTTCAGGGTTGGAGACCCGCCAGACTATAACGCATTGTACGGTATACCGGCGGCGGCCTTCCTCGGGGGGTACGGTTACGCTGCAATGTCCGGTTTGGCCGAAGTCCACCAAGCCGCTTATTTAGCCGCCTCATTGTGCTGCGTGGGAGCTTTAGCTGGATTAAGCAGCCAGTCCACATCCAGATTAGGGAATAATCTCGGCATTGTAATAAGCTGAAATCGGTGATATCGAATTTCATTAACTTGAGAATGTTGTACAGCTCGGAGTAACTGGAGGAATTGCTGCTACTCTAGGGCAGATAGCTCCTAGTACTGAGGTACTAGCCCAGATGGCTGGCGTGGCCTTGGGTGGGGGTGCTATAGGATCGATAATTGCTAAGAAAATCCAGATTACTGATTTGCCACAGTTAGTTGCGGCCTTCCATAGGTGAGGAATCAGTTTGTTTAATGATCGTATAACTATTGAATGGGAATTTTATTTCAGCCTGGTAGGAATGGCTGCAGTGCTAACGTGCGTTGCCACATTCATCCACGATTTTCCAACATTCGCCACAGACCCCGCTGCCAATGTGGTAAAAACCGCTTTGTTTTTGGGGACTTACATTGGAGGAATTACGTTCAGGTAGACGTCACGAAGCTTCACTTAACTAAAGTATTAATAGAACAGTAAGAATTTGTTACTTGCGTTCAAAGTTTTAGTTGAACACCAGAAGTGTCACACAACGAAGGCTTGTTTGGTCATGCGATTCTGTCGTAAACAGACTCACACACGATCCGAACTATTAAATTCCGTAAAATAGTACTTCTTACTTAATAGCTGCGGCCCAATTCAAGTCGGTACTTGATTGCACACACTGTCGAATGTTGTTCAGCTACGTCGTAAAGTAATCGGCTTTAACGTTATCGAACTAACAAACTTCATTTCTCTTTTTACAGCGGTTCCCTCGTAGCCTATGGCAAACTTCAAGGAATTCTCAAATCGAACCCACTATTACTGCCAGGCCGGCATGCCTTGAATTCCGGCCTCCTATTGACCAACATTGCGGCTGGCGGATATCTCTTCTACGACCCCACGATGATCGGAGGCTTAGGCGCGTTAGGAACCACGGCTGTTCTGAGTGCAGCTATGGGAGTCACATTAACTTCCGCCATTGGAGGTAGCGTACCGTTCAGTCTTCTATGTGTGCTTCGACTTACAACGCAAAGTTCTCGACTTGCTTGCATGGAACGAAGGAGAAAAAATATGAAAAGTCTAAAAGATACTTCTGCGCCGATACGTCGACTATCGGTGTAGACTCCACGGTTCCAGTGATGTATTCTCGACTGATCTTTGTTTCAATTTTATTTTTACTTGCAGGCGCGGACATGCCCGTGGTGATAACTGTCCTCAATAGCTATTCCGGCTGGGCCCTTTGCGCCGAAGGCTTCATGCTGAACAACAACCTGATGACTATCGTGGGAGCCCTGATTGGATCCTCGGGCGCCATCTTGTCGTACATAATGTGCAAGGCAAATACATCATCGCTCGCTCATCGTAAATAAATCAAGCTATAAGAGTTCTTGCAGGCGATGAACCGCTCCTTGCCAAATGTAATCCTCGGGGGTTACGGAACCTCGAGCACGGGCACCGGGAAGCCAATGGAAATAACCGGAACCCACACGGAGATCAACGTGGATGGCGCAGTGGAGCAGATTACAAACGCCAAGAATATCATCATCGTGCCCGGTTACGGACTGTGCGTGGCCAAAGCGCAATATCCCATCGCGGAAATGGTCGATGTGTTGAAGAAGATCGGCAAAAACGTGCGATTTGCCATTCATCCTGTGGCGGGTAAGTCGTCGCAAGTCCTGAAACTGAAAGTCTTACTTGTACGGACCTAGGTCGAATGCCCGGACAACTTAACGTACTGCTGGCAGAAGCTGGAGTTCCGTATGACGACGTGCTGGAGATGGACGAAATCAACGAAGATTTTGATCGCACCGACTTGGTGCTCGTAATCGGGGCCAACGACACTGTCAACAGTGCTGCGGTGGACGATCCCAACTCTCCGATTGCCGGAATGCCCGTTTTAAACGTGTGGAAGGCCGACCACGTCATTGTGATGAAGCGGTCTTTAGGTGAGTATTTCACACGCACGGGTTAATGGAAACCTCACGTTAGTAATGTTAATTAGGTGTGGGGTATGCGGCAGTGGATAATCCCGTATTCTTCAAACCCAACACTTCAATGTTACTGGGAGATGCCAAGAAGACGTGCGACGCCTTGTTGCACAAAATCTCCCAAGAAAACTAGTTTTCTTGCTTAATGTATATTTTGTACTTAAATATCTCACCTTTAAGCAGTGTTTTAGCCGGTATTATTTCTTTGATTTTTACTTTACTCTGCACAACTTTCCATCAGTATGAGTACTTGTTCACTCAAAATGTACATTTTTCCGTCACTTACAAGGTAAACTAATAATAATTGCCAAGCTAGATCTTAAGGACTTAAACTAGGATATTACTCTTTCATTTTTCTTTAGTATTCAGTTGTATTATGTATTTTAAACGTAAGGAGAAACATAGTCTGAGTTTGTACATTTATGTACAGAGTGTATCCTCAGGAACGTGAGAACTTATTTTGTGATAGTTTAGGCAAATTTATCTTGGAATTAACAACTCGATGTGTAGCCAGAAAACCACGATTCGGTGCCATTGTATACTTAGGTTTCAGATCGGTGTAATTTACAGAAATATAGCGGTTTATATTTTTTAAAATATCGAGGTTTAGGTTTATTCGATGGTTCCGTAAGGAACCTGAGACATTTTACAAACGATAAGCACACAGATCACGTGAAGCCACATTGATTATCAGTCGTTGTCCAACGCATCGGAGCGCCCCGCAGCCGGAGGATCGTCCACTCCTGATATCTGTCGATCGAACTGCCGCTCTTCGTAATTCTACAAATGAAGCATCCAAGGTATTTAGGCTATTCCGAGAGGGACGAGACTGGTCAGCAAAGTTTTAATTTTAGGAGAGGAGAAATAACATTATCAATGGACGTTGCGTGATGTTGGAGTAGTAGTGAACGCACCCGCGAGCGGGAGAAGTTTTGCCTAAAGCAGAATTTGTAAATTTAGTCCCGACGGCACAGCCCCCGTAATGCCGAAGGACCCTGTATAATCGTTTTCTGTTATGCGCGTGTGCACTAGGCGGACATGTCTTACTGGTAGACATTTCAGGCATTTCTCTTCTTGGAGAAACTTCCGACGTCACTCTCTGAAATGCGACACTCTCCTCCGCGGGAAGGAGAGATGCTTCGCGGAGGGGGTGTGATCTCCAAGGAAGAAAAAAGGACTAATTGATAAGCCTCAGTTCCCCACCCCAACCCCCACCTTTTCCACTGCTAGTTTGTCGTCCAATCGGAATATGGAAGAATCCTTTTTCGAGTTTTAGTTTTTCTACGGTGAATCTGAACGTAAAGATTTTTAAGGGTGCAACAATGCAGTTAGAGTCGCGTTTAACCGATCAATGGAAGGAGCTTTCAACTGCATTAAATCTCTCCCCAGTCCATGGAAGAAGCTATCGAAACTGCACGCACTGGTTTTTTGTTCTCATTTTAAGGAGGTTTCAGGGGTTGATTGGGACTGAAACGGCCCGCGAAATTCTGTCGTTCGTTTAACCGGGCTGCATTAGATGCAGATCTCGAACTAGCATAGATCGCTATCTAACCGTCACTTGGGTCGTGTGATTGTGTAACTAGCGCTTACGTCATAAATCCAAGAGCAAACCTTTGGCGAAACGCAAACCGTCCCAAAAGATCGTTCCTACCGACAAAAGTCACGCACCCAATGGAAGGTGCCCCCTACCTGTCTCGCGGTTTCAGTCAAAAAAGCAGCAATGGCAGTGCCAGTCCTCCTCACCAGCGCCGACAGGTACCCTTCAGGGTTTTGCAACAATACGTAAGGGTGATCAAACTCCACGCATCGCCCCGCATCCATTACCAATATCTGAAATTTGCACAACTTAAACGTCCCCGAAGGCAACAGCGTCACTGTTCAAAGACGAACTTTGTCTGAATCCATCACCGTGTGCAGCCTGTGTGCTATAGTGAGTACTGTGCAATTGGCAAATTTACTTCTTATGGTCTTCTGAATCAGCTTGTCAGTCCGAGCGTCCAAATTTGCAGTAGCCTCGTCCATTACCAGGATCTTATTATTTCTTAAAATTGCGCGAGCCAAACAGATCATCTGCCTCTGTCCGGCACTTATGTTTTGACCACCTTCGGTCATTACTTTGTCCAAGCACGCTAAAACCAAAAATGATTCATTTCTTATACGATTACTTAGATTTTGTCGAAGTGAACTCTACCTTTGCCTCTAGTACAGGCGTCTCGGTCTTCGACGTCTGTGAGGGCCGCTAGCATTTGATCATCGTCGTATTCGTTGAGAGGGTCCAAATTATACCTCAAGGAGCCGTTAAACAGAATTGGTTCCTGAAACGGATATTTTAGCGTGACCATCGCACTACGCTCACCAGTAACTGCCACCAAGGTGGTTAGCATACCTGAGGAATTATAGAAATTTTCCTCCTCAAGTCGTGCAGACCCAGAACGCTGATATCCAGGTGATCAACGTAAACTTCCCCTTCATAGCGACATAACCGAAATAACGTCAGGATTAATGACGACTTTCCTGCTCCGCTCCTGCCCACAATACCGATCTGGAATCTCTTACTTTTAACCTCTCCTTCAATCCATTGGGGAAACCAACCTTTTGCTCGGGCAATATAACGATGTTTAAATCCTTCAAAACGGGCTCGTGCGAGAGGTCGTATCTCATGCTCGTGTCGACAAACTCAATATGGCCCTTTCCAGGCCACGAGGGCGGAGGCTTTCTATCTGGAGCCTGAGATTCGCTTTCGTTAGTGCGTGAGGAACGCCCTAGAGTACTCACCGAATCTACATCTTGCTCGTGCTCTATTCGTGCGAACTCTAACACCCTTTCCACCGAAGTCATTTGGTTCTCCAGCTCCGCCGACTGCCTCATGCCCCACTGAATGAGGCCAGTCAAACCGAGCGCTTGGGTTATCACTAGGCCCACAGTGCCTCCGTAGAACCCTACAAGGGCATCGTGAGTGAATGAAAATCAGCATCGGAAACCTCCTTACTCTGAGATGCAAAAACGCAAATGAAACTCACGCATCCGATGAAGAGGACCGTGATCCAATCTAGCCAAAGGCTGAAAGCCCTGGAGGTGTACAAGAACATAAACCAGGCGCTGCTGTGAATGTCCTGCAAACGATCGAACTCCTTCACCAAAGTCTTCTCCGCTTTGTTTATTCTTATCGTGGACAGTCCTCGTAATGTCGCGTTTAAATGAGCAAATACGGGGCTTCTGGCTGCAAGAGGAGACGAAGAAGAGTTGACTTTCTTCGTTGATTTTGACAGATCGACCTACATATGCCTTCCAGCCTCTTCACACTCCTGCTGGTCTTCAGGTAGAACCTTCTGAGATAATAGAAAATTCCCAGCATGATCACGACGGGTATTAAGAACCAGGCGTTTACCATGCAGACCACACAAATAGCTCCGATCAAATTGAAAATGATCTGTAGAAGTTTTGCTTTGAGAACAAGAAGTTGATATGCAAATGTAATGGACGACCTGCAGGGTGTCAATGAAGGCCTCCGGCAAGAGCTCATCGACCTGGCTCAGGTCCTTCGAAAATCTGTTTAGGATCCTCCCTGATGTGTTTTGATGGAAGAAATTCATTGCTGCCAAAACGACGCTCCTCAACATTCGACTGTGAAGGCTGTAAGGAAATGTACGGGGTGTTTCTGCGGTGGAATTTTCCTGTTTAAAAGGTCGTCCGATTCTCTTTCCAAAGATGGCTATTGCTGGCATGATGAGCGATCCTCACATTGCAAATTAAAAATTTATCCATTTCACTTTCACAATCACGGCTGCAGTAAGGAAATAGTTCGAACTGCTGTCCATTAACTTCCACGCTGATGCGAGTTCTCTCCGACTCGATTTCCCGCATTACTGAGCATTTCTGGCGTTACAACACCCGTTAACAATCCGTTGCCGTAAACCTTGTAAGCAGCACAGACCTTAATTTTTAGGCGTCCCCGCAAAAAAAAATCGAACGGCGACAAATCTGGCGATCTCGGTGGCCGTTCGACAGCGTCACTTGCACCGGTCCACATTTCTGGAAATGCGCAAAATCCGAAATGAACTAAAACCACGAGCGATGGAAGGGTGGTCACGTGCTCCGCTGTCGTACCCAAATTAAATTTATTTTTAATATGTCTGAACGATTAAGGTACGGAATTGAACAAAAGGGCTATCGCAGCGAGTATTGAAATTGTCGAAATATCGCTGGTTAAAAGGGTAATAACTCGTAAAGCGACCGGACACTTTGGCTTTAAGCAGTTGTTGGAGGAACTCCTACGTAAAGATCGCTCTCCCGCCTGGCCCTTCGGCTCGAGCATGTTCGGATTTCTCTGTGGGCGCTCAGTGAGGCGGTCACTGCTGTCAGGCAGGACCTCGGGAAGCCCCTGGCCTAACCAGCAGTACTTCACTTAACATCGATTCATGCAGAAAAGGGTGTAAATTAAGGGAATGAAAATTATGTTTTGAGTGCCTGAAGTGTGTGATTTGACCCTTTGCAAGGCAAGAGGTTTGTTAGCTTCACAAACGGCTTAGTTTAAAGCAGCAAATGCTTAACCGCTACGGTCTCCGGACGTTAAGCTCGAGCAAATGTGTCGAAATGAATAAATTTCCAATTTGCAGTAGGGGAATCACGCATTATGTCGAAGACTAGCTATTTTCAAAAAGAGAGTTCGACGACCCTTCGAACGGGGTGTCGTCCGACCCCGTTCCCGATTTAAAATTTGCAGGGTTGAACGCTCCCCTCCGCTCAAGGGGTTGAAGGTAGATGTTCGGGGGTAAACCTAAAGGTTTCCTCCCCGGCGGGAAAATTGACGTGTTCATGCGCTTTTCCTTCTAATTAAATTGAGAATTCTAAACTTGAACCGTTTCGTTGTCGTCGGCCCACCTCGTGGATTGCAATTTCCCTTTCGGGCATCTCCGGAAGTAATTCGAATCTTCCAAACGTAGAAAAATGCAAAACGGCCCCCGCACAAACTACAATTTTGCCCCCATTCAACCCGCTTTCCCCCTCTGAAGGTACCTGACGCCGTCGCGTCGACGATTCGAGGCGTCCTTCACGCGGTGGGCCAAACTGGGTGCTCCCGAAAGGAGGTTCAATCAAAATCGAAACGCAGCTCAGTCAGTTATTTTGCTATCCTGACTGAAACGGGGAGTTCCCCTTAAAAGCGTTCAACGCGCCCCCCCCCTTGTAGGGGCCGGTGCAACGCTGTGGGCACCCTTTGGAGTTTTACCTTACCGGTAAGAAGCGCGGATGCAAATGGAGAAAAAATGTACGCTCCTGAAGACCACAATTGCGATTGTGCCCGCCGTGATGATTGCGTAGATTTTTATGCACGCCCCTCTATCCAGGTGGTTCCAAAGCCCTTTGGAGCGGTCACTGGAACCTCTTCGTTCTTCCAAATTTACCCTGAACCAGCACATTAAATGGGGGCTAAGTTAGTTGCGAAGCTGCCTAAAATACCAAAGGCTTAAGAAGAAATCTGCAAAACTGGCCAACGTCTGCGACCCCAGGAACAGGAGGAGCATCAGACATATCTGGCAGTGGTTGCCTCCGGCGAGGAAGTACTCTTTGTAATTACCGAAGGCCACTGCCCCAGAAGAGCGCATTTCTGGAGTTGCCCTTCGTCCAGGCTAAAATTCCAATGGTAAACCACTGAAGAAAATAGTGGATACGCACCTTCAAACCCTCAATATCGACAATGCTATTAAACGCAATGCTGGTGTGGGAGATAGCCTTCAGCATCTTCTCAGTTTCCTTTTCTTCCTCAGGCAGGCTAGTGGCAAGGGTAGCTGCCTCCTCGAATAATAGGGCAAAACTCTCCTCACTCTTCTTCATTTCTTCGTAAGTCCCTTGCATAGCGATCGTGCCCTCGTTCAAAACGATGATCTTGTCAGCTCTACGTAGATACTGAAGCTGATGCGTCACCAAGACCACTATCTTGTGCTTCAGGTGTCGCAGCATGCATTCTTCGAATAATTGCCGCCCGACCTGAATCCAAAAATTACTTTCGATTTTCCTGAACTAGTGAAATCCCTTGGGGAAACTCGAGGAAATTTTACGAGAAACTGCTCGCTTTGCTGCCACGAACCCTCGAAATTTTTAATCTCTCGTTAAGGGCCGTCAGGAACTTCTAATCGTCATATCAGATGAAATTCTCAATTGTTACGGGGGTAGTCCCAGAAGTGCCCCACTTGACCCACGGGATGAGGTTTTCAAGCGTGTCACGTCAATGTCCTCGAGTTGCCAGTTTTAGGAAAAGAAGTTTCAAGAAAGGGGAGGTTGCGTTAAGGGATGAAACTTTCGATATTATCACTGTTTCGATTCGAAGTCATCTTCAGGTTCCAATCAAGATCAACTTCGTTGATCTAAACCCCACGTCGTTCTGACCCATTCCGATTTGTTGTTGGAAACAAACCTGCTTTTGCCCCAAAACAGTTTTTATCCAATCAAGAGTTTTGGAAGAAATCGAAATTTTTGAGGAATTTCACTTCCAACGAAAAATGCTTACGTCACTACAGTCAACAGAAAGAATAAGGAAATATACGGAGTGTTTAAAAAAGACTCGGCAAAATTTAATGGGGTTAGCTCAGGTTGGGTGATGACCGAGTGGGAGCGGGACTGGGAGAAGTACGGGGGTTGGATAAAGACCTGCGTACCCCGGGTCCGCGACTGGTACGAGTAGATACGTGTTAGCTCGGGTTTTCACCGGACACGGCGTGTTCGGGAAATACCTGAAGCGGAAACCAGTGGAGAGAAGTGCGAAATGTCCGTTTTGTAGCGAAAGGGAGGACACACCGGAGCACACTCTGTGGAGGTGTCCAGAGAGGGAGAGTTGTCGCGCCGAGACAAGGACGGGGGGCTCGACCTGAACCGAAGTACCATAGGGAGTGAGCTAGTGGAGAGCGAGGAGACATGGATGATATTCGTGGCCTCATAGAGAGGATCTCGAGGGCCAAGATTGTGAGAGAGAACGAGAGGAAGAAGAGTAGGGTGCGGAGCCGTGCCCGTACCTAGTCCGAGGAAGTCCTGATGAAATGCTGAGGGGCAGAAGAGGGGAAGTGGGTCTAGTGGGTAAGGTAATGGTCGGTCGAATCCCACGCTACCCGGCCGAAGACCGAGCCGAGTGTCTTAAGAAGATTCCCCCTCCTCGGAAAAAAAAGGTTTTTTGAATAGAGGTATTGCTTAAGGCATAGAAGCCACGTTGAGCCGGGACCATGTGGGGAAATAACATATTTTCTAATTTGTTTTTCCTTCAAGCGATAGATCGGATGCTTCCGGGATTATCCTAGTACTTCACCTGAATATCCACCGCAGATAACGGATCGTCAAAAAGGTATATGTCTGCTTCTTTATATACAGCTCTGGCTAAGTTAATCCTGGCCCTTTGACCGCCGCTTAAGGAGGTTCCCCTTTCTCCGACCATAGTCCTATCGCCATAGGGCAAAAGAGAAAAGTCCCTTTTCAGAGCGCAAGCCCTTATTGTTTGATGGTAGCGTTCCGGGTTGAATGGTTTACCGAACAGTATGTTCTGACGAACTGTACCTGTGGTAAGTTAAGGTTAAACAGAGAACAAAAGAGGTGTGACCATTACCGGCAAATAACCAAGGTTCTTGCGAGGCATAAGAGACAACACCCGAGATTACCAGTTTACCGGTAAAAGGCTCCAATTCGCCCAAGATCAAATTAAGTAGGCACGTCTTCCCCGATCCTACTGTCCCTACTATAGCGATAAGTTGTCCCTTGGTCATTCGGGTGTTGATATTTTCCAAACAGAGGGACTCGCCTAACAGAAATTGGATATACGAGGTGTTCCGAGAAAGTTGTGCCAAACTTACAAAGGTTGTGGGACGCACTGCGGTCAACAATTTTACACAAAAATCCCTAATAAAATATGAGTCGTTCTGGCTCTGGGGCCGCTTTTGCGCAAAAGGCTACGACATTCAGGTGAACAAAGTAAAAATAATCATTTTTTTTTCAAGTTTATCAAATGCATTGCCAAAACTCGACGTTGTTGATAATTGATTTGGATAGCAACTGCAGTGAATTACGTGCTTCACATTGGTTTCTTCGGCGGCAACTGCGAAAGTGTTTTCATTTACGCTTGAAGAGCATACAGACATGCATCTGATTCACTGGGAAGCGAAGTGCGATGCTAGAGAAGCTGAGCGTCTTTTTCCTCACCCTTATCCGAGTCCCCGACATCCGCTTCCAACGATCCACGGTCGATTGGGCAGTTTTAAACCGGCCGAAGGAGCCGGACATCCACGGCCTGCACGTCTTTGATGAAGAGGTTTCGTACCAAACTGATGAACTACCCACAACTAGCACGCGTGCAATAACGAACCTGTCCGTCAAACTGCATGACGGGTACTTAACGAGCAGCCCTCCCGCCCTTGGCGCTTTCAAGGAGTGCAAGTCTGCAAGGTTACTAGCCGTTCTTGCCGATGGTTTTTGCAAAGCACAGCAAACAACCGACTTTGCTTTCAGATGGCCAGCACGAAATCCAGATTTAAGTCCGTTCGAGTTTACCTCTCGACATTACGTTAAGCAGTTGGCGCGACAAACTCCTGCATCAAGCCAAGAGGGCCTGTTCGGAGGAGTGACGGTAGCCCCTCGTGGAACGGGATCCACGCATCGTACAAAATGGGGGCGCGATTGAACGATCCAAAGAACGAATTTATGTAGCCAGGTGGGAGATCGTCATTTTAAAATTTAATTTTTTTCTTGTGGTATCTTCAATGAAGATGAATTGAACTTGTCGAAGTCTCTTGCTGTCGACGAACTAAAATTACATAGCGGATAAAAATAAACTGAAGCCAAAATGGCTTATTTCTATCAGTGGTTTTCGTGCAAAAATTGTTCATTGCGCCATTTTCTACAACCTTCTTAAGTTCGGTACAACCTTTTTGGCACGCCCTGTATTTCAACACCAGAGATAATTCCATTGCGGTTTAAACCTCTGAACAATTCCGAGAAATGTTCGGGGAGTTAGCAAAATCGCTTCGAAAAATCCAAGAAAGACTTCATTCTTACCATATTTCGCGCTTCCATGAAAGATGGAAATATGGGCCCCATTCGCAATTTTCGCGGAAGATTCCTGCTCGAGGACGGCTCCCGCGGCCTCAGGACCACGATGCGTATCAGCAGCGGTTAAAGAATCAGTGGTGTTCTGTAGGTCACGTTCTTTCTTCAAAATGGATGCCGGTCTGGACCTCTCCCCGGGCAAGGTGCCGATCTCAAGGTTGGGATCTAAAATGCTGCGATCGCCCACATCCACCTCCACCGTCATCATGAATTCCTGAATCCTTCGTATCGAGACTTTAGTTTCTGCTATCTAATATTTAACGAGTTCATTTGGCAGAGTGACTTGCAGCCGACATAAGGATTACCGCATTCAGTCCCAAAGGAAAATATACCGCACAAGTGGTTCTAATAACTAGATAGTACCCTGCAATGACGAAAACTCGTTCGGCATTTATGTCATTCCCCAACAGGACGTAGCTCAATACAGTCAGGAAGATGCCGGCCCTTGCGGTGATCATTATGAATGACATGGTGATTCCTCGAATGTACGAAGTCAACATCAGCACTTTCAGCTCCTCCCTGCAGAGAAAAATTACTAAAACGCCTCAATCCCAGGCTTGAAATCCCACTTTCTCAGTCTGTTAATCACTCCAATGAAGGCATTTTCCCAGGCGTACATTTTGATCACTTGAATTGCCTGAATTACTTCGTTCATATGCCGCACCCTAGCATCGGTCCTCGCCCCGGCCCGGACTCTGAGGTACGACGCGCCCAAACTCATTAAAACTGCAGCAATTCCGCATCACGAAAAAATAGTAATAAAATTCCTAAATCGACTCACCTTGCAGTGGTGAAATCATCAACACTGCCGTCATTCCGTAAACAGCGGCAACCCCTATTTCTAGATAAATTAAGAAAGTGATCAGGCAACACTGGAGGGGCGCCAACCACAAGTAATGTAAAAACAATGGGGCCACATTGAACCTGCTAACATCGCTCGACATTAGGTTGATTATGTTACCCACAGTGTCCCCTCCCAGGGCCGTGAGTTTTATCCTCAAAGCCTGCAAATTCCGTGCGTTAACGAAGCGTTTTGAAACACCTTAAAATTACCTTTCTATAGATTAAAGAACAACAAGCGACCCTAATTTGCATTCCTACATGCAGAGCGGCCATGATGCAGGGATGGAAGATGCCCATTGACACGAAGCTGCAAATCACAATGCACGCAGCGAAGAAGAACGCTTCCGACTTGGAGATGCGGCTTTGGTCCTTGGAGAAGTAGTAAATTGCGCGCATTAAGAACGTTGGGGGATGCTGCCTGAAAGGAGAATAAACGCTCGGGGTGGCAAATCGTCGATATTTGAGAATAGAAGTGGGAAACTTGAGAATTCGAATGGTCAAATTGTTCAAAAATAATACAGAGCAACGTGCCCTTCAGTAATTCAATAGAAAAATATATGTCTCATCTCAGTTCGTCGTTTTCGGGACTGCCCGGGTCAGCCTCTTCCTTTTTCCAACTCCCTTAACTGCTACCTGTGTTTCTCGCCCCCGTTTGATCACATCTGGGCACCAGATCATCACTCTAATCGTCTTATCATAATGTCGTTAAGCATGGGTATTGTGAAATGGACAGAACGAATACATAAATTCACGAAAATGTCGATGGTCAACTGAATTATGGATTAATGATCCTACACACAGCTTGTTGATAACTTTGGGGAGTTGTCTGGTCACTGATGTCCAGTTCTGCATCCGGGCCATCCGAAATGTACGTAGTTTTTCTTAACGTTGCAGAATCAACAGTAAAGGCTTCGCCGTTACGTTCTTACATTAAGCCGGTGGCAATAGCGATAAAGTCATCCGAATTACTGCTGCTAATCCCTGTAGCTTCACGATTTAGCAACATTTCAGATAAAACAGACAAGGATGTATCTTCTTTTACTGCAGCACCTCCGTTTTCTATTTTCACATTTTCCCGCGTTATCCCAGCTTTGCGGAGCAATTTCCAATAGTGCCTTCTGTTACATTTTGCCAGGCAGTTTTGAGAAAATAAGTAGCATCCAGCGCATCTACACTGGAATTTTAATAAGCCCTGAGAACTATCAACAGATTCCGTTCTCGAAGATAAATTTTTAACCATAACTGATATTTAAAAAGGTTTAAAATTTTAGGTGATGCCCCGATCCAGAGGTTGAACCATTAACGCGCAGTTTGATGGTAGAAAAACTCGTTGAACGTCTTTAGGATGAGAACACGCGTTGTCTCAAAAAAACCAAAAATTCTCTTCTTTCTGCTCTGATTCTTCTATCAAAATCTCTTAACCATTTTTCCATTATAACAGATGTAATCCGAGCTTTCCTATTACTTTTCCATTTAACAGGTAAATTATCCACATTAATATTTTCTAATGGTTTTGGTCTTGCGATTTGCCGATTACCACCAACCTTTCCTTTTCTTCATCCATGTTGACGCAATGCTGAATAAGAAGTCTTCCTTTAGGCAACTTTGTACCGGTGCAGTTCTATGGTTTAAACCTTAAATTTTTGCCCGGGAAAGCGCAAAAATCAAGCCCGTTGCGCCTGCGCCAAAGATATTTCTTAATGAATAATCATCAGTTCATCAATGCCTTCGTTTTGTTTAAAAAAACGTTCCACGTTCCTGAATTGACGCTTTCGACCTTCCCAAATAGGGCTTTGAAACTTTGGATTTTTTCAAGCCACCCAGATGACCCACTGAAATTTACGTATCCCAAACTTTGCGCGATATCTAAGTCGACCTAAGGGCCCTAAAAATATTGAATTAAAAAAAATTACTCCCTTGTCTTCTACATTTATCTGACAAAAGAATCCCCTTGTTTTTTCCTTTTACGAATCAATCGTAACAAAGTCTGTCGATATTTAAGCCCTTTGGTTTTGTAAAGTTTCGTTTCATACGCATGTTACCATTAGAATGCCACTCGTATAATAATTCGTTTCTGCTTTTCGTAATTCCGGCAGCTTATGTGTTTCCTGCATCAAATCGTTTTGAAAAATTTCTTATATTAAGTTTCTCCTTGTTATACGTTTCCACTGTGTAAATTTTCTCTTTGAGAGGTAACGTGTCACGTGGCTTGTGTAGAATTGCCGTGTCTGCGCCGGCCCAATGGAGGATCCGTTCAACGTCACTTATATGCGATTCTGTATAACCGAATCCCGGACAGTGAAAAAGTGTCCGTTAAACAAATGTCCGTTTATTGGCGGTGTCCGTTAAGTGAGCTTTCGCTGTCCTTAAAAATCGATAGGACTCGCCGTCTTCGAAAAAATCACATTTAAAACGCTCAGTGTCTCTATGTCCGTTTCAATTGATTCGCGAACTATCAACTTTTTTTCCAAGATGGCCCCGATTGAAACAAAACAATTAGCGAAGCTGTCAAAATGACTTAAGTGACGTATTACTTCAAATTGAATCGGTTAATTGTAATGAGTGTTGCGAAAATATTCGAAAATTTTAAGAAAACTTATGTGAAAATAACTTTTCCTCGAATATCGACGTCGCGTACGCGTATGGGTAAGAAAATTTTAATGTACGTAGCGCTAAGCGGCCACACTTGCAATTGCATCCAAACAGGAGGCAGCCGGATTCCAAACTCTTTACGAATCTTTATGATAAATTAGGAGAAACTGGATCGCTTTGTCCAAACAGGAACAACGTGAGCCGCCCACAAACAATCAGTATGGAAAAGGAGGAGGGAATTTTCGGTCGCGTTGGTGAAAGCCAAGATATGAGTTCAAGACAAATTGGTTTGAGTGCGCCTGTCAAATCGTCCATTTTAAGAGTGCTATAACATATTTAGCCCCACCATTTCATCCCTGTCCAGAACGTTCTTGAAATAAATCGTAAAGTAAAAGATCTAGAAGAATTAAAAAATAAAATTACTTAAGAAGCCCAACAAATACCTTTTAAAATGATAAAAAAAAGTTCTTGAGGAGTTCGAATTGCGGCGTGCCCGCTCTCAGGTAAGTTCAGCTTGAGATTAGGGCGACACGCCACAATTCGAATATTTAATCCGTTGGATTATAGTAGTCAATATTATTTTTCTTTAAGTATCAATAGTTCTATGATTGTTTCTATTTTTTTGTATTTTTTTTTTAAACTTGTTGAGCTTAGACATGGGACGTCACACGGAGTTTGTTCGGAATTTCTCAAAGGACTCAGAAAGTTCGCAGCATACGGCTGCCGCGAGGAAAAATGAAAAAGTTCATTTGTATATATTACATGGGCAACCCTGTATACATGTTTTTTACGTCACAAGATGCACAATCTTTGACGTGTTTCAGCATTTCACGAAGACACTTTCTTCAATTTTTACCGAACTTATGCGCCTCTTTTGGTCCCCCATATACAACAATTTTATTGCGCAAAAAGCTATAATGTAAAAAAATTGTTGGTTTTCTTGATTTATAAGTATTAGCGCGTCCAGCTTTAACTGCTTCTAATACCCCCCGCAATGTGTCTTGTGTGTAGTTCCCTCGATTTGATTTTCTAACATAATTCCGAACCGTGTTGGTTCTAAAAAAGACAAAATTCACATCTCGACGAAGTGAAAAACGTTGAGTGTAAGATCTAAGCAAAAAAACAATAGAAATAATACCGTGCCAGGGGCAAGAGGGGTCTAACATGCTCTTCGGAATAGAATGTTTTGCCAAAAAACGAAACACTTTAATTGTGAGACCAAACTTGTACATATCTCCTTGTCGAAACGTTACCTAATGATATGCCTACGCAGGGGAAACCCGCAAATAACGAAGCTACGTCTACGTCCTCGGATTGAAATTGCTTATGGGAAGATTTCTAACTGTTAACAAATATATTTTTACTCTTATTACAACAGAAGGAACGCGGTAACGCACTTACCCCACTTACACGTTTCTCCCTCTTCCCTCCCACCCTCCCTCTCTCCCTCTCTCCCTCCCTCTACCCTTCCTACCTCCCACCCTCACTCTACCCTTCCTACCTCCCACCATCCCTCCCCCCTCCTCCCACCTTTTTTTTAATTCTAAGCCGTCGCGATAATTTTCTTTTCTATATTAAAAAGTTCATTTAATAAACTCGTTTTCCTCCCGAAATGATTTTTTTCAAGTGTTTTCTCGTGACGACTGGGCGACTCCATATAATTTGGGCTGTGTCTAATACGAAAACTATTTCGAGGTTTTAAGGTGCCTCGAGTCACCTACGAGTACTTACGGTTCGCTGCTCCTCATGTTCTTGGGATTAAAATATCGAATAAATAATCCAACGTAGATCGGTTGTTGCATTCTAAAACAGAAGAGGAAAATTACGCTCCTCGTGGTTCGATCTTAAATTTCCGCTTCTCCATCGGGAAGTACCCCGTGGATCGATTATATTGGCAGCAAATTTCTCGTTTCGCAAATGAGAAGTCGAGAGCCAGAGACTCCGAGAAACCGTTTTGGGGCGTTTGCCACGCGGTTCTCGACGACTCAACTATTCTTCCTCACTAGCGAGGCACGAACACCCGAAGAACAAAAGGCTCATCTGATCCTCTAGATACGTAAAAAGGCCAAGTTTACCTAATGCCCATCTCCATCACGAACAATAAAATCCCGTAGAGAACTAAGTTCCATCGAAACGTCTTCATGATCGCCTTTCCAAAGTTGGGAGGTCTTCTATTTTTGGCGGCGTCCTGGATCTCTGCGGTCCAGTTCCTGGCTAGCGTGTCACCCAAACTGGACGAGGTGTGTTCTTCCAAAGGCTCGGTGAGGTCGTATTCATCCAGGTCCCGTTTCCTTCCTACCATGAAGGTCTTGAGGGCATACCTAAACGTTTGGAATCTGTCTTAAATTAGATAATCCTTCTATATCAAAATCTCCGGTGGATCTGGACAAATAAGCTTGAGAGAAGAGGGAGTTTTTTAGGAAGAAATGCTTACCAGAAGGTGATGATGGACAAAAAGGAGGCCCCCTTTCTGGGATTATCGGGTCGGTTAAATTCATCAGAATCTGATCTCATTATGTTCTTCGCTTGCTAATTACCTGCGAAACTGACACAACTTTCAAACTATTTTCTTGTAGTCGCTTTGTTGGAGGTGATTTCTGTCAGGATTCCAAATTCAACGCGAAATCTGGTCCCCATGTCAAAAAGCGGTGAAGTCCAGTACACAAACATGAAGTCGTCGAAGGTGTTTTTGGCATCCTCTTGGTTTTTGAAGCATTTCTCGCGTGGGAAGTGGTCGAGGTGCCTGAAAAAATGGCGATCGGGAGGTGAGAGGCCTGGAGAGTATGGCGGATGAGGCAAAGTCTCATAGCTCAGGTCATTCAATTTTTGCGGTGTCGATTGTCCGGCATGTGGCCGAGCGTTGTCATGAAGAAGGATTGGGCCTGTTGACCAATGCCGGGGAGACACGCCGTAGTTTTCGATGCATGTCGTCAATTTGCTGACAATATCTCTCTGCCGAGATGGTTTCGCCTGGATTTAGGAAGCTGTGATGGATCAGACCACCACGCGCTTACCGCGACCTCCCTTTGGTGCAAATGTGGCTGCGGGAAGTGCTGCGGAGCTTGATCGTGGTCCGACCATCGAGCTGAACTCCGATGGTTGTCGTAGAGGACCCATTTCTCGTCACACCTCACAATGCAATCAATAAAAGGGGTCATTTTTGTTGAGCAAAATGAACGCCGACGATACTTCAAAAGCTGTTGCAGATGGTCAAGAACTGTTGGATGAGTTACGCCCAATTCTTCCGCAAGCTCTCTAATAGTTGTACGGGGGTTTTGGGTCGACTAGGGCCTTCAACTGGTCGCTGTCGATTACCGGTGGCCGTCCGCGACCTTTTTGATCTTCGAGGTTTTTATTTCCGCCACGAAACTTGTTAAACCAAAGTTGTTCCACCCGTCCCTGAGCAGTATCAAGACCAAAAGCATTATTAATTTTTCAAGCGGTTTCCGTTCCGACAACATGACAGTGTCAAATTTGAAATCCGACGTTTCGATCTTCCGGGACCATCATCAACTTTATTTTTCTTATGGGCGCCATCTTGGATTTTCACATTTTCGGATTCAGCTTCTTTTCCGATTACGACGATGCGTTAAAATTTGGGCTTGCCGTTTAATGAAAATATCCGCTCCCAAGCGCAGCCGCATGCGCCTTTTTAGGTTGTGCGTTGATGTTAAAACATCTCTTCTTCTTGCTTTGGTCCTCAAAGTGGTTATGATGTTCCTTCGCAACTCGTTAATACCAGCGGGTACAGACTTGTAAGCGAGGCCTTTCACAGTTCCCCATAAACAAATATGTGATGGGGATAGATCCGGTGCGCGTGCCGGCCAACGTACGTCTCCATCATTTGAGATGAGTCCCCCTGGAAATGGTTCCAGCAAATAATCTGTTGCTCTCCTAGAGTTACGTGACGGGGCACCATCTCGCTGGAACCGAACGTTATTCAAGCGGTTGACGCAAGTGTTTTCGTCACTGTCTGATGAGATGCGTTAACTTCTTCTGGATGATGGTCCTCATCGATGTAGAAGGATTCTCTAGAATCTACTGAAAAATTGATTTCCTTGCTGTTCAATATTTTCCGAAGGCGTTAACATTTTATTTGTCACCAGTGAAATCTCCACTTCATTCTTGTGGGATTTACCAAATTACAAATCAAATGCGCAAATCTAAAATCTAAGTAGTAATAGATCGATAATGACTTCGGCATGGGTTGACTCACGTTGTGTACGCACCGAGCTGATTCACGTGCACAGAAAAAGGGAAATATTTCTTCTAATCTTTATCGATGCTCGTACCGCAGTAGTGCTTCAGCCGTTTGCGAGTGAAGTCGGTCGCTGCATCCCTGTCTTGTTAATCCCAATTTCCACTAAACACACTCATAATTTCCAACGATTCTCACTTGAAGATTTAACTCATTGTCTGAACCTAGAAAACACTCCGAACTCGGCTAAATTTCCGCGAAGCAGCGAAAAGTAATTTTTTCCCGGTCGCTGCCTTTCTGGATGTCGCTCTAGATACAGTATGTAACAGTCCTGTTCGGACACACGTATTTTTTGACTAAAACGCTCGATTTGTGCTTTCGAATTCAACCTTGTTTATATTTATTTAATTTTTTATTTTTTTAATTAATTTTTTTTAATGTTTTTTATTATTTTTTATTTTATTTTTTTTTTAATTTAAAACTATTTACGCTCTGTCACTAACAGAACATTTAGTAAATTAGGTGTGTGAAGGAGGGCTTTGGGAAAGACTCGAGTCCGGAACAACATTATGGATCCGGCGTCATAGAATAGTCCATGTAGTTTCTCTTTTCCTGATTTTTCAGATGACGCTTTCTAGCAGGTCGTGCGTCTTGGTTCTTTTCAAGCTTCGTGTAATCGATTGTGTGTGGTGGTGTCTCGAGCAACTTTGGAACGTTCCAAATCGGCCACTCTCCGTTAAGCAGAGCCGTCTGCTTGGGGCTCTTGTCTTGTTGAAATCCAAAAGCCCTGGGCATACCTAGTTTTTGTGCTCTTCACTTCAAAATTTCGCCAAAGCCTTGTTTATCCGTAACATGTTCCACAACACCAATAGTTCCTCCTCTTGGTGACATGCAGCCCCAAATCATTAGAGGGCCACCTCAACGTTTTACACTTGGAACTGTATTACGTGGATTATTGTCTTCATTGGCCTTCCTCCACGCTCCATGGGCCCAAAAAGATTAATTTTTGTTTCGTCCGACCAAATTACAGTATTCCAAAGCTCTCCATCTTTGTCCATACGCTCTTAGGCAAAGAGAAGTCGTTTGCGGCGGTTCATCTTATTAATGTAGGGTTTCTTTCTTGGAATTGTACCATGATATCCGCTTTTGCATAATGTACGCCGAATTGCTTCGTTGGATACAACCTTTCCAGTCCAAACAGTATTGGAATTTCCTCTGTTTCCATCCTTGCTCTGAGAAAGATAAGAACAGTAAATGGAAAATTATTATTAAGAAGTACGACCCCTGTAAGCGTTAATGGGAATTATTCAGAACTAAATTTTAAAACAAATTATTTATTTATTTTATAAAGACTAGAAAGATTTCAGTTACCGAGAGTAATTTTCCTACTATGACTAGTGTCAGAAATAATACAATAATAAAACTAAATCACCTCCTTATAACTGTTGTATCACATTTCTTTCAACGATAATATTTTGTTATCCATGAACAGCAACATTCATAAAAATATCATTTGCAGAACCTCCAACACTGAAAATATGCTTGGAATATTAGAGTTCGTCTTGCTCCTTTTCTTTTTAGAGTTCTTTTTTAGGATTTCCGCATTTTTGTTATTTATATTATCACTATTTTCATTTCCTTCTATGGAAGGATCGTAGTGATTGTTATTTTGTTCAATTGTCACCCACTGTTTATATGAATAGGGATCATTAGGGTTCTCATACACATCCAAAACAAAAAAGCTGAAGTCTGCATATCCATATATGCCCACTAAGAGTGGAGACGGAAGGCTAAAAATAAAAAAATATATTAAGTTAATTCTATTCCTTTGTATAATCAAGACTTGGTGAATTATTGGTGAAACGGGAAACATCACCTCAAGTAAGTATATAAATATATATATTCCTTAGGGTCTGAAAATAAAGAGTATTATTGTTATTGTTAATAATTTGTTTGCTGAAAAGTATTGAAGTAAAAATAGGTGTAAGTTGATAGGAATGTGGAGGAAGTAAAGTTCTTCCTTTAAATACATTAAAAATAAATAGTTTCCATTGACATAAGGGACACACGGGTGAAGTAACAGAATCAATTAAAACACAGATTACGGAGTTGAACCAAATTACATAAACCAAGCAACAGAATGTAAAGATTAGAATACTTACTGTGAACAAAAAGAAGGCAGAAAATATCAAAAACGACTTGAAACTGTTACAATTGAAAGCATATTATATGAATTCCAGTGTTGGTAGCAAAGTGAGTGCTGGCCCTAACGTAAAGATTATAGGTATATCCATGTTTAAATACTTGGCCTTACCTTTCTGGAATTTCGATAATTTCTTCCCCACAAGTAGCCGAATGCAGAACATATGTGTCAGGAACGTATGTAGGATACATGTTTGTGTCCGAGATGTACAGATCTGTATCTCCAAACCTTTGTAAACATTAAATAATATTATAGGGTTCAAGTGACACGTACGAGGGTAAACTTACAGACTTGTTAAGTTGAGAATAACAGGCCCATATCTTCGGACATAGTAGTAAGAGAAATTGCCCTTCTCTATGGTATTCTCAATCCTGGCTAACAATCTTGGTTGTTTAGAATGTTCAAAATTGGTTAATTTGCTTAATAACTGGAAAATATACGTTTTTCAATAATGCGTTTAACTGTGAAATTTCTAGCGTATATCCGCAAGTTCGCAAACAGTTTGCTCGCGAATTTCTACGTGTAACATTACTACTTCACGTTTATTGTGCCTACTTCTGTGCAAACGCTAAAAATTCATAATTTAAACTATTTCTGGCAAAAAATAAATCTTTATCTAATAATACGTTTAGTTTAATACGGAAAATTACTTACAATTACACAAATAACGAACAATAAAATGTAAAACAATTTATACATTTTTTCTTTATATATTTCAAATCAAAATCAACACAAAAGTGCGGTTGGAGAGAAAACTTTGACGTTTCATTAGGGACTTTCGCTTTCATCCTCCCACTTTTGCCGCATCTGAGCCAGCGTCAAGGTCGCGTATATTACGTAAATAAACCCTCGGTCCACGTAGATAAACGAACATCCAAAAATAAAAATATATTGAAAAATCAAAAAACACTCAAAAGAAATAATTACATGAAAAAAGCATTTTAAAACTTAAAAACTTCAACATCTCTCAAACACCTTGTACAAGTTGGACAAATTAGCTATTTCCAAGATAGCTCCATTCTCTGCAAAACTCTTTGGAGGTATGAAAAATTCCTTTATAGCCGGATACAAAACATATTCAGTTATCCACTTCCACGTTTCCCCTTTATCATTCGTGTCCGATGAGACGTTTGAGTAAAATAAAGCAGTTTCTCTTGAGAAAGACTCAAAACATTCCATTTCGCTTTCCCAGTTGACTTCAGTCGTCAATCGAATTAGATACATTGATAATGACAACAGATCTGGTACGTAATGATCTGCAAACGGTAAACCAGTTAAATGTTATATGAATCAATTAAATTCCTACCTAATAAAATCGGCAGGCTTTTTAATTTCCCATTTGAATCTATATCTAGTGAGAAATACTCGTTCAGCATCGGCCCCTTTTCGATTAATATCTCACTAATCCGAGCAGCTAATTCCTCCTTCGGGCCGTCTTCTTCGGTCCAACCAACATCAGGCATATCAAGGCCTGATAAAACTAGTTCTTTAATTGACTTGGAATTATCAAACCTACAAGCAACTAACACAGCGTTAAGCTTCCTATCCGTGTCTGCTTTTTACCTATAGCAATCAAAGTTCTGGAAGTTATATAAAATAAATTGATAGAATAATTCTTCAAGAATGAGTTTAGTGTTGCACAGTAAGAGTTGCGAGTTAAATTGTATGAGAGCTTGTTTGGGGTTGATTGAGCCAACGAACACGTGTTGAGCGAAAGTTTCTCTTAAAGTTCGGTGACAGTTTTCCTCTATGGCTTTTCTTAATTGTAAAATGCTAGTTAACTTTGTTTCTACCCTGAAATAGTACTCATGTATATTGTCCGATTGTACTTTCGGAATATATCTTTGGAAAAGTAATTGAGAAACGCTTATACATTACACAAGTATCACTAGTTCAAATCGGAATATAGGAATTCTGCAAGTGCGAGAAGGACTGAACAAGGGTTAACATGCAGTCTGGAAAGACTAACAAAAAAGTGGGCGGAATCACTTCGGCCGGCGTCTCTACTTCATTGTTTGGATTAGTATCGATTGCGCTATCTTCTCGACGATCGTTTTCAAGTATCAGAGCGAAAAATCCCAATATAAATAAATAAAAAAAAACGACAATGCAATCAATCTACGCCTTAAAATTGAAATTCCTTACACGTTTTACCTGCAACGAGTAATTTATTTAGTTTCCGATATCGTTCTATTGCGTCTCGAAGCTACAACCAGTATTGGCGGTTCAGTCTTAGACCCACCAAAAGATCATAGACAAATATCAGCGAATTCAAATTATCATATTCATTAATGACGTAACTAAGTTAAGCTATAATAAGCAAATGTACGATCATTTATAAAATGGATAAATATTCAAAACTTATTTAATCCATCATTAGAACTTATAACAATTAAAATTCTGAAATGGTGAGATTTGCCAAAACAATGAAATGACCTTGCCTATTTCAGCCACTAGTTTTTCAATTCACTTTACTGGTCTCTGTCGGAGGTATATTAAATCTTTGTGATCCTTCTCTCACTTGCACAATTACTATATTCCGACTTGAAACTGATGATATTTGTTTATACCTTGTAATTTTCCTAATGAGGTGCTTACTCAATGGTTTTTCACATTTTTTTGCTTCTTGCGAGGCACCAATTTCATCCTTCATCATAATTTTATTTTGTTCAATCACTGTATTCTGAATGTCTAAATTCTCCTCCCTTCTATTATTTTCGGCATCACTTTGCGCAGGTTGTACTACGTCTATGTTTTCAGTAGATATTTCTGCATGTTTCTCTTTGCGTGAATTTAAAGCAGCATCATCAATTTCTACAGAATAATTCGTCTAAATGTTGCCTCAGTCAATTATCTTAATAATCAAAGAAGTTACCTATTGGAACATCTTCAAAAAGTGCAAAGGACTTATCTGCACATTCATCTTCAAAATTATCTTGCCTTTTTAAAAATTCTTCATGATGTTTCTGAAATTCTTCCTCAGTTAATGAAATATTTGCTGCAGGTTTTGCTTTGACCTGTTCCTGGAGTTCATTTAATTCTGATTTATCTCTTATACTGAAAAATTTATCTAATTTTTGAATATTTGCGTCTGTTCGCACCTAAAATACTCTCTATCAATCTACACACAATTTCCAATTGATACTCTACAAACCATAAATTTAGGCTGTTCGCTTTGCTTCTTTGGGACCTCATTACTAACCAACATTTCCCTGGTATCAAAATGCAAATTCGGAAGTTTCGACTGAAATTTTCCGCTATCATTTTCACAACAAGAGTCTAAATTTAACCAACCTGAGTATAAAAAGCTCTAGAACTGTTGGATCCTAACAATTTACGCTCCAAATCATTGGTGATTATCTCAACGATCTGGCTTTCATTTAAGAAATGCACCTCATGTTTTGTGGGATGTATATTTACATCCACATTATTCGGGTCCAGTTGTAAACTTAGATACACAAAAGGATGACTGTTCTTTGGCAGATAGGTTTGATAGACCGAGTCTATGCTTTTCTTTAAACCTAAAATGTTAAATTAAATTAAAACATGGTGAATTTGACAGAATTTTGAAGACGCTTACTTTGAGAGTCAACCAAGCGATGATTTATAAAGAGCAAAAACTGAAACTTCTTAGTTGAGTAGTTCACATTTGTGATATAACCTGTACATTTAAACTGTAAATTTTTGTCTTCCGCTTCAAATTCTATTAATTCTCTGAAATGATTGAAACGACAAATGAAATTTTATACTCTTAAAGTGTTAATAGTCATTAATACCTAGCTATACAACTACCATAAATAAGCCTTATATTTTCCTTATGATTGGAATTTTCGGGTGTTCTAAGATCGTTGCTTCCACTATGTTTTTTTAGGGCAAACCCTTAAATGAATCACAACACATACAAACATACAAGAACTCCAAAGAAACTTACCAACTGTGGCATTGTGAATAGCATACTTGCTTACCACATCAGAAATCTTTTGGTACTCCTCTGCCCCCGATCTTAAGGCATGTCTCCTAACATTCATATTATAAAACAAATCCTCTACTGTGATAATAGTCCCTCTATTGCCAGCTATAGGTTTAGCTGGCGCCTTCAATTTGCTATCACAGTACTCTGCTCTAAAATTTGTTTAAATTGCTGTTGCACTGTAACAGGGTTGAACACGAGCAACTTACTGATAAGCACAGATATCTTTAGCAGTTTTGGAGGTTATTTGTAAATGAGCAATATGAGAAATACTGGCCAATGCTTCTCCTCGAAATCCGTACGTTGATATTTTATGTAAGTCCTTGAATTCTCTGATTTTTGATGTGGTAAATCGCTCACAAACAATTTCAAAGTCTTCCTTGCGAATTCCAGTTCCATTGTCTTGGATCTGTCTCAATTAAAATGATACATTTTTTAACTTGCTTTGAGAGAAACGCACTTGAACAGATCTGTTCAACAGACTCAAAATCTATCCAATAAGAAAGACTTGGAAACAAATGTACTATCATAAAACATGTCTTAATCAATGTATAAACCAAGGACTTGACCCTTAACTGCCTAGGCATTCTCTGACAGATTATGGAATATAAAAATCTTTTCTTCCATGGAATGATTTACCTATTGGAGCACGGTGAATATTCCGATTTGTCAGTACTTTCATTCATTTTCCTATAAATAGTAACATGTGAAATTTGAAAGTAAATAGTTTGTATTCCTTTATGAATTAAAAATGAGATTTAAAATATAACTTTAGGAAATTAGCAATTTATCCCACTTTAACGTGCCTTAACGTTAAGTCTAATACTGTCAACTAATGCATGTGTCAGTTTAGTGATGTTCACTTAGTGCATTGGCTGTGATCCTAAACAAAACTATTTTTGAACTTATGCTATTTTTTTGATGCTCTACAATTACAGTATTTTTGGCTACGTTTGACCGCTAACGTGACGTATAAGATACTAGAGCAATTAAGGATTTAAAAGGCTCATAATAAACAACCTGTAACAACTTGAGCCCTCCTTGTTTAACGGTGATCTGAATATTAGTGGCCTTAGCATCTAAACTGTTTTCTATGAGCTCTTTTAAGGCATTTGCGGGTCTTTGAATTACTTCCCCGGCAGCAATTTTATTCACAACTTCTTGCTCCAATTTTTGAATGGGTTTAGGCTCCATTTTATTTGATTATTTGTTTAATTATTTGCGCCTTTCGATTTTCAGTTGATTTTAAAGTGTTGTTACACCTATTCAAACTTGCTTCATTTCCTGTTTTATTGAGAAATCTCCGAATCTTATCTCTTTTTAAATTTTTAAAAATTGGAAAAAATATTATTTCTAACTACGCGTGTGAGGTTAAATTTGTGTCAGTTGAAGCTGCAAATTAAAGTCGAGGGTGGGCGAACGATCGATCTCCTGTCGATCAACTTTGGTTCTCGATATCGATGAATGATTTTGCGCGGTCGATTCGGAGCAGAAAGAACTGTGAATATGACGAATAAAGCGCGATTGAAGATACGACTTAGAAGTAGTATGTGGAAATGTGAACGTTTCTAACTAGCTACATTTATTATAAAAAGAACTTTGCATCAACGTTTTTTCCGTATATTAAAGAACAAAATGAGTTCAATAGATTCATAGTGACTCAAAAACGCCTAATCCTCTGTCGATAAAAATTGTCAAACATCAACCGATTTTAGCCGCCTTCAACGCCCTCATGCGTCAAAAATTATCCAATTAATTTTCTCTTCGTCAGTCGGCCCGAATGGTCAGACGGGATTAGTGTCATGGCTTCCTGCAGTTCAAAGGGTTCATTTGCTACATAAAAATTAAAATACCCCATAAATTCATCAAGTTTATTACGAATTCTTTGTCCGTTTTGCTGTTGTAATCCTAGGCATTGACCTAAGGTAAGTTCCAAAACATCGTTGCTGTTTATAACACCTAATAGTCAGTTCTTTTGTGCTTCCTGTGCGTGTGGGCTCAAAACCCTTTTCTCGAGTTTGTAACACAATTCTTTTAACACTGAAAGTTGCATTTGCATTTTGATTTGATCCACTCTTATTAAAGGCACATGAAATTGCACAAAGGGGTTTAACTTCGTGCTTCTAATTATAGCAAAAAGTTAGCCTAAAAAGCTCCTCCCATACACTCATGATCGTTTTTCAGTTGTAGAATCAGGTGCTAAGGGCTCGTTTTCTCTAAGAATGGCCACTGCCGTTCAAAAGAACGCTCTAAAGTCTTTATCTAATGGCACCAGTTTAGGACGTCACACACATGAAATGCAACCTTTAAATGGATATGACAGTATGATCCCTCAAAACCATTACGAAAGCCCAGAAATCAAAGATGAAGCACTGGACAGTCCCGAGCAGGAACTTAGAGTTGAAGACTCTGAAGAAAACTCTCAGCAACCAGAAGAGGCTGAACCAGAAATAGACATAGTAATCAATAATGTAGTGTGTAGTTTTAGTGTTCGTTGTCACTTGAACCTTCGGGAAATCGCTTTGAACGGTACGAACGTTGAATATCGCAAAGAAAATGCTATGATCACTATGAAGTTGCGCCGTCCTTATACTACTGCTAGTATTTGGTCTTCGGGTAAAGTTACATGCACTGGTGCTACCAGTGAAGACGCGGCGAAAATGGCAGCTCGGAAATTTGCAAGATGTCTGCAAAAATTAGGTTTCAATGTTAGATTTAACAACTACAAAGTGGTGAATGTTCTGGGGACTTGTTCCATGCCCTTTGCAATTAGGATTACCCCATTTTCACAGCAACACAAGGAAGCAGAGTAAGTAACTTTTTATTTATTTAATTAATTATTGCCTGATAATCGGCCGTTCTCAATGGATATTGGCAACCAATACCTATATAAGTAAATCAGTGTTAATCTGAAGGTATGTTTTTAATATACCCTTTGGTTTGGCAAAGCCCCAGGTTATAAAAGAGGACAAAGGCCACCTGAGTTCCATTAAGAAAAGTCATGTAGTTGGGTATGTGTTAACATTCATCTCAAAGTTAATATTTTTTTTATTATACTCCTTGTCAAAATGTACTCCTTGATTGCGGAAATTGTCAATTTATTGCTTCAGTGCATAGCTCGAATGTAAATTGGAACAATTCAAATCAAAAATCTTTGTGAGCTAAATAAGTAATAAAAAATGAAGTGATTCCTCCATTCAGCAGAGGTTTGGGGAGAGACGAACATTATCCTTCAATAAAATAACAAATTTCTAGTCACCAAGCAAGAATCAGGTTGAAATACCGTTGTAAATATACTATATGGTATAATATATACATTCAAATTTTAGTCGAATTGACAAAATTCTCATTTTAAGAGTTGTTATACTTGTTTACTTGTTTTTTTTCCCGGTGTTATCTTATGAACTCGTGGAACATTGATAATTAATGCCTGAATTCTGTAACTATTCACACAGAATATTTAGTGCGTATATCTGGAACTTGGGGACACAACGTGAGTTCCAGCAAAGCACCACTGTAAAGACACATCAGTTGGTACATTCATCCTCTCCCATGCACTGGCAGGCTCCAGTAACGAGCACCGCGCATTACGTTTCTCGCAGCGGCATACCATCGCGCGAAGCCCTACTACAATGTGAACGCGTTGATTTAAAGTGTGTTGCCAGGTTTTCCGTCGACAGACGCCGCCCTGTGACCACCCCCAAAAAACGGAAGCAATTCTACGAAAGGCCAAATTCAGGAACTGTACTCGAGAGCAAGCATTCGGACCATTCAGCTTAATTTTTAACAAGAGCGTTTTAAATGGGCACTTAATCAAAGATAGACCCGTGATAACCGGAGTCGATTGTCGGGTTTGATTCATACTTTTAAAGTATTTATAATCGCACGTATGTTTTGCAATGACTAAATGTTGGAAAAGTTCATGCTTGCAGCAAAAAAATGCTTCTTCGAATGTTGAACTATACATTTTTCATGAAAAGTGGAGTGTAAGTCCAATTTAAAACAGAGCAGCACGAAAATGTCCCAAACGTGAAATAGCAAGCACCAAACTAGTCAGTACTGATCGAAACAATTCAATTCTGGTAGATTTTCCAGGAGGAAGTCTAAACTTCCAGTTGTATCTGTTTCCTTTTCCGCCCTTGCTGCAGCGCCAACAGGTACAAATACAGGTAAAGACAGAGTCAAAAAAAAATCAGAGATATCTTCAATGTGCTCTATAGTTTGCGGCGAATTGTTCATATTTTATGTTGCTTGAGGGCCTACGAAGACAGGTAAGGGTTGTCGGATTGTTGGAATTGCTCAGTACGTGTTAAAGTCGACTAAGAATGACATTATCACACAAATTTCAAGATTTCAGAGAGTCTCTGATGAGGCAAAACTAAAATGGATCTATAACAGATGTATTTTCATTTTGTAGCAGGCACATCATGTGAGATTGCACGATTAGAAAGCACACTTAGTGTTAGAGCAGTTTGTAGGACAGAAAATACCGTGCGTTGAAGACTTAGAAAGGAAAAACGAAAACGACACGAAATATGTCATACACAGGGTGTTTCCAGAAATGTGGGCAACATCTCCAACCCTCGTCAAGAGGTAATATTTATGCTTATGAATTGTTTTCAAACCACTTACTTTTACAGAAATGTAGCTCTTGAAAAGTCGATAGCAAAGATGGTGTTTCCTGAGCGACTTCGCCCAGGTGATCAAATTTATATCAACATAAAGAATTTACTTTTAACAGTTTTTAAACAAAAATATTGTCTCTTTTGTATCGAGGTGGTAGATTGAAAGTACACGCAAAATTCCACGTTTCTTTAAAACACCCTCTTGGACAAAGTACTGTTTACCTGGAGGACAATTAGGCCTACGTGCATCAATGAAGAGTACCCTTCTTTTTCTCGGGTACGCAGGAAATCTAATGAACCACATAACGATGGAAAAGTTCAAAGACCTTAAAAGGTGGGCGTTAAAGGAGTTTGGGGTAGTTCCCTCCCCGCATCGCCGAAGACGTAGAAGGAAGTGTTGGGTCGTATGTCAAGTTTGGTGTGGTGCACGGGTGCCCCAAAATTCATTAAATTTCGTCAGCTGGGATGAAAGTTTTCCGAAAAAAGCCATTTCTGATATGAAATCTTGCTGTGTCTGCGTAAGAGTAAAATTTCGGAAAACAATCCATAGGCACAAGCACACTTTCTTGACAATTACTTCTCGTTTTCGCCACATTTTTGGTAAACACCTCGTATACAATTCACGGCGAGGGTGAGAACTTTCGTATTGCTGAAGCTGCCAGGCATTTAAAAGAAGGAATGACTAAACACTAAAAATGAGAAATTTTATGGGTCAAATATACATACATATGCCGGCACGTCTTCGATAAGACCCCCGGAATTAAATAGAATCGTGCTTGCATTGCTACTGAAGAACTGCTAGCAGCGAACCCTATAATTGGGAATGTACCGCACGTCCCCGGATGCGGTCGCCAAGAGGAAAGAGTTTCTTATCGTTTCCCCGAGAAAAGTGTATTCTCCATGAAAGTTTTTGCTACTTCCAAAACGGTCGAATCAGTGTTCATTTTCGTTTTGGAAAATTGCCGAAAAGTAGGTCCAAATGTCTCCTTCTCGTGGCAGCCCCAAACAAGACCCCTCACCCTTCGAACCCATTCATGTACGTTCGAAGACTAAAGTCGACTTGGAATCACTTTTTCATTTTGGATCAAGACGAAAGAGGTTCTTTCGAAAATATTTATAATTCGCAGATTTAGTAGCTAAAATTAAAAAAAAAAACACGTTTTTTTCCCTAAACTTCACACCCTCGAATAGCGAACATTTACTATACAGGGTGTTGCAAAACGTGCGTCTGCAAATGAAGCGCGTCATTCCTTGGCTCATTGTAAGAACAAACAAATTCTACCAGCATGGGCCTGCGAACGCGCCGTTTCCAAGATACAGGGTGTTAAAAATCGTATATATATATATATATATATATATATATATATATAAAAAATTATGATATCTCGGGAACCGTTTGAGGCGTAGAACTGACCTATTATACACGCATTATCACTAATATTGGCAATTTTTGACCGGTAATTTAATTGTTTTAATAGGCCAGTGGCGGAGATTTTAATGTTTGTGTGATAAATATGTAATAATAGACGACGATTAATGTTGTTACTATTATTATTATTATTATTATTATTTTCGGCGGCGACACGCGTAGGAATGCAGTGGTAAAAGGTAGGATGGCAACTGTACGAGCGCAACGGTAAAACGTATTATAGCGTTTACGTGACGACATGCGAGTGCAAAGGGCTAAATTAAAGGACAATGTTGACGCCAGAGCAACGAATTTTCCCGATAATGTGCTACGGCAAACGCGACAAAGCAATTTTCCGAGTTGTCGAAGAGTTTAATCGGAACCTTCGGTATATTAACGCCTTGAAATGTGGTGCACGAAAGATGGCCAAGAAACCCTCAATTACCGGTTCTACATCAGACTTAAGGAGGAGGAAGATGTATCGAGATGGACTCAGTGAGTCTACAAGACTCATTGTAATGAATTACCTTTAACAAGCTAAAATTCATACCTTCAAGCCAACATTTAATCACGCTTTAGAGCCACGAGATCAAGCAAAACGTTTGGATTTCTGCTGATGGATGGGCGTTCCACGAGCAGCAATCGTGGATAATTGACGTTTTTGTCGAGATATCGTATCCCTCAACGAAGCCGCGTTTTCCACCAATGGTACTGTTTCGTTTCGGCACGTGAGGTTCCGGTACCACTACAATCCCGACTTTCGCGTCGCTCGTGACGCGTTAACACTCGTACCGGATCGTATTTTTCTGGTGTGAAATTTGCACTTGAAGTTTTTTCCTTTTTCTTATCGTAACGAAAACTTGATAACATCAAGGTCTCGATTGCGGTCGCCATAAAGACAAGAATCGGGCTTTCGAAAATTCCGACCGACGGTCCCATTTTTCGGTACCCCCCTGTAACAGAGAAAAAATCGAAACAGAAAATTGCCTCGGCTGTTTTGGAACAGGCAAGAACTTTCACGAAAAACGCACTTTTATCGTGCAATAAAAAATAAGGAACTTTCTCCTCTTGGTAACCCTATCTGGGGACATACTGTATATATAAATATGTGTGTGTGTGTGTGTGTCTCTGGTTCAGTAAATACGGATAACACTTGGTTACCTATGCATGAAAGAGACGTCAACCTCGGATGCAAAGAGAAGCGGAACTCTAACAAATACCACTTAAACGATCACCAGCACAGATGAGGAAGTTTAGTAAAAATTGCAGGTTAAATTGGATAAGAATGATCATGAACAAATAATTTACACAAATCAGCCTTTTGAAATGATAACACGTCATTTTCCAGCAATTCAGAGCAGCATAGTGTGTAACGTACGTATCTTACATACTGGCGATTCTGAGATGGAGGTGGATTTCCCACGGAGACGTTAACACAAGGGGTTTCCTCCAAGCTCTTAGCAAGGGTCGAACGTTATTCTACGTTAGTTTAAATTAAGAATAGTGAACAATTCCACCGCTCTAACGACTCTTATTTACGCGGGAAGCGTTATCCCGGAACAAAATTTATGTTATCAGACTTAAATATTCTGGACTTAATGGCGAAACGAACGGTCCAAGTTTTATGCGGGGCGGGGTCTCGAACTTGATTTTCGTTTGGTCTTTTAATGGAACACCCTGTATACTGCTACGTTATTGTGATCGTCACGGAAGCCTGAGAATACTCAGTGTAGCCTCTCCTCAATCCAGACGCCGACTGTTTTGGAAATATTCGTGTGAGAAATATGGCAGTTCTTGCACTTCTCTAGGCTGCCATTTCCGAATGATCCGAGTTCCACCGAGGCAGTTTCTACGTTAAAAATAAGTTCTTTAAAAAAATAAATAAATAGAATTGTAACTTTTGGATTTATCCTTCAAAGTTTTAATGTAAATGTGGAAACCGCTTTAACCCAGTTCAACCTTTTTTTTTGTTTGCGAGGAAATGGGAACCCTCTTAAGACACCCGGCTTGGTCATCAGCCGGGTAGCGTGGGATTCGACCAACTAAACCCCTAAAACCACCTTTCGGCATTGCTTCGGGACACGGACATTCACACGCATGACGTCACAAAAAAACGTTTGTCTGTGAGGACGACCGCGGGTCCTCACTCCGATCTTCCCAATTTCATTCTCACGCTCCATCTTCATGGTCACTATCGCTTCCATCGGTCTTTCAAACGCATCCTTGGTCTCCAACAATTCGCGCCCTATCGTGCCTCGGTCCAAGACGAGCCCTTTCGCCCTGACCTCAGCCCGATAGTTCTCCTGCTGGGGACACTCCCAGGCTGTATGTTCTGGTGCGTCCACCGGACTTACTCCGTCGTCCCCGCAGAACCAGCAGCGGTCGGTTCCTTCCACTCCGATCCTGCGCAAGTACTTACCAAACACTCCGCGCCCGGCAAGCACCTGCGCCAATACTTTGTCCATTCACACCGTTGCTCCACACTGGAGATGGACGCTTTCGTCCACCCATCGTACCTTGTAGTTGTCAGAAAAACGCTTTTAACAACAAAGAAAAATAGAACCGCCCATTTGGAATTTGCAAACAGGCACAGTGAACGGATAACTACACGGAGGAGGAGTATTCTGTAGTCGGACGAAACTAAAATGAATAGGTTGACTTCTGATGGTCGAACTTACGTTAGACTACCTCCTAACAGGGAATTCAATGCAAGACATGCCACAATGACCATTAAGAACGGGGAAGGCAACATTGAATTGTGGGGCTGTATGTCTTGACACGGCGTGGGACTGATGGTGTAAATCGATGGTGCTTTGAACGTGCATAAATGTCTAGATATCCTCAAACATATAGCGAAAATTGTAAAAGACCGGTTAATGGAAAATCACATTCGTGTTGTTAAGTGGCCTCCTTGCAGTCCGGATTTGAATCTCGTTGAGAGTTTGTAGTGTTATGTAAAGCGGGAATAAACATAACGAATCCATCTCAAGTGTGTGAAGAAATTAAACGGATTTGGTATGCAGTACTACAAGAACGATGCCACAATTTAATGGAATCGTTGCCTCAACTTTGCCACGGAGTCGTTAGGAATGAAGGTTCTCCTGCAAAGTATCAATGTTCATTTAAATGTGCATGTAGGGCGTTTTATAATTAATCAATATAAGTTATTAAGGACATTTTGATGCGATAATTCGATATGGAGGCTGTCGTCCTTACTTATTTGTTCATGAGAGCTTGTTTAATTTTCTTGTAAAATGGTTTTTTCTTTATAATAAAATATACAATAAAAAATATCATCATTTCGACGAAAAAACATCTTGACGCCTCTGCCAAAGTTTTTTTTTTAGTGAATACGTCCATTTTTCCGAAATTTTCAAGCCGCTGCCTACACGTGCGCCACTGTACATTGTCAAAAACGGTTTGAAATTACCTATTTAGTTGAGCCGTGCCCGCATACGATTTACATTTGGAAAAATAGCAATTTGTAGGAAAACGGCAGAAAATATCTCGGCACTTCGTTAGATTCCTCTCAAAGGAGTGCTGTAATGGTGTTTTAACGCATATCTAATATTTTAACGAATAAGAAAGTTATTGGCGATTCTCGAAACGGCCTAAAATGGCAACACCTATATCTCTGCGAGCTGCGACGGTGTCGGGGGACCGTTTGAGCCATTTTTCTCATATATTAAGTAAACTGACGAAGTTTGGCATCTTTCTTCCTCAGTACACGCCGTTTTTCACGGAAAACATTGATTATAAACGCAACGAACTATTGAATTCAATTTCGAGACGGTCCACACGCAACACGAATGCCCCCTACTGACCACACCAGCCACGTTGTTTTCGGACCCAACCAAGGTACCCCTGTAGAATTCCGCCACCGAACCACGTTGCCCCGGAGGGAGTTTTTGTAAATATTAAAAAAAAATCACGAGATCTGCGGTGCGACATTTATACTCCGGCGGAGCCGTAATGGAATGCAGCATTTAAATGCTCAACAAAAGTGTGTAGGAAATAGTAATTGTTCGAAAAATGCAATATTGGCCTGCCAGACGTTTATTAAACGCCCTGTATAAAACCACGAACCATCATCGAAAAACTACATGAACTTTCGAGCACTTCTTGCGGACGCTCTTTTTGCATTTTGATGTATTAAAAAGCGGGGGGGGGGGGGGGTAAGGTGTTTTCGCGCGAACACCCTGTACGTAAATATTTATTTCCCTTGGGAGCTCTGAGTTATCACCGCTGAGGAGCTTCAAATTGGGTTAAATCCGGTATAAAATTATAGGAATGTTTCAGCGAAAACAACATTTCAATGCAGGAACTCAATTTTCGCGAGCAGCGGCCTGCATAAACTGCCGTTTAAGCTCCAGGTGCTGTTTAAGGGAATCGATTTTAAACACGTATTATTTCACATTAAAGGTTTCTATCGCATAAATTAGGGTAATGGCCACTTCGAAATCTGTAGGGATTACTTTACGAACTTGCACAACTTTTCCGAGAACTCTGGCATCGACCGAAATTAATAGGGCACGTGGATTTACGTCCAGACGAACAGATCAAACTCGTAGAATTGAACGTTCCCGGACAATGGCATAAAAGCGATGCGGTAAAATAGATTATTACTCGATAATTTGAAGTGTTATTGTCAGATTCGCAAGTCGGTGGTGAGCTCCAGGTCACTTAGTTCATAGGAACCTGGCCTGACGAGCAGGGAATTGCAAATTTGGAAATTTAGCGTTGTTGAAGTCGAATGAAAATGAACGTGGAATGAATTCAGTGTTTCCATAATGTTAGAGAGGTGAGCTCGTCGACGACCCCTATTCCAGAAGGCACACTGGGCCACATACAGGGCGTTAGTTAGGCACGTGCGGGCATTTCAAGGGATGAATCTTCGACGGATTCCAATACAAAAAGTTCCCGTTGACGTGTGGTAGCAACGGCCCCGTTTGACAGATACAGAGTGTTTAAATTTAAATTTGGTTTTCTGCGAACATTTCTGGACGCAGACGAGTCAATCGGACGAAATTCAATATTCGCGGGCTTTTTATTGTGCAAAACCCAAACGTTATCTTAGTTTTTTGATTGTTGATAGGGGGCGCCGCGTAGCGGGTTCCGTCACATTTAAATCGGCCCCGACTCTCTTGCCCCACACTGTAGGCCGCTTCTGTGTTAAGGGCATTATTGTGCATCCAGTCTGATTCAAAAAAGTACTCTTGGACAATGTCTATTGTATTTCATCCGATTGGCTCATCTGCGTCCAAAAGTATTCACAGGAAATCACAGTTAAAATTAAAACTTGAACGCTCTGTATCTCTTAGACGGGGCCGTTGCGACCACACGTTAACGGGAACTCTTCGTATTGGAATCGGTCGGAGATTCATCCCTTGAAGCATCTGCACGTACTTAATTAACACCCTGTATACGTATGTATATAAAACCTAAAATTCGTCCTTCCTCTCCATGAAACAGTGCCGGTGAGGTAACAGTACCAGCGAGAAAATCCCGTTTAATTCCCAGAAAGAAGTAGAGAATCCCAAATCGGCGTTTGGTTATGAATGCCGACGGATGAAAGTATCAGTAATTAGCTAACAAACTCTAAGTGCACCTGCTACATGTGCACAAAAGAAGCACTGAAGCTCATTATTTTTTCGTTGTGCAGGATAATTGGTACTATCTTCATGTCATCTCGCGTCACTCGGTGGTGAACGCGTATGTGGACTATGTCACATGGAGTGAAGTAAAAATCCCCTGTTGGTGATGGGTGGGTAACAACTATAACAAGGAGATAACCAGTGGTGACAATAACTATTCCCGAAGGGCCTCTAGCGCAACCTTCTTGCCTAAAAGTGTCAGAGCGTTCTTATTGTTATTATTTTTTTGTATATCACCATTGCCCATCTCCCTGGTCCTTGGTCAGCTGCATAGCATGTGCCACACACACGTTTTCCATTCGTTGTCCACTTACGCAAGGCACAAATTTGCCCATGTGTTTTTTTGGACAAAGAGTATTCTCCTCCCTTGGCCATGACTCACAACGGGAGGTGGACGATGATTGACTACATCCCGGGAAATCACGTTGTTATTTATAATTATCCATGTAGGGAGCTGGTTTCCATAAAGGCAAGCCAGGCAGGTATGGGGGATTCTAGCCAAAGGAGGTCTCAAAATTACCAAGGGCCAAAGCGATGGAGTTTCATACTAAAAATAGTAATTTCCCTAAAGTGTTATTTTAGCATAAAAAATCGTTGAATCTACTGATACTCCCCCGCAGGTGCCCATTTTTCTAATTGAACCTATAGAAAGCTGATTAGCTGAACAACCCCGTTCCCCTGCATCGATCAAAGTACGTTTAACAAACATGAGGGTGTATACAGGGTGTTTCCAAAGTACGGTACATAACTTCGGGAGCGTATTCTGCAGCTGAAATAAAGATAATTTTGTTATATAAAACTACATCCCAAAAATACTTCGTTGCGGACATACAGGGTGTGAACGATTCTTTAAAAAATTACAATTTTTTTAATGTTTCCGAAACTACTCGAGACATTTTAATGAAATTTTGCAGGGCTCTTCCAACACAAATTATTTTATCCAAATGGGGCCCCACATTCAAGGGTCTCTAGAACTGAAACGACCGACTTTTGGACAAAAAGAGAAAATGCGCGTTTGTTAATTTCGTTAGCAGAAGCCACGGTTAAAATATTTGCACTTTGATCTGGGACACCCTGTATAGATTGGAGGCCGCGTTCATCGCACGTATTCAGCTTTTTTACATTGTAATTTTGTTGTATTTTCGAAAGTTGCTTTAGAAAAAAAGGAAGAATTTTCAAAATTTGTGGGAGCAACAGTGCGGTTGCAAACGGGTAGCACTCGTCGCATCCGGCTGTTGCGAAAATTTCAGAGAATCGAGAAAGTATTAAGAATGCGTTTAACAGAAATCTCCTGCCATGGGAAAAATTTGATGTATCCAACCATGGATCAGGCATTGCTTGAGCAGTTTAAAAAGGAAAGGGGTAAAGGATCAGAGTTGCAGGCAAAAGGGGAACAGTCTGCCAAAATAATGGCCGCAGGCTCGGAATGCGAACGCTCAGAAAGGCAGACTAAGTGCTTCCGGCAAAGGCATAACGTTGCATACGGAAAAATTAGCTGAGTGCGGCCAGAAATTCGAAAAGATTACCAGAACGATGAGACTTTCATCGCAGATGAAACGGATGTTTTTCTACAAAGTGACTCCGAACAAAGCATTGAAAATTAAAGGAAAGAAGGGCGCAGGCGAGCGAACGTCCAAAGGGACGGTTACTCTTATCGTCGCTATGAATGCAACATCAACGATTTCCGAAGCACGGAGCGGGGTACGACCTCAAACGATCACGAATTGATTTAGACATGCAGGTTTGCGACTAGCACCGGCAGCCGACGGCTTCGAAGAGGCGAATGGTCTTCAGCTGGAACGACGAGGAGAGCAAATAACTATTTCGAAAAATTTGATTCGCCTCTTACCGTGATAAAGAAAACCTCGCACTGACTGATGAATCGTCGACCGACTTAGAAACAGTTGCCCTTCACTTGATAGCAAATGGTCTAATGAGCGAATCGCGAACGAAGCGTCCGCCACTCGCGAAGCCCGAGATGAAAGTAACGAAGACTCCGTGGGGTGGTAAAGCCGCCGCGAACCGCAGAAGCCCCACGAGCTCTACAACCCTGAACAGCTTCGCGCTGTGCAGTTGTTTCAGCGCCAAAAGATTCCGGATTAAGTCAGTTGTCGTGTTGGAACCTCGATGCATCCACGACATCGATTCGAAGAGGAAAGATAATTGAATCGGTTTGTCCCGACTTACGTCATAAGATGCGAAAAAAAGCTACAGGATATTTAAATAAAAAATATATTTTTACCGTGCAGTTAGAAATTGAATTAAATCATTTACGTTTTATGGTTTATCTGCGAGAATTTTAATATATTTTTTTAATTAATATTTCGTTTTTTCATGTTTTTTAATTATAAAAAAAAGCTTGATGCAGCTACACTTCTCCACTCGGTCGCGCCGCTGACGTCATATCCGACTCTCACCGCATTTGTAATGACGTCACACTTCCGGTTGCACGGGAAATCGACATTTGCCAATTTCGAAGGGAACACCTCGTATATTGCTGCATTTCGGGATTCTACCTTCGGTTTTAATACAAGTTTGTTAATCGTCGGCTCTCTTAGAATGAACAGTTTTCAAGGTACGTGCAATTCGGCGTTGATAAAGATGAGAGATGCAGACGTGTGCAGAATTGCAAATCGCCAGAAAACAAAACGGCCTTTTGCAACACCTTTTTGCCGCGATACCCTCGAAGGGGCCCAAGTTTTGACGCCTGACTTTCGCGTAATATCTTTCACAGTGTCCGTGAAAATAGAACCGACTCGGACATCAAGGAGTAGTATAAATTCTAAACCTTCAAGTGGAGCCTTAGTATTATGCTGTTGCATCATGAAACTACGTCGAAAAAGAGCTTATCGTCGCATTTAATTGCCTTACAGTGAAGTTGCACAATTTGTGAGCTATTTCGCTTCGATGGATGCAAATCGACGTATAGATAGTGTGTCCCTAATTCTAAGCTGTTACACGTATGTACTTCCTCGAAACGTCCCACGGTGACACACTAAATGTTGCGACTCACAAAGTGTGCATTCGGAGAGAGCCATTGAGTTCCTCCGGATGTTTCGACGAACTCCGCATTTGAGTTTTCTAAATTGAATTTGCTCATAACAATCTTTTCAGCTACGAACCAGAGCTGCATCCTGGCGTCACCTACAGGCTGCAAAATCCAAAAGCGACATTGAAAATATTTTCAACTGGAAGCGTCACAGTAACCGGTAAGAGACTTAGTCGGCCTTCCTAATTTCTAGTTGCTTACACAGGGTGTCCGGAAATGCCGTCGAAGTACTTTGGCGGGCGGTCCAAAAGGTTAAAACAACAAAGAAAAGTTCTGATAAACGTACCCCGGACGTTGGCTCTTGAAGGAGTCGGAACCACTTAACAGGAGGGGGGGGGGACCCTGAAGATGATTTTTTGCAGTATTTTCGAAACAGTTTGCGCTGAAACTATTTATAGTTATAAACAAGTTTGTGTGGAAACACTTTTTTGTGTATTACTTTAGGCAGGGGCGTCACGTACGGGGACCTCCTGCACAAATGCCATTCCAACTTTTTCGTTTGTGACATTCTTAATTTTTCGCGTGAATGGCAAGCGTTTTTAAACACAAAAGAGGCCCCTCGTTTCGTCCCGTTAGGATAGACCGTACACCAGAAAAATGGGTTTTAACGAACCCATGTACAATTACACGAGCATTGGAACGCATCGTGATACATATCGTAGACGTCCTCGTAGTGGAAATATGCTTTTGTTGGCCAGCAATAACAAAACTAATGTTATTGAGAACCTATCACTTATTCACAACCAATATCGAAAATGGGTTTCGTTCATCTCAATGGATCGGCCAACTCCTTCCTTCACAGACATCGATGTCCATGCAATCGTGCATCGGTTTACAGAGGCTCGTTTTTCTGGAATACGGTCTACACGAAATAAGAGAACCTTTTTGACTGAAAAACATTTGCGATTCAGTAATTTCATTTCAAAAATTAAGAAATGTCGCAAACGGAAAAATTAGGACATATACTCAGGAGGTCCCTGCATGCGACGCCCCTGACTAAAATTTGTGCAATTATTAACGCACTATGTTTTTCCATTCCGACTTATTACCGCACACCGAATTTCGTAGTTTTAACGCAAACCACTTCGAAAATATTAATTATATATAATATAAATATTAATTTATTAAGAAAAGACATTTTCAGAATTCCACCTTTAAGGGGCCGCAACCTCTTTAAGAGGCAATTTTTGGAGTATGTTTACGAGAGCTTTTTTAAATATTTTAATCTTCAGAATCATTTCCCAGAATATTTCAACGTTATTCCCGGGCACCCTGTACACAAGGTATTCTAACTTCTAGCGGTCGAACTTCGGCCACCATTTCTACGTTGAAAAATAGCCGTAGTTTGCTACGTAGGTTACACACCGAAAGCGTTTACGTATCGAAATGTGAATGTCTTCGACAACTAGCTAGTGCCCCCCTAAAATAAGTGTGGACTCACACCTGCGACCAACAGGTGGAATCCCAACGGGAACGGCGGGGATTACCTCTCCGATCATTCCCGACCTATCCGTGTCGTTCAGGCCGCACGTAACACCTCCAAGTTACAAGACAGGACGCCCGAAGGAACGGCGCCCGCACCCTGATCGACGGGCGAGTGCAGGGGATTTTGATAATACCATGTCATGGCCATTAACGCACAGTTATACACCAACTGTATATTATCATTGCTAAAGAATGAACTTGGGCGAACGACATACCTGCTCCTGCTGCCACTGTTCCCACACACAGGACTTCTTAGCAGAAGTCCATCAAGAACCCTTCGATAATTCGGGGTTTACACGGTTGTCACAGAACGATAAAATACTTTCATGTGCCACCGCCCGTCTGGGAGTGCTTTTTTAGCTCGTGTCGGGAATCACCGCCCCTTATCCCGCACAGGGTTTAATTAATTCGTAATTTTTTACTAAAACTTTAATGTACAAGTGTTTCTGTTTTTTTTTTATTATAGAGGGGGGAAAACCTTCTGAAGGTGTCCCGCCTGCTAGGCTGGCGACCAGGTCGTGTGGGATTCACCCTGTAGGGGGAGGCGCCTGCCCGCTAAAGCCCCTCCTCTCTTCACCGTCGTTCCCTCGGGACCGCCCACAGGCGTCACTTCAGGGGGCGGTGGCATCGCGCCTACTAATCCGGCCAAGGCCGCGCAAGTACTTCTGTTATGAAACACTTTCGGGTTAGACCCAGTATAGCAAGCTACGATGGTTTTTCAATGTAGAAATCGTGGTTAAAGCGCGTTGGACCCTTTACCAGGCGGCGATGCCTAAGTTCGGCGACTTTTCTTTCGAACGCACCGTATTTCCTCATTTATTCGAGAGTTTTCAGGAAAAACAGGTAGCCACAGCGCAATATCCCCAAAGCGCTTTTTTTGCAAATATCGATAAATGAGATTCGGTAAATCGGCCGTGGAGCTTGGGGAAATTATATAATGCTGAATTTTTCATTGTTCTTATTGATCAGTGCTTGATGGTGATTGATTTGCGATGCGGCACTTTTTGCGCTGACCTAACGAATTCACGTTCTTTTCCATGCTTTTAGCTCCCAGCGTTGCTGACGTTCAGACCGCTATAGAATGCATCTATCCGTTGGTATACGAATTTCGCAAGGAACGTACCAAAGAAGAGATCGAAGCATTGGCAAAAAAGAGGCTTAAACAGGGACTCTACACCACCGAATCAGATACAGTTTTTGCCGATGGTAAGGACGAGATTCTTTATTTTCTATCAACGTCAAAGCGAAGAGACTAAAAGAGTGTTTTCTCCCGCATAGCTTCCGACGACGAAGGACAAAATGCTATGGATACAGATGAAGAAAACTGGGGCGACTAAGTGGCTTCTCGGCCATTTCAATTATTTGTTTTCTCTCTTATCCAGAAACGAGTTAGAACAGTTCAGTTCTATGTAACATTGTGATTCGTTTTAGAACGTTAATTCGTTTTTACATTTAAAAGGGTAATAATTGCGGCCACTAGTAGGTAAAATAATTTTACAGTGCTCCCTCAAAAGTAACCTGCTTTCCTCAATTTATAAATACCCCCGCAATTCAAATTTTTGAGTTAGTCGACGTCGAAATGGGGCGCATTTTTCATATCAGTTCTCGACCTTTCATCGGTCGATTTCAGTCCCGAAGAATAATAATTTATGCATTTGGTGTCTTACAACGGTCAATTTTTATTGTCCTTTTTTTGAGGATATTCAATGCTTTTCGCGTATGGTGGCAAACTAGTACCGACTAGTCAGACCCATTATTCGTAATTTCGACTTTTTCTCAGTTATTTATTGATACCCATGAGACTGCGGAAATTTTAAGTTTTCCTTTATTAACGAATAAACTTTGCTGTTGATAATTTATACGATTTTCTGATTTATTTATGAAGGCGTGAGTATGACTGAAGAATTTCAAAATAATACATTAATAAGGGGATTCAGGGAACGGCGTCGCGCTCCGTTGCAGCGTTACGTCTTTCCGTAGCGCTGGATATTTGAGCCTTTAGTTTTCGCAAGATCAGCCTAACAGCTGGTTCTCCAACCGAACTGCCAGACACAAAGCAGTCAGAGAATTCAAGCTTCGAGTGGTGTAGCACTCAACGGCTGCCAATTCCCTGAATGCGCCCAATGAGTTACTAATTCGTATTGAACAAACGTTTAAGCAATTTATTAGGAATATTAGGGCTCTACACCTGTTTGCGTATTCGTTAATGCTTTGTCTAGATAGGATGAATCAGGAGTAGTGTGGCAAAGGCCCGAGTTTTCGCACTCCTGGTAACTACTAGTAAATAATAATGTCCGCAGAAACGATTAGACAAACGCAGAGAATCGGTGAATTTCTTTATTTCCATTAACGTTGCCTTGATGGCGCCGGTACCCAGGGCGTAAAAGGCCGGGCCTGAGGGCACGCGCACGCCAACCGAGTAATCGTGATGCGGTTGGCGGAAACTTAATTTCCATTCGCACTATCGTGCGGTTGGTAGCGCGAACAGAAATGGTCTTCCCTTAAGTAAACGTACAGCTTCATTGCATGCGATCAGACGGGTAGCCGCATTGCGGGTACTCGGCCAGTACGAACGTGTCCTAAGGCCAGTTTCAAGTACTCATGTGACACCGCGCCAGCCTGCGGCTCGCACACCAACGTCGTATTCGTAGGAACCACAAATTTCCGAAAAAACGATAGTTATTTGCGCAACAAGGAAAGAAAGTGCTTCCTTTATTCCCGTTGATAGTTTGAAGCCCTGCGCGAAGCAGAGGGCGCCAACGTTCGAGGGAGTAAAAGGCGCTTTCTTCCGTAGGTGTGGCTCGAATTTTTTCGTGCGATCAAAACTTGTTTTATATATATAAAAAAAAGACATTTTAGCAAATGGAACGCCGTCAGTAAGGTCAAAGACCAGCGGGAGTAAAAGTGGCGCTTCCCCCTGTCGGGCAAATAATTGTTGTGTATTTCTTTCTTCTATTCGCTTTTTTCTTTTTTCCTTTCTCTTTGCCAGCCAGGGAGGAGAATGCTTTACTCCCTAGGACGCAGGAGTGTTTTCCTGCGCTCAATTGAATGAAGTTATCTTGCTATGACGGGCATAGAAAACCGCGAACAAGATTGGGTTTGAAAAGTTAGCGAGTCTGTTAAGCAAGGCGGCAACCAACGTCCATTGAGATCGTGACGTTGAACGGTATAAGGTCTCAAGTTTGTTCCGATAACGGGGAACCCATTTCGAACCCATCCGAGACAACAAAAAAAAAACGCGATATATCGGTAGGTACTGCTTGCGCATAGTTCCCGACGATCTGCAGTCAGTTTTCTTGGCTATCGGAACTGAGCTACGATGAGAGAACAGGCCGTTATAGCAACATGTGTGACTTAAAGAGCCAGCGGAAATAGACTTTGTACCTCGCAGATGCCTTATTATTTCCTCTGACGAAGTCTGATGCCCGTTCAACTTCAATCGACAAGCCGAATTGAACAGAATATTTATTTCCTGCGAGGAATAATTTTAAGTTGGACTTCTTGCGTTTACGTAGTAGTACGTAGTAGTAGATGCAATGAATACGGAGTAGAAATACAGTATACAGTTATAACCAGTGCAAATGGAGACATAGGGATCGCGCAAGTGGGAGAAGGACCGCATAAGGTTTAATGCGCCTCTGACAAGGATCGACGTGGTGGGTTGCGAGACTTGGAAGCGGGCGTGGGTGGAGCCAGGCCAACGTCACCAGATCTCTGACCGCCCCGAAATGTTTAGCATTATAAGTTCTAGTGATTTTTTTACTCACTCACGTTCCTGCGTTTTGCTTTAATGTCTTTGAAACTGACCATTAGCCGCAAAGGCAGCGGAATCGATGTTAATCCAAACGTCGAAGCGGGGGGCGTCAGCCGAACTGACCCCGCCCACTTCTTTGCTCTTTGTCGGAGGCATGCCAGGCTTTGCGTAATCCTTCTCGCGCTTGCGCTCCGCGTTTTCGCCTCACCTGGTACTATCTGTACAATGGATAAAAGGGCATTGATGAAGCAGGCGCACTTGCACACGAAGTGATTTTACAGTACTTTAATCGCAAAAAGTATACGTTTTTTTGTGGCTATGTGCACACTCATAGGTATAAGTGCACGTGCGGAGAAGAGTCACCGAAATTGCTTAAACCTTTATTTGATATTTGCGGATAATTTACATTTTTGCTGACAAACTATAGAATCGTGGTAGGGAACTTCGGTTCGTGTCACTTTTAGTGCAATATTCTTATGTCCTGATATTGAAATATCGATGAAATTTCCTATTGGTAATTGAAATTTAGTAATTATTATTATGAATGATATTCGACTCGATATTCGTAAGATGTGACCGCAAAGTCACTGCCTTATTTGCAACAGCTGTTCTAAGATAAATAATTATTGTGAGTAGTACAAATGTAGAGAACACTTTCCCACCACAACTCTAGCTGTTATCGTGTAGATATAGGTTAATTATGTTAAAGTTTGTACCTTAAACGCTTAGATTAGGTCGCCTAGTTAGTGTTAGTAACGTAGCTGTAAAACGCAAGAATCATGTGAATATCTTTTAGAATGTGTTCAACTTATGAACTGACTTTTTTAACTTGATAAGTAAATCATTAAGCGGGTTTGTCCAGTAAGCAAACTGATAAATCCCCTTTAATTCAGCTCACCAGAATCACTTCACCTGTTGTTTTTTTTCATTACTGTTAGTAGTAAATAAATTGAACTGAATCTCGTTATACACATATTAACTAACAAATTTGTTGGTTCACTACTAAATGAGGCCTGTTTGTATACAGGGTGTCGTATGACGTTCTTACCAAAGTGGAAATATAAGGAATTCTTTGCTTTTTAGAGTTCATTTTAATTCTCCCCCACAGCATGACCCTCATCCGCAGTCCAGAGCGGGAACCCGCCAAAATCGCCCTCGAGTCGGAATCGAAATCGTTACTAACGTTAGAAGGACTTGGTCCCCCCTTTTTGCCTCGATTGCTGTCCTGCGACACGTGGACTTTGGATGTTGAGTGGTATGTTTCCTTTGGATGCCGTCTTCAGGACCGCTGCCGCGTTTGTCACAACTAAGGGCAGATTTTTATCAAAGACTTCTCCATCGTTTAGTGTAACTCTTCGTCCGCATCCAATGCAGAGCTGCGCTCTAGCTATCTTCAAAGGGCATTACTTCTTGCGCACTCCTAACGTCTATCCGACACAAACTTTTAGTGCGTGCTCTCCATCACTGTCGTCGCCACACCACTGGCTCAGTTAAACTTCACGGCTCGGCTCAGCGGTACTCACTGGTATTTCTTCGTGGTCGGTTCAACAATCGCCGTCTAAATTATAAAGCCTCAGATTCTCTGCACCGACATGTTCTGAGTGTCACTTACATGGTCAGTCTCGCACGGTGAAGGACGCTCCCGTTTTACAGTTGCAGGTTTAGACGGTAAGATTTTGGAAAGCTTCTCGCTTGCTCCTCTTTCGGGACAACGTCGTTGAGGTTCTCAGGACACCCGTTGAATCGTCGGCTGCACGCCACGAGGAACGCTTTGAGCTTTCGTTGCCCTTCCGGACAGTTTCGTCCCGGAGAGATCTCGCTCACGTATCCACTCGTCATCTTCTCACACTGCTCGGCCGTCGTGAGTCGGTCTCTCTCCAAGTTTCTCCACGACAACTTTTTGTGAAATCCCATTTTGGGGTTGTTGTGTGAAGAGGGGGTTGGAAAGTACATTAATAAGATCCCGTAATGCAACAAATTTATTAATAATAAAATAAGCCATTCACCATTCTCTCGTTCAGAAACACAACAAATAAATTACGTTTTTAGATTACTTGATACTGTAGACTGTAGCTAGCGTTTAATACTTCACGAAGGGTACTAAAATAACCTCGATTTGTAGCTTATTCTGCATTTAATTTTCAACCGAAATGTACACGTCTCGACAAAAATATATAACAAGTGCTATGTACACATTAATTACATCTAAGTTTGATTATCTGGTAATTGGTGCGAACGTTAACTGCTATATACGTGAATTATATAAAACAAATAACATGTTACAAGGCTCACATTCAAATCAATTATAGAACGGTGCACGTGCCTCCTGAACTGCTACAGATAAATAGAATTTAACGTGCTTTAAGTTTTCTAGTTTGCGGAAAGTTCGAAAAGATGTAGATCTACGTTTGAGGGTGTAACTACTATATCCAAACACCTATCGTACATTAAATCAATAAATAAAATAATTCTAATAGTTTTCAACTGCTTATAGTCTAGTCGCGTCGTCGAGCAAGTTCTTCAGCTCCTTAAGATGTTGCGCTTTGCTGCCGGTTGCGGTACTGGCGGCTACTGGTCTGCCGATGTAGCTGAAAACGAGAAAAATCCATTTTGATATTGTAAAAACTCGGTTTTTTCCACCGTTTTCAATTCAAATATGAACTTATGATAAAGAACATTTTATACCATTTCCGACTATGAACACCAATCAAAACGTTATGTAAATTAGTCATGCGGTGCTGGTCCTTGGTGCGCTCGGTGGTTGGTACCTTTCCGACGGATTCAGAGCGCCTAAGTGAAACGACAACGGGCAGATCAAGACATGCAGTAGTACACAGAGTGTTTTGTGAGAAAACTTTATGCCCGAACTGCCGTCGACAGAAAGATTTCACGTGGGCCGCTAAATTCCAGCTGAAAACCTTCAACGTATCGCCATTTTAATTCTGGCCCTATCTTTTGAACGGCCGGGGCACAGTGCCGTGTGCGAATAGAAGATTTTTCGAGAAACGCACTGTATATTAAGAGCGAGTCGCGATACTTTAAATTTCTGTTTTGCCAATGCAACATAAACTCATCAAAACGCTCCGTGCTCTTGTGCAGCCTCGCTGGCGAGCCTAAGCGATTCCTTTCGATTTCGTAAAGAACGGGTTACGGAGGTGGTCAAGCTCGCGAAAACCAAACGATTCAAAATTAATGTACCTTTGACAGGCTTTCGCATCTACAAAACTAAAAAGTATGTGCTTAGATGTCTAGTCGACGTCCACACCGCCTTCTTCTTCGACACTCCTTCGTGTGGGGCCTCCCGGTCGTCAAGGGGATCTTGAACGTCGATTTTTGCTTCCTTACTCGTGCCATTATCTTTCGAGTCCACGTTTTCCGTGTCGCTTTACGAGCCAAGTGCGGTAATTGAGGCTGAACGGGCGTACCTGGGATCAATCTACTTCAGTTTGATTTGTGAAAAATTTGGGGGCTGGCCGCCGTCAGTGCGGCCACAGACGCGAAACAGGACCATCGAAAGCGCTTGGTTTAATTCAAATTACATCGAGTATCTTGTCGTCTGGCTTGTCTTGTATCTCAAACTGGGCCTGTCGCCGGAAAAACTCCAGCCCCAAAGACCCAACAAACGTTTACCGCTGACTGGCGCTTATGAGGATTTGACACGTTGGTATTACCTCGTGGCAAACCTATCAAAGGACGGAGAGAAGCTTGTTAAAACCTTAGGGAAGTAGGTTGTGTCAAACAATAATTGTATACAGGTTGGCGTTCTACGGGCAGCAATTTACATTTAACACGATGCAATCTCTCCGCCTATTTCTACGTGTAGATCTCTTGCTAAAAGTTCTGGAAATAAACGGCTACTTGCCGAACTTCATGAAGACCAACAAAGATGGACATACAGGACAACAAGCTCACAGCCAAAGAAGCAAGTTCAGTACACAAGGAATGATTCTACGCTAAAGCCTAAAGGCGCTGGTGCATTGTTAATCACAACAACTAGGAATGAAGATATGATTTTTACCTGACTACTCTTGGGTCAGGTTTCGTCTCCTGGGGTTTTGGCTCGTCATTACCGAACAAGCTACTGAACCAACCCTTTTTAGTCGGACTAAAACACAACGAGAAAAATAATTAGGGACGTTTTGCATCGTAAACCTTCAAGTTAGCGAAGTTGTTATTGGGAATTGCAAAAATCATATCTCCAATATTCAGCCAACAGGAACATGAACCCGCCCGGTGAAAGCGAAACTTACATGACATCCCTTTGACCCGCCAGGGTGGTTTCGAACCTGGGCCTGACGTAGGTCCAACCCCCTTGGTTTTTGTGCTCTTCTTGAGCCCACGCAATTTGGGCGTTGGGGTACTTTTCGCATTCTTTCTTGACCAAGTCGAAGGGGAAGGGCGTCAACTACGAAACGAGACTGCGGTTACGGGACGGGGCCGCTGAATCATTTTGCTTACCTGCTCGACGCGGGCTATAGCGATCTTGTCGTCGATTCCCAAATCCCTATTCGCCTTCACCAGATCGTAATACACTTTTCCAGAGCAGAAGATGAGCTTCTGCACTCCGCCGGGATTTTCGGAGGCCTTCCCTTCATCGGGGATGATGCGCCTGAACTGCGTACCTAATTAGGAAGTGAATATCCTGCGATAAGGACCAAAGTAACAACGCACCTTCGACCATGTCGTCAAACGAGCTTCTCGCTTCCGGGTGCCTCAACAAACTCTTGGGCGTCATGACGATAAGAGGTTTCCTGCAAAAGCAATGAATATGAGGCCGACACGAAAACGGCGGAATTCTCCAAGTGAGTACCTGAACGGCAAAGCAATCTGCCTCCTCATCATGTGGAAGAAGTTAGCGGGAGTGGTGCAATTGGCTATAATCCAGTTAATGTCGTGCAACTGTCGTACGGCAAAATCTTCGGTTTCGGGTGGGAAGTAATCGGGATCATCCGAAGACATTTGAAGAAACCTTTCCAGGCGGGCGCTCGAGTGTTCCGGGCCTTGACCTACGCACGGAAAACGACGCTTCAGCAATCGCCCGAAGGAAACAGATCTAACAGAAGTACCTTCCATTCCGTGAGGCAAAAGCATGACAAGGCCGGTCTGCCTGACCCATTTGGACTGTCCGCTGGCTAATAAAGTATCGATGATGCACTGGGCGGTATTGGCGAAGTCTCCGAACTGAGCCTCCCAGATCACAAGGGCATTTGGGTTCGTCATAGAGTAACCTTAAAAACGATTGAAGAGATTCTGGGTTGAATAATCTACGACGAAGTCTACCTAATTCGAATCCGAGCACTCCGTACTCCGACAGGGAGCTATTGCACACGGTGTAGGGAGCTTGATCCGGATACAAGTTGCACAGAGGCCTGGAAAAAACATTAAATGAATTTGCTTTTATTCAAACATAACGCATTGGCCACCTGTAAGTCGCTTTGTCCACAGTTTGGTGATGCAACACGTGATGTCGGTGAGAGAACGTGCCTCTCTCCACGTCCTGCCCGGACAGTCTGACGTGGATGCCCTCCTTTAGAAGGGACCCGAAGGCCATGGCTTCGCCCAAGGCCCAGTCGCACACCCTGTTTTCGACCATTTCCAACCGGGATTTCAAAATACGTTCGATACCTTCGAGAAACAGAAAGGCACAGTTTAAAGGTCTCAAAAGGCTTATTGCAGTACGTTTATTAACAACATTAATGCGGTTTGGTTATATCAATGGAGCTTTGTTTTATAAACTAAAGATCGCTCTCTGACTTGCTTCGATTGATGCCTCAAAAGTAGATTTAACATATTCGGATGAGAGCTACAGGGTGACGGTAAGTTTTCGCCTATTGAGGGCAGTTATCCTTCTGACCAGGATACGTATTTTTCTCCATTCTGGCTTTAATGCACGGTGCAGGAACAGTGGAACGTTTGAACGCCGCACAAGGGTGAAACGTGCAAGACACCAAGAAACGACCCGGATTCGGTCCTCTTAATTCATCGTCTCGCTCCGCTGGCCGCAGTCGGGCCCCTCGAAGCCTAATCTGATGCAGCTCGCCAACTTAATGATTCATCAACAAACGACTTCGCCGAAGTACGCAACAGGTGAGGCAACGTCCTCATGTTATCGCCAGTCATTCTCAGTTCCATTGTGAACCAATTGTTTGTTATCTTGCTCTTGACGCACACCACCGATAACGGAACATCGAAAATGTCGATCATTCCTCGATAGAAAAACTTTCCCAAATCATCGCTGATTAGAGACTCTCACAAGGCAATCTCGTAGCACCACTCACAGAAACTGTCACGGTCATGCTGAGTTGAGTACTTTTCCTCCTCTATCTGTCCTCTTTGCTGCTTTGAACTCGGTTTCGAATAATGCTAAAGTTGCGATGCTGCACGAGTAATCCGACAATCGACGTTCCCAAGAGAAAGGCTCAAGCATATCTAATCGGTGTGCAAAGTCGATTGTGAGGTAACTTTTGCGGGACTAGTCACGTGCATCCGTAGCACATATCCGAGCACATCACCAAGCAGTCGAACGTCCTGTTTAAAGTTTTAATATGATCAATGCTTAAAATCATAGCATGGACCAATGCTCAAATCATAGCATGGACCAATGCTCAAATCATCACATGGATCAATACTTAAAATCATAGCATGGATCAATGCTCAAATCATAACATGGACCAATGCTCAAATCATAGCATGGATCAATACTTAAAATCATAGCATGGACCAATACTCAAATCATAGCATGGACCAATGCTCAAATCATAGCATGGATCAATGCTCAAATCATAATATGGACCAATGCTCAAATCATCACATGGATCAATACTTAAAATCATAGCATGGACCAATGCTCAAATCATAGCATGGACCAATGCTCAAATCATAGCATGGATCAATGCTCAAATCATAACATGGACCAATGCTCAAATCATCACATGGATCAATACTTAAAATCACAGCATGGACCAATGCTCAAATCATAGCATGGACCAATGCTCAAATCATAGCATGGATCAATGCTCAAATCATAACATGGACCAATGCTCAAATCATCACATGGATCAATACTTAAAATCACAGCATGGACCAATGCTCAAATCATAGCATGGATCAATGCTCAAATTGATCCGTATCTCACGCAACAATTTTTAAACGACAAGAAATTTGCCTCGTCCAATGCAGCCCCGTACAAATACTGAAGGTGAAGATTTTCTTTACTGTGCAAAACACTAATTAAACTCGAATCATTTTCCCCCATCCGGTGATGGGGGAAAATGCCCCATCACCGGGGTACCACCCGCCACCATTCAGGCTCGCCCCAAGGAGCCTGCTCGTGCTAAAATCAACGCTACCATACCCACTCCTCGATCTACAGGAGTTGTGAACCAAATCACATTCAGGTGGGAATAGCTAATAAGTATTGAGTAAGGCGCGCAACAACACTGAATTGAAACGAGTAGCTCTTCGCCTCTCTCTAAACAAACAGATTTAGTGTCTGCGTTCTCTGGTCCTCACCAAGGAAATAGTTAAAACCCTCAACTAACACTATGCCACGATCGAGATTGGTGTCGCAGTGACTGTCGCCTCCAGCGAAAAATCCTCGATGTCTTAAGAATTCGTCTACAGACTCACTCACGGGAACATTCGCAACGTCATTCACCATTTCCAGGCCGAGACGAACGCCCCTCTCAGAACTGGGGGGCAACATTCTCCCCCAGCTTTTGCACCCGGCAGGATCGGCTTCATCCCCACCGATCTTACGTGTTTTAACTCGCACTTTTCAAATGTTTTAAATAATTGAATCGAAAATATTGCAAAAATTGGGAAGAAACTCAGGACAGACGGAATTTCACCTGTCCGCTCTGGAAGGACACGTAAACGATAGAAATTGAATAGGTTTGAGCGCAAGTTCCTACGTTTTACAACATTGCTAATTCGGCTTTAATAGCAACAATTACCTTTGTGGATGATAAATTCGGCGGCGTTGGGCGGTGGTGATGAGAATCTTTTTCCGATGTGGACTAAAGTGTCTTCAACAATTCCTGTATTAGCAACCTGAAAGTAAGATTGCAACAGTAATGGCGCTTACAGAAATCAACAAGCTCCAGACTTAATACCTTCAAAGGGTCCTTTCCCTCGAAGAATCCAGACCAGGGACTGTCGATCCAGTCCTTGTACTTGATGTGGGTCTCCTTTCTAGCCTTTTCCAGGGCGTCTTCGCAAATTTTATCGTATTTCCCTTTGACGTCCTTAACTTCTGCCTCGGTCACCACACCTTCTGACAGCAACTGTTCGGCATACTTGTCTAAGCTCGGCTTGGTACTGCGGATCTTCCTGTACATGAGGGGTTGAGTGAACATGGGCTCGTCCAGTTCGTTGTGGCCGTAGCGACGATAGCACACCTTAAATTTGCCCATGATAAATGGTACTATTTCAATCGAACAGACATACGAGATCGATGACGACATCCTTGTGGAAAGTGGCTCTCCATTCGGCGGCGATGTTGCAAACGTGGATCACGGATTCGGGATCGTCGGCGTTTACGTGGAAAATGGGGGCGTTCACTACTCGGGCCACATCTACTCAGAACCGACATTCGTCAAATCATCGATTTCCCCAAGGAGGAACATATCTCCGTACCTGTACAGTATGGCGACGACCTGGAGTATCTCGGATCGGTGGTGAAGCCGATTTGGTTGTTGACGACGATGTGGACCGTTCCGTGGGTGGTGTAATCTGGCAGCTCCGACATGCCGATGGTCTCGAACACGACGCCTTGGCCTGCGAACGCGGCGTCGCCGTGGAGGAGCATGGACATGACCTGAATTCACACGAAAACATTCTTATATGTGACGTGTTCACGTGAACGCGCCCAACTCGACCCTAACGCGTTTCTAATATATTCACGTCAGTCCGCAGTAGGAAAAACCATTAATTAATTTTCAGCGAAAAATTTTCTTCTAACGGCTGCGCATTACCTTCTTTCCCTCTCCATCCCCTCTGTAGAACTGCTCAGCCCTAGTTTTGCCCTCGACCACGGGGTCGACAGTTTCCAAGTGAGACGGATTAGCCACAACGGCCAAGCGGATGTTCTTGTTGGTGACACGATTCAATCTAAACAAAGTCAAGTCCGATTTACGATTTTCCCCCCCAAGAGTTTTCGGAGTCTATTTACCTCTCGATGTACGTCCCCAAGTGGTACTTAACGTCGCCGGATCCATCGTCCAGAGCCTCCAAGCCGGCGAATTGGGTGAACAACTGATACAAGGGCTTCCGGCACACGTTGGCCAATACGTTCAAACGACCCCTGTGGGGCATGCCCATGACGATGCTTTCGACCCCCAGCTCGGTAGATTTGTCTATGACGGTCTTCATGGCCGGTATCAGGATTTCGCATCCTTCCAGACCGAACCGTTTCTCCGATGACCACTTGCGAGAGAGGAAAGATTCGAATCTGCAAAGGGAAACAGTTCAAGTATCGTCGCAAAGTCGTAAATGGCGTGGGGATCTCGTAAACGGTGATGAGTGCCACCGCGATGAAATTATTTCTCGCTAATTCCGAGTATCCCTACGGATTTCTGAAGGCGCAACGCTTGGCTCGCCAGCGAAAAACATTTTCATGTAGAATAAACAGGAAAGAGGAAAAACGCATTTCCGCGTAGCTTCAGGTGGAAAATGGAGTTCAGCGGCCATCTTCATTAGATGCGGACAACTCCCCTGCAGCCCCGCTAATTGCTACGATCGAGATTGAGACCGTTTTCGATGGTTGCCCTTGACTCATGCGACCTTGCAACATCACGTAATCCGTCCGTCTAGGTTTATCGTGTTATGCGCTATTTACAAATCATTACGTGAATAATACAGGCGTCACGGGACTGTAGGCCAGCTGTTCGTAACCGCATGCAGGCTGCAATTTACGTTTGAACTGCGGCAAAACCTCGTAGGCAGCGGCCTGGTCACATGAGTTCGCTTATCGCTTGTGGATTTTACGATACTTGGAAACCATCTCGAACCCATTAGGATGGTAATTATGACGCGGGGAAAAGACCGGGGGCTCGGGTAATATTGTCACGCAGGACGGAACGTTGATGAGTTCCTCGGACTGCACGGGCCAATGGCGATGGCGCGGGCACAAAACAACTGAGGGTAGCTCGCGGCGACGACGGGCGACAGTGTGGTTACGTCACTTTTACGTATTGAACTTTGGCCACATTTACTGTCCTGACTCCGTCGCAATGGCCTTTTTGTCCGGTGCGCGGCCCGTTTTTGGATGATGTCGCATCGAACTTCCCCTCCTTATCGTGCTCTTCCGGACCGTCGGCCTCTTCTCTCAAACTCAAACTTCAGTCTCCGACCTGCTCGCCGTGATCTGAGCATTTACAGGACTACAATAAACTACATTACTACTACTACCACTACTACTACTACTACTACCACTACTACTACTACTACTCCTAGTACCACTACTACTACTACACACACGACACACGGAACATTTCAAGACGCATAAAGAGGAACTTCCCGCAGGGGTAAACAAGGGCAAACTGACATAGAAAGGGAAAAAGCCCTTGTTTGCCCAATCGGAACTGCTCACACTACATTCACACCGATCCGTTCGTGTTAACGGTGTCCACGCTAACGCGCCTGGACCGTAATCACAGCACCAAGACAAAGTTACAAGTGCACGTTGTCTTACCCCGTCGCCCTGGTAAGACGGGCCAAAATCAGCCTCTTCTGCTCCGGGGTCAAATCCATGCATCCGGGAGACTCCAGCCGCTGCCTGATCCAGTTGCACTGCTCCAAGCTGTTAATGAACATGAATTCCACGCCGATGTGCCTGCAATACGCCAGCTCCAGGCGTCTCAGGATCTCCCTCAGCGGTAACGACTTCTCGTTACCTCCGATGAAGGTGGTCGAGGGAAGTTTGAACACTCGATCCATGTCTGTTTCATCTGTGACACCAGAAACGCGTTAGGAACGTGACGGTGTACAGGGTGTTTCAGTTGCTATTCGCGTCGCAGTTTACGCCCTAGGACGTGGCAGACCGAAAACACCCTGTGTAAGTAAATGAGAGAATAAATCGGGTTTCACATTGCGATCCAATCGATTCTCTTGAACGATTGAGAGGTTCATTAAGGAACATTTGGCCGTGTAAATAAAGGAGGTTCAGTGACTTTGGAATCAATCCTACCTAAAGCACGTCGGGTCGGACAGTTTGAAACATTTCTATGGTGTTTGCTGGGCGAAAGTAAATAAGCGAACTAAGCGGGGGCAAAGTAAAGCTCTGGTTGAAGTGATCCTTTATAATGGGGCGAGGGGGTCAACACGCTCGTGACTAAATGAGGGCAACGTACCTAGAAATACTGGCGAGTTACGAGGGAACACTGACAGAAACGCCAAAAATCCTATCTGGAACCGAAGTTCTAGTTTCGGTTCAAGGCCCGTAAGAGACCGCGAGGGCCGATTCGAGATCGACTATTCTAACGAACTCGAGTTCTATACAGTGCGTCCCAAAATGAAATGAGTTCGGGATCGTGGAAACGGCAGGAGGTGCAAGGTGGCTCGACGCAGGGGGAAAAATTGCGCATTTTCCTGTCCGTTCGGAATATATCCTAAATTTTGAAACGCGGACACGGGGGCCTCAAGGTGCGAGTAAAAGACTGAAAACTGCGATTCGAGGCAATCGTGCATCAGTAGGAGCCCGCACGACTCACCTCCACGAAATTGGACAGTCCGCTGTCACGGACGCCAACGCAGACGACCCTTCGATGGACGCGCGACTTCCGTTCCTCGGTCTGCGAGGGGGTGAAATGGCGCCCTCGTTCGCTTTTTCCACCTCGCAAGTTCGAGGGCAGCTTTGCCGTGCACGAGCTCTCGTTGCCCCCCCGGAAGAGCGCGCCTCCCTCCTAATTCGAGCCACCCTGTATCTCCCGTAGCTCCCCCGCGAAACTCGCTTCAGTTGAGTGCAATGGACCGCGGTCGCGTCCTTTACCGATCGCCGGGTCAAGCGTCCATCTGGGAAGACTTCGACGTTGCAGCGGTCGTTCCAGGTCAGTTCAGGCCGCGTCCTTCGTGCGACTCAAGCTCGAGTTTACTCGCATTCGCCGAGCAACTGCTCTTCTTCAACCTCCCGCGGACGGTCTGGCATTTCGAATGTCCGCAGGACCGGCGCGGTACACCTCCGGAGCGTCCCTGTCCGCGCCGCGTCACTTGAAAGGACACTTGAAACGATACGCGGCGTTAAAGGTACTAGCAAACGACGAAAGTGGGCACTTTTAGTGGGTTAATCTTCCTCATACGAGACGATAAGACACTCGTTACCTTATGAGATTATTCACAAGTGAGTCGTGAGGCTGGCTGTGAGCGAGTATCGACCGTGTGCACTGTTACGGTCACTGCTGAGGTGGCGTCACGCGTTCAAAGGTCACGGAAACGTATACTTACGGCTTAAACGGGGTAGTTGGAGGAGGGACGCGGGGGACGTTTACCGCCCTAGGTGAATGCAGTAACTGGCGATATAAGCGTTAACGAGCACTAGTGTATGGCAGAAATATTATAAAAATAAAAGGAATGCTTACGTCGCATGAACTGTTGAACCTGTCTCCGAAGCTCTTCCGAATACGTTCTGGACGGCCTATCTAAAAGTCGGGACAAAACAAGCAAAACAAGTCAAAACAAGCGTCAAAAAATAAAAGTACGAAATGCAAAACCAAAATATACATATAAAAGGTGCGAAGTAAGAACGCTTAAGAAAAGTATAACAGAGTGGCGAGAACGATATTAAATTAGGGAAAATGTTATTCCTCTGGACGCAGGAAGGTTGTTAACACGAGCAAAATCAGTGTAAGGACAATCCTGACTTACTTCACTTCCATGACCTCCAACTCAAAGCCTAAATCTACTTCACGCTGCTTAATGAGTAACAACTGAGTAACCGGACTGAATGCTGTCTTACCGAAGTTGTAGTTTTTGTATATCAATTCCTGGGGCGTTTGGTCGTCCAGATCGGCACTATTGATGCCCAGCGGGTCCAGGTTCGCGATGTGATGTCCTCGTATCTAAAAACAATTGGCCAACACCTCTACTAAGTTGGGGAAAACACACAGTACGTTAGGGGGGGGGGGGGGGGGTAGAAAATTACGAATCACACCAAAAAGGGGGAGATAAAATAGGCACTTTAGTTAGATAGGAGCCGGAGTGTTCAGCACCTTTGTTTTGGAGGGAATTTTCACTCCACGTGGTCGGCGACTTAACTTGCGGGCCAACAGGCACTGAGCTGCTCTGCCAGCTTGAGCCGAACTGTACCAAGTCGACGAAAATTGACCGTTAAGTGTATTAGTAGCTATTCGTCAACGCAAAAAGCAAATGAATTACATGCCACATGAAGCCCATGCACTCTAACCAACGTAACTCTTCCTGTACCTAACCGTTTTACTAAAAAACAACTAAATAGTAAACAATGGGCAGTACCGGTCATCGTTTGCCTGGAACAAGACGAGCGAAAATGACCCGAACGAAAGGGAACTACTGCCCGACGCATTGACCCATTGTTGGGAACGAACGAGCCTCGTCGGGAACTTGATCGTGGTCCATTGGTATGGGTTTTTTCGCAGGCAAGACGACCGAAACTGCCAGTCAAACGTCTTTGATGAATTGATGACGTGAAAGACATTTACGTGAAAACACTTGGACGTAAATCTGGTATGTGAGGCGGCCCGCCGCGCACTTCCCAAGACGAGGAAAACGTGTCACACCAGAAACGTTTGAAACTGTACGGCGCCCATTCACCAATAAGAACTCCATGACGTTCAAGACATACCAGCACGCGAGCTAGATAAACGAACGATCAGCAATAAATCAGTTTCAATCGTTTGATGTGATCAATCGTTAGTTGAAATCATTCGCATTCCAATTTTGGGAAAATTTTACTACTCAAATCGCCCCTACGATCAAATGTTCCTCGTTACATTAGGAGCTACATTACTGCACGCTTTTATGCAACTAATTTGTGACCGTTAAATTTTATTATTAGTAATAATGGTTGATAACGTTGCGTCGAGGCTTCATCGGGGGCCCGAGCCTGGGCCCTGTTCATTTCGCTGGAACGCATTCGGTATCTTCAGCGAGTACGAAAAGGGATTCGCACGTATTTGCCGCACACATCCAAAATCGATACGGGCTTATCGGGAGTTGCGGGAATCGGGTTCGAGATAACGTTGGGAAATAACACGCCACCAGAAATCTGAGGATTTCCCTGAACCCCACGCCTTTGGTACCGGCGACTGCCCACTGAATCGGTTCCTTCAATAATTTAGCTCCTAATGCTCGTTCGTGTCGGTTCAAATTAGAATCGCCATTTTTCGGCGCCCCAATTACCTAGCTTGTGCTGTCGGATAACTTCAGAGGGCGCAGAACCCATCAAATCGCTAATAGTGGCATTCCGGTCGGAAAACATAATGCCCAGCGGATCCATTTTGGCCACTAAATGACCGCGTTGCTACGGTAGAAAGCTCGACGTAATTACATTAGTGATGACGTAAACGTTCGTGTAAATGTTCATGTTCATGTTCATGCTCATGTAAATGTTCATGTTCATGTAAATGTTCATGTTCATGTAAAAAAATGTTCATTTTCCCAGTTCGGCAAGCCTTTTAAATGACTTTTATGAGACAATGATTGCTCATGCTGTACCAAAAAAAAAAATGCATAAGAAAAATAAATATCGAATACGTAAATATCAATTATTCCCCACGTGTTGGCAACTCAACAAGTATATAAACGCCCAATGGAAATTTGCTTGGTGTGACTTACCTGGTAGCTCCTGATTATGGCCTGAACAGCGAGATGGTCGTCGATCACTTTCTCGTTGATGCCTCCGCTGAGCGCCGAAGAACCGCCCAAACTCGGTATCAGGGCTCCGAGGGAGATCTCATTGGCTCGGGGCTGAGCCAGGGTTGGTGGTGCGGTGTAGCCGACTCCCCCGCTTTGGGAGTTCCGGAAGAAAGCGTCCCACGACTGAAAGTTGGTTTTTTTTTGACAAAACTTACACGTTGGCTCATTTACTGTGCAGTGCATAAAATACGATAGATGAAACCCGAGGTACGGCAGAATGGACACAAGAAAGTCACGTCAAAGGACACAAGAAGGTCACGAAGGAAAGCGAAGAAGAAACAAGCTGAATCGTTAAGGAGCCCTGATTGTTTTTGAACGCTTGGAAGTCGCCATCAGAAAGCTCGACATCCGGGAAATAACCGTTTAACTTCTCCATTAGCTGGACACAACTCTCGAAGTGGACTACCGCCGTGCCCTTCGCTTTGGACAACTCCGGCTCGGTACTGGAAAATGCAAAGGAAGTGGCCGAGGCCCATTTTAACTAGTACGACCACCAGAGTGGCTCGTAACATTCGGAGTAGTGCGAAGCAGTACGTTCCGACGTTCACGCACGTGATAGGACCTGCTTCTTCTTTTCGGGGCTCCTCTTTTATCCTTAGTAAACCACTTTGGGTGCTCGTCGGTACGTTCGCATCTCCTTCAAACGTATTTTTCAATTGCGTCACGAACGACTTGTCCGTACTTATCTCCAACGGGCTCTGGTCGAAGACAGTCCGTCACAGGAAACCACATCCAAGAATCTACTCTTCTCGTCTCATTGGGCGCCGCAGGAGCAAAATTTCTGCAATCCGTCACGACTCCACGTTACAATTCTGACGGACAGGGGACGATCCTCGTCATTTTGTTATGTTTAATCAAAACCCATACTTCATGTAAATTCGGGCCGATGGAGCGTGGTAGAATGCTCAAATCGACGTGACGAACACATCCCGGACCATTTGCTCCGGTGCTCTCCACAAACTCCCATCATACAGCCCTGTTTCGGCGAGGCGAATCACATCATAAACGCCCGAAAAACTCTTCTACTCCACGGAGTGATGCCATCAAACTCCCGTTTGCTGTCCCTGCTGGCGAAGACGAGACAAGGGACGAATTCGACCCTCTCTTCCAAGTCTTAACAAAAACATTCTCGTGGTGTGAAAAATGCTTAAAATAGGCCTGCCTGCTGATACGAAGTGTGCATTATTATCGAATTTGCATCAGACGCACCCAATTAGAAGCAGTCGGTCCAGCTCTTTGGTAGTCAGTCTCCCACGTCCTGCGTTATTGCTAGGAATATACGCGAAGACTTAGACATCCTTACAGGAGTTCTGCTGCAACTGCAGGCACTGCAGAATTGTCCCACCAGTGACCTCAGTCTAATCTAGCAGTCGCTGTTGGGGGGGTTAAGGTACCTCTTTTGGATAGGAATGTAATTCCTCCTGCTCATGTGACAAAGCTCGCATGATAAATAATTGCTCTGCCCTTTGCCCAGATTGAGTCGCCGAAGCTGCTGTTCAATTTGCTCAATTCATCTATCTTCTCCGAATGTTATCTTCTCAAATTCCGTCTCCTTGCCATTACAAGTGCCCAATTCGGAACTTGATTCGTTTACTTTTGCAATTTCAATTCGATCGAAAGTGCGGGCGTACTGCTAACCATGTGCTTCAAAATTTGATTGTTGCACCGAAGCTTCTCAATATGTTCGTCTTGCATTTGTCCCTTCAGCAGCTCCTCCCGTTAAGGCAACTAGTTAAGGCAACTGGTTACTTCCCTGGTTTCGCTCCGTGTCACGTTTGATATTTGAAACGTAAACTTGTCCCTGATCAATTAACAAAATCATTTACAAATAATATAAATAGACAGACAAATATGTGATACAGCTGCAGGTCCCATTTGGAGGAAAGCATATTTTTAAAATAGGTTTAGATGCCAACACCCAAACACCAGCCCAACTCAAGGTGTCCATTATTAATACTTACAAAATACAATAGATAAAATATTTTACTTACTGTATTTATTTTATACATGTGTTGTTTATTACAATATCCCCATCCTTAGATAGAGAAAATTAAACACAGGTGACGTGGGGGATTGATATGTGGGGCTACCTGAGATTTTAACTGATGGTTAATATTCTCATAAATCCATATCTACAAGGACAACTTCCGCCACAGGAAACTGTCCGATTTCTCAAAGAATTTATCAATTACTATATAATTACAGCTAGAATAAATAAATTACTATTAAATTAAATCAATGTCAAAACAAAAATGCTATTAACATTTGACCCCGCTTTGAAAAGATATTCAAATTCTGAGTATTGAATGATAATACATGGGACTTTGGCTTTGTTTGGGTAAAGTGATAATCGGGGGAATCCAAAATACTGCATTCATCACCAATCAGGAACAACAAATACTGTTAGTTACCACAGTTGAGCGTTAGTGAGAGTTTTAAGACTTCTAACGAAAAAATATTGCTCTTTTATAATAACATATTGAACGCACAGCAAATGAGTAGGCACAAAGTTCGTAAATCTAGACAAATATAGATTCAACATTACCGAACAAGCACACATTATGCTCTTTCGACATGAATTCTTGGATCCTTGGAGAAACTCCAAGATAAGCGAAAAAGAAAACCTTTCGACTCCGTGACAAGTTCTTGATACTGCAAAAAATGAAAAGAATGAGAAAAGGAAGACGTTTCGAAAAAGGTCTTGCGCTTGCAAGGGAATAGAAGCGCAGAGGCGCAACAGAGTGCTGATAGCACAAGCATAAAGCATGGTATTGAAGGCTTAAAAGCTGTAAAGAAGGGGTGAAAAGCACTAAAGAACTCAGATTGAGTATAATACTGCTTGAGCTCAACCTGGACGTTTCCATCCCATTTGGAATGGACTCGAGAACATAAAAAAAAATTATTAATAAATATATATACGTATAAACAATTGATGAACGCATATACAACACAACTTTCAAATGATTACGATACTCATGACCGCAAAAATACTTACTGCATGTACACTGGATGGATCTGCTAACCAGGCATTATACATATCTTCAACATATTGGCTGGAGCTCCCATTTAAAAAGGGTTCGGCAGCTGCAGGTACACTGTAGTCTCGACACTGGTTGCAAGCTATCACAGATGATGGTGAGTTTTTGACCAGCCAAGAAGCAAACTTCTGACTGGTGGGCCCCGTTATAGCTGTCACAATTGTTCTTGCTCTGTGCATTTTTAATTTGCTGCAAAACCAATGAAATTGATTAGTGTGACAAATTAGCCGTGAAAGAGAAAGAACAGGGACACCTTCGGCTTTTAAAAATCTGTACTTGACCTTAACCTAAAAATGCAGCAAGTGGTTATGAGTACAAGAAAAAAGTAGGTATAATTATTTTATTCTTGTTAACTGTAGCTCTTTAAAACTTGTAGGTATTAAAATAGTAATAAAGCAAACGGTGTAGACTGGCATTAGGTGAAAAATAAATATTTTTGGCAGCACCTTCTGTATGCAGGTCAGTAAATCAAACATTTCATTGTCAATGCCGCACAATTTTAGATCTGTATTGGGGGCATTTCTATTACCTAAGTCCAGTAAAGGGGGTTTATCCTAGTTTTCGACTAAAATTAAAAGAATTCTCACTTCTCTCCCTTGACAAGGAATCAATTCCCTCACCGGATTACGATTTCCAACAATTATGTAACTTCAGGATATCGCACTCAACACCGTCTTAAACTTTCACAGTTGGAGATAATGAATTAATTACTCAAATTTATTGTGAATACCTTTTTCTTTCGGAAGCCTTCACGTAATATTAAAAGTTTTTCGGCCCCACCTGCAAACACAGCACCGACCACCGTTCCGTGGTTCTACGACGTCTGACTGGCATTGGTTTACGGTGGCATGTGGGACGCCCATTCTGACGTAATGACAGGTCACGATGCGGGTTCAGACGCCTCGTGTCACATCGCTTGGTGCACGAAGTGTCACAGGCAGATTTTTGAAATTTCGATTCGATATCGATTGCCATTTTATCAAATTTGTTCGTATTATTAATTGACTTTCGGCAATATCTGGGTATGACATTTCGAAATCTTCAAACGGAACGAATATCCTTGCAACAAACTGGAAATTTATTTACCGAATCAACAAAAACGATTACACATCGCAAAAAACAAAATATATATTAAAAATGACAATCGAAATCGAACCGAGAACTGGAACTCTATTGGTTTAGACGACGAGGCATGAAAATGATAAAACTCTAAAACTTTATTTTTAAAAAGTTTTTACTTCGACGATTATTTTTAATGGTTAAAAAATGTATTAAGTTTATATATTGCTGTTTTCGTTTTTTTCAAAGCTTATTAATTTGTTCTAAGTGTTCTACCTACACCTGTGCGGATTCGTTCCGTGCTCTGTCAGCCTGACAGGAGATTTGAGGTTAAGATTTGCGTTTTTATTTGAATTTTGATTTTCAAATTAAATTTTCACAAAAATGAACAAATTCTTAAGGAAATTTGTATTTGATAAATTGAAATATCTTCGTTTATACGGAGTAGCACCAATTCAAGTTAGACACGTAAGTACGGAATAGATTTTGTCTGTGCAGAAAGGATTTCTTATTATCTCATATTCCAAATGTTTATGTCGTTTCTGTTTAATATATTCTGATAATTCTATAATGGATAAAATTACCATTTCTTAGAAAAGTGGTGCTGTAATATAGCGACCATCATACGGCGTCAATAATACTTTCTAACGTAAAACATGATTTTGCATACTGTTACACAATGTATACATCATACTTTACAAATTACTGAACTATTTTCGCATACCTCCTCAAGGTATTTTAGACACATTTCCATGGTAATTTGATGTGCAAAAATTCATGAATAATCTACCCTTTTCCTCTACTTAAAAAACTACAACACTACACACAACTACAAAAACGTAAATGCACTGGCACATTTTATAATTGCCACCACATTACAGTACTGCTTCCCTAGGAAACTCTAATTTAACTGAGAGGTTTTAATTAACCTCAAGGCTCCTCACACTGTATACAGTAATTCACACATAGTATCTCTGTTTACTTAACACATGTAACACCCAGTCTACAGGGTGTCTCAGGCCTTATAAATATGATTTCAAAAATCTTTAGAATAATTTATTGTCAGCCTTACGTACGAACTTGATAAATCAATTTTTCCCAATTTTAAAGGAAATGTAAAAAATGATAGTTTCAAAATCTATGGCCAAAAGTAAAATTTGGCCGACAATATTTCAAGGTGGTTTGTTCATATTAATATAAATTGTAATTACCTTATATGTCCATAACTTTCCTTAGTGAGATAACTGAGACATTAAATTTCGAATTTTTTAAGCAACATTTTCTTCACTGGTATAATCAGCTTTAAACCAAATTTAACTAATGATTTTATAATGACTTTCTGTTAACATTTTACATCTATTCGCTATTTAAAATTTTTAGATCCATTTGGATCTTCCACCAGCAGACTCATTAGCTCGACCATTAACTTCCTTGAAACCTGAGAAATCAGTGTATCCATTAGACAATAACACTGATTCTTCTGATAAACCACTGTGCAGTGTTAACAAATACACTAATAGAACACATACATGTGGTGAACTCAACATTAACCATGTGGGCTGTGAGGTGGTGCTATATGGCTGGTTAGGATACCAAAGAATGAATAAGTTTGTAGTATTAAGGGATAGTTATGGAGAAACACAACTTCTAATTGATGATGAGGTAAATATGATTAGTAGTAAACAAGCAAATAAGTTTCAACATAGGGTTTTAGCATAAAAACATCCAGAATACAATTGAACGCACCCCTTATGAGAGCATTATTAAAATTAAGGGCACTGTGTCAGCGCGTCCTAAAGACATGATAAATGTTAAACAGAAAACTGGAGAAATTGAGGTGAACATTTGTGTTCAAACTAAGCAAGAGCACAACTAAAATCTTTGTAAATTTGTAGATACAAGTAGATGAATTACAAGTAATCAACCAAGCAAGAAATGTATTACCATTTAGTATAAGAGAATTCCAAATGGCAAAGGAAGCATTAAGAATGCAGTACAGATACTTAGATATAAGATTTCGGCAGATGCAAAGGAACTTAAGAATCAGATCAAAACTTTTTATGAAAATGAGGGAGTTCTTAATTGCTAATCATTTTGTGGACGTTGAAACTCCTACGTTGTTTAAATCCACTCCAGGAGTAGGTGGAGAATCTTCGATTAAATCATAATTTTTCCTTATTATAACATAATTTAGGGTGCCCAGGAGTTTGTAGTACCGACGCGATTTCCAGGGAAATTTTATTCCCTAGTGCAAAGCCCCCAACAGTTTAAACAAATGCTAATGGCTGGGGCTTTGGATAGATATTTTCAAATAGCAAAGTGTTATCGAGATGAAGGCAGCAGATCAGATAGACAGCCTGAATTCACTCAATTAGATGTAGAACTGTCTTTTACAAGCGTCGAAGAAGTTTTACATTTAATCGAGGAGTTATTGTTTTATTCACTGCCTGAGCTATTTGGAGAAGTCCCCAGAAAATTTCTACGGATATCCTATGAAGAAGCATTAGAGACTTATGGCAGTGACAAGCCTGATGTTTCTTTCCCCTATAAGGTAAAGAGCACAAAAAATATTTGGGTCCCTCTGTAAACATTACATTTTAGGACTCTTTCAGTTACAAAATTGCACGGACATTCTCAAGGGCAACAGCAAACTCAACAGTGAGAACAACTTTGGTGTCTATCTTCTAGATTTTACCGTTGAAACCCTGCAAGACGCGTGCATTTTAAGTAAATCTATCAAAGAAAAGACAGGAAAAATTGCTAATCAGTATCCTAGGGCGAAATTAATCCAAAGCAAAGTAGTGCGGGAGGATTGGCCTGGTAAAATGCAGAAAATATTCTCAGTTGAAGAGTCAAATCAGATATTATCAAGGCATTGTATAAAAGATGGTTCAGTAGTGTTTATCGCTTATGGGAATAAATATGATGCTGTGAGTGTTCATTGCTAAACACATAAGATTATATAATATTGGTATAATTTTTTAAAGAGAAACTTATTGGGAAAAATACGACTTGAATATGTAAAGTTGCTGGAAGAAAAGTCAAATACCAGGATTAGGCACAACGGCAATCACTTCCTCTGGGTAGTGGATTTTCCCCTGTTCGAATCCAACACAGAAAGTGGAGAATTCCAATCTGCTCATCATCCTTTTACAGCACCGCATTCCGATGACTTGCACCTGCTGGATGAGGACCCGTTAAAGGTATCTGAAGAGAAGAAGCTCTCTAAAAATTGTTCAGGTTTAACTTTTAACAGGTTCGAGCCTTGGCCTACGACTTAGTCCTCAATGGAAATGAAGTAGGAGGAGGTTCCATTCGTATTCATGATCCAATGTTGCAAAAAAAGGTTTTGAAGTTACTTAAAATTGAAAAGGAAACTTTGCAACACATTGTGGATATGTTGGGTATGCGTTAAAAGGCATTTCGATCGTTCTGTTTATAGTTCGTTTTTAATTTTAGGCTCAGGTTGTCCCCCACATGGGGGAATAGCATTAGGACTTGATCGCCTTTTAGCTGTGCTTTTAAATACGAGCAGTATTCGTGATGTTATAGCGTTTCCGAAAACTTTCGAGGGAAGGGATCCAGTGAGTCAGGCACCTTCTGAGGTTGCAGAGGAGATCCTAAGATTGTATCATATAAGATCAACCACATAATTGTAACCCCTTCTTTTACGTTTTGAAATAATAAATTTTAATATGCATAAATTTTGTTTTTTTTCCCAATATTCAAACCTATTTCTATTTTTAAATCATATATGACCTGCAGACTAAACAGCCACAGATCTGCTTTTTTGATTAACTATTTTCATGAACAAGTTTTGGATTTCAATGGCAATAATGACAATTACTATAAAAATAAAGTGAGAAATAAATCGTATATTTTTTAAATTATTATTTCAAATTATTTTCATGTTAAATTTAATTTTTAAATTAATACAATTTTTTCATTTTATGATATATAAAGGATTATTTTAAATATGTCAATTTTACACAAGAAACACTCCCAAAAAGATATATATGTTCTTAAAGTGAATTAAATGTAATTGGACATTTGGAAACGCCCTAAAGTGATACCTCAAATGGTACTAAAGACAACATAATGTTTTAAAGCTTAAGCAGCTGAGCTGAAAGTCAACTTTTGAAACTTTTAAACAACTGACCTTTTTTTTTTAACCAAAAGCAGACTTCATAGCTCCTAACAATCCACAACAACAAGTACTTCTTAACATTATCAACTTCAAACGGATATTAAAAACCTGCATAATTAAATCTTAAAGATGGTTAATAATGTGAACAGCCACTCTGGAAACACTCATTAAAAATAGTTATTAATAAAACCATGATAATTGGATTAGTTAGGACCAAAATACAATATTTTTAAATGTCACTAGGTAAAATGTCTGGTATCAAATACGTGCAAAGTTCTATTTCTGTGGTGACAAATGTGACTTTCTGTGCAGTTTTCTCATTGAGCCATCCTTTAATTATGGGCCAACATCCTGAAAATATTGTGGGTGCATTGATAATAAGACATATCCCTAATCTTTCAGGATAATGCCTGCTTAGCAGCCATATTAAGTTCTTTATAAATTGGTAATCCATGCAATTGAGACTGAAATCTTTCAAATCAAACACAATACATAAATTATCTATCACCTCTTCAAAACATCGCTTGCAAGCATCTTCCAAACAGTAGACAATAAACTTTGTTAATTCATCTATGTCCCTATCACTAATATTGTGGTTTTTGGCAGGTATATACACTACTGGCCTCCCCTGCATGTCGCGATGTTTCAGCACCCTGGCTTTATTAGCTTCTAGGTTCTTCTTCACCACTGGATGATCAGCAGTCAATTCAGCAACTCCATAATCTTTTTTCCATTTATTGGTCTTGAGAATTTGTTGGAAGGCGCTATCAGCAGTGGTGAAAGCTTTTAGATACCTTTTTAATGAAAAGTCGTTGTGGTACTGCTCAGGGTCCGCTTCAGATATCAATTTCATACGATTTTTAAGATCTTGGAAACTTACTTCTGGGCTTATGGACATTTTGACTGTAGTTGGTCAGTGATAATAAATGCGTCGGCAGAAAGAGTATAGATTTTTTTACTATCTTATCGAGTATACGATAAGAGTTAATAAATTCGAGCATCAAAAGTATCTTTCCTGTTCTTCATGTCAATCATATTGACCAAATTTATGCTTAAGTAACTAATGATATGCAGATATGAATTTCAGCGCTTAAGATTAGTAAATCAAGGTAGTGAATTACTTAACTTTTTGTAGATTGTTTACGGTTTTTGAAAAGTATTTTCCGTAGAGTTTGCATAAGTGTACTACATTTTGATTCACCTAATTATTTAAAAAAAATGGTATTTTAGCTCCATTTTGACAGTAACCTCAATAGGCTGATTCAAGCACTTGTCGGTTTTCGTGAAACTGATCCGAGCAACTATCTCAACATCCTTTTTCATCTTTACCAACTAAAGGGAGACAAAAAATATATACTTTGAGTAGTGCGCAAGATCATGATATAACAAATGTCTTGTCATCAAAACACACCTTGACATATACATATGTCCAATTGTTGAATAACGAAATCCCGCTAACATGCTAGAGATCCGGGTTCAAGTCAAGGTGGAGATTTGCAGCATCATTTACATTTTATCAAAAAAGAAAAATTAAATATTAGCTGGTTGACAGTTGCTATTGACTAGTAACCGTCATAACCAAAAAAAAGGATATTGTTGAACCTTTGCAATAGGTCGAAAATAACTCATTTTGGTTGATACGAGTCGTCAAAGGTCAAAATCGATTTTGCGGCGCATGTTTACTGCACATCACGTGCTATTTAAAAAATTAACGACTTTCTATCGTCTACTGATGATCAATTTAGATGCATACGCAGCTACTGTGTTTAGAGCTTTAGTGGACGACCATCGTCAAATGTTTAAGCTTTATTTTTATCAGTTTTATTATTCTTATATTACTTGCGTTTACCTGTCTAATTTCCGAATGAAGATGTACGAAGACTGACAAATCATGAACAATAACGAAACATCACATAACTTACATTAAAAATCCAACGTTCCTTACAACTTGACCTGCTAATATCTCAAGAAGGACCCCCAAAGTAAATTGTGTCAAATAATCGAATTTCAACTTCAGAAATCAGTGATAAAGTTGTGTATAGAAAATTTTGGGACACTCTGTCTATAAGGTTTTCCGTACAAAAGCTAAATTCAAGAATTCCTACGATCTGCAAACAACTTTCAAGGAAATGAAGCAAGCTCACATACTTCAGATCAAAATGTCGTTACTATTTTACTCTTCGTGTAAGTGTATAGGTGTAGAATCCGAGTAATTCGAACATATGTTAAATCTGTCAATGCCACCTGATTTTGACAGTCACCAGATTGGGTTGACAGATTGACTGCTGAAACTGATAGTAAATAGAATAAACTAATAGTTTTGCCGGAAAACTTTTTGTTTTCTGATTTAATGTAAAATATATTGGGGCATAAATTACTGAAAATATCTTAACTTTCGTTTCAGTGATTAAGCACTAAACTAACTCACTCTATGCCCTCATCGCTATTAACAAACATGCATGTATCATAGATGGGTAACTATGTGAGATTACATAAGAGAAGGAGCATGTATGTTTTACGAATGTTTACTTTAACATTCAAGAGAAAACTCCTGTTTTTCATTTTTTTGGCTGCAACTAGCGTTATTTTATTGTTGTGGCCCCGTTATTATCTGATAAATGACATTGATCGAAAGCAGAGACTGTAAGTATCATATTAAAATCAGATGTATAATTAACATTAACAAGTAAGAGAATACTATTGTTCAATTTAGCCACAATTTAAATGAACGTGTACCTCTCGCGAATTGCGATGTTCCAATAGTGAGCCTTGAATTTGGACCTTCTTTATAATAGAAATATTTGCGTATTCCAAAGTTCCAATATAAAACTATCATTGGCTCAAATAGGGCAAAAAAATCTCTTTATTTACGTGAAAGAAACGTTTTTACTAATTTGCAAATGAATGTCTCCCATACCTATAATTTGGCCCAGCCCTTAACTCGTTCCCACCCACTTACATTTAGAGAGTTTTAAGTTCAAAATATCCCATCAATCATATGAATGTACGCTTTCTTCCTTCTTTGTTTGTTTATTTATTATTTATCTATTAGTTCAGTGATTATTTTATTTTATTTCAATTTATTCTTGTAGTCAAAAAATTGATTTGCTCATTAAAGAACAAGCCAGCACGTTAGCCTGTAAACAACCGAAGCTTAATGTTTATAATCCAGAAATAATGAAATTTGTGAAAAGTGTTCCTCCAATAGACTGCTCTAAGGCTGGCATAGACTGGGTAAAATGTCAGGTAAGTTTCTATTAGAAAACAAATTTCAAGCAAAACTCCATTGGAGAATTTGGACATCCAAAAGGTGCACACTAACTGCAGCAATATGTCATAAGTTATGATAAAACAAGGGCATTTAAAAATTGTCAACCATATTGCTGCAACTGTGCAGATGTCTGAATATACCATAAAATAAACCTAAATTTAGGGCTCAGAATGTGTCATTCAAGATGAAGCAAGGCAAAAATATGGCCCAATCAAATGCTCTTTTACTGACATAATTAGGATAAATGATTTCGAATTGTCAGATGGGGAAACAACCTATTCTTCAGAATACTATAAGCTAGAGAAAAGTGACGTAGTAAGGGCTTCTTGTCAGTCATCAGAGCACAAGTGGTCGGGAACATTGACGGGCATAAGATTAGAAAATAGTATCTGGGATAGATCTAATTGGGAAGAAATGAAAAGCACTGCCGCAAAAATGAATGTTTTAATATTTGGATATGATTCTTTATCTAGGAACGCGTTTATTAGGAAATTGCCAAAGACATATGAATATCTTTCAAAGAATTTGGATTCCGTTGTTTTAGAAGGGTAAATTGAGTCAGTCAAACAAAAGATAAAAAATAAGAAAACAATTTCTAGGTATAACATCGTAGGTGATGGCACTCCTCAAGCTTTAATCCCTCTTCTAACTGGAAAAACAGAATTAGAACTGCCAGATACCAGAAAACGTGTAAAAGACACTGTATTTGTAAACTTATACCCATTTATATGGAACGAATACAAAGCCGCAGGTTATGTAACTGCATTCTTTGAAGATGTTCCAAATATTGGGACATTCACGTACAGACTTAACGGTTTCAAGGTAATTTATCCCTATTAGACTGTTTCCGAATTAATTATAATATTTAGGAGGTACCCACTGACCATTACATGCGGCCTTATTATCTGGCCAACCTAGGTGAACAAAGTAAATGGCCCAAATTGTGTACTGGGGACTCACCAAGACATCAGATTATTCTAAACGCAATCAAAGACGTGAGTCTTCATTTGAATCAATTTTGGTCAAATAATCTGTTTGGTCCTTAGTTTTTTAGTGTCTATAGAACCAAACCCAAATTTCTATTCGCGTTTCATGGCGAACTCTCCCATGATGACTATAACTTGATTGGTGTGGCTGATAACGATACTGCAAACTTTATAAAAGAGTTGGATTTATCTGGAGCTTTAAATAATACTATTTTGATTGTGATGGCAGACCATGGACATAGGTATAAATAATAACACAAATTGATATATAGTCTGTTAACAAAGATAAATAGATTTGCAGCTGTTCGGAATACGGTTCAAGGAAAACAGGAAGAACGTCTACCATTTTTCTCTTTCACTTTCCCAAGTTGGTTCAAATTGAAATATCCGGCCGAATATTTAAATATAAAAACTAACAGGGATATGCTGACAACCCCATTTGATGTTCACACAACGCTTCAACATATTTTGGACTTTTCATATATTCCTTATGCTGATATTACTCAGCGAGGCGTCTCTCTATTTTCACAGGTAGGTTTCAATTTTATAAGTTCCATAAACACCCATTTACGTTTCTTATGCAGATTCCATCTCAAAGATCGTGTTCTCATGCTTACATAGAGCCCCACTGGTGCGCCTGTTTAGACTGGCAAGCCATCAACTTGACACATCCTTTAACAAGCCGCATTGCATCCGCTCTAGTGGACACCATAAATAACTTTACAGCTGTGCACAGAGACATTTGTTCACCAATAAATATTTCCCGCATATTCTGGATAACGAAACTGACCCCTAATCAGAATCTACTCAGATTCAGACAAAATGCTGATATCGACGGTTTCGTGGCCGACCTTTCTGCCAAATTGAAAGTTAAGACTGATTTGTATCAGACCAAAGTTTCTATGATTCCTGGAGATTCCATATTTGAGGCTTCCGTAGAGCATGTTAAAGAGGGCGATTTTCTGCAGGTGAAAATGTCAGATATTAGTAGGATTAACATGTACAGGGAGCAGGCGTGGTGTGTCGAAAAGGATTTTCCTGATTTTAGGAAATATTGTTTTTGTCGTTCTTAATAGCGGATTGTGATTGAATCAGTATTTCTAAGTAGTATTTTTGTGTTTTTCGGTTACTTTCACTTTTTGTAACAATATACGACTTTTTTGAATCACGATAGCAAAAAATGAATTTTTTGCGTAATTTAGATTCCTAACTAATTTTAGGGACATAATAATTATCGGATATGTATAGTATGTAGGGAAACTCGGGGGAATGGCGGGCGTATTTTATAAAATATTTTTTTCTTATCATCCTATCCAGGTATAAAATATATATTGAATTATACAGGGTGTTAAAAAAAGATTGTAAAATATTTAAAGAGGTAATAGTAGGAACCAAAATAAGCAAAAAAGTCTTAATAAACATGGGTTCACAAAGTAACGGTTTCGGAGATATGGAAGGTTATTCTTTTTTTAACAACTTATTTATTTATAAACAAACAAAAATTATTATTTTCCTATTCAATTTTTTTATATCGCAAAAATTTACATTTTCTTATCATGATCTAAGCTTTAAATATTTGATTGTTGTCTGTGTACAAGTTTTCATTTGCTATGCCTGTTTACTCTAACACAGAACTAGCCGACATGCATTTCATGTATAATCGTGCTAATGGCATTGCCACCAAAGCGTGGCGTCTTTATGCTGAAATTTATCCAAATCGCCAGATTCCCTGTCATCCTATATTTTGAACAATTTATTAAAGATTGCATGATCCCGGTTCATTGAACAAACAATGTTATTTATCCGGAAGATCAAGGTCAATATCTACTAGAGTAGAAAAATTTTTATCACGAATAGAGCATAATCCAGGAACGAGTGTGCGAAGAATATCAGCTGCGGTGGGAATTAGTGTTCCTCTTGTTTAGAAAACCCTCTACGAGCAGCTGCTTTATCCATACCATATACAACGAGTACAGGCCTTAAATTCACTTGATCATCGAGCATGTTTGGTTTTTTTGCCGCTAGTTTCTACGCAGTGATGCTGAAAATCCCCGTTTTCTTGCCAACATTCTTTTTACTGATGAGGCCGGATTCACGCGAAACGGAGTTGTTAATTTTCACAATACTCATATTTGGGCCAACGAAAATCCCTATGCTCTAATGGAATCTGGACATCAGACACGTTTTTCATTAAACATTTGGATGATTATTCTAGGCGACAGGTTTCTAAGTCCTGTTGTTTTACCAACCCGATTAACAGGCGCTGTTTACTTCAACTTTCTACAAAACACAATGGGTGACCTTTTTGACGACATTCTTTTAGACCAAAGGCAACAAATGTGGTTTTAGCATAATGGTGTTCCAGCTTATTTTTCAGCAGCAGTATTTAGACCAAACTTTTCCACGCAGATAGGTAGGAAGGGGCGGACCTGTATTATGGCCTGCAAGATCGCCTGATTTCAACCCTCGAGATTTCTTTTTTTGGGGATATTTGAAAACATTGGTCTATGGTACTCCTATAAATAACTTCAAGGAGCTGCAGCTACGAATTAATCAAAAATGCTAATAAATCCGAGACAACAAGGGAGTTTTAGAAAGGGTTCGAATATCCTTCAGACAAAGATGTTGGGCCTGCTTGGAAATGGAAGGAGGACACTTTGAACACCTTATGTAACCATATTTTTTTGTTTTTGTTAGAGGCTTTTTTTGTTATTTGTAGATAATAAATAAGTAATAAGTAATTAGAAATAAGTTTTTCAAAAAAGAATAACCTTCCATATCTCCGAAACCGTTACTTTGTGGACCCATGTTTATTAAGACTTTTTTGATTATTTTGGTTCATTCTATTACCTCTTCAAATATTTTACAATCTTTTCTTAACACCCTGTATGCAAACGAGCCGTCATCAAGTGTAAACTGAGAGGTGGCGAACGCTCCTCAATCTTTCCAACGAACCCAGAGAAGTTCTGTCGACATGTTATGACACTTACGTTATAAAAACCGACGCATATATTACTACAATTTAGAATATGTTAACGGTTTACAGGTTTTTCCATTCTTTTCTATGGACCTTGTAGCATCTTAAAATTCGCTATAATTTTTTTCACATTAATTTAAAGTATTTTAAACTTGAATTATATCTTAAGGAAAACGAAACAACACCTGTGATATCTGGCTGAATCACTGTCTGCAAAGACGTGTTCGTATGTTCGCTAGTATTATTAAGGTTAAGAAAGATAGGGATAAGATTTCAAGCTAAAATTTAATATTGTGCTTTAGATTTATAGACGACTGCAAATATTTACTGATCGTGACTGTTACTCTGTGTTCCCCTTTACTACTTATTTTACAGACTTATGTAGAATTGTGAATTGCCATTTCCCATGACTTAATTAAAAGATAAACTAGTATAGTTTTTTCGACAACTATTGAGCTAAGCTTTAATTGAATTTGTAAAAATATTTGTTTCGATTATTAAAATTGATTGTTATTAACTTTTTTTTATCTATATTTTATTTACGTACTAGGAAATGAATAGCAAAGAAATTACTTATTTGCTGTGAGATGGCATTGCTTTACAATCAAAAGTCTACTGGTAGTTTTTGCTAATAAATATTTCTGATCTTTGATTTTCATTAGTTCCAATCTTATTCGTGTCGAATCTCATATGCAAATGAATTTTTCAAAATTGTTTATACTCTTCAAGAAAAACGAAGATTGGCTGAAATTTATCATAAGAAGTATAATTGAGCAAGATCTGCAGATTTCCTTTCAAAATTATAATTAACATGCCTTAATGAATTTTTATAAATTGGATAATAAACTAGTTATTTGAAGTGTCTAATTTTTAGTGGAGCACCCTGTGTAAACGTGCATGCATATTCTGAATAATTATAATGAAATACAATATTCAGAAATCAAAAACTCACAAGGCTCCTTCGCCATTTTAAAGTTTTTCAATTTTAAACTCAATATTTGGACATTCATCGTATACAGTTTACTGTATCATTTGGAATTGTCCAGGCCCTAAACCCTTTGAAACAATTTTCTGTCTACAGTTGCGCTGACTTGAACCACAGGTTCACTTCATTACAGGTTAATTTCTTCAACGAAAATCTCAGTATATTAATCCTCTAGTGTAGCATAGATGCTTATAGCAGGATCCATCCCCTTCAGTGGTTGGTTCCTCCGCTCTGAACCACCGAAATCAGAACTAAACCCCCAAAAAAGTGACGAAAGGATCTACCATCTGACTTTACTATGAGCAGTCTAACTCGCAACGATAATAATTTTTATGTTTTTCTTGCATGGATATCAAGTGATTTCATTTTAAAATGTTTTATTCGTTTATAAAAGGTTTTATTCAATAAATGACAAATTCTAGTTTAAGAAATTTATATACGAAAATGTATGAGAGTAACTGTAAATCGAGGCAACCAAAAATACATGTAAAAACCTCCGATTGGTAAGAATTTGTTGGATATACAATTAGAGCAGCTAATCAGCGAAGACATATTTTGAAATGTCTGATTCAACACTGGATGAACTATCTTCATAATCAGAATAAAAGAAAACATAAGCAATCATATTAGAGAGTTTGCTTTATGATCTGGATCAAGGATTTGTTTACTCCGTAAATTTTAAAATGCATGATAAATTTAAAGCGTTACTAACAGGCAACTAAAAGACTTTGTATTCTTTGTTGCCTACCCTTCAAATCTAAAAATGTCAAAAAGAATGCAACTTGCGCTATTATTGACTAACGTTCTTGGGAACTTGCCGCTTGCGACCATTCTAAATAATTTGAGTACGGTGATTCGTTAAATTTAGGAATTATGCAACTAGAATTTTCTTGCAGTTGCCGTCAATTAGCAATGCCACTGCCAGGGAAATTTCCCAAACTCTAGGAAATTTATGGAATTACCACGGTGACAGACAATTGCATTTTGTGTGCAGCTAACGAAGTTTTAAACGAAAAAAAATCAAACTTAATCTCTTATCAATCAGGAATAAAGCTTTTGAGTTATATTAGTTCTTTCTGGCAAAGATTGGAAAATTATTGATGAATATTTGAAATAACAAAAGACTCACCTGATAACTCTGGCGTCAGCCTGTTCATTTGTTTTTGCTGATGTCCACTCAAATCATTTGCGATGAAGTATTGGAATTTTACATCTCATCGTTATACATATGCACGTAACTAATTCAATTAATAAATTATTTCATGGATGAATAGTGAAAATACCTATTGCATTAATAGTTCATTAATAAATCTACATCTACAGTTTTTGAGCAGGTATCCGATCGAATCGGACGAGATAAATGACATCAAGTGAGCCGCGATTGCACTGACCAATCACATGGCTCGTTTCTTATTTAAATGCCGAATCTGCGTCTGTTCAAGTTTCATTTGTTTTAATGCCAAACCATTTTGTTTTGTTATGTGTCACAACACTCGATTAAGTATATTAAATTATATTCCCCTTTGAATTTATATTATTTAGTTATTATAAGTTATTAAGTGTGGTAAAGTGAAGACACTGGTTTGACCAATGGGAACAAAAACATGTTCCGCCAAGGCGGATCTAAGTTTTGTGAGTATAAACAAAGGTTGCTATAGTGGTCAAAAACGAAACAAAAATGGCCGGTCAGGGAACTGCAGTTTTTGAACAAAGAAAGCAAGAAATCGGAGGGTGAAAAGCTCGAGCACGTTAAGTTTTTAGCGGGTAAAAATATCCGATCCTGCCTATGGGCGGAAACCAGTTTCTTGAATATCGTTGAGTGAGCTTTTTTGGGGGAATGACATGAACCTGAAGTGCATTGCACATGGCTGAGTTCTCTTTATTGAACCCAATAACACCTTATATTTACATTAATTTTGGACTATTCGCTCTTCGCGACATCAAATGCCAGTATTGGGCTACACCCCTGAGCGTGTTGCACTTAGAGAAATCACTTATTCGGGCCAGCAGGGCTACGCATGGATTATGTACACGGAGAAACAGAATCACGTTAATGTTTTGCGTATTATTTTCAACTCAGCAATCGTGAATACTTTGGAAACTGCAATACACTTATGCGTGTACCTCCTGAATATTCCGAATCGGATCGATCAGTTAAGGCAAAAATGAAGATGAATAGGAACATTAATATGTAATTAATGTTTTTATGTAACAATACTGATTAAAATGGGACATTAAGTTAATTGTCTTTCAAAGTACTTTGGTTTCAAAAAATATTGTAATGTTTGCATTGCAGTAAAAAGGCAAACAAATTTACTAGGTATAAACCAAAGATTAAACCGTTCCTCCGACTTTAGTGGCAAGTTCAAAAATCTTATAACGTAATAAGTAAATCATTACTGCAATCTATACGTGACGTAGAAAAGAGAATACCTCGTAAAAATGGTTTTATTTAAATAATTTTTGGCTTGCGTGTTTGCATATAGGAGTACAAAAAACGATTAAATTTTCAACCATATTTATCAATGTATTTACGAGTTATCAGAAATTTTATTTTATTATTTTTACCCCATTTGACATACTGAATAATTTTGAATTTTAACTCGACAATGTTCACTTTTCTCGCTCATTATGATCATCTATTTAAAAGCCCACGTTTCTTTCTCCGCATCTACAATTATAAAGCTTCTTTTCTTACTTCTTGTCTCGTAATATTTTTACAGGCGTTGAAAGCAGTTAATATAAAGGAATCAATACAAACTTATCAGTTATCAAAGATATATGTGAACCGACTAGTGAAAATATCGCTGTTAAATATCATGTATCGAAGGATCAACATCGCTCGCGATGAATTTGTACTGAGATCCTACCCGAGCCCTTATTATGTTTTCAAGAAGGATTCTGAGAATTCCTTCATCAAGGTGTATAAATCTGCCGGACAAGGAATAGTTGATGCTTTGCAAAAGGATTATGTAAGTGATTTGAGAGGATTAAAAAAGTCGCAATTTTTTGAACATCAATTATTTGCTTTATATTTATAGTTGAAGGAAGTAAGGATGCATTTGATTCATAAAAATAGTGACGAACTCTTAGAAATGTACACTCTTAAAGTGAAATACAACAAGAAGGACGCCAAAGCCAGTAGGCGTACTTCTGAAGCGAAAAATGCGACTATTGAATTTCTTGAAGCGCTAGCTAATTTACCGGGCAAACTATTGAACGAGAATGAGGTGAAAATAGAGTTTGATCTGCTGTACAACGAAGGTTTTTATTATTTTCACCTAAGAGGGATCTATAGAAATTGGTTTCATATTCGCAGAAACTCCGCAAGAATACGAACCGCCGTTCTTTGAAGCTTCAAAGGGCCAATTGAGAGATATTGCATTTTCGCAATGTGTATCCTTGGGCAATGTGGATACTGGATTTCACAAAATCAGTAGTTATGGAAGAGGAAAAAATGTAAAGGTTTCTTCATTAAACGATTAATATTAAACGGTAATTTCGATGTGTTAACAGTTATTCTTAATAAATTTAGTTCCTTATCTCCCGTGCAACTACGCCCATTTCCTTTGTTGAGAGCGTCCAAGAAGAGCCTAAGAAAAATGTAATTGAACTTAAAATACCAAAACGAGAAAATGAAGGTATGAAAAAATTTCACCTTGAAATATTTAGTGATATTTTTTTCCTTTAACAATTAGATAATGAAAAACCACCCTCAAAGAAAGCCAAAATTTCAAACCCGACCTCCTGTTCCACAGAAACTTGGTTTGATACAATTTGTAGTGCAGGTAAGACATACAGTGCCTCTGGGTTGGGGCTTACCATTTAGGCAAAATCTGGAGTTTTTGACTGATTTTAATTATTTTTTTGTTAGTTAAATATTTAAAGTGAACATTCGAATAGTACGTTCACTTTTCACACGTAGTCATAGTCAAATATTTTATGGGGTCAAATTTCACAAAATACTGTTGGAGCAATTTCAAAGAACAATTAATTTCCACTTATCACAGTTTAAAACGGATCTGTATTATATTTTTATTGTTCTGCACCATTAGGTATTTTTGTGGTCTAACAGCCTGTATCGCAAAACAAAGAAAAGTCGATACAAGTAACAGATTCATTGTTAAAATATCCTTAACTGCAACGTTTTCCTAAATTAAATGTAGAATATTTGCGAATATTAGAAAAACGGTTTTTGTCACAAACCAAAAAAAAAATTTAATCGATACGGACGAGTTTTTGGCCACTGAGTAATTTCTCTGCTTCAGAAGCGATTTCGTTGAGTTCCAGCGAAGACGGGATTCAATGCTTATGCGAATGGAGTTTACCGAAGCAGTTTAGCCAAATCCGATGCTCGCACTGTTTCTCCAGAGTGCACTTAGCTTGTCACGGTTATCTCAAAGAAGAGGATATAAAAAAGGACAAGTTTTTGTGTTTTTGTTGTTCGGACAATAGGAAACATGTTCCCTTGTCGTCATTGAAAAAGCTTATGAAGTTACGGTAAGTGTTAAACGGAGTCAGATATTCCATTGGCCTTTGTTATAATAACTATGCAGGATGTCCCAAACTCAATGGAACTAAACGTTCTTCAAGAACGATTGAAAGAATCGCTCTGATATTCTTCTATACTCTTTATTTAGTATCCAACACTTTCTTCTTTGATTTAGGATCACACTCTTCGGTTTACATGTCAATAAAATTATTCCTGAAGAGATTAAATGTGCAACGGGAGACGATATGACTTTCCTCTTGACTAAATTGGAAGAATTTGGTATATTGCAGAAAACGAAATCAACTGATAATTCCTGGGCGTATGTATTTTCGGTTTATTTATCTTTTTATAGCACATTCTTATCAACATTTCATGTTTCAGCGATTTCAGTTTCGAAGCAGTTGAGAAATCTATTAAGACAGTGTTTCATTGCCCCAATTCTGAGAGTTTTGAATAGATTTTCATATTATCATGTATTTAATTTAACAGCTTTTTCGAATTACCGCTTTCAAGCAATTTTTGACCACTCGATATGTTTTCAAGCTGATTCCCGTGTTCGATTTTAAAAGATCATTCGCTCGTAGTTCGAGCATCACTTCTGAGTTTCTGAGAAATTACTCTGAAATATGGTTTCGAACGGTCTGGATTGATTGAATCATTTTTACATAGCGATGTTAGTGGTGTAGGCTTCAATCATGAATTTAATACTCTTTACAGTTTCCAATTATGTTTGAATTCTTCCCAGATTCTCGATTTGAATTTGATTGTTTGAGAATCGAATGACGTTGATCGAAGTCTGACATCTGACGTCGTAGATCATTTTCGAAGTGAACAGATTTCTTAATGCGCGATAGGGCCACAGTAACGCGAAAACGCTATAAGTTTATTCTAATCTCGGTTTTCAAGTTTATCCTATTTTTTAAGTTTTTAGTTGTACCTAAGTAAGTTTTTTGAAAATACATATTTATTCACTTCTTGCCGTTATGTCTGTTTATTAGAGTTTACTACGTCAAGCAAAAGTACAAAAATACAGAAATATAAAACGTCAGCTGTTTCATTACTGTCAGCTTTGACATGTCGGAGTCAATAGAGTAGTAAGAGAACGCACTACTCCAAATATCGATGTCATCCTTATGATTCCCATTCCCATCCCTACTCCTCTTAATTAAAGTAAGAACTTTAACCTCACTTTATGGGTGTTGTCTTTTTGCAAGTTTCTACGTTATTCGTCGATTTTCTTTATTATTCAAACATTTTAATTAAAAGCGTAGATGGCGAAAAACACCTCGAGTTCGGCCTTCCGAAAAATTGACGTCGACCAGTACTGCGAAGATAATTACAAGGAGGATGAAGTTGACCAAGTGGGGCCCCATGGACCAGATGAGAATGAAGTTAAGAATCTACTGCAAAAATATCCTTTTACTTCAGTCAATGCGGTTTGTTCCTACAGAGAATAGTTCATTTTATTTTGTTTTTATTATGCTTTGCACCAAATTCCACCAAAGCATCTGCATCAATTAAAAAAAATTAAATGTGAAGCCCGATTTACAGTTCCTTAACCTTTTCCCTATTATCGAGAAATATATTTGCCATAACGTGACCTTCTTTGAACCAATACTTTCGCAGGGGCAAAATTGGTTGAATAAAAGGTTTATTTTCTGTGGGAAATGAGTTTTAGCATAAAGAAGTACTTACAATTAGCATAAAGTAAGTAATAAGATTTTGCTGATTATAAATGATTACAATAAATAGATAAAGAATTAAATTGAGCATATTGAGTTACAAAATAAAGCAGGGAAGTATAGAAATTAAGTAAAACATGAGAATTAACGGCAATATTATGCTGGAATGACTGAATAACAAATATATACTGGGTAAGCTGTTATGAAACTGACACAGGGTGGGTACACGTAGGGGACCTCAAAATATGATGATTTGAACTTTGCTTTCTACCTGTTAATAGTTGAGGAGACATGAGTCTCTGAATTTGGCTTGTAACTTTCTAAAAAACAGCATATTTTGGTAATTTCATCACCACACAATCAAATGTGGAACATGTTTTGTTCTTATTAACATCTTTAAACAGTAGAAATGAGAAATCAATAGACGCTCAGTAAGAGTTGGATTAGGGTTAAAATAAAGTATAAAAATGTTGGAATTTTTTAAATTTAGTAGTAGCTAATAAGTATAGGATTAATATCAAATTAAATTCTGCTCCTGTCCTTGAAAATCTTATCTTTGTTAATAAAATCGAATTTTTGGGAAATAGCACCAAATCGTATTTGTTATTTGTATTTAAAGAGAATTCCAAATAAAAACTGCATGATATCATTTTTATATCTCTACTTATTGCTAAATCCCTTAAAGAATCAAGAAATTTTCATTAAGATTAAAAGTTTTAGAACAACATTTTTAATAGTGAATGGTATTAATCCTTTTTTAGTTACTTTACTCATTAAAAAATCCTAACTTTGATAGACTGCCTTTTCCCTAATCCAATCCTTATTATGCAATTTCATATTTCTACCAATTGAAGATGTTGATGAGAATGAACTATGTATATTCCAAATTTTGGTTGAGTAATGATGACAAATTACTGAAATATGCCATTTCGTGGAAATTTACAAGCTAACTTCAGAAATCAATATCTCCTTGATAATTAACTGCAGAAGAAAATATATTCAACAAATTCATGATGTTATCAGGCTCCCTACATGTACCTGGTGTATCACCCTGTCTGTGTCTATACAAGATGTTTCAGGAAGAAAAGGTCTTAGGTTGAGGGTGAATCTAAGATGTAGTTAAATGTAGTCAGACAGAGCGCCTTAGCCTGAGTCTTTTGAGATCTAGGCATTTTAGTAAATTATGTGGAAAACTTGGCTTTTTTATTTGAACTGGCTATTTCCACACTTCCTGCCGTTCAAAACACAAATGTAGCTACATTTTACAAATCCACATTAAATTTTTTATAAAGTATGATAGTGTTTGTTGGGCCATTTTAAACCCAACGTTGCTGTCTAAAAATTAGGAAAATCTAAATCTCCTCATTTCCTCGTACTGCTCAATGGCAACTTATACAATGAGCTTCGCAGCTAACTTTTTGAAGCTTTGACCCTCTCTTCCTGTAATACCGTGTATAGATTAACTGTAAAATCTGCTGAATGCTTTACTGGCAGAATTCGATTTGCATCACAAATTTCTGTGTTGTAATTTTATCACTTTAAAGATCAAAATTCCTCAGTAAAAGTTGCTTCCACAGAAAAGAAATTTCTTATTTAATTTTACCGCAGGTATAAGACGCGACAGCTAATTTTTTGAAAAATTCTTCCTCATTCGGGTAAAAGCTGTAGGTGAATGTTGTTTGGAGCATTAACCCTCGAAGTAGCGGTCTCTCTTTGTCTGGCTTTGCAAATCATTCTCTGCCTCACCTTTTGTGGTGATTCATGGAATATATGCAGACCAGATTTGCTGGCAAATTTCCGTTTCACGTGTTTACCTCCTTCATATTCATTTTAATCCCGTCTTTTCTGACCTTTTTAACGGTTGAGCATAATGTGTGGAAAAAAGCATTTTGAATTTGAGTATGATATGATCGTTTCAACGGACGTTGATTTAATAAGAGAGGAAAATCGAAGGGAAAACTGATTTACTGCCATCGGAAATGTGCACACTATCCTGAGTGAATTTTGTATTGTTTCGGGCAAACCAAAATTGGTTTTCTCTCTTGTGGAAACAGAGCCATAGAAAGACTCATCAAGGCATATGCATCATCGTTACGGTGCAAGGCAGCACTTTAAAATTGAATTCATCATCAGCGATGTGAACTAAATGAATTTATTAAACGTATTTATTTGTTAAACGTATTGTTCTTTCTATTTAAGCTCCAAGTTCAACCTCCCATTGTTCCTATCTTATTACTTGTTTGTTAAATCTCCAACGTGAAACGTAAGTATGTTCCTATTTAAAGTATTGGATTTGTTACTGAAAAGTTGCGTTAGACGATTTGATGTAAGTAATTTGTAATTTTCACATTCATTTGAAATGCTTTTTTAGTAAAATTGTTATTGCATTTTGCCCGTCACTTTTAACATACATTTTCTTAACTAAAGATCACAGGAAAGCTCATAGATGCGCTGAAGGTAGTACTAATAAATGCACCGTTAGGATCAAAGAATCAGCAGATCAAGGTAGGTAAAACGACTACTACAGCTGATTTAATTAATTTACGATGATAGGGGGGATTTTCAAACTCAAAGCTTATTTTAGCTATCTATTTAGTCGAGCAAATAAAACCGCCAAATAATACCATGTTAGATTACATGGAACGCTCCAATGGGGTTTGTATACGCGTTGCAATCTCATATCTTATATACACAAATGTATTCAAGGCTACCTATTGTACACAACCTAATAGCTTAAAGATGATCAAATTCAGCATAAATACGCGCCAGAAGGTTCAGCATTCGCACCATCTTATTTTATGTAACTACAGGTTTGCATAGGAATATACTGATTAAATACTGATTTTCAGAGGAATGATACGTTTGCGAGAGGTGTGAATACAATACGGAGGGTTCCTCTACAAGATCTATTCCCAGCTAATTTCCTCATTTTTAACAGTAGAAAAACGACTCGAGCGGAGACTTCTCTTCGTTCTGCTGGTAGAAATTGAGAACGGTCTCGTTGCCCACCTCTGCAGGATTCATTCTCGCCAGCAACGCAAACTCCCTTACCTTAGGTGAAACTCCCAATTTTTAGACACTTTTGGATTTCTCTTTAAGGTCAGTTTACCTAAGGCGCTTCCATCTCTTAAATTTACCTTTTTTGAGTTATTCCGGAAAATTTTTCATTTCGACGGCTGCAAGATCTCGGCGTTGCCCCTTAACCGCCGTGATTTTCGGCATCGGCCCTTTGGGGCTAAGAGAGGACCTAATTAAGTACGTCTCGACGTATCTGAGGAAGTCTTCCAGGAAAATCGAGATGCGCCTCCCAATTTGCGTCATTTCAAACGTTAATAACTTGTCTGTTTCAAATGGAGTGCCCCAATTGTCTCGACGCGCTCGCGTCTCGAATGCAAAGAGCCGCAGTGTGTTTTAATACGGACCCAAACCTAGCCGGTCCCGAGTCCCAGAAAATTGGCCCTTTTCGCGAGTCAAGGCTAAACGTTAATGACGACGCTCTCAAACATTGATTTTTCTTCAAAAAACGTATATTATTAGGGGCCCCGTTCGCCCAAAAAATCCGATTGCGAAATTTCCACTTTTCCAAATTTTCCGGAATAACTCGAAAACGGTCAATTTTAAATACCTCCCTTGAACTAAAGAAATCCGTGTCGCGTGTAGGATGAGGGCGGTGAGGCCATTTTCAAGTTCTACCCCTAAAACGAAGAGGGGTCCCCGCGTGCGGACCTTTTTTCCCAATGTCAGAAATAAAGAAATTAGATGAGGGTAAATTGTTAATGAGACACCCTGTAGGTCGCACCATTTGAGAAAGGTGGTCGAATCGCTCTGAGCAGCTCGGCGGTCCGCCGTGGAATTTATCGCGTCGCAAATAGGCATTTACAAGCTTTAAATTCGTTTGTATCGCCGTTCACGTTAAGAAACATGAGGCCCGAGGCATACTTACGTCCTTTTTTCTAGCCATGATTCATTCTAGTCGATGTGCGCCGTCCCATTACCAAAAGCCGACAGCTTTTTCATCAAGAGCCTCTGGTAGGCTTAATGAAGCCTGGCCGTGAGCTCCACAATTCCTAAGAAGGCACCTTATCAGGGCTAGTGCCCTTCCTACCAAGAGTATGAAGTTTCCTCGTAACTTCAAGCGGGGGAATATCACTAAATTCAGACTTAGCACCTCCTCGCTGCGGCCGTTCGAGCGCTCACCGTGAAAGCTCTCAAAGTGACTCAACTCAAATTATGTGTGTCTCGTTCACGATTTGTGCCCGGGTGGTTTCGGTTATAGGGGGGGCTTTATGCTCCTTGGTGCTAACACTCTCCATTCTTCCGAAAGTTGTTAACCTGGAGAGGAATGGAGATCTGCGTAGCACAGAAAGATTGTTGCGCAACACCTGCTCAGCATCGGAAATGTAAAAAAGGCATCTGAGATCTGTTAGGCGTTTTGACTCTGTGCGGCCTGAAACGCTCCGAGCAAGCACCGCTGCATTCCGACGTCCCGTCCACTCGATGGGCCCCGCGCCTTCTCTTCGGAACCTCTCAGTCACTGTTGCAGCGGAGCTTTCGTGATAGAATTTCCGATATTCCGTTGACTCTCAGGAGATTTGGCTCCGTTGCGTTTTTCTCTCGCTCAAGGTTCATCATTCCTCTAATCGCTTTGACGCTCTGTGCGACCAGGAAAACACTCGTGTGCCCAACTTTGCATTCAACACTTTCGTCCAACAAACGCATTAGAGCGCCTCTGCTGCGCGCGAGGAGGTTCTCCATGGCGACCAGAAAGTTGCTCGGGCTACTTTTCGAACGGCTCAGATCGGTGTACTTTGAACCTGAACATCTCAGAATTGGCTCGTCCTCGAGTCAACCCGAGTAGCTTTCTGGAAAAGCCGTAAAGAATAGACATTGTCCTTTGCAGGAAAACGCTCTAAACCTGACGCTCCGCGTGCTGCTATCAATTAAACCCTCACAAATAGAGGAGGCAGTCGGTTCCCTCGAAGAAGAGCAGCTGGACGTACTAATGAAGTATGTCTACAAGGGTTTTGAAAACCCTTCCGAAGGGAGCAGCGGACATTTGCTAGTGTGGCACGAGAAGGTTTACAACGTTGCCGGAGTGGGATGCATCGTCAGGGTTTTATCCGACACTCGTCGGGCATGAACGAAACCAAAAGTTACGTTATTATCGACTTTTTTTTTGTACTTCTAAGTAATAAATGATATACAGAGTAATTTTAAGCTTATCACTCCTTCAGATCTCGCTAGATAAATGGGTCAAGTCGACCGACGCATTGCGAGTACCCCATTAGTTGAATTTAACATGAATCTTGCCTGTCCATAGATGATTCGGTCCTTCGCAATTAAACTACGAGCGCACCGGTTTGGGAAATTGAATTCTATTCACGGAGGTAAAGGTCTGTATATGGACAAATGGACATCTCCAAGTTTTAACGTCCAATGCCACGGTTCAAGACCGAGCTTAGATGAAAATTAAGAACCCATCGAAGGCGTCCCCGGTTCTAATTCTGTTTTTGTAATTACGGCGCTGGATTTTTTTACGCTGTGTACATAAGATAACTTGCACCACGCACTGACATGTCAATAGTGCTATTATATGTTATATTGAGCGTATAAATACAACAACACATGTTATCCACTGGTTATATGAAAACTAAAGCGGTGTAAATCGGTTTAATGTAAGCTAATGTGACCCATAGGAATAATTAACAAGAAATTTAGCATTTGGACTTTTAGACAATGAGCGCCATTCCGGATCGGTTTTCGCACGGTCGTGGGCAGTTTTCGTTTTGGTAAAGTCGTCGGTTAAAGTCCGAATTACGATTGCGCCATTGACTCGAACGTCGGGCTAGTTTCCAGAAGAACCGTCCGGTATTCGGGCCCCTCATCAAAGTTCGCACGGAACTGACTTACGGTTAAACTTGACAGCACACTGATAATCCCGCCGTAATCACGTATAAAGTTCTGGATTAGGAGCGGTTTGTTAATTGTTCATTTAAGGTGATTTTGTTTGATAATTCCGAGTGTCTATGGCGTCCTTCGCTCAGATCCACTTGAAATTAGATATTGTTATCGATCAAATGAGATAAAAACTTCGAAGATGCTCGTGTGAAAATTGAGTGAGCAGAGTTGGTTTGTCGCGGGTGAGTACTCTCATTTCGAACTTTGAACGTGTCAGGATCTGACAACATCTTCAGTTATCGTCGAAAACAATGTCCAAAGGCAATCCTTACGCGCTCCTCAATAACGGGGACCCCAAGAAGGTTGGCGTCAGTCCGCCGTTGAGGTCGACGAACAACTTCAAATTCTGGATACTGACTTTGTGCCTCATGGGCGGCTTCCTGTATTTCGTAGACTTGAAGGAAATCGTATCGATACAGTCGTTGAAAGGGATGAAGCTGCGAGCGGACCAAACGCCAGCGATTCGAGACCGTTTGAAGGGGTACTTGGTGAACACTCCAGGTAACACGAGCAGATAATCATAAGGCGTAGGGTGGAACAGTCTCGGCAACTTGGCTAAAGAACGTCGTGATTAGAGAATGTCTTGGGGGAAAATTGGTTTGATGAGCCACATTTCACGGGGAGACTTCACTGCTTTTACTACTTGCGATTGCACTGGAAGTGAGTGTCGACCTCCTTACTGCAAGCGGGACACTCCAGATTCCACACGTTAAGGCGACTTAGTCATTTCTAAGTCTCTTTATTCGTGGATCTCACGCTTGAATGCCACAAGCGATTTTTGGTCACGTGGAGCTCTCACCCCTGTAATTACCTTTGCACTCTTTTAGTGCGTTTTGCTTGGTAGGTGCTTGGTACGTGGTAGATTAGGCCGAGAGGAAACATTTTTATGAATGCTATACAGGGCGTCCGAGAAACGTCATGAAATTCCATCGATGTAGATTTAGTAATGGAATGTTTGTCGCGTTAAACGTTCGAAACAATTTTGATTATCATCCCGAACATTTGTCGATTTTATCATGAGAACAACGTTGCAAATTTGCGAGGTGCAACGGCGGCACGGGCCTGTCGGACCCCCCTGGGTAATGCGGCAATGGACCCCCATAACTTGACGCACTGTTAGGGGGATTTTTTCAAAATAACGTTCAAAGCAATGAACGTACGTTCCACCATCAAGGTTTGCATCAAAGAAGGGCGGTCCACCTGCGTGACAATACTCACTTACCATCACCATCATCGTTATTGTTTTAATTTGTCACGAGGTAGGCCGGGGTGATGCATCCCCTGCGTTACGCCCATGACTAGCATTATCGCGCAGGACAGAATCATAATGCTGCTTTTGAAGATTAGGCATGAGGTGCCCTGTCGGCAGGAATTTTCCCAGCGGTGTTCCTTTTGACTTTAAAAGAGGAGTTTTTGCGTCTGGAACCTTTTACAAGGAATGAAATCCTGCACGATAACCGCGTTTGCGCCATGCTAAACGGCTTTAATTGTTCTCTAGTCCTGGGTACGCCCCTGGATAGCGCCCGGCTTTTTTTATACTTAAGGCTGGAAAGACAGGGCTCTCTTTCCTTAGTGTCGTCACAGTCAAGTTGTACGTGTGCGACTCTGTTAATAAGCAATAAAATATATACAATTTTTAAGAAGGAAGCAACTAGTTTATACTAAAAAAAGGGGGGGGGGGATAATTAAAATTAACTCACCCTCTTCGACAACCTGAACAATCACCGATTATAGCCCACCGCACATTTAATGATCGACGATGTTGATATCGCACGGTCTGCACCCATTTAGGACTTTTCGTACGCTAGTAGTGCTTACTGTTACGACTCGTGTGTTATATAGGGTGTCTCCAAAAGGCCTGTACAGAATTCCATCGCGGATCCCTGAGGCGAAGAGATAACGATTTAACCTCAATTTAGAATTTTCAAAATACAGAAGGGCGAAGCAAAAATGAAAAAAAAAATAAAAAGAGGAAAAATGTGAGTGACTTCGTTCGTAATGCTACCACCTGAAGAACATGTCGCATCTGGGGTTTTCAGGGGCGAGAAATCGGAATTCGTTTGCACCGCTAGAGGGCGCTGTCAGCACTGGGCGGCCTCTGTGTGAAGAGGTGTAACTTTTTTATCACCTGGTATATAAAACTTATGTATTTCTCAATTTGTGCGTTCTCACAAGTTTTATGTAAAAAATTTCGTGGCTCCTACGGGTGTTCCTCCTTGACACATTCCAAGTTCAGGGTTTGTTGCGTGCCATGAAAAACAGCTTCAAAGTGCACATTCATTCGCCCTGGTAAAACAAAAAAAATCGCTTATTTTCCAATTCTCGTCATTCTTAATTTTTCACATTTTTGTTTGATTATACTAATTTTTTATTGTTTATTTTACAGCGCCTTATGACCGAATAGAGTTATTTTTCAAGCCACGCAGCGGACTTCAACTCTTCAAATATTTCGAGAAAAATTTCCCGTGGGGGCTGGCACCACGCGAAACCACGTGGGAAAACGCAAATTCGCAAAAATCAATCAATTTTATACCGGGGGCAAAAAAGTCACGCCGCTTTGCGGGCGGTTCGCCTGGAGCCGGCAGCGCCCTCGGCAATGTGCGTCAAAACTGTAACCTGATTTCCCGTCTCTGAAAACCCCCCGATGTTGCGTATTGCACACATGGTATTTTTTTTATTAATTTATTTTTTATTTTCACTTCGACCTCCTGTATTTTGAAAACCGTTCACCTCCGAACTAAGATCAATTCGGTGAAATCGTCACATGCTCACCCTCGAAAATCTGTGGTAGAATTTTGTGCAGATCTCTTGGAGACAATCAGCAGAGTCCTGTTTTTAAGCCCGCAAAGATATTTCGAATTATCATTACTCGATAGTGAAACTTGCTTCAATCGAGACCGGTCAATCGGTCCGTGCGTATGTTACTAGCGTTAGGAGAGTGCAAACGCAATTACAGGCACACTTCCGAGTTCTAAGCAGCCAAAAATCGCATATGGCATTCGAGCATAAAGTCTAGGAACTAACGATTCAATTGCTTTAACGCGTGGAACTTAAAGTGTACAGGGTGTCCCGTTTCAAATTAGGAAATTGGCGTCGGCATCCCGTGTATTCGGAAGCCGTAAAACCAGCGCAGCCCCACCACGTAGTGCGTTTCATCAAGCCCACCACTGTGTCCTCAAAACGTTTTCGAGTATCTCTAACCGTAACAGAGATATCGCCTTGTAACAGTTACTGAGACACAATGTATATGTATATTTTGTTCGAAGGCTGCCGCATCCCTGAGATGCACCCATTTGACGCCAGCGTTAAAAAATTTGTCTTCTCACCTCCACCGCTAAGCTGCGCGAAGGACCAACCACCTTCAATTTTTTACAACAATCTGACCACGCTCATCATGAACGATACCTCCCTTCCCTTCTACAACGTATCCAACACGAATGAGCTCGTCTGTTGCTATGAGCCGTTCTTCCGGCGTGAACCTGAAGATTCAGACGACGACTATCAGGTGGATTACAGTGGCAATTGCACTAGAATCGTTGCAGGAGAGACCGACATCGAAAGCGAATTCGTTAAAGTTACTTGTAAGGGTTCCAATGGAGAGACCCTGTACACTGATCTATTTTCTTTTGTACCGGTAAAAACGAATTCATCGAGTAAAGGTAGCCTTAAACCGAACGTTTTGATTATCGGACTGGACGCGGTGTCAAGGGTCAACTTGCATAGGCAAATGCCCAAGACTTACGAGTACTTATCTAGAGACTTAAGTGCGATAGAGCTGCTAGGCTATAATAAAGTAGGAGATAACACCTTTCCGAACCTGGTGCCGGTGCTCAGCGGTTTTTTCGAAGAGGAGCTGAAGGTCACTTGTTGGCCAAATTCGAAGACCCACTTTGATGACTGTCCGTTCATTTGGAAGGAGTTCCATCAGTATGACTACGTCACCGCGATTGGTGAAGACTGTTCCCCCATTGGCACTTTCAATTACCTGAAACACGGATTTAAAAAGCAGCCTGGTGACTATTACTATACGTCCTTTGACAGAGAGATGCTGCGGAAAATCGGACGGGACAAGGATTTTAATTGCCACCAGTGTTTGGGGGACAGGGAGACCTACAAGGTCACCTTGGATTACATAAGAAAGTTCACCCAGAGGATGCACATGGAAACGAGCGCTTATTTCGGGTTTTTCTGGACCAACAGTGTGTCGCATGATTATTTGAACAGGCCCGCCTTAGGTGAGTTCCCGCACTCACGACCGCAGTACTTGAATGAACACACTGCGTGTCACAGAAAAGAGAACACCCCGTAGAAATCGTTTTATCGAAGCAGTTCTCGGTGTGAATGGTTCTTGCGTTAAAGCGAACGCTTCTACTGTACTAAATTTAGTTGTTAAAAGCCGAAAGAAAATTAATCATTTGTCGGTCCTCCGCGGTGTCTCATGCGCGAGATGGGGTTCCGGGACACCTTGGATGTATCGCTGCCTCTAATTAAAAGTGGAGGTGGCCCGCTACCATTTGCGCCCCAAACAGTCTTATGGACGCGTCTCAGTGTTGTAGACCGAGGATCGCGTCTTCATCTCGCTCTTTCCCCTGGCCATCATGCATGCACGAACAGAATCTGGATCCGTCACTAAACGCGATATTGTCCTATTCCGGGTTACAAAGTGTCCCTTCTCTGCACCACTGCAGTCGATTTTAGGTGAGGAGTAACACGAGATAGAGATGGCAGGAAATCAGTTCGGTACTTCTTGTCCAGCGGTAAGCGGTTCGAATCTCAACTTCCACATTCGGCATCTCTTGGGGCCATACTTCGAAGGCGGCGGTCTTGGTGTTCTGCAGGTCTTTGGGATCGTCTAGCACCTCCCCTTCTGCCTGTTAGCTCTCCTTGGAGCTACGCCTAACAACTCGCGAGTGTTTACACCACCTCTAATGGTGATGGATCTAATGGTGATGGATTTAATGGTGATGGATCTAATGGTGATGGATCTAATGGTGATTCCCCTAGAGGACCGACCAGCCTCTCGTAGGCTTATTGCCCGACCCCATTCGAACTCGCTCAATGAAGGAAATTTCGCTGCATTTCGCTTCGAGGCACGTTCAATTGATCTAAAGGCGCCTTCTAAGCACCCCAAACACCAGCAAGTGATGGTGCGCAGTCGCATTGTTGATGTTTTATTGCAATTTTTATTAATTTAAAAAAAAATAATAAACCCGCAAATACACTGATAAATGATTATGAATTTTACGTGTTCCCGCGTACGAACATGCATACCGAAAGCGATTCAAGCACAATCACATCTACGGGGTGTTCCCTTTTCCGCGTCAAGCAGTACAGTTGGCGTTTACAGGCGATGATGACTTTCATTCTCTTTTCATGGAATTGGAACAAAGTGGCCGTTTGGAAAATACAGTCACGATATTTATGAGCGACCACGGGATTAGGTGGGGCGATATAAGACAGACCCATCAGGGACAGATGGAGGAGAGGCTACCCTTCGTTTTTATGGTAATTCCCCACTGGATCAGGAAGAACTTTCAACGGGCCATCGCAAATCTGAAGACAAACGTAAGAAGACTGACCACTCCTTTCGATCTGCACGAAACTCTTAGAGCTTTTTTAGATGTGTCTAGGCTAAGATTTGCTAGAAGTATTGTTAATCAAACTGCACGAGGGTACGACCGGTAGCTCATTCTTTGCCTAGGGTGTAAATTACGCTTAAATTCAGTTATAGTTTGTTCAATGAAGTTCCCAAAAACCGAACGTGCGAAGATGCAGAGATCGAGAGCCACTGGTGCACGTGCCAGGAGAGCAAGGAAATTGCCGTTGACGATAAAAAGGTGGAGGTGTTGGCACGTTTCGCTGTTGACCAAATTAATGGTCAGTTGGAAGGGTATGCTCAATGCGCCCAGTTAGAGCTCGCCAACATAGAGCGAGCGAGAGTAATGTCCTCTGACGACCAGCACATCACTAATTCTAATTCCCTCAAGGATTACATCCTTGTTTTGAGCACTGTGCCTGGGGATGCGAAATTTGAGGTATAAACGATGACCTGAGGTGGGAAGGTGAAGGCAAACTACTCGTTTCTTTTCAGGTTACTGTGCGCGAGAGGTTGCAGGACGATTCGGAAACGGCGAGTGTAAGATATTTTTAACGGTCTCAACTATACAGCGTGTTCACTTGATAAATTACCGTCCCAAACATTGTAAAAACGAAAATACGTATGAAAGCACCGAGTAAGGGTGTTTTCCATCTTGCGCAGGGAAACACTTTTTTTTACACCATCTGCGCAGACCCAACAGCCACCCCTTGCCACCCTGCTGATCCGATTTGAAAATTTTAAATGGCATCTCCCACCGAGAGGCACCTCACGTTGAAGATAATTGAGAATGCAAAACTTTGGTGCGTTGAGTAGCTCGATTTGTCGAGGCGTTTTCGAAAAATCACGGAAAAACGCACATTTACGTATGAATTGCCCTAAAGGCACCAACTTGCCCTTAACAAATGTGTAGGAATGACGTTTTTAGACCTTTAATTGAGTCACAAGACGTTCAAAATTATTTCCGTTTTGTGCTGAACACAAATATGGTCCGCCTTCGAATTCCTGTCGGGCCGTTTGAAAAGGGTCTCTAGTGATAGTGCGACATTCTGCGGTCGTGCGATTTTCGATCCATTAATGCCTTCAGGATCTGATTCGTAAACAACTGATTTAAGATGACCCAGAAAAACAGTCAAGAGGCGTTAAATCGGGAGACCTCGGAGGCCATTCATCAATTGCTACTCTTCTGCCAATCCTTCTGTCTGGAAATCGCACATTGTCGCACCGGTGTGACATAATGTGGCAGTACCACGTCTTGTTAAAGGTGCAAAACATTTTCGTTCACCGTTGTGATCTACTTGCGTGGCTGCAGCCTCTGTTACAAGATGATCAATTGACTCTTGTAACGTATTGAGGTATACTTCACCGGCAAGGTTTCCGTCGATGAACAATGGTTCAGTTACAATATCTCTCAACATTTATTAATTTTTTGTGACTACTCTGTATGGCCTTCCCCAGAAATATGAGGATTTTAGTCGCGCGAACAACAACTTTGCTTGTTAACAAAACCATTTGAGTAAAACGTGCGCCCATTGGAGAACCAGATATTTTTAACAAGATCTGAGGTAGTGATGATCAGTGCTTGCATGCTTTCATAAAACTCAATTCTGCGACCTGGATCATCCTCAACCAGTACCTGTAGAACTTGTATTTCGCACGGGTGGAACTTGTGTACGTTGATCACTTTCACAATAGAATCAATTAAAATTGCAGTTTGACGAGACACTTTTCTAATTGATGTGGTCGATTCAGCCACAAGTGGCCCCGACGCCTCGTATGTGTTTCCGCCTTTACGATAGTTGGGGTGGTAAATTTTCAAATGGACACACTGTATACAGAAATGTTTATTTTTAGAACCTGGAAATCACCGGCACAATAAGCAGAATAAACCCTTATGGACAGCAGAGCAGTTGTATTACAGACTTTCATTTGAAATTGTATTGTTTTTGTAAGAGTTTGATTAAATTTTGAGATGAGTTATGATTGGTATTTAGAAAAACCGATGCAATAATGGCAGTAAGTAAGTGCAACAGGGGTATACCCAGTGCTGCAGTTTCCTTTGAGAATAGGATAGCCGCGCAAGTGATCATCATCTTAAGGAAATTTTCATTACGAGCGGTTTCCTGTAAAAGCCACTCGCAAAAGTATACTCTTGGGAGACGGTCTTGTGGCATTAACGCTTGAACTCGTTGCATGTGGTAGGGATAAAGTTGGTTTTGATTTAAAATTCTCCACACTGCCACGTGAGGTGTGGGAACTTGCCCCGCGATTCTTCTAGTACTGGTAGTTGCATTGTCCTGACCGATATCGAAAACACGCTCCTCAATGGGTGCCACTCTAGGTGGCCTAGGTCTTCCAGCATGTCCACCGTGCATTGCCGTTAAATTTACGGTTTCACGAGCTCCTTCAACAAGATAAACAAATCTATGGGCTGCAGGATGATGTCTTCCCGGAAAGCGCTCAGCATACAACCGCGAAGCTGCTACGGCATTCTGGTGACACCCCGTACATCAACAGCGTGTCCACCAATTCGTGATTCGAGTAATTATGGGCCATTGTCAATATAATAGTACCGATAGTGGTGGTTTATCAAAATAACATCTGGAGCTAAGCTCCACGACTGATTTTCAAGCGGCGTGGGTAAATTGCATAAAAACGATAAACATTCAATGTTTTTTTGTATGTTTACGATAGCTGATAATTTTTTGTGGGACGTTTTATTTCCTTTGCATTGCATTAGTATTTTGTGCAGGAATGGATTTAGGTTTTATGTAAAAACGTATTAAAACTCACCAGCGCATATTTCGTTTTTTTTTTGAGATTTCGAAAAAATGTTGTATAAAAATATCGTTCAGTTTTTGAGGTCTATGTCGTGTTAAAAGGAAACCTCCTGCTTATGTTACGCCCTGTAGATTGGAATAGAAGAGGGTTCTTCTATCTAAAACAAACATTTTCGAGTCTTAGCGACGCGAAAATTGGAAAGGACGTAGTTCTGGGTCTGCAAACGAGGGAAATAAAGAAAGGTGAAATATCTGACAATATGGTAAATGCAACTGTACCTCGAGCTTGGAGCACTTCTAAGTCCTTTTACGAAAATTTTCTTGGAAACGTGAAAGCTAACAATTGCAAAGATATTGTGAGTGAGTCACTTAATGCTTATAAAGGAACGGGATGCATCACGTCTTTCAAAATTCACTTTCTGGACTCTCACCCAGATTTCTTCCTCTGAAATTGGAGGCAGCAAGTTACGAGCATAGGGTTTGTTCCACTATAACATTTCTGCCATGGAAGAACAACATCAAAGCAAATTAAATGTCACCTTGCTTGTTGGCTATTGCTGGACATCGTTAAGGGGCATTTCAGATGCAAAATAGCGCCGTGCAGCATCGAAAATTGCATTATGATCTATATTTAAAATTAATGGTAAAATTCATCTGTCCTTACAGTTTCGTAGAAAGCAACGTCTTATAGCCAAACATTGTGGTTGATATAAAATATCTTAGGGTAGTTCTGGCTGTTTTGGCGAGGTACGATATAATAAACGCTTTGGTTTATTCACGTCACGAAAAAATATGTATTTTCTAGTGTTATCAGGGGCGATAAAGTTGCCAAAGAGCCATAATTTGCTTCATTGTTTGAATAACATCTTAAAACACGAACCCAACTATAATCAGCTATAAAGAATATAAATTTTACCTAATACAATCTTCATCTTTCTGTTGAAAAATTATTTAAAATTTTCGCCATTTTGGCGCTTTCACAGTTCGCGTCTACCAACAACGGAATTTAATCGAACTACGAACGAATCCAGCCAATATATTTGTGTCTTCGTCTAACTCACCGGGTAAGACAAAGCGAGAGAGCTGAGATCGGATTAACAGTAATCTCATTTCACTTTTTTTAGCAGATTTTTCTAGTGTCCGACTTTACAGTCTTTTTTGCGAAGATAAAGAACAATTTTTAACGAGTCCGCAATTGTTGAGGCAAATGTTCAATTCAGATTTGTGTTTCGCAGGGCAGTGTTAAACGTTAATTCTCAAGTTAAGGTGGATTTCACGAAGTTAAAGTTTAAATGACGTAAACTAACAGATCACAATAATGTGCTGTTGTTTACATTTTTGACAAAGTTGACATGTCCTGAACTGCCTCCTGTATCTCAAAATTGAAAGAAATAAGTTCACGACCCTAGTGGAGCCCTATTCCGTGGGGCTAAAAGCTCAATGTGGGTAGCATTTTTTATTCTCGTTTCCTAGTTCACGAATTGCAAAGCGCATTAACTCCTTGTTTGTTTATACTAATGTACTAAATTTGAATACACTAAGAACACATTCAGTTCTGTCAAATTTATGATAAATAACGTTTTGGTGCAACAAGTGTAGACAGCACAAAAGGTTAAATAGTAAAGAATTCTGTGGCCAATGTAGAGAAAAGCAAGTTGCAATCGCAACTATCGCTTCAGTTTAATTAAATAAATAAATATTTTAATTAAAAAGGACTGGACACAAAAACAAAGCCTCAAAACCACTTTCAGATCTCTCTCACAAGTGAAAAATACCTAAAGTGGAGCAGAGCTATCCGAACTAACCTGAAAACGAGAACGTTACATGTTGACGTTTCCGCAGCCCTCGGCCTTTGCTGTCCCGTTTGGATTTCTTTGATTTGCTTCCTTTATTTTCTTGAATAAACATGAGTATTTTCAATCCTAATTAGGTTGTTGCCCCCAAAATTTATTAATAGCCGGTTCCAAAACCTTTTCCTACTAATTTTTCCCTCGAAACTCACAGATGTCCGCAGTAAGCAACTTACGAATTGCTGTAATATGCTCCAGCAACATGAACCGAAGCATGGAAGCCCATGCTTTTCTGTCCAAAAAGGGTTTTCTAGTACAGTCCTTTGGAACTGGCGACAAAGTAAAGTTGCCAGGCTCTGCAGCAGATAAACCCAATATTTATGATTTTGGAACCTCTTATGAGGAGATTTATCAAGATTTATTAGATAAAGACAAATCTTTGTATCCTTTTATGTTTTGCGAACCCAATCTAAACTGATAAAACACGATTTTCCCTTAATATTCCTTATAGATATACTCAAAATGGTCTTCTTCACACTCTGGACAGAAATCGAAGGATTAAAAGTCATCCAGAAAAGTTTCAGGAAAGCAAAGAAAAATTTGACATTTTGATTACTTGTGAAGAAAGAGTATATGACCAAGTGATAGACTTTATGGAAAGCAAGACTCCATCAGATAATTCAATAGTTCATGTAATTAATATAGATATCCAAGATAACTTGGAGGAAGCTACTATAGGAGCTTTTTTAATTAGTGATCTATGTATGCATGTAAGTGGTTACCTCCATTTTGTTTCCATAATTTTAAGTGTTATTTATAGCTAGATGATGATTTTCACTTAATTAAAAATCTTTCAGATAGCCACCACGGAAGATTTAGACAATGACATCGAAGAAGTTCTTCATGCCTTTGAAGAAAAGTGTCAAAGACCCATATTGCACAGTATTGTCTTTAACTGATATCCTCGATATTTAAATGATTTGAAAATTTGCTTCGTGTATGAAACATCGTTAATTTAAAATATTATGAATAGGAATGTGTATCTTTTTGAAAGGTTTTTTTTCAAAGAGATTTTGTTATTAAAACTGCACAGAGTTTTTAATTTTATTTTGACCCTATCCTGCAATTGCAGTGGCTACAAAAGCTCAGATATGAATGTTACAATGTAAAGACGATCGAAGACCTCAAAATGAACACGCCACGTTTGCATGCATATGGATTAAACGACATGTTTGACATTTTTTTCGATATTTTGGCCAACAAATGAGAAGACTTCGAAACAAATTCAATTCTATAAAAAGTTTTATTTAAGGTTGTTATTGCGGCAAACCTAAGGTACCGAAGAGAGATCCTGGTGAGGAGTCCACGAACCGGCTCGTCTACTTTGACGAAGCGGTTCCAGGGCCAGGAAAAGACAGTGTGGTTTTAGTGGGTAGGTGGGTGAAAACTCAAATCCCACACTAAAGGGCTGTCACCAACGAGTCAACAAAAAACCCAACTAGGTATCTTTGGGAAGATTTCCACTTCCGCGTTGTAAAAAGTGCAAAAATGTCGGTCAAAAATTAGCCCAAAAATAACCACAAACTTAATGCAACAATTATTGCTAAAGGTATGCCCACAAAATATTGATTCTGATGAATCGTTTTTAATTCGAAGTAAATGAGATTTAGTGCATTGTACGTATTATGTATGAATACTTTTTGGCTTTCCAGAGTAGTAGTTTTTTGAAAATATGCATGTATCACTAGTCACTGGAAACGTAATGATTGCGCAAGTGAGACAAGGACCGCGCAATTTGTAATATACCTCCGACAAAGGCCACGCAATAGCTACTTATCTAAACATGGAAGTGGAACTGCCAGTCAGACTGACTATGCCCACTTCGCTGGTCCTTGTCCGAGGCATATTAAACTTTGTGCAGTCCTCCCATTTGCATCTCCTTTTCTTTCCACACGAACTGGTGATACCTGTCTAATACTCTACTAGTGAACTTAACAAACAATTTAAAAAGAATCTTTATTGGAGAAGTGTTATTTATTATAGCTTTCTATTTGATAAAATAAATTATGTAAATTATTATTTGTTAGATTTACAGCTTTTTGTTGATGATTTCCATACACTAAGTGTCATATATGGGTAATGAATTTATTTATTTACATAGTATGGCCAAAAACATATTTTATTGAACAAACCTGTCATCTTACAATCATAGAAGTTGAATGTTTTATGAGTTGGTGCATGAAGAATTATCGCAGCTCTTTTATCTATAAATGAGGTAATTGTTGTAAAACCGGTTGAAACCATATATGTTGTCACAAAGAAAAAGACTACTAATAATTAACTGCTTCTTTGTCAATTAACACATGTAAGAATTAAAAATTAACAGATTCATTATACAAACGTTAAACAAATAGAAAATTATGTTTTCGATTTATAAAATTAACTAACAGAAACTACGAGTTCTTCAAGTTTGGAATTCTTTGCGCTTATGCAGGAAGTGCAATTGAAACGATAAATTACAAAATAAAAATTAGCAAAGGAATTTGCTTTATAGTTTGTCCATTGATGACAATTGATAAGAAAAGGTAAACAGAGGATGAAATTGATCATAAACAATCGTAAAATAAAGTGGATCATTGAAGAAACTAAACAAAATATGGGATTTGGTTGATACATTCATATACACATCTTGCCTCTGACTACAACCTATAGTGCCTTTGATCTATTTCTCGCAGAAAATAAATCTTCTATCCCAGTAATTGTTCTTTAACTAAAATTCCTATACGAATCGTAAACGTAACTTTAGAAATACCTACTCAAATAAAATATTAAAATAATTCAACAACTTTTTAGGTTTTTCAGTTTCAGAATCTTAAGTTTGAGCCGTTTCACCCCAAAATATTATCGCTTTTTAGTAAACCAGCTAAACCATAGAAATTGAGCACCTAATTGTGTGCATAGTCATCAATGTTGATCTAAATGCGCGTACACCCGTCTTAATTTTTCCTTTTTCTTTTTATTCCTATGTTTGTTAGCAGTTTTCCAAGGTTTGTCGAATTGTCCTGTCGATGATCCCCTAAACAGAATAAATCACCGTGACATTTCAATCTTGAAAGGCATCACTAGACTAATTTCTTCATTCCTTCACAGTCAAATATTGTGGAAGACCTTACCCTTCTTGCACAGCACCATTAGTCATCTTCCTCCGCACACCCTTCTGATGGGCACCACCAGCTTGGTCCCCAAAGAAGGCTTCATCAATATCATCAGTTGTCACTTTACTAGACTGCAAGAATAATTTTCTCTAAATTGTTATTAATGGAAAAAGTATGGATTAACTTACCCTAAGAGCTCTAGCCTCTCTAGGAGGCACTACTCTGTTTTCCTGTCCACTTTTCTGCCTTTCAGGCCACGTATGATACACTTCCTGCTCAACATTGGGAGGTGCATGACAATATAACAATCGACCATTCATAAAGTCTTTCAGAACATACCTTGCAGCTCTCGCGTTATCTGGCTGACCGTTTGCAGTCATAAATCCTCTGTTGTCTATTTAAAAAAATTATCTCATTTAAAAGTTATTAACTAAGCAAACGCGAAACGTTAATCAGTAAACGGGACAACATTTTTTTACTTACAAGCATAAGCATTCAACAATTCCTCAGCAGTTGGACTTCGATTTGGATCTTCGCCTTCTAGTGGTTTAGGCAACATAATCCCATACAGATCTTCGATAAAATGCCGCGGAATCAGCTTTGAAACTAAATTAACCGGCGGAACATGGTCCCTCATTTGGTCGATAGGCAAAATGCCGTTCAAAATCATTTCCGCTTTAGTGAACACCAAACTGGGCATCACCAAACCGGGGCAATCGCATAACATTAGGTCCTTATCTAGATATAAAGTCTGGAAGTGTTTCGTTTTGCCAGGAGTTGCTGATACTGAGACTTTTTTAGTCGTTAGTAAACAATTTATAGTTGAGCTTTTGCCTACGTTTGGGTAGCCTACGAGGCCAATGGTAGTGAAGCTTCCAGTCACTTTAGGGCCTGTATGAATTGATTTGAACAGGTCTATTAATTCTTCTCTAGAAAGAACTTGGGGGATGTCAATAATCTCTTTAACTTCGTCCCTTAGACTAGTATTCCCTATTAGATCCTCTATTTTACAGAGCAAATTCTCCAGAATTTCCGCATTTTGTTCTACCACTTCTTCTAGTTTCGCTATGCGATCTTCTACTTCTCCAATGTTCTTATTTGTCCCTGTTTTCTCAATCTTTTCATCGTGCGATTTGGTAATTTCCTCAAGTTCTAAAGTTGAAAAAAACACAGCTCTAACTCCCACTGACTGAAAATAGTTGGCCCAATGTTGTCTTTGCTGATTACTAAGAAAGTCTGCTTTGTTGATTAAAATCATATTAATTTTGTGCTCAGACACTTCTTTAACATATTTTTCCAGGTCTTCACAACGAAATAAAAGAGGATTTCTGGCATCGACGATTTGAACAACAACGTCGCTGCGCTCTACCACTCTCCAAAGTTGACGCCAAAATTCTAGATTCTTTTCGTAGGGTGTGAGCAACAACCCTTCTTCTTCTTGAAGCTTTGCTAAACCTCTCCTCCATTCTAGAAAACTGTCTTTTTCATTGCGATCCAGTTCTGTACTAGACATATCAGAACTCCAAGGAGGTCTGCACAATAATTGCAGTTAATAGTAAAAGAATTTGGCAAATGATATAAATGCGTTAAAACTTACCTTCGAGGTATTTTCAAAGACTCCCTGAATTTGTCATGTGCCTCATTAGCTTTCTTTAATTCTGCTTCACTGAGCAGACCAATGTTTGACCCGGGATTGACGAATTTAATGTTTAGTTTTTCCGCTTGAAATTCAGTTCCTGCTAGTTCAGCAGTGGATAGGAACTCTTGAAATGAGGATTCTTCAGTAACTGATTGTAAGTTTAGTCTGCCCCATTCGTAGCCATCATCTAGCTCCGTTGTATGAAGCTATAAATTTGAGAGATGGGTAAACTTAATTCCAAATATATATATGTATACCACACTATTACCTATATATATATATATATATATATATATATATATATACAGGGTTATTCACGCTATGCAGCACTTGAGGTTTTTTTAAATAATTGAAATTTTATCAAAATTTTACGTAATTTTCATGTTTTAAACACTTAAGAAGTATTTCAGTTGTGTAAGTGTAATTTGCAGTATAGTTTAACAACAGATCACATTATATATTTCAATCATGATAAACTTGCTATCTTATACAGGGTGTGCAAAAATGAAAACTAATCAAGTGAGAACTTTAAGTGGCTGTAAGTTAATTAGCTTCAATGCAATGCCATATTTTCTAACTTACCAGAATATGTAATTTTTAATTATCTACTGAATGGTACTAGGATGTTCACAGCTGAGTCTTCGCGTTTTTACGGAATACACTAAATAATTGTTCTTTGCATCATTTGGACTTACCATGGAATTGTCGGCAACCATTTTACGCCCACGATTGCTGCCAAATCTGTCCTTAATAAGTGCTCGTCCTAAGGAGGAGCCTCCAGCTTGTCCCGACTTATTTTTCTTACCCATGTTCACACAAAACTCTCAAATCAAAATAAAAAATAATAGGTGATCAGAGGAAAACTAGTTTTGAGGGTTAGAAATAATGTCGCACACACGTTTACAGAACGTTTCACTTGACGTCATTGTGAGAAAAAGACACAACGTTTGGCGAGTTTACATGTGAGAAAGATGGAGCATGAGCGGAACGTGGATGCTTCGTAGAAAAGTGTTATTGGTCATAATGGAGGATATGACAACAATGTTTTAATTCATGAGAGATGTCACAACTTGACCTTGAATGTCAAACAGATATAGACAATGTAAAAATTTAAACAACCACGAAATATAAACTGGAAATGGAAAGACCAAGATAAGAAAACAATAAAATTCCATTGAAAACAAAATGAATGAAAAGAATCGTCCTTAATCAAAAGGACAAAGGATATTTATTAATTCTAAAATTAAAGTTCGCTCTTGTTGCACTCTGAGTACCCTTTGATGCTTCGCCAATTGACATGATAGTCAAATGGCAAAAAAAATCACCACAGATAGAATATCCTAACCGGAAAATTAATTACCATTAATTTTCCTTCCAACAACACTAATTAAGCGGTTTTGCTATGTCTCAAAACTATGAGTCCCGTGTAAACATGCATTTAGACGTGAACAACGGTTTGGAACGGTAATTTTTCATACCCGCTTTTTTTTTAAGTTCCCTACGAAAGCAGCCCCTTTTTAGAGTGACCGAATTGGTGCACACGAGGCTTGTGGAGAGCGGATGGAGAGAACAAGTTCAATTGGCGTGTCGAAAAGCTGTAGCAGATAGTAATAGCTCAAATAGCGTGCCTACCATTGACGAGCTTATTACTATTGTAACTCCCAAAGCCCGGGCTTTGGTGCCTGATGCTGTTAAAAGAGAATTACTACACGAGATTGAACTGATTATGACAAATATTGAGAAGTCAGGCTATATAAAAAGTTTTGACGACATGTAAGTTAAGTTTATAATACCTCTCAAAGACTGTAATTTTATGGTATGTAATTCTTAATTTTTTTTATGTATATTGTGAATTCAAGATCAAATTTTTCTTTTATAATAAATAAAACACCTATTCTCACTAACTACAACTCATCTTTACTGTATTCTTTTAATCTTAAACAATCACATTGAATATTTTTCTTTTGATTCACAACTTCCATATCTTCCAGTACCTTTATTTTACTAGTTATGGCTTTGCTCAGTTCATTTAATAAGTGGGCATAATAACAAAATATGTGCTGAGGTAACAGATTGTTGTTAGCAAATGTCTGTCCATTTTGAACAATGACTTGAGCCTTGTCATTATTGTTCTTGGCCCAAATAAGTTTTTCCACTAAATCTGAGAGGTCAGATTTTACAGGAATGTAATGAATGAGAGGTTCAAGATCATGGTAAAAATATTCATAATACTTTGAATGTGGTTTGAAAACTAGAGATCCTCCAGCAAGTAGGAATGGAGTTCTATAAGGAGCCACAGTCCCATCTATGGCTAATTGGTATTTGTACTAAAATTTGGCAAAATTATGAATTAGTGGTAATATGTTTGAAACAATACTTACATCAAAGAATTTAAAAAAAGATACATGATCAGTTTTGGGGCCATATATATCTTCTTCATCGCGAAAAAAGAAGAAATTAGTAAGTGATACATTGAAAAGATCAGGGTTATCTCTAGATAAAGTGATTAAATTCAGGCGGCCCCTATTGGAATCTCGGCCTCTCCAAAATAACTTAGGTTCTCTATTGTTAAATGTTTCTGCTACATTTCCTTGCACTGACAACATATCCAACATAACCCTGAGAAAGAAATAATATAAACAAAATGCTTCTATCAATAACACTTGTTACTGCTCACCTTCCCATATTTTCAATAGAAGCCTCAGTGAGCTCATAAGTGGGCATGATGATGTCATAAGAATCCATGCTACCACACCAAGAAAAAATTGGATATTTCTCTGGAAGATCATGCTTTGAGAGAGGCCAATCTCCCAAGTTTACAAAAAACTCTGTGTCAGGGACTTTAGCTTTTCTGGTTAAAGACAACAAAATGCTATCAGAGAACATGTTAAAACCAACATGCTTTCCATAACACTTTCTATTGATTTTGTTGTTTTTAATGACATAATGGCATATGCTTACTGCATGTGGTTTATCAAATTGTTTAATGACTTTTGGCCTCATCTCCTCCCAATCAATACTTTTAAAAAAACCAAAGTTTTTGACAATTTGGCGTGGCACAGTTTCACACTGCCAAGTCTGAAGAAACTTTGTAATACTCTCAACAGGACAATAACAGTCTTCAGGATATATTACTTCTTTTATGATATAAGGAGATTGTCCTATGTGTTGATTTTTATATTTTATGCTAATTTTAATATGGGTACAAGTTTCATAGACCTTGTACCGGACTATTAAGGAACCATCTTTTCTGTCCAGTACGTTGGACCATATGCGACAGGATTTGTTCTGGCTTGTACCCCCATGGATCACAATTTCGAAATCATCTTGAATGCTGAAAGAAAGAGTAGAAAAAAGCACAATATTGTGTGATTTAAGATTCTGTTAGGTGAAAAACTTTATGAAAGCAACGGTTTTTTCGTTATATTTTGTTTTAATTAAACGAAATAAAAAATATGATGAGAGAATATTTGAATTTGAAGGTTTTAACAACGTTCAACAAATCTGAGGTGTGTTGGCTGAAAAAGAATAGTTGAATTCAAATTTTAAACTCACCTTTCATTGATCTGTGTCGGAACTTTAATAAAAAAATACCTTGCTGACATTACCACTTTGTGAGGCTCCAATCCAGGGCCCCAAACTGTCGGTAATTTGGTATCAATTTTGGCTTTACCGGGATTGGAACTGATGAAACACGACAGGACAAAAGAGAATGTAATAATTTCTTTCATTTTCACTCTTGCTTTATTCATCTTATTTCAGTATTGTTAAAAACATAGAAAATCGTCAATACAATGGTAAATAATGTTAAATGTTAATTTTCCTGTTAATGAAATGTCAAATTTAATTTTGGCAACCATTATTCAATCCAAAGTTTATGTTTTAATTAAGTTGCGAAACTGGAAATTTGGCAACATGCAAATAATACTACTGTTTTTTCATTAAAATAGGTTAATTATTAAATCTAAGTTAGCGAAGATTGTTTAAGTTAGTTGAAATGATTGTTAATGATAATGTTCGACTTTAACATTTTATTTTCTTAATTGACTTAAAAAAATTTTATTTTGAATTGTGGAACTTTTTCATGATTTCAGTTTAAGCAAAATATACAACGCATTTTTTACTGATTTTCTTCAATATGTACTTTAGTGCCATTTGATAGAAAATTGTGCTTTCGTAAAAGAGCTCGAATCCAACGTTTCCAAATTTAACTTCGCGCATTGATTGTCACGCAATAGTAAGCGCTTGACTTTTGACATTATTGAAAGACACGTGACAAATAAACCAGAATAGCAAACTTTCGACTATTAAAAGATTTTCCAACAGCTCTGATTACACTCATTACAGTACTGCTTCTTATTCTAGCTGCTCAACAATTTCTTGACCAATCAAATAGCTACATTTCCGTAATATTCGGGCAAATGGGGCCCGGTTGGTAACAATAATCTAGCAGTACGCCTGCGTGTGCGCACAATGTTGCCAAATTAGTTCTCGTAGAGAGTCGCCATCGAAGAACTTTTGAAGTTTATTTTCAAAATCAAAATTTTATATTAGCTTGTGTCCTTTTTAACATATTCAAAAACCCTCCCGTCTTATAAGGTTTCAAAATGTAGAGACTCTCAATTTTCCTCAGTATATTAAATACTAAGTGTACGTGATCTTTCGTATGGTATCCAGTGCCATTTGTGTGGCTGTTTAGTTCAATACTTGAAATTTAATGTTTTCTTTGTTAATATTTAAACAATTTTCGTGAGAATGAGTGGAAACGCAGACGAGGATAAGGAGTCCCAAAAAGCCTTCCCATTGGACTTGGCCCGCAGTCAAATAAGCACTGTTCGAACTGTAGAAAGTGGTAAAGCCCCTCTAGTTATGACCAGCCAAGCTTTGAGAAGTGTAAGGGTATTGGCTGCTCCAGGAGGCTCTAGCAGCACTGCAGTCTCAGGGCAAACGCGAGGACAAACCCTTATTACTAACTTGATGCCTGGAACTGTGATCAAGCAAGGTACTCTCTCATATTGGCTCATTACCCAGTTAACATTCAAATTTCAAAAACAGATTCAGGCAGAATTACAAGTATTGTGGGGGCAACCCAAGCACAGCCTCAAGTTTCTGGTAGTTTAGCTATTCAAAGACCAACACAACTCTCCCTCTCTGCCACCCCTATTGTAGCCTCCCCTAATCCCACAGGGGCCTCATATCATGTGCCAAGAGGACCAGCAGTTGTGGCTAATTTAGCAGCTCCTAGGAGTAATGCTACTACAGTGAGGACTCCGTTAGTGGTGACTCCTCAGAACAGTCAAACACATACATTTGTCAGACCTACAAGGTAAGGGCAACAAGTAGTGGATATTTAACATATCTAACAGGGTATTGAATTGAAAAACAGTAAAAGATGATAATTTCACTTTCTGAAGAAATATGGCACACTTTTTCATTATCTTTTCCATTGGTATGGTTATGTAGTTACATTTATAGGTCTCTGAAGGACGTGCATTAACAATGGTTAAATGTAAGTCATCATCTATACATTATTTCTTTAATTTAATTTATGCCTAGGCATAATTACTATTATAGGTATGACTTAATTTGAACTTTTTGGCGACCAAAGTCTTTCTGAGGGCTTTAAATGTATTTGGTATCGCAACCTGGAATAAAATAACACATGACTCCTTGTAGAAAGACAATAGTAGTACTTTTTCATATTGAATAGTCACGAAGTAATGTTATGTGAGGTTATGAATAGAATTGAATCTCTTTCATCATTCTTCTCACTTATTCCACTTCCTCAATCTCTAGTTTTAATGAATCGACCATCCACTACCAATTAGACTAATTTTATTCGAAAACTGAACACCACTAAAATAATTACACAGTGGTTACATTGTATCAAAAAAATTGGTCTTGTACTGTTTTTCTTTTTTATTTCATTTATTCAATTATATTTATACTTAATGCACATGAAACATGTAGAACGCTGAGCCCTGCTCAAGGAGCTGCTTGGTTAAACACGAATACGACGAACGTCTCACAAATCAAAGGCCCAACTGCAGTGATTAGTGCCCCAATAAGAGGTACTGCAATTACTGGGAAACCCCAGACTATTGCCAGGCCTCAACTGACACAACCAGTGCCAACTATTAGGTCCAGTACCCTGCTTACGAATGCAATTACAATAGGACAGACTGTGCATTCCTTTAAATCAGCAGCGGGAACTGTGCAAATTGGCAGTGGGGTTACTGTGGCCCAAATGTTGCCACCAAGGACTCAAGCAGTAGTTTATAATACGAATACAGGTGCCCAATTCACTCCAGCTGCAAGAATTACAATTGCAACCACTACTCAAAGTCAAGTGAGGCCCTCTCATCCAAGACCAGTGGTAAGTAACAATATTTGGTGTTTATAACTGTATTTTTAGTTGTGTAACAAGAAATACAAGTTAACAAGGTTTAAAATTGTCTTTTCTTACTATTAAATAATTCAGTGAAAAACTAACATGGGGCAAAGCTGAATTCTTAGTTTTTTTGAGCTGAAAATGTTTAATTTTCATTTTATTCTAATTGGTGGTGCAGTACACACTGCCCACGGTCAATTTCTTACGTTGAAAATCGCACCTTCTAATATCTTCGTGTCCTGGTGTAAGCCATAGGAAAACTTTCCGTTTCCTTATGATTCCTTTTTCCTTTAATGAATGTAATAGACACTTGCGGCAATAACTTCGAGAAGATTTTACCATTAAACTCAGTTTATTGTTCAAATTTGTCATGTAATTTTTGTGCCTTGAAATAACTAAGCACGAGGCAAGTGTTATTGATAACGCTTTAATTGATGTTTTTTGAGCTCTCGTTGCAGCGCCTTTATTTATCTGAATAAAACATGTCCAACGCCATTAACTTTGTTTTTTATGCGCCTTTGTTAGGGCTCAATCGCGAGTGGAACTCGTTTACCAGTGCCCATTTCCCAAGTGCAGGCTGCGCAAAATACCCGAATGGTCACCACTGTGCAGCCACCCAATCAGCGCATTCCAGTGGTATCTAATAGTCAACCTCAACCCGTGTTAACTGCCACCACCCGGCTGGTCACGACACAGCCTTCAGGAATTGTCGGCAGGGTAGCTATAAATCAGTCCACGGTACCACTCTTTTTGTAGTTTTTTTTTAACAGGTTTATGATAGTTTGTTTATAGGTAAGCGGTAACATACCTAACGCTAGTAATATACTCACAACGCAAGCCAGGATATCAACGTTCAATTTACAGTCGTTAATGGCGGTCGCCAATGGAGGGACAGCAAGGGTACAGCAAACTTCACAGGTGCCAAAAGTTATCACTCAGCCTGCAGGTAATAAAAGACTGAGATTAGCGGCGTTCGAATTTATTTTTCTTTTTTTTTCCAGCCACAATTCATTTAACGCAAATTTCACCGCAGCATCTTAAACCCAACACTGCAGCTCCAATAACGACAGCCGCTCGAACCAGTGAGTTTTTCAAATTTCCCCTCTTTTAGTTGGGTCATTGTAATTATGGTACAATTTTTACAGTCAACGTACCTGCATCGATAGTAGCCCAAAGGTCGACAACTAATGTTCCCCCTCAAGCCATATCAATAGCAGCGAAAGTGTACACTACGAACGAAAGCCAAGTGAATCAGGGAACGACGAGTGTGTATATTCACGCGCCGTTGCAGACACCAAGGCATCCATCAACAAGTAAGTGTTTAGTGTTCAGTTGATTGAGACTATCGTAGTGTATTTTGGGGCGAAATAGCTTACGACAGCATCAGATCTTTTCAGTTGTTACAGATTGGAACGTTTCTTCCTACAGTTTAAAAATGTTTGCTTTTCTGCATTATTGCAGGCGTAAAGGTGCGCACGTGTAAAAACCAATAAGCCACAAAGTTACCTACGATTTAAACGTCAACTTACCATGTCACGGACTTTCCTTTCCATTCCCTGCGTACTTGGAAAACATTTCGTAACTTTTCTGTCTTAGGTCCGCAAAGTTCGCCCGCTCCGGCACTCCAACAGGTAGTGCCGCCCCCATCAGTGTCCCCTTACTCGATAGCGAGTTCTGAAGGAAGCAATTTTTTCTACCAGAATTCTGCCGCTGCAGGATCCTTCCAACGCGCCTTCGTTGAACAACAGTCCAACGCTTTCGGAACACAGCCGCAAGTCATACGCCCGCCTGCTACTCTTAGTAATCAACAATTCCAAGGTATAACACAGAAAATACATGTCCTTATTTAATTAAAGTAACCCTGAAGTTAGTAGTGGACATTTTGGCCTGCATTTTGCTAATCTTCAAAGTGGTTTGTGCGTTTCTGTCATGTCTGTATTGTCTTAGGTTCGTTTATTCATTCAGCGGCATAAATTTCAAATAATTTAAATTTTGTAACAATTTGGTGCGTCATCAGTTTTTCGTCTGCAGGTCAATTTCAATAAATTGTTTTTTAAATAGCCCGTACGTTTTGGAATATTATAAGTACTCCCGTTAGAATGTATAAACGGTTATATTTACACAATATCCATCTCTGTTAACAATATATTTTATTAAAAATCGTTCTCAGACTTAAAGCGTTGTTGTATTACGTTTCGCGCGTTAAAACGACGAATTTGTCGCTCTTTAGGAACGTAATTTTTGTGAATTTTCAGGCATGAAGCTCGGCTCTGTAGTGGTGGTGGATCCGAGCAAAAATCAACCGAATTCCACCCAATTTCACTCAATTGGGTCTGTTCAGGCAGCGGCGGAGCAGCAGCCTCTCGCGGAGCAGCAGCAATCACACTCTCAGCTCTCTCAAGTTCAAAATAAAGTAAGAAAAATAGCTCGTGTCGCCACAAATTAATGGGGCAGTTTCAGATCAATTCATCCCCAAGGCCGAGCATTTTAAGGAAAAGGGATCACGAAGGATCGCCGTTAAAAGCAGCTAAGAACCTGTCGTCGGCAGCATTGCTCCAGGGCGCCAGCCAGGAACTTCCATCTCAGGCCCCCTCTTCGCCTCTCTCGCCGCCAAGACCGGATTCTCGGGAAAATGGCCATAGTTCAAGTGAGACTCTCGAAATATTTTCCCCGGTAGTCTTTCAGTAATTGTGCGGTTCAGGTGGAAGTACCACGATATCAGCAACTTCGAGTCCAGGTCTTCCAGAGGTGAACGAAGATAGCAATCCAACGCCACTGGACCTGAAGGACGACGAAGAAGAAGAGGAGAGTAAGCCGCCCGTGGAGATGAGTCCGAGGAAGAAGCCAAGGAAGCAACAGCTGTAAGTATTTTCTGCGATATAGTTTGTCGCGCAGGCCATAATGCAATTAAGACAGGTTGCTGGCGTATCTGAAGAAGTGTTTCTCGCGAGAGTGGGCAAGAGTAGTCTTTGGAATTAGTCGTGAGTTTCGGTCTCTAAGGGACGCCGTCTATTCTCCGATAGAGAAATAGTGTTTTTCTTTCAAAAAAATTGTCACGTGAGAGGTTGCTATGGGTTTCACAACGAAGGCATCAGGAAGGTTTTTGGATAACGCGTTATCACCTTGTGACTGAAGACATTGGAACTGTGTTTAATGAACAATCGACCTTAAAAAATTCTCTTTGCATTATGTATGGTGTTTCTAAAAGGTCTGAAGAGAATTCTTCCACAGATTTCTGAGGCGAAACATGACGATTCAACCTGATTTGCTTTAGTCCGAAAGTGGAAGATTTCTTAAACGGGGGACATCAAAGCGGACAAAATCAGTTAATTTGCTTGTAATGCCGCTATCTGGATGGAACGTCGCATTGGGGGGGCCTTAGTTGTGATCAATCAGAATCAATTTGCATTTTCGCTGCACATTATAGAGGGCGCCGCCAGCGCCAGGTGAACTCATTAAAGGAGCGTAACTTTATTGGTCTGCGTGAAATTAATTTATGATTAAATTCGTGTTTTATGAAAAAAAGAGACATTGGTCCAAGTCTCTACGGACACCCCTAATGTAGCAGCAACTGTGACGTCTCGCGTTTCGAAAGAGAAATCTGTGGCAAAGTTTTGCGCGGATCTTTCAGAAGCGCTCGGCATTTGAGCTTTATCGAACGTGAAGCCAATGATTCGTGTAATGTATTAATGACCGTGGAACGCATTTATCCAAGTGTACAGGCCATCGGCAACCCACGTGATCATTTGCAAACGCTCTGATGTAAAAAAAAAACAAGTCGCAAAGCCAGTCCCTGGTCTAATACCCGAGATCGGAATCACCATTAACTAAACAACACAACCTTCATAAACACCCAACAAAAAAATGATAACAACACTGAAACATAAAAAGTTCAATTTAATTAGATAAATGAACGACCGCAGCTGAAACGATTGGAAATAGAGTACTGCTGTGTTAGTGCCAATTAGGCCAGACTACGTCAGTAACTTTACTAGCTGTAGCTTGTAGTTTGGGTCTTTGCATGTACCTCACGCACCAAATCAATTCAATGTCAACGTAAAGTGTGGTCAGTGGCGTGTCGAAGGTTTTGAATCGAAATGAGTACAAGCTGGTATAAGAAAGGCGGGAGCACAACGAAGACGTGAAGAATTATTATTATATTCATAGTTATACGGAGCATAGTGAAATTATTAACATTTATGTCACGTCTCTTGTAGGATTGTAAGAAATGACCAGCTCAAAGAGGTACGTCCAACTCGTGCACACCCCCGTTGCGAATTTTGGCCCTTTAGTCTAGCAAGTAGAGGATGTGGACGTCATATCTCCGTCTTTGCTATTCAAACGTTGCATTTCAGCAGCTTGGACGCATACCCTAGACACGTGCGTGCTGCCTAATTCGATGCACCCGCAAAGATCTAATCTAAAACTATTTCCACTGCAACAACACGTTCGATTAATGAGTGAAATTTAACAAAATGCAAGGACACCAAGCGTCGCCTGATCGGCAGCGAAGTGTGGAATATTGGCCGTGACAATGATGTGGAGTCGATTCCCAGTGGTGTAGAATTTATCGTTTTATTTCGTTGCTCATGGTCTGCTGACGTGGGAGAAGTCACGTACATGACTCGCGAACAAAGTATTTTCAACACGTTTGCCGCCCTCGTCTGCGGCTCGTGCGCGACGTTCCACGTTCTTAAACTTGCAGATTTCAACGCACTTCCAGATGAGTCAGACCGACGCCCGAAGCGGTCCTGGACGTACCCTTTACATTTGCGTACATCCGTGCGAAAAGGTCAAGTAAATGCCACTTTCGGCGTTTTTGCGCTGGTCACACGTTAGAGTGCGCCCCCGTTGATCCTCCTTGATCTTCCCGTCCGCCCAGTGCAGTGATTTCGTTTGTGCATCGCTACTCGCTTAACAATAAACATTTTTTGAAACAGAAAACGTTCCGATCCACCTAATGGAAGCTCGAACGATCGTTTTTTTCCTTCTAATTTTACGTGAATCGATGGACTGGTTGCCACGAGGATCTGACTTTTTTCTGCTTAATTTTGGACAACCACGTGTTCATGTAGCTTGAAAAAACCGTTCAAACCGTCCAAAGCAATGGGAGCGCCGAGTTCGTTTGAATCGTTGATGTCCAACTTCAACGCCGATGGTTTTTATGAATTTTCCACCGGCAAAACCATCGTTAAAATGGGGATGTTGCTCAGTGCTTGTTAAATGCGTCGTAAAATTATGCATTTGGTGTTACACAATTATTGTAGCAATTAGATAGGAATATTTGCAATCTAATTTCGATGGCAAAGCGTGCAGTACATAAAAACCTAATTTGCGCTACTAGCATGTTGTTCTAGCGTTCTCTAGGTATTGAAAATAAACATAAAATGTTCGTTCTCGGTATCAGGGACGCTAGACAGTGGTGCCAGAATGCGCCGGGCGAAACATTCAAAAAACCTAAGCTTGCGTTTTACCCCTTTTGGTACTTTTAAAGTGCCTCAAACCGTATTTCTCGTGCTCCAAGGCCTCGGTGGAGGAACCCACGTTCGTTGTTATCGATTGGTCTGATCGCAAATGTTCCAAAAGAGGGGGAAGCAACCTAATTTTTCGTTACACAGTGTATATGTTATGTAGGACAGGCAACGACAACGACGAGAACCACGACGATATGCAATTTATATCGGAAAACAGTGCAGCTAAGAAACAAGCCTACGACTCAGAGGGCCCGAACTCGGACTCGGCGCAAAAGGAGTCCCGCCCCGATTTATCGAGACTCGCCACTGTAATAATCTTCGTTCCCCGCATTTCTCATTATTAATTATTACATTAATGTTCTAGTTGCGCAAACCGGTGACGGCCAGTTTGCTCAATGGCTACCGACAGACGTGGAAGGCAACTCATAATCATTATCAAAGGCACTCTGACGTCAGGCCTAAAGATGAACGCCGACCGACAATAATAGATCTGGCCAATCAGAACAGGGTAGTGGAGAAAGTTAACGGGTGGAAGATCCATCATTTGTCCACCCAGATGGAGGATTTGGTAAGCCGGCTTTTTTAGAAACGTTAACCGGGTCGTCCCGTTAACGTATTTCGTTTTCTTCGTAATTAAAATCTATCGACGAGCACGTCGAGATTCACGACTGTTACTCTTGTCGATGCAATGTACGAAAAACTTATCATAGAGTTCTCCCTCGCGACCGTTCTAACTGTGTGTTTCACAGGCGGAGCAGGAGCAGTGTGTCTACAACCAGTTGACGGATTTGCTGAAGTTCACCGAGTCCGAGGAGAACTCAAAACAGAACGACAGGGAAGTGAATAGAGTGAACGAATTGATAAAGGTCAGTTATGCCTTCAGGTTGAAGTTGTAACCGCCATCACATGAAAACGGTTTTCGAGGTTTTTAGTGTAAGATAATAATTCATTCGTTGATGCAATTCCGACAGCAAGATAACGAATCCGATAACAAAGTTCCGTGTTTCAGGGGAATCTTCAGAGAATTAAAATTATCAACGACGGCATGCTGGAGGCGAAAGGTCACATAATGAAGGTTTTCAACCATCAGCGGCACGTGAACGACATCCTAAGCCGGTGCGTTAGTAAACGGAATTTCAAAAAAAGGGAAAAGTCTTAATATTGATTTCGGCGTGTAAAGTGTGCTATTACTGTTAAATATGTATATTTACTGATTTTAAGAACTACAAAGTAGTGATAGATGCAATCTTTAATCTAAAGAAATTTTTATAAAACCATTTTTCCAGAGAGTATAATTTAATAAGTATAAGTGTACTTTTAGTAAATGACTGTATAAGTGAATTGGTAAAATGTATATATAAGTGATTTTATTATCGTGCTGGTTTCATTCCGGAGCAATGACACAACATTCTAAATTCAATGCTTTTATTAAATTAATAAAAATCAATTATTAGGGCAACTAAGATTCTATACAAACGACAATCAATGGGACCTCATAGTATCAAAATACCAAAGCCCTTTGTTGTAATTAAATTTTCGGTTATGGATGTAGACCAACCCATAGACCCAACAACCTCCGCACCTTTTCCAATCGGCAAATAGTCCTTGGGAAAAATTCGCAGTTATCACAATCACGCGCCGCCTCTGCCACGCCCTCCTCTACCCCGAGGTCCGCCTCTGCCTTGCTTAGGACCTCGTCCGCCACTGCGTTGCATCCCCCTACCTCTTCCACGACCGCGGGAATCTTGATTGGGGCCATTCCAACTGTCTTCGTTCCTCGAATTGAAGCTACGACCTCCGCGGAAGTTCGATCCGTTGTTGCGCTGCCAGATCTGAGGTTCTAAAGCAAAACGCAAAGCTGCGATGTTAACTCCTTTAACTGCCGATCCACTTACCTTCGTCGTAATAGTCATCATTATAGTTATCGCCATAGTCGTTATTGTAATCCATGTTTCTGCCTCTGAATTCGTCCTCATCGTACCAATCGTAGGGAGGATACTCATCATCCAGTAGATTGTCGGGCTGTCGTCTCGGACCTCCTAGAGGTCCTCCACGTTGGGGGATGTCTAAAATACCTCTCCTGAGAGGGCCATCGCCACCTACAGATCCAAGCAGCGGCCTTGAAAGGTGGGAATTGAACCCGCGAGGCCCGTCTCGCATGTTTTCGCGCCCCATCGGCTCATCTCTCCCGAATAAACTGTCTCTGTCCATTAATCCCCTTATGTTTCCACTGCGGCCTCCGGAACGGCCAAAGTTCATGTGGGGTGGACTTCTCATATCGAAATCACGCTGGGGAGGAGGGTGGAAATCTAACACTTCCCGGTTTCTTAAGTCGGTGTCTCCAAATATTCGAAGATCATTATCTGCATGATGATGGAAAAATTGACTTAGTTAAATACTTTTTGATAATGCGCTAATTACACTTAAAATTGATTAGAAAATCTAGTTTCTGCAAGGAATAGGTGCAACGAAATCATTTACAAAAGATATCAGTTTTAACACTCAGTATTTAAGCGGTTTCCGTTCTACGTTCATGCGGAGCTTCCACCTTTTCTTTGACACAGAATTGTTTCGTCAGTTTTGGGACGCTTTGTGCTACTTGCCTCCTTTTGGATTGAACACCCTGAAATCTTGATCCATCACCCTCAGATCTTCATCCATCATCTGATCGTTATCATCAATATACCGATCGTCCATATCCATGTTGTGCATTCGTTCAATTTCTTCATGATTGGTGTCCCTCAAATACTCGTCTTCGTCTGGATCCCTAATCGGCATCACATCATGTAGCTCTTCGATTGCGCCGGAATCTATGAATTTCTGCAGCACCTCTGGGCCCTCGGAGATAGCCTTTTCCAGCTTGGAGCCGGCTAAATAAGTTTTTTGCTTAACGACAAAAGACGCTTTTAGGATTACACGCTTACGTTCCACAGGAATTAATTTTCCATAAATGATTATGGCATTAGGTGTAATCTTATCCAGAGGCACCACTCCAGGGGTATTCTCAGGTCCCGCTACAGTTTCGTTCCATTGTGCCTGGAAATTCCTCGGAATCGGTTTGCTAAAGGGAACTTTCTTAGGTTTGGCTTTATCTTCGTTAACCAGCAGACTAGAGTCCAAATCCAACCCCGGAATCGCAGTGTTTTCATCTCCGATAAGGGCCGTGATCTCGACTTTATCTTCAGGCCCCATCCCGGGAATGACCGCGTTAGGGTCATCTCCAACCTCAGCATCTTCGAACCCGGCAATGCCGGTCGGTTGAGTGTTAAGGTTGTATTTGTCCCTCATAAGATCCCCAGGACGGTTTCTGGTCCAGAATTTGCTGGTGTGGTCGTTGGAGCCTGAGCAGAGGATGTGCCCCAGTGGGTGCCAGGCAAGGGTCCAAACTATACTGTCGTGCGCTTGCTCTATAGCCCCCATTTCTTTGTCCGCGCTAAAAAAAATTCTGGTAAGTCGGGAAACAAGTTTTCTGGAAAAATCTAAACTTACCCCACGTGCCAAAACACGATGGCTCCATCAGACCCACCGCTCGCGAACAGACCTTCATGCACCGGATGCCACGCTACACTTGAAGCCTCTTTCTTGTGACCCCTGAACGTCTGTATTTCCTGGCTAAGGTTTCTGAGATCAAACAGTTTCAGCAAATGGTCTCTGGAGGCGGTTATCAGCCAGTTGCCATTGGCGTTCCATTTGAGATCCATTACGGTGGACTTATGAGCGTGTCTAAAGTGCATAAATGGATGAAAGGGGAGTTCGAAGAGCGGTTTTGGAAACTCACAAAGTTGCCAGCGATTGGCCAGTCTTGGGGTCCCACAGTTTGATGGGTTGTTGGTTATCTTTGCTTCCGGAGACGATCAGACCTTTTTGGGGGTGCCAGTGGACACATTTTACGTCTGCTCCATGGCCTTAAAATTATCTATGGTCAGTTCACAGGACGACGGTAAACACGCAGACGAGCTCTAAACTCGCTCTAAGAGTTATTCTCAAAAGTTCCGCAAAGGAACGCCGACTTTTTTGACAAATCGCTTCATCAGCGTAGATCTAGAGACTTACCCCTGAGCACTCGTTCCTCATGGTACCGGAAAAAGTCCCATATTCGAAGAGTTCCGTCGTCAGAACACGTCACAAACTTGTTGTCAGATGGACTAAAGCTAAATAACATAATTTCTATCACAATACTGTTCCCTCATAAGAGGAGTTGGGAGAAAGAGGGGATTGAGGTATTAGATGGGCAGATAGGGGTTATCGCCGATACTTCCGTCATTTTCATACTATCTACGTGAAAAGGGCACTAAGTAAATGAAATTACGGGTCGATTTAGAGGGCACAAAGCCCTTTCATTTGATTGCGTGTACGTTTCATGCATCTGCCTATTTGGCATTGGATCTCGCGGTCGACCTATCTAGGCAAGGTATTCCAATTTGAAAGTTATACCTGGATGGTGGTCCCGCGAAGGTGTGCACCTCCGGGACATTGAGGATTGAAACGCACCGAAAATGTTAATTGCAAAAATTTTTAGGTGAAAAATCACGAAATCAAAAATAATGAAAATTTCTGAGGTAGAATATTTTTGGAATGTGAAAAATGCCATTGCTCTATTTCCCGCCTCTACCGTTATTTTCCGGAACCTCCCAGCAGGAGTGGCAGCTCTAATCTGCTGTGGCATAATGGCCATGCATCGGTTCGTAAAAATCCGTTTCTCTGGAAGAAGGTCTGTCCCGACCGGACGAAGTAAGAGGACCTTTTTGGCTAAAAAGTATTTGCGATTTAGCAGTCTGATTTCAAAAGTTTTCGAAAAAAAAAACAACATTTACGCAGAAGACCCCCGTTTGTGCAACGCCCCTGATTAGGGTCTGCAATTGGTAACACAGAAGAAGTTTTCCAGCTTGTTAAAGCACACCGAATTTTGCACGACTTTGGAGCAAACCGTTTTGGAAATATTGCGAGTGGACACCTTCGGACTTCCCCCACCCCGAGGGGTCCTAGCCTCTTTAAGAAACAAATTTCGCGGTTTGTTTGTGATGACTTTTTGTTATTATTTTAATTTCTAAAATCGCCTCCCAAAACGTTTCAACGCGACCTTCGCACGCCCTTTCCGCCTTAGCAGCAGAAATTCTCTATTTGGCAATCACGACACGAACAGTTTGGCAAATAGTTCGCCGGTGATTTACCGAAATCCGCGCGCGTGCGTCCATTTTCGAGCGAGAAAATGTGAGTTTCAACAGAGAAGGCGAAAAGTTTCGCATGCACCTCCGGTAGTTTTTGAGATATTTCGTGGTACACCACTGGCCGGCTTCGTTCTGTAAGTTAAATTCCATTGTTTGGGAGAACAACCAGTGATGTAGCATCAAGAGTTTGGGAGAGAGCCTGATGCCCAAGGAGAACAACTCACTGAGGCTCTAACAATCACTTATATGGAAAATTACCAAAACTACGAGTAAAATTGGGAAAAAAAAACTAAATGAAGCTTCAACATCTGCCAGAAATTGTCGCGGAAAACAAATTTATGCAAATGGTAATATTTCTGTGGGGAAAACGCGTTGGGGAAAATCGGCTCATTCAATTGCGACCACCCTGCATAAAACAGCTGCAGCATTCCATAGCTGCAACCTACAGCATTGGCAGCATTAGTCTCTCTCTACATCTAGCTAGTTGATGGTATCGTATAGATAAAACCGACGAAGTCTCGGTTAGAGGACTTTAAACTTTGCCGCGTTCGCTCATCTGGGGAATCGAAAAGAGAACAATTTTAAAAGATGCTTAATTGAGCAGCATGTCTTATGCCATAAGGCTACGGCGTACAATATGCAGGGGACATACTATTTTTATGCTAGAAACATGAAGTGCTGCCAGGTTGCCGAATTTGATTGGAAACATGAAGACAGAGGCCGTGCACTCATGGGTCTTTTGGTTTCCATAGAAGTCTTGCTGTGAAAGTTAACAGCAAATTCAGAATTAATCCTTTAGCGCTAATATACAGGGTGTCTCGTATTACTAGGCCAATCGGGTGACGGCAGGTTCCTTGTGCCTGAAAATAATTAGATTTTCCTCACAGCACTTCCCCCCCCCCCCCTCTCTCTCCTCTCTTCCCTACAACTTATGTTTGAGCACGCCAGTGGTTAGTTATTCAAATTAGCTGTTTATCTGGATTCATTTATTCTCGAATAATTTTGATTTGCGAGCTGAATTCTATTTTTTTGAAATTGTGTCGAGAACGCAGTTCCAAGACGGACTCTATTCGCACGCAGCTCCTAAACATCATGTCGTCAGTGAGGTAAATTCAGTTTTAGGTTTAAATATTGTTGCAGTGAAAATTCTACTGAAGCGATAACTAAAATCGGTATAGGGAGTAAAGAATAAGGACAACAGCTGCATGCGACTAATAAATAACAAATTGAAGCTACGCGTTGGGGGGCAATAGGCTGAAATGCCTTCTAAAGCGAGTTGTAAATCAAAATTTTACAAGAATGAAGAAATCAGATACAGAAACAACTAATTTGGAAAACTACACGAATGCACCGTCGGTGCGCGCGAAAAAGCTAGGGGAAAAACCTGTACGCGACCCCCCCCCCCTTCCCCATTGCATCACCAATTTTTTTTTAATTGAATGACAGGAAATGCGCACCTAATCGAACCCATCGCTGCAAAATTTCATCAAAATACGTTTAGAGCAACAACAATAATTATTTTTTACTAAATTTAAAATCTTGAATGATGAGAATAAAGCTCCGCAAAGAGAGTTTAATTATTTTCGCCTATTAGCCTACCAATACGAAACGCTCCGTATAATATTTCCCACTCTTCGTCATTTTGCCAACAAGATAATTTCCATGGAATTGATATAAAAAAGTGATCAATTTTCGTGGAAATTATCTTCTTCGCAGCGTCACGAGGGCATTGATAAAGGACAATCATTAAAGAACCTCAAATAAACATTAAAATATCAGAGGCACGTCTTAGATATGTTCATCTACTGTTCCTAGTCAGCTATGATTTTTTTTATATGATCACCCGTTATGTTGGACCTAGAGAGCATGACGTTGAACTAACTACTACAACCACAGCGGGCCCCAAAATGCATGTTTCCTTTCCAGAACTCGCCATTTTCGAAAAGGGAGCTTTTCCGAATTCGACCGCGTGAAGACTCGGACTAACGTGCTTTGGAGGATGAGGGCTCTTCACCAGGCCTCAGTTCACTTTCATTGGAAGCTTCTTCGTCGACAATTCGCAAGGGAGTAATGTATGACTTGAAAAATCAGTCACCGGGGAACTGCCCGTTTGTTATCTGCCGGCATGTCAGAGGTCTTCTTTTAGCAGTAGAGTCCTTTCAGAGGCGAACACCACGAGGAGAGACTGGCCTCCTTCTAACCCAGGAAACCGAGGTATACTGACCACTGTCATTTCCGGCGTCTGACGGGCTCCCGGCGAGACGTCTGGACAAGAGCTGGTAGAATATCGAACTTTTATGCGTATCAGAAGAAAATATTTGATACAGTCAATGCCGCTGCCCACTGTAATCGATCAAACACCAACGAACCGCTATATCAATCTACTTATACGGGACGTGACGCGAAAATTCTCGAAATACGCACTCCTTGTCCCTCCCACATTCCTCGTTAATTCATATATAACTTAAATACAGGGCGAGCCAGAAAGAATGGGCCAACACTAAACTGGAGACCTTAGAGGGCGCCAGTTTCGTCGCATTATTTAAGTAATTTAAACGACGTACTCTTGTTTAAGTCGTCGATCTATCGGTTTTTAAGTTGTTTGCATTTAAAAGGTTCAACGCGTTTGGCTACGATTCCTTTTCATTCTCTTCAGGAGTTGCGGCAGAGAATGCAAAAGGCCGCGGATACATTTAAAGGCAAAAAGGAATGTTTGTTTAAAATTTATAAACATTTACGAAAATTTATTGAGGCAGGGGGTGGCCACTTCTAACATTTGACTTGAGCTTTGCCATTATCGCCATTATCTTATTGTTTCGATTACTTTTCCGTACTTTTTCGTCCTTTAGATATGAGAATAATATATAAGAAGAAAAATACAGGATGAATGCGAGCAACTTAAAAATTGATAGATTTAGACGACCTACATAAAAGCACATTTTCTCTGTAGCGCTGAGCGTTTTCTTTTAATTTTCGACTTATTCTAAGTATGACTCAAAAAATAAAAATGTTCTAAATTATTTAAATAATACAGCAAAACTAGCGCCCTTTGAGGGCAACGTCAGAATAAGTTGAAAAATCGCAAGTCCCGCACTAAAAAAACATAAAACTACCAATTTCTAGATTTACACCATCAAAGTTCTCTTAATTATTGAGGAATTTCGATTTAATCTTTGAACGCGTAGCATCTCTTCAACCAGCTACACTGGCATAAGCCACGTTCAGTTCCGTCACAACGTTTTGGTCTCTAGAACCTCTAGCTTAGCGTGGGCCCATTCTTTCTGACTTACCCTGTACACGGGGTGTCCTTGGAATGACTATAAGGCTTGACCTAAAATCGAACAAGTAAAAATGAGGCGTTTTAGGCAATTTCACCTGTATCCAGTGCGCTTCGTTCTTCCGCTACAGGGCATCGAAGTTCTCAACTTAATGTTGTTTTTTCGAAGTGATTGCTGAACGCTCTTATCGTTTTTCATTAATTTTAGAACTAAGAGTTCCTACATAAATTGACGAAAGCGGGATCTTGCATGTAGGTAAGTTTGCCTAAAACACCTCATTTTCGGTTAAACGTTGTACGGTCATTCTAGGAAAACCCTGTATATTTTCTCCCGGAGGAGAACTAAAGAGAAATAATGAAAATGCTCCTCGATGAAAGAAAAGGCGAGAACTTTCCGCAAAGTTACTGACCGTTCACCTACAGAGCGGGGCCTGTAAAGGTTAAAACCGAAATAATATTTTCTTTTGAATGGTACGAAAGATCTGACCACATTTACCAAGAAAAATACAGGGTGAGTGGTAAAACGATCGGCACAGAGCGGGCAAGTGTGAGACGCCTCAAAAGAGATTTTGACCAGCGAAGTTGACTTGTAAATTTCTAAAAAGGGACCGTATATTTCGGTAATGCGTCACTGTAACGCAATCAAGTTTGGAACACGTTTCGTCACGATCAACGCGTTTCATTGGCAGAAATGCGAAATCGAGAGACGTTCAATAAGGGCTGGATTTGGGGGAAGGTAAGGCATAAAAGAATTGGGATTTTTTTTTAAATCTGTGGAGTAAGTAGCAAATCATTCAATAGCAAATTTAATTCTGAAGCTTTTATCACTTGTGATAAAATCACGAAATAGTGGAACGGATCCAAGCCAAATTTAAAAACAACGCGGTCCTTAAGTGGTAAGCTATTGGTAATTTACCAAAGTCGCGCAAGTGACAGATATCCTAAATGCAGCGTTATTTTATCCATTTACTTTTATTTACAAGCTAACTTTGAAGGCCAATCTCCTCAACCATTACCTATTGGAATAAAATCGACAAATCATCGCACAAGTCCCTGCTCTGTGTCAGTTCCATTACGGCTCACCCTGTATATGCGCTAGTAAAGTATTATTTTCATCTTTGTACGATGATCGGTTTTTGAATTATTTAGTAACACTGATACACAGTTCGAAGCAGTATTTCATTGATCTACTGAAGCTCTCTGCTAGATATTATCTCGGACACATCACGTGGGAACATCAACGAGGGCAAATATATGCCTACGCTGTGCTAGTTGATTGCGAAAATTAACGCAACTGCAACGTGACGGATGAACGATAACGGGTGATCACTAAAAAGCTCCTTATTCAGAGCCACATTACCGAACTGCGAGCAGCTTCATCAAGAGCGCATACGGCACGGAAAGAGAGCAAGGATAAACTACCTCTGCCTAGAACTTAACGACTTCATCATCGCTGCAATTGGCGGCACTTCAATCATCTGACCCTTAACCATTATCTGGTAATAACGATTTATTTAGTTCGTTTTTGTTTCTTCAACTGATCTTTCGAAGCAATGGAACTTGAAGATAGAGGCAAAAACTGGGAACCTAAAATAGAAGATCTTTGAGTGATATAAACGTAAGATATGTGTAAAAACTAGTCGCCCTTCGTTTTCGTCATTGCTCGTTAATGTTGAAGATGTTCTGGGGTTCGACTGTTAATCAGTAGTACCTTTAGCGAGACGGCCCTACACACGCGAGATGCGAATCAGCATCAGATTTGAGTAAAAACTTTTATTGAGGTTTTCTTGAACGCGTGATTGCTCAAGTCGCACCTTAAAATCGTACACCGTCAGGAGCGAAAATTTGGAAAAAATTTCTTAATTAATCAAAAAATCCGGTTACAATAGCGAAATCAACATCCGTACCACCTCCGGTTCGTCCAAAAATGACGTAATCCCCTTGGCAATCATTGCACGAAATTTCTTGAAGACAGTACTGGAGGTTATCGCTGTGGATAGAGGATAATGGAGCTATACTTCTAATCTAAGATAACACGGTCCCTCGGTCGCTTTTGAGTTGAAAATCAAAGGTTTTTCTCGTTTATTAAAACAAACTTTAAAAAAATAATAAAAAATAAAACTTCCTTTGAGGGTAAATAATTTATTTTATTTTATTCGTCTCGCAAGCTCCAGTTATTCCCTTTATGGTTCCTGTCCATAGGGGCCACCATCCTCAATGTGGTATTCGTTGCTTTGACAGCCGATTTCCTCATTTCAACAATGAAATAATTCGAAAAGCATTTCTCCGATTTTAAAGCTCCGACGGCGAAGCCTCGTAAGACGATGCGTTTATGGTTTTGATGTTTCCTCTTATTTTTATTCAATAACGATAGTTTTATACAATGCAAGCTTAAAAGTAGTAAGCATTCATACTCAAAACGGGTTATTTTACCACCATCTGCTAGATTCTGCCTATGTGTGAATTGTCGCATTACGCAAAGGATCGGGACCAGGAACCGGAGGTCTTTAATATTATCATTTTCGCTTTCGTTTTAAAAAAAACTGACCAATTTTATTTTGTGAAGCGTTTCCGACGCTCAAATCAGACATATAAACGAATTAAACAAAATACTTTTTTTCCTTTTAACTTTAAGGCCGCGGGAGGTACTGAAATAACAATGCAAATCCTTGAATCTTCAAGCCCGCCGCTGAGGCAGCACAGAGCAAAAAGACCCAAGGACCCGACTCTCGAATTTGCGCTCAAAACGAATTTATTCCAAAATAAAGGAAATTACATCACGATACAAATCACAGTTAAATATCACAGAACGTTTTAAATCTACGCATTTCTTTCTCTTTATTTCATGGTTGGCTTATCGTAAAATGAGGGGGAGAGGAGGCAGATTTTATTTCAACAAAACGGTTTACAAGAACGACTAAAATGAAGAGAAGTTGTAGATACCTTATGCCGCGAAGGGCCTCTTTGTGCGCCTGGAAGACTTTGACGTTGTTCATGTTCGACTGCCAGTATTTGACGAAACCCGCATGGTCGCCCGTCACCATCCAACTATCGTTGTGACTCCACACCATCGTTCTTACGGGGCTGTCGTGGGCCTAAAAAAACATTTACAATCGTTACTCCAACGCTCTAAGGGTCAAAGGTTCACGGTATATTTGGAACACTCCTAGGGCGTTCGTTTCGATAACACTCGGTATAAACTTTATGTTGTCGCAATTAAGGTACTTTTGCTGAACTACCAACATTCGCAATTCGATAAGACATACCAAGTTCGCAAATGCGGCAATGGGCGAGTATGTTAAAATTTAATAATAAAATATTTGGCGAATGCGCCCAATGCGTTTTCGCATTCCAAGTTGACAGTTTACCGTATCTTGAGTATACTGTGTGTTTAAAAAAATTTGATATTAGCCGAATTTCGAACTTCGCTCATTTGTTGCGCTCGGCCACGACCGCCATCCATCATTTGTACGGCTGCTTTATCGGGTGCAAAAACCGTCAAACTATGACAGAAAACGATGGACCGTTCGCATGTAGTTAGATTAGAAATTCAAAGATATGTGCAACACGTTCGGCATTTCTAACGGAAATTGGTGCTTCCCCGCTTCGAAGTAGCAAAACAACTGTTCGGATTCCTTTTATCGAACGCTCTATATTTTACTTAAATATATATACAGGATGCCCGGTAGTATTCGACCGTTTTCGATTTATGGACAATTTTGGTCGACGGTTGCCGGAAAAGCTGAGGTATTTTTGACTACCGTTGTGACGATAACATGTAGTCATTCTCAAAGAAATCCTAGATCGAACGGAGGGTTTCTAAAAATTAATTCTGCTCGACGAATGCAAATCCGCCAAAAAATTTACGGTTTTTACTAAATTACAGAGTTTGAAATTAACGTAAAAATCGTGAATTCCCACATTCCACATGTATCGAAATGATCGATTGAAGGAGTGGTGGCGGAGGCATAGAGTCGCACATGAGCGTTTGTAAAGTGTGACGAAAACGGCGATAGATCATTGAAAAACAGGTCCCGTTAGATTAATAAACCGACACCTACGAATCTGTAATATTTGAAATACAAGGTGTTTCATTGTAACATCCCCTACATCAGATATCGTATCTTCATGCTCTAGCTTATAGCAACAAACCGTATTTAGGTTCGAACGTAACCAAACTGACCTATATATTTTTTAACATGATTATCAAGCCTTCCGGGGTAGAAACGTTACTGTCCCAAACGGCAGTTGAATTGCCATGCATTAACATCATTTTATATTTTATGCTCAGACAGAACTCATTTTTCGCTGATGACTCACTCTGTATGATATAAATTCACTTGTACAATCGATCATATCGATTTTATGACAGCACTCTACTTCTCAAAGCAGTCGATATTATTAAAAAAGCACATCCTCTAACAAAATCTGTTTTTCACCCTTACAACTGATTCTTAATTGTTGTTTTGCCGCAGTGATCTAAAAGAACTGGGAACTGCCAGCAACGGCCTGCCTCCGCCAAAGGTGAGGCAATTTTACGATCGGAAGCCCGCCATGCGTTAATGCACCATTAATGCATTCATTCTTATGATGTAAGTTTGTTCGTCGAACTAGAATCGTGTGCCAGGACAGTCGATGGATTTGAGGCATAAAGGGTACGATGGGCCCACTCGCACCAATTTCGGGGTCATAGATTGGGGATCCGTTTGCTAAAAAGGGTATGCAAAATTGTGAAAAACAACGCTAAATTGAATGCTTGTAGATCATCGTCTTGGTTGCTTAAACCACAGCTAAGCCAATTTTTTTTAAATGCAAACGAAGGGTTTTTGGTTCAACTGGAACCGGGACCAATCGCATCCAAACCCCCCCTGGACACTACATATTTAGGATTTGCTCTTGAGGTTGTTTCACAACACTGTTCTAGATTCATAAAAGAGTCAAGCGCAGCTATTCGCCGTCGAGACAATAGCGGGGAAACCACAGGATTTATTCTTCGTTTTTAAATACTATTGAAGTTTACAGATCGCTAAAAAAAATAAAAACACCCTGTGGGGGTTTGTGCTCGTTGCACCCGACCATTTTTAAGATATCCCCCTTCAATTTAAAACAGTCTGAATATGACATTCCAGAATTTGTCCATTTTTCTGCCAATTGCAACTGGACCAAAGCGGACACCGTCAGCAATCGAGGACGCTATAAAGGAGAACCATGCTTTGGCCCAACTTCAAGCCCGATCCTGCACTTTCAGAACCGAATTCTACCCGTGATGGTTGTTTTAAATCAAATACAGTTAGTCCCGATTTTTGGTTAAACGGCAAAAGCTTCGCCTGCTTTCAAAAAATGGGGGAGAACACGGATTCCTTTGGAGCTAAGTGATTGTAGAATAGACACGGTGGTGATGCATTGTCGAATTGTGTTGGAACAAAAATGGTGATGCAAAAACATCGAGAGTCAGATCCGGAGCATTTTCTACAATGTATCATTGAAATAACAATTTAACATTTTTCACGTTTTTGAGGATCAGTAGTAGATCCTTCACGATTCGCAACTGATAGGGCGGATAAGGGTCAGTTTAAAAAATCCATAAAAAAATAACTATTTTCGATAATTATATAATAATACAAGAGAAATTAAAATTGTTCAACAAGAATCGTTCGAATATTACCGGAAATTCCAAGATCGCACATAGCTATCATATTATATGCATATTGATCGGAAACGGACGTTTCTACCGCTTTTACATCCTTTACGGCTGAGACTGGGAAAACTGAGACACATTGCACAGGTGGCTAACGCCACCGCGTTCCAGGCTGCAGTGTTCACCATGCAGGTTTGAACCATTATCTGATCGTCCAAGAAATGGCGAAATCAACATACGCCCCGATAATAGGGCCATTGTGTTGGTACTAAAGTAGTACGGTCTGGGCGGGACACGCTCTCTAAGAACAACAACTAAATTCGTCTGCTTTAGGTTGCAGAACACGAGAGGGGGTTCCCGACCAAGGAGGAACCGCACCGTTCGGTCAGACCGATCTCCAGATGAGTGGCTTGGGCTTATCGTGAGGCTCTCCAGATGAGCTGCATTCCCATCTTGGGGATTGACGATTGAGCGAATGTTCTCGCGCGCCGCTGGCTGATTGCCCATGGCACGCTGCAGGCTAGAGAACACTTAGCCGGCTTACTTAGTGATCACTTCCGGCAATAGTCACATCTGGCGGACATCGCTACGAGTTCTGAGCGCAGGAAATGCTCTGAAGACGATGATACATTCGGCCATCTGCTGTCGGAATATCCAACTTACGTGCGTGCCGCATTGTAGTGCTTGGAACAACCAATTTTATTGCTCATAAAGATTAAGTTTCTACAGCAGTGGATTCGTCGGTTTCACGAAGTCCACGGGTTCGAACATCCTCGACAAGGTGACCTACTGACTAGGCATACGTAATGAAGGTACTTTCGTGTCAAGTGCCTTTCTCTCATTCATTCATTTTCCCAGTAAGACTCCCGTTTCATTTGGTACATACTGCTAATTGTAGGAAATTGTGCTAGTTCAATTCATGAATCTGTCAAACGAGAAAAAAGGTGATTTTGAGCGCCTCGTTTAGGAAACACTTACATTGAAGTATCAAAGATTACGATACCAAGGCATTACGGTTATGGCAGTTAAACAGTTCTAAGGTCAGCGTATAATCAGTCAGGAAGTGAACTGAACTGATTAGTGTTAATGGACCGAAAACCGTGTTCGGGGTGCTGAAGTCAACATCACGCATTGACGCTAGAACGGCGTGTCTCGTAAAGTCTCGGCCATATTTACTTATCGTCGTTGCTGGTACTTCATGATTTACGAGGGAGAGATTTTTGCTGCATTAAATTACCGACTGTTTTTGTAATCTTTGCAGTACCAATACTATTCTGAGAGCTTTCGATATGATAATAAAGCCGTAAAAATACGTCTCCAATTTGTTTATGGTAAATACCTTCGGGCTGAAATGTTTTTTCACATTATGGTAGTAAATTTGCAGGGCCGTATTTGGAAAAGAAGTGTGTGTGTGTGTGCAACGTTTACAGATTAAACCCAAACGATTTATGAAACAGCCAATATTAAATGTTTGGTAATTTTCATATTTCCTAACTGCACAACCCAATCCCTTTCCAATCGCCAACCTACAACTTCTCTTAGAGTAAGAAATTGAATGTTTGATTTTACATTTTGCAATTGTCCATTTCTCTCACAGTCCGACAGACAGGGGCGGCTTTTCGGCTGTGGTTTTATTTAGTATGCCTCAAAGGGCGCTTATAACTAATACTGCGTACATTTTAGCTATGAAAAAGTCTTTAGAGTCAGCGAAAACTTAATGTTCATATAGGAAAACAGGTTATTTTGATTTCTCTCTCAGACGCCGCGTGATCTAAATCGAAATTGAAGGCAGGAAAATTTAAGAAATACCATCGGTGTGCCATCAGCCCTCGCAGAGTTATCAGTTACGTCACGTTGATTTTTAGTTTAATAAATCAATTTTCTACGTTTTCGAATCAATAAACAGCCCAGTTGCCAATAGAAAACATGAAAGTTTGTTAAAAAAATTTAAAAAAAATTAAAAACATATCATTTCCGTTCGTTAAGTATGATTTAGAAAATTAGATATTTTGAAAAAGTCCTAATTTTCTAAAATGCTCCTTTTTACAAATGAAATTGACAAGCTATTAGGCCCCTTGAGGGGTACACTGCGCAAAATTACAACGAAAAATCTGTCGTGCATCCAAGACGAATAATCGTTCCATCCATTTTGTTTAATTGCCGTTTTAGGTAGAATTAGAGCGGGAAAAATCAAAGTGAAAGCAGAATTTAAGTTTTTTTAATCTTTGGATGTACAACACCCACTATTATTAAGGCTCGTTTATAATATTTAGCATACTGAGTATAGGACAATATACAATGAAACGTTGACTTTGTATTTGAATTTGATTCATTTTTCTACACAAACCGTTGACATAAAATTTTACAGATCGTAACGTTATACATGCCGCAACCATACTCTCGTAAAATTTTCAATTTACGGTTTCGGAGGCGGTATTTTCTTTCAAAGTGAGTTTTTAGCAAAAGAAATAAACATAATAAACAGTAAAAAAGAACACTGAGGAACGATGACATTTAAAATTTGACGTCACAGTTTGGCTCTGGATATTACCAGGAAATTCACAAAAGTTGCAATAAAACGTAGGCCCGAAGCTCCAAGGGCAAAAAAATTGATGGCGAATGGGCATGGATGCATGAAAAATTAGTGCACTTCTTAGGAAAACTTCAAACTGTATAGTCGTCTTAGAGAAAACTACAACCGACTTAACTTGACTTCTAAAACTCTAAAACTCACTCCGCCCTTACCCCCTTTTCAAGTTTTACTTCAACTTTAATACGCAGGCATAATACTTACTTGCAAAATTGTCTCAAAATTAAAAGTCAACCCGTTCCAAAGGGTAAACTCGCCAGAACTAGCCCCAGTTACTAACCGCCGCCCTTCCGGCGTCCACGCCATGCAAAATATGGGGCACCGCATTTTATTCGTGGCAGTTTTAACAAATCTAGTTGTAACACAATTAATGGGATTATCCGGATATGAGGGAGGGGGCATGAGGTCCGGGTAATACATAGCGTCCGGCTGTAGAGCGCGGCGGTCTCTGTAGTCCCTTTGCCAGATGCGAGTCTGAAATGAAAGGACACAAATGTAGTAAAATAAAAATAAATAATGGAATCAACAATATTTGAAGCAAACGTAAATAACTTACTTCGAGTTCTTTAATTACAGAAGCATTATAGTCGACAGTTTTACGCATTACTGATTTTCTAAGACGTTTTCCATCGAAGTCTTCCAGTGTCATGTTTCCTAGTGGTCCAGGCAATGGTTTCATGAACGGTTTGAATGGCGGACGGTTATGATTGTAGCCTGCAAAGGAAATTTGGTGTTAAATGAATCCAAAATGGTTCAATGCTAAGGATATAGAACAGCAGGTGACACAAGTTATCACAGGACTCCTCGAAGAGTACACAAACTTTGACTCTTGGATGTAAATTGGAAGTACTAAAATAAGCTTTTAATAGGTCATAGATACTGATGAGAAATGAAGTTGTTTCAGAAATGTGACAGCCTGATATTCATCGAAATACCTTCTTCACTTAAGTTACCTTTTAACTTAAAATTTGAATTGACTACAGACCTTGTGGGGAAATCGAAGACAAAATTTAAATCACAACTACCTAGCAGAAAGGCGAATGAACAGGTTAATTCAGTTTCATTATAGACATAAAAATTGATACAAACCATTAAAATCTACTGGCTTATGCCGCCATTAAACTATAATTCCTTTGAAGCACTATAAACTATTAGAAAGTATAGAAAACAAAGGAAAAGGATCTGTGAAGAAATGCCTGCAATGCTCTCTGTACGACGAATTTGGTATAATTGGAAGATGTATAAAATATTAGTACACTTCAGTATGAGAAAGCTTCCTAAATAGATGTTACCTTATGGTACCAAGCGCCATTGAAGTCGAAATACGAGGAGTTTGCTGAGAAAGAGAAAATGTTTAAATAGCTCAGTTTCTACTTGATTGAAGAGAACATTCATTAAGCCCTCTGTCCTTTACTAGTTACCATATAAATATTAATTTTTGAAAAAATTAAAAACTTGCTGTTTTTTCATTAAGGAGAATTTTGTGGAAAATAGGAATACTGGAAAGGAGGTGCATTTAATAGAGAATTTTTCAATAAAAAAAGAGGTATATTAAAGCGGGATACATCACCTTGAAACTTGAGGAAAGCTAATGGAAATTTGTGATTGTATTTGTTATGGCAAGACATAGACCTTTCATGTTAAAATACCTTATAGATGGTGTTACAGAAATGCCCAAAATGACTTATTTTATAATTGATTCGTTATGATTAAGGAAATACTTATTGATCATGAAGTTAGAGATTTTTATATCTGTTAACCAATGCAATCAAATGAACACCATGTGAGATGCAATAACAATGTATCATGTATTTTCTAGCTGATACTCTTGTTGGAAAGTGGTAAACACACCATTATTGCGTTATCGAGTAAATTAAATTTAAATTTTGAAAAAAAATGCGTTTCTAAGTTTAATTGTTGGAAGTCAAAATTCATTGATAAGATTAAATTAATGTTACATCACATTGAAAAGATGTATAAGCGCAAATAAAGTAAATAACAATTATTAACACAATTAGAGGCTTGGGAAAGCCGGCCAAAGCTTATAGTATAGTTGTTTGTCCATACTATATAACGAAGATGGGAATGGATACTAATAGTAAGGATCCCCGAATAATATACATCATTTCCTTATACCTGCCATAGAGGTACACAAATATTGCACTGTTTTTTTTTGTAAAGCAAATAAATATAAAATAACTGCCATCAGCATATAGAAGAAGCAAATCCATAATGGTCCATCAAAGAAAAATATTATGAGTCCATCAACATATAGCAGAGATTTCTGTATCATTGGCTTCTTCCAGAGTACTGTTGAGAGTCTCAAAGCATAACCAAAATGTGGATGTCACTCTCGAACCTTAACCTGTTGTCAATTCACATTACTTAGATTTTATGAGCGTGAAAAGTACATTGAAACTGCCAACTGTATGTCATTTATTCCACACTACTCCTTTACTATCTAACATTCCCTCTCCAGCGATTTAACTCCCTAGGTTTTCGTTTTTTTGCTGCTTATCTTTAAATCCAATTTTGAAAAATTTCCAATATTATTTAGAAAATGTTTAATTTCCACAAAAGTTTCAAACACCAACACAATATTTAATAATTTATGAAATATTAAAAAACAATGAAATTTATAAGAATGTACATTTCCAACAATTTGAAAAAATTCCGAATTCTACAAAATTAAGAAAAACAATTTTCCTCAATTCAGAGAAATTGTTAAAAATCATATTCATGAGGGATAGAAACTAAACATATGTGAATTGCTTCACGGGTATAACACATGCAGTAAAATATCTAACAGAATATGGTTTCTCTATTAGATACTTACATATGACTTATTTACTAAGTAACACAAAGTGTCCTCTTTAAATCAACATTTGTGGATTCATGTTTTTATAACTAATCATGACAGTTGGCAGTAAGATAACATCATAGTAAATATGAAGGTTCTTTCGATAGTAACTCTTAAGACAGTAGCAGGAGTCATTTAATATATATAGTTCTGTAACTAAAAGGTACAAAAGGAGAATGGTTTAACTTGCGAGCAGGGCTATAAGGAGTAATAAATGGATAACATATTAGATGTTTAAAAAAAAAGCTTAGAAAAGTGAAAGAAACTTTCAAAGAATAATTAGTAACGAGAAAACTTGAGGTTATCTCCATAGTAAATTATAATGTATAAAACAAGTATATTTTTTTTACATTATCATGCCAAATAACTATGACAAATTTGTCATTTATCAATGAACTACAGCAATAAACTAAAAACCTCATTGTAAATTGTGACATAAATGTTCTATAAAGTTACACTGCACCTCATTCAGTAATTTAGGTCCATTGTTTCCATCCAGATTGAGTTAAGTGTGTGGAAGATTAAGAAGTCAAACAGAATGAAAGTCTCAGGTCAATTGAAAAATAATTCACAACTACTTTGCTTTGATTTCTTTGCATTTTAGGTAACATTTTACTCTTTAAGTGAGAGTGACATTTTCCGAATTTTGTGAAACAAGTAGTGAGACAGATAAACTTCTATTAAGGTTTTACTTTAAAATGTTTTAGCCCACAAAAGATTTTCCAAAATACCTATTGTCATGAGGTCATAGAAGTTTATTCCTGTTGATCTATTTAATCAAAGGCACTTCAAGTGTGATGTCATGGTCGATAGTTATTTCTTAGACCATGCTATCATCATTATCACCAACGAATCATAATATAAATTTGTAATTTGCTTTTCCTTAATAAATGACATGTAACTACATCGTATTAATATTATAACTAAGTGCTGTTAAAATTGTCAAATTAAAGATTCAAATCTATCCCTACCAAAATACCACAAAGTTTCAAACGGCAGAAAGCTTTTTAAACTTAGTTGAAAACAGTTTTTTTAGATAACCGAAAATGCAAATCTGATTTTTTCTATAGGCCACTGAAACTTAATCCCGATTGAAACTACTCAAATAAATGCACTGATCGTGTTATTAACTTATGTAAATCTTTTAATTCCAGATTAAATCACATCACATTAATAGCAACATATTTTGGTTTTTGTGACTGATCAATAAGCTTATTATGAGAAGCCTATTATTTTTTCAGCAATTTTTGGGTTTGTTTTTACGTATAACAGGTACCTATCAGATTTCCTATCAGCAATAGACTCGAGTACGTTAAATTCAAAATTTATACGAGACCTACAGTTAATTTAACAAATATAATATGGATGGTGAGGTAGACTTCAATAAGGTACAAAATTTTAAAAACATGACGCACTTACCCATATGCTGCATGGGTGCAATCACATTCGGTGGTGGAGCTGCCATATTCGGAGGCGGAACCGCCAAATTTATGCTCGGCGGTGGTTGCGAAAATTCCATCATCTTTCCCGGAAAACGCGAATTATAAATTAACGACAATTACCTTAAGTTTAAGTTTACAAAGTCTCTTTCCGACTACACAAAAATTCGACGCGGGCCTAATGTTTCCGAAATAGAGGCCATTTTTTCAGGCACAAAACGTAAACAACTTCAGGCTTTATTTGGTAACTATAATACTAGCCGATTTCAAAATATTAGGACTAGATATTTGGGACGTCTTCGAAATGAAATATACGAATAGGAATTGCCTTTTTCTTTAGAAATAAGTGTATTTTCATTTATAAAGTTTTACACGCGACACGAGACACGACCATTTCACCATTTTTGACAGTCTTAGACGCTAGTGCCAATACCAACCTAAACTGAAAAGTGCGAAATTCTCTATCGGAACCGTCAAATGTAGGGATTTGTTATTATTACCAAGCTAACAGTTGGTTTTTTCGAACTTCGGATTTTGTGAATGAAACGGTAAATACAACACGTTAAGTAGACTAAGGCAACAATGTAGAAAATGCAAGGTCAGCTATGCAACGCGTTTATTAGAAAATTTTTAACTTTCTATTATCGTAGCACAATGAAATATGGTTTCAAGCTAGAATCGACCATTTTGAATCCAAGTAAAATATTTTGAAAATGGAGGCACTTCCGATTATACCGGAAGTAGTTACTAACTTGGTTTTTTATACAAAAGTCTCTAATTTTTTTTATTGTTTTTAGATTTCTCATTAAATTGTAAAACCAGCTTAAGTAGTGTCTTTTGTTTGAAATTTGCCGTTGCAAGTGATATCAGAAAATTCGAAAATTTCGATAGCTGCAAAATCCGATGGAAATAGGTATTGCGCGCTACGCGCCATAAATTTTGAAATCGGTGCTCTAGGGCTTTAAGAGAATCTTATAAGTTACGTTTTGATCTGTTTCAATTTGGCAATAAGTCTTTCACGATTGCTGAAACATCCCTTCGAAGTTGCATGACTTCAAATGTTAACTTGCTGATTTCAAACGGGACACTCTGTACTTAAAGCATTTTCAAGTCTAGAATGTAATTCTGCTTCAAATATTATATTAATTTTTTTTTTAATATTAAATATTAAATTTTTCTCGACTGATTCTTCAATAAAGGGATCCTCTGCCTCAAATTTGGCTTTTATGGACTTTCCTCTCCCCCACGACGGGAAAATAAACGCAATATTTCCTAAATCGGCAGGCTCAAAATTTTTAGGAAGCGCCATCATAGTACGAGGCCCAGAAGGGCCCGACCTCACATATATATGGCAATATATTTTTTTAAACATTCTGTATATTACAAAGACCTACCCTTAAAAAGCTTACATACAAACCTCGAGGGTGCTACGTTGATTTGTGTTTGTTTTGAAGTCGTTTTAAGATATTTTATAAACATTACATGATTCGATACTTTCATTTAAAAGGTCTTGGCCCACCCAACATCAAAGCGGAGTTAGATTTTACTCTGGGGACGCTTGGGCCTTCGTTAACAACTGTAAAATGCTGGGCGGCAAAGTTTAAACGCGGTCGTGCAAGCTCTCAAAACGAATTCCGCATTGGTCGACCCCGTGATGCTCCAGATTTGACCACCTCAGATATTGTGGTGAAAATTCACAAAACTATACTGGAAGATCGGCATTTCTAAAAATACTGCACATCGCAGTTTGACCAAACCGTTTGAATATGAGAAAATTGTGCGCAAGTTGGGTACCGCAATTACTCACAATTGAACAAAAACAGCGCCGTGAAGATTTTCCAGGGAACGTTTGGCAAAGTTTTTCAGCAATAAAGACGAATTTTTGCGTCTATTCATAACCATGGATGAAACACGGGTTCATGATTTCGCACCCGAAACGAAAGAGCAGTCAAAATAATGGACTCAAAGGGGAGAATTAGCTCCAAAAAAGGCAAAAACCGTTCCATCTGGAGGAAAGGTGATAGCGTCAGTTTTTTGGAATCCATGTAGAGTAATTTTTGTTGATTATCTCAAGAAAGGAAAATGTTATTTAAATTCATTTCAGTGTTTGAGCGACGAAATTAGGAAAAAGCGATTGCATTTGGCGAAAAAAACAGTCTGGTTTCATTAAGATAACACACTATCCCACACCTCCGTGACCACAATGGTCAAAACCAATCAACTTGGTTTCGAACTTTTTCCTCGGCCACCCTATTCGCCAGATTTAACCTTTTCAAATTTATTTCTATTTCCAAACATGAAAAAATGACTCAGCGGAAAGAGATTTTCCAATTTTTTTCCTTTGACTATTAGGTTGGATACTTCTGGGACTATCCTTGTAGTTGGTTTCAGGTTGACTTTATCTCTTGACATAACGTTACAAAAGTAGCCACTGAGTAACATCTTTTTTTCCAGAAGTTTCTAAGGCTTCTCTGAGGATTCTATGCTTATAAGAGCATTACTTTGGTTTTGTCTGAATGACTGGAGATCTAACTACTGCACTCGTGCTATCAACGTTAATTGTCCTATTTTCCTGAGGAATTTCGAATTAGTAACAGTAGTTGGTTCACAAGGAGGTTTAAAAGGTCAAAGCACTGGAAGTCTTTGTGACGCGATCGTTATTGGGAAAGTTAGGACTCGATTGTTGTTTTACATTATTTTTATTTACCTTTCTATTCTCGATTGAATTCTTGCTTGGTTTGATTTTGGTTAGATTTTCCCATTTTCCAACCATTCTTGATTCGTGTTGGGCATTAGTAGCCTGCTGTCCTTTTCCCATTGATTTCCCTTTGTCCCTAGTAAATGTGCTCAAATTTGTCCTGGATATTTGCAAGTTGCCAGTTCTTTAGTTGATTTATTTTTGGGGCTTGAATTCACCAAATATACGTCTTCTTTCGGGTCGTCGAATACACGAGCCTTATGCTTAGCAACCTGATGTAAATTGAAAATTTGCAAAAATCTATCTGGTGGATTTTCTTCGATGTTGGGCATGTTTCTTAGTTTCTAGAATATGATCAAGTTAACAAAGCCTATTTTATTCTCTTGGAATCTCCAACATGACGTCTATACACAATGCAGCTCTACGAGTAATCCGCAGAAGATTTTGAAAAAATTGTCCTTCGTGCTAGAGACCACGGAGAGTTTGTCGCTTACGTTTTCCAATCAATTGAATCAATCATTCAATTTCCATTGAACTAAGGTGCAACCCAATAAAAGATGCTCCGCTTATTAGGTTGCTCGTTCATGACGACATGTCGCCCCATTTCCCAGTGTTAAGCATTGAAAGTAGTACTAATGGGATTAGGTCCTGCTTAGACTGTATAAAATCAATACATTAGATTGAAACCTACACACTGCGCTAAAAATACAGTTCCTGTTCAATATATAGTCAAAAAATGTTTTCCCAAAAGGCGCTCGTGTGCTCGGTCATCTTATTTTGCCTAATTCTTCAGGTAAGCCCAAGATTTATCTACAGGGTGTCTCTGAGCGTAATGCCATCAATTCAATTACGTTTTTGTAGTTCGCAAATTATGACAAAAACTTCATGAAAATCCAGTTGGCCTTGAAACAAAACAAAAAATATTTTTGACATTTCCGCATTTGACAGCATTTACGACTAACATTGACTTGTAGTTTTTCGGTGTCATAGAGACGGTGTTTAATTAAAATTATTGTTAAAGGAAATTAATAAAAACGGGTTGCAAATCTGATGATATATATAACAAAATGTAGCCTCCACTGCCTGGTTAAATCTCAATTTTGTATAATTGTTGGCGACTTCGACTTCCAATGAGAATAATTTTTGTTAGGTGAAAGTCGTGAATTATGATAGTTTTGAAAAATCCCCCTGTGAAATATCGAACACTCATTCAATGACACCCTGTGTAATGTACTACCGTGTGGCTCTAAATTATGACCTTGTATTGCATTTTTTTACCAAATTTATACCAGTTTTTTCCCAAAAATTAATCGATAAATTTTGAATCGCACTACATCGTTGAACGTAGTGCTAAAAGACGTTTACTTGAGCTGCCACTTCACTCATGTAATTTTTTTTAGTCGGCCATTTTGTGCTACCGGTGACGTAAGCAAAATTACATGCCTTTTAACAATAATTTAAACAATTGTTGTTAAAAAGTTAACGGGTTGGAAGCAGAGATGGAGACAATTTAGAGCCACGCTGTAGCGTAACGCAAAGGATGATTTTTCAAGGTATTTTAAGATGGAAAGTTCTTCTAAGCATATGTCCCAGCTGGTTTAGTTTTTAACAGGTGGTGAAGGAGGGAGGGGGGGTTATAGTTTAGAGCCACACGGTACATTCAAATGGAACGATTTTTTTCTTTTTAATATTTCAGATTTATTCATCTCCATACAAAATTACAGATCAGATTTACATGAGTATCAAAATTGATGAGAACTACGTTGGTCAGATCGTATTTGGATTGTTCGGCGAAGTGGTTCCTAGGACCGTTAGAAACTTCAAGCATATTGCTCTGCATGGAATCAATGGAAAGGGGTACAACGGCACCAATTTCCTTGCTGCGATCAGAAGAGTGATGATATTAGGTATAGATCAGGGAAAGCTTGGGAAGTAGTTTTTTGAATTATAGTCGTGTTAATAGGAGGGGATATTGTTTATAATAACGGCAGTGGCTCGCTTAGCATTTACGGTCCCAGTTTTGATGATGAGAATTTCGAAATTACACATGATTCCAATGGATTGCTGGCAATGGCAAATTTTGGAGGTAAAACCATTTTTCATATTATTAATGACCGAAATGAGCGTAATACAAATCGATGGGTTTAGTGCCAAATTCGAACGGCTGTATGTTCTTCATTACCACCCTGTCTACCCCATGGTTGAATGGAAATAACGTGGTTTTCGGAAAGGTATCTATGTATTTTTGTTATTATATTTATACCCAATGACCTAAATTTATGAGTTTTTATTTTGAAATTTCAGCTTCTCAAAGGCCATGATGTAGTGCATAAAATCGAATATTTAAAAACCGACTATAACGACAAAATCGTGCAAAACGTCCAGATTATCGAGTGTGGAGAAATCGTGACTACGCCCTTCTATGATGATCATAAGAATTACGAGTATGGTTTGCGAATTTTAGATATTTTTACAATAAAGGACATGCTTTTCAGGTTGAGCTTTTGGTCGTGGATTAAAGCTGGTTGGTTTCCGTTGAGTTGGTCGTTTGCAATATTGGGATTTTTCCATTACTTCATAAGGAAGCTGGATGTACTGGAGTATGAAAAACTTGAATAAAAATATACACATCAACAGAGTCTAGGGCTATTGGCGGAGAATCGCAACAAATTTTCGATTTCCAGGCGAAAATCAAAAATGCTTATATGTACTGTTTCTGACTTGTCTCATATACATATTCATTGACGTTATTAGGTTCTAGATAAATCGAAAATTAACAAATATTTGAAAGTAAACATAAACTATTGCAAAAACGGAAATTTTTGAACTTCAAATTTTACCAAAAATTTAATAAAAGAAAATTAATTTGTGTGGCCTCCTTTACCGTTTAATCCGGCCCTGCATCGTCCTTTCATGCCCACAATGAGCACATCGATAGAGTTTCGATCAATTGCTGTTCCCTCCCTTTGCGAGCATAAAATGAGCTGTTCAAGTGCATTAAAAATCAAAATTTTGCGTAGTACCCGTCGCTGAATTATATTCTAGACGCGTTCGATGGGATTTAAGTCTGAAGGGTGCGCTGGCCAGGGCTGAACGTCGATAAATTTGTTCGTCAAGAAATTTTGAACTATGCGTACGGTATGCGGATGAACATTACATTGAATAAGCACGAAGCTTGATTCGACGGCCCCTGCACAGGGAATCACCACGGGCAGAAAAATCCTATTGGAATAATCAAGGGGCACTTAAAAAGCACTACAAGGGAGCAGGATCAGTTCTACCGCCAGTACTCCAAGCCATAATTGATCCTTCACGACAAGTGTGCATCTGTTGAGCATTTTGTAGACGTTTCGCCACTCCAAGTTTCCACCACATTCTACTTCGTCTTGAATCTGGACGAAGGCCAAACCGAAATTTTTAAAAAGAAAAATAAGGGGGATGGAGGGTGGAATTTAGAGCCGCACGGTATAAATGAATGCTCCCGAACAACCAGGTCGTTTTGATGACCGAAATCCATTCTTTATCAGCAAAACAAACTTAAGAAGGGCGCTATACATGGGCGTAGGAATGGGGTATGTTGCACTAGACACAAATAGAAAAATCGGAGGAAATGGGCGAATGACGTTATCTCAACGTTGACTTGAGCCTTACATGCCCACCTGCGCAGGTCTGACACCCTCAAATTACCCAGTAGTGTTTCAGTCCTGAAAAATAAAGTTGGAACAGAGTATGTATGGGGGGTCGTTGAGAATCCGACCGTGTCTTGTGTACCATACCTAAAATGAAAATTTAGTTTGTTCATATTCGAACCCTCAAATTCCCCGTCAGACAATGGCGTATCAGGGGGCTTTTCGGCGACTAAAATCTTCTGAAATTGGGAAGAATATGGGTCTGGGTCGATTTCGCTTAAATCTGGGCCTGCGCTCCGCTTGAGCGTTTACTCACGTGAGTTTTGGCCGTGGAAAGAAGTACATTCGGCAGAAAGGGTCTGTTAAATGTTATTAATTTGATTTTTTGTTGTGTAAAATTCGTTCGGGTCGCTCGCGCTTGATGACGCACCACAAAGTGGCCCACGCCACGAGCGTCTCCTCAGCGACGCGAAACGTTCGAAATTGCCCATGGAACTGAGGTCTAAATGAAACGAAAGAATTGTATGTGATAAATATATTTTATGATTAAACAGAATCAAACTGGCTCTCGTGATTTTTACATGTCTTTGTCCAGTTAAAAATTTCTGTACACCACCCAAAAACAAAACATAATAATAACTTTCAATATTTTCCTCATTCGCGGAATAAATTTTCACCGATAAAGCTATTTTCTATTATAATGTAAGTAATATTTTTCGGGGGATGTTCACATTGCTTTCGTATGGTTCCAACCAACACGTCAGAGATGGGCCTTTGTACTGATGGGATTCCAGCCATATTAAATCGTAACTTTAATAATAATAATAATAATAATAATAATAATAATAATAAAACCAGTCTCATGTTACAATACATAATGACAAAATATTTACAGTTTTACTTATTTCGATTGACCATGCTAAACAAAATGGACAACATTTAATAACAGTACAGTGATTCTCTACGTCTACTATGTACAGGGTGTTTAATTTAGTAAAGCTAAATACTGGCATCGCCAGTGTCCCGTGGACACAGAAAAAGTAACACAGCAATCATGAAAAATAATCGTATTAGAAACTTCGTTTCGTCGCTTTGCAGGCAACGAAACTTGGTGGGAAATGAAGACCACAAGGCATAAATAAGTCAGGAAAGGAACCTTAAAGTAATTGCTATAATATTTTACATTGCCTATTATTCAGCTACTATAATACAAACTTTTACCAACTAAACATTAAACTTTATAGTTAGATATCGATCTAATTACACAGCTTCTATATACGTAAATAATCATATAATAGTTTGATATATCACAGTATGCATTGCCCCGACCGTATCTGACAAGGAAAACGCTAAGGAAAATAATGGTAATGCAAGAAGGAAGAAAAATGCAATAAATAAAAATATGTTTTAAACCTTAAAAAGCAATTTAAATATTTTTAGTGTGGAGTCTCACTAGGATATGTGCTTGTTCTTCTATATAACTTCAATAAGAGAACATGAGATCTGAAACTCCATGTTCGAGTAAAAACCAATAGCGGCGGAATGTGGAAAATAACTGCCTGACCACCCTTAAGTATTAAAAATGCAACTATTCGTGTTCAAAAACGTCCGGAAAGCTCGTTTTTGATTATCCAATTTCTCGTGCCAGATACTGAACGATCGTGTGAAAAACGGCCGAATTTCGTACGGTATTTTTGAAAATTCGGCCCAACGCGTTGTGCCCTTTTGCGATTTTGCACGGAGGAGAAATTCTTTCAAAATAAAAATAATTGTCACATCCCGGAGGCGTTGCCCCTCGGCCACGTTTCCAAGAGGTTCCGAGAGTCCCCCTTTAATTTACGAGGCTTCACTCGAAATCACTGAACCAGATTCACTTCGACGATTTGCTTCGAGACCAGCCATCGTTTTAAAGACATTTTGGTACCCCATTTACACGACGATATTTGCCCTCGTGGCATTTTAAGCGCTTCTGCGCTCCGAGCTTTCTGAGGCTGAAGCTTGCTTGAAGCTCGCAAGGATCCCTGCTTTGGAGCCCGCAAGATTTATATCGCAAATTTTCCCTCGAATTGAAAAGATCTCATCCAGATCGGCTTCCAAGCGTTCTAGAGATATCTTGCTTTCGAGACTCCTAACGTGAGCTTCATCCTCACTTAAATAAAAAAAAAAAAATAATAAAATACATAACATTCCACTACTTACTAGAAATTGCGTTCGCGTTTCGGCTTGAAATATTCGAAATTTTCCTTCAGCGTTTGCAAGAGTTCCAACGTGAACTTTCCTTCGCCAAATTTGCAAGATTTCCCGCAATATTCCATGAATTGACCGTGTAAAATTCAATCCGAACTTATGAACCTTGAATTAACCAATAAAAACTCGTCCCCGAGCTGTGACGATATTTTGCCTTGAAATTTGCAAAAATTTGACATTTGCAGCAGGCCAATGAGACCCTACACAGCGTACCTAGATCACTTCGAAGGGTGAAAATGGCCTATTTCGCCACCACCATCGTTTATACGAGGTGATGGTTGAGGTGCTACATAGAAGAAGCGGAGCTTCGGCTTATTTCAAGATCACAGTTCGTGGGGACATACAGGGCGCGTCTAAAGTATTGTCCAACTCGAAACATCACAACAGCAGAAAGTCCATATGATCACAGGCCTGTAAATGCTTCGTCTCCGAGATACGGGGCGTTAAAAATTAATATTTCTTTTCGGTGATATGTGGGTTTGGAGAAAGAAGGATCAATAATATTATTATTGAATTTTGCCGCTTACAAACACTTTAATATTTTAACGTTTTTAAAAGTAAAACATTTCAATGAGCAACTTGGCTGACTCCCACTAAACAAGCGATTTCAACTACCTCAGTTAGCGCAAACGTGGATTAAGTACCAAACTCTGCTTAAATTTTAAATTAAGTGTTTTGCTTAACGGAATAACTTCTCGTTGTGTAATTGGCACCTTTAGAAATGAAGAAATGACCCAGATGCATTTTTCCCATGAACTTGCAAATGGAAATTCCTTGCAGCGCCCGCATGCCGAACGATTCCCAGAAAGACATCTGCCATGTTCAGCTACTTCTACACAACTTCATCACCGTTCGCAAGAGACCGATTCATCCGTGCGAAGTGAAGATATTGCCGGTAGACCACGTTCAGTTAAGACTCCTGAATTGGAGCAAACTGTTCTTCGCACTGTAGAAGATGCGTAGTACTGGAAGGACTGCTAACGACCTTCATGTTAGTCCGAAAACAGTTTGGGCCCTCCTAAAGGAAAATCCATTATGTCCTCCCATGTCCAACGCGTTCCGGCGCTTTTATCTCGCGACCACCCTCTTCGGTCCAGTTGGTGTTGGTGGTTTTTTTACAGAAATGCCAACATTCCAAATGATTCAACCAAAATTTTGTTCACGGAAAAAGCAAATTTTCCACAACTCGGCATTACAAACTTTCATAACATTCATATTTTGGTACAGGAAAGTCCTCATGTCATATCAGAAGCAAAACACCAGGTAACGTGTATGGGCTGGAATCATTGAGGAGAAGTCGCCATATTTTCTTCCACGTCGCCTGAATGGTCACTTCTATTTTCAACCTCTTCGGAATACCTTACCTGAAATCCATGAAGACGTATTATTGGAAACAGGGCTCCGTTTCTAGTTTATGCACGATGGAGCGCTTCCTCATTTTCCCTTACAGGTTCAAGAGCACGTAGACGGTACATTTCCAAATGGCTGGACTGCACGAGGAGGTCCTCAGCCGTGGCCGTCCCGATCACCGGACTTAAATCCTTTGGATTTTTATTTTTTGGGGGCACCTAGTACGCCCCACTCCAATTGCTATCGAAAATGAGCTGTGGAATTTCTTAGGCAACGAGCTGAAGCACGTGCAATGGCGGTAATTTTCGGCAATTTCTCCAGTACGACCTCAATTATTCTATTACGTCATATTCTTTCCTTCTCATAATGTTGAATTTTTTGCTAATGCAGCAATATTATTGGTTATTTTTTTCCAAATTTATACACGGTGCGAAAAACAAATGTTAATTTTTAACGCTCTGTATCTCGAAGACGAAGTACATGCGCACCTATGATTAGATGACTGTTTTTTACGTTTTGAGATGGACAATCACCGCGTTAAATATTTTGAAATACATAGCAAACACCCTGTGTAGCGGCGAATCTTCCATTATTCGAAAAAATTAAAGAGCATTAAGTGTCCAAGGAATTTTTCGTTTTCTTTCTCAAGTAGCTCTTTCGAGTCTCGCCCCATTTGGGTCAAATCTGGAACACTGATCCCAACGCATCCAGATAACACTAGACGTTCTATGAATTAACGCCATACAGGGTGTTCCATCGAAGACTTTCCACCGCAATTACTTTTGAAAATTACCAAAATATCGTGGATGCCAGAAAAACCGTTAATTCCGCTTTCTGGGAGCGACGCGATGGCGCGGATTTCAAATCTATTGAAGCAACCCCTTATGCGGGGGTGCAATCAGCTTCGGAATTCAAATGGCACCATGTGCCGAGTGATCCGTCATTTTAAAGGTAATAAAATTTGCTTTAACGTAATACCGAACGTTTTTCACTTTGGGCCACCTCTTCGGAGAAAAATGACGCCCAAAGCATGCAGAACATGCGACGGAATGTTCACAAAAAAAATCCTTTAACGAGCTTGAATAAACAAAGTTTTTTTTTTTAATTATCACAACGATTTTTTACTTTAATAAAGGAATCCGCGCAAAAAATTGTTATTATTTACGTTTCGCCCGGCAGTTTAAATTCCATTTAGGGCTCGTTCCTTCCGGTGACCCGCACCCAAAATCTTGAATGAATTGCGCATTGCTCTTGCATTCCTAAAAATGATTTATCCCAAGACAGAAAGGGTTGGGCTAATTTAACGAGCTATCAGAAGTTGCGGAAGCCGCTGCTACGAGCTGCTGACGTACTTGGAAAGCTTACAAGCGCAACCCCTACAAGATTAAGCTGATCTATGAAGTGAAGGAGGCTTCGACAAAATGGAGCGCATCCGCATTTTACGGCAACAACACGCCAATTTCTGCGTGAAAGTCTCTCCAATCGCTGGATAGGTCGTTGAGGATCCGTTGAGCGGTCACCCGATTCGCCTGATTTGACACTCCTCGATTTTTTGCTAGGCCACTTAAAACCAAAGATCCATCTAACCCAACCGGATTCCCTGGAGGAATTAAGGAGACAGTTGAAGAGCGTCGCCTAATCACCCCTGAAATTCTTGGAGATGCTCGAAGAAATATGGAGCAACGTTTATTTCGCTTCATGGCGATGTGGGGGAAATCATTTTGAACGTTTAATTACTTAATTTTATCTAATTGTTTGGATGAGCACTTCGGGCGTTATTCCTCTACAGAATTGGCGGTTAAAAACGAGAATATTGGGACTTGTCTTGAAAAAAATTTCATTACCTTCAAAATGGGGGGCCACTAGGCTCGCATTCCCACTTGAAATTTCAAAGCCGATTGCACCTCCTCAGAGGGGGCCGTTTGAGTAAGCTCGAACTTCCTACAGAATTGACGTGATATTTTTGCAATTATCCGAAACGATTGCGGTGAAAGCTGGAAGCGACGGAACACCACGTAAATGCCGCAAAGAGTGGTATATTGAAATGATATCCTGCAGATACTCGTCTAACTATGGCACGGAACAACTGGGCCTTAGTTTGGTGGCGACCTTTAAGACGACTCTTAAAGGTTTTCGTTCAGGCAGGTTACAGTACACGATTCGATTCATGTTCAAGAAGTGATCCACGGAATTAATGGAATTTGCATTAGGAACATTCACGAAATGTCGTTTTATTTTTTCACGTTGACGGAACATTCCAAAGATATTCGTAGATGACGGAAATGTTCGGCACGGAACATTACCAGAACACTCTGTAATTGCGTGCTGTCAGACGTATCCAGATAATCCTAGATATTCTGCGAATATGCTAGAGGTACGTACACCAGCTCTGAACATCTGGCGAATTTTAAGAACGAATTTGGAACCTGTAATATTCCATTTGGTCATCAAGTCCAGACCCGCTACTACCGAGGCGTCAGTTTTGGTTGCTTGATGACCTAATTTTTGAAATAACTACTTGAACTCTTTGCCGTGCCAGAAATACCAAAAGGGATGGGCAATACAAATCCGCCATTCATCGTACCAAAGAGTTGACTTTGGGAAGGGAGGTACTGTAGCAAACTGGAGTTACGTTGGTCTACAATCTTAGGTGTTTTACTCAAGTGAGTCCATTCGATTTTCCCGATTTCTAAAGGATGTGAAAAGCGTAAAGCCGATTCAAAGTAGCAGAAGGTTTAATTGGAGTTCTTCCTTAATTTACGTTGCCCAAAAATCACAGAGTACCTATGTGGATCGATTCACAACCAACGTCAATCCACTCGAGAAGATTAACTGAACATTCATAGAACATCGTCTCTCTTTTTCAATTTTTTTGGACACCCTATATCCCGTAAGGGCTAAGCCATAGGTACTCTTCAAGCTGGGAGAATAGCAGGTACAGAACATCGTCAGATTGTACCATGAGCCAAATGAGGCGGAAATCGAACTTTGGCACAACCCGAAATTATGACATGCTGGAAAATGGTTACGTACAGGGTCGGTCCGTATGTTCAGGCTGCTTTGTTTATGAGAACCTTTAAACGCGAAAGCTCTAGGGCTCGTCCTAAATCGCCAGCAATATTATGCAACGCAACGGACGAACGTTGCAAAGCTAAGAAAGTACGCAGGGCGAGTAATTTATAACGCGACACCCTGTATATATTTTTTGTAAAAACCGAGCGGACAGTCATTTTCTTATTTCGGAGATGCGTGACGTGTTGGGATTCGATTTAGTTGTTTCCGCGATATTGGCATTTGAAAATCGAGATTTTTCCAAATCGCCCGAATGGACAAATGAATCGAACGTCACGAATAATTTTCATTTATTCCGGTGCCGCATTTTATCCATTACAACTTTTGTACCTAAAGTTTTTCTCTTTTTTTTTTAAATTAATGCAGTGGGGGCTGTCGTAATGTAAGGATCGACCCTGTACATTACCGAACGGGTCTCCAAAGAGATGGTCGAGAATCTGCTGGTCGCTTTTCACTACCTTTCGCGTCGCCTCCTCCCCTATGCCATCAACATTGAAAAGTACCCCCCTTTACAATATTTGGACGATGGTATGCTCGAAAATGCAATGTTTGTCATGATTTGCATTTTAGTATCTACTTCTCAGACACCATTCAATATCCTCTCCCAAGAAATTAGCTAATCCAACTCGAGCTTGCCGTTAACGCTCACTAACAACCGCTAATTTCGACCAAACAAAATCCTTGTCACAATAAAGACTAGTCAAACATAGGAACAGGTCCTCTAATCCAGAATAACCGCCCTGGGCCCTGACTCATTTAAACCCCAGATCAAGCGGCCAGGCCTTCTCTGGACGCGGACAGAATGTCTTCGCGTGGGGCTTCTGCAGCTTTTCGATCAAAATGCAAGTCCCACAATCCGGGTCTCGGATCCGGTTCGCTCGGAGGACGGTCCGGGGCCCTTTCCGGGGAATTCATCCTGGGTCTCGCACCCTGCGGAGGGGGGTACCCGAAACCCAACAAACCGCCATATTTCGCCGATGGAGCCAGTCCGTTTTGGGTGGGGCCCACAGAAGATATCTCATTTAGCTGCAAGAGGTTCCTCTAGAGTTCTCCGAGGTTTGACGTGGAGGAGGCCACTTACCTTTTGTTGCATGCCGTTAAGGAATGGAGCCGGAAGGTACGGGTAGAAGAGATCGGGCCTCCGTTGCAGAAATTCGGAATCCTTGGGAGTCATGGGGATGGGCGGCAGGTCGAGGGACATGCGACGCCCTCGTCGCGACGCTCCGTTGCTCCACATATGGGTACCCATGTGAACCTACAACAAAACATAGCACATCTAGACTTTCCTTTAAAGCCCGCGATCCTCTGTAAGAAGCTTTATAGGAAGACATTTTTTTTTACCCAAAACCCTAAAATGAAACATGAAACGTTAGTACTGCATTAGTAAGCCAAGAAGCCACATGACGTCTACATACCTTGAGATTTCCCTTGGTGGTGAAAGCCTTCTGGCACACGGTGCACCTGAAGGGCTTGTCCCCAGTGTGAGTCCGCATGTGTATCTGCAGGGCCGAGCTCGAGGAAAAGTTCTTATTGCACACGTGGCACAAGTGTTTACTTGATTGCAAGCCTGAAAAGACACACACCACACACGTGTTAGCCCACAACCTAGAGCTTTGAAGTTAGTGCAAGCAATTGTTGTTAACAAATTATTTATTTACATTAGGACATTTCGGTGGGATATGGCCTTCGCTGATGAAATATCTATACCTCGAATTCCCATGAGCAGAAAGGAGACTTGATAGGAGATCGAACTTCAATTATCAAAGTCAATGAGAGCATTTGCAATCTGAATGATATTTGATGCGAAACGTTTTGGATTTTCCAACTTCCACTGCGTCGGCATCTGCAGACACTTTGTATATTACCGTCTAAAAGTAAGATAGATTTCCGAGCGCCCCTGAAAATCTTGTGCAATTTTCAGGGGGATATGGAAAACGGCACAACCGTAAAAACTAAATTCATGGAAAAAGGCGAATAATGGAAATGTTATTTATGATCATTTTTAGTTTTGTATCGATTTTGCTCATTTTCTTGACGACCTGTAGGCAGGTTCACGTCAATGATTACTGGAGAACGATTTCGCCGAAAGTGGTAATTAACTTGTCGTTATACTGGGTGAAACTGGGAAGAGCTTTCCGACCCGGACTTCCGGACGCCCTGTGGAAGAACCTGGAGAGACCATGAGACCTTTGTATGCAATTGCAACGTTCTTTTTGCCCATTCACAACAACCCATCCATTCTGAACGGAATTACAATTTAAAAGAAAATGTTGCGATTTACCAAAAAGGAGATGTTAGATGAATCAAAATAAACGTTAATAGCGTGCGTTAGCTCTTCCTGCTCTAGTGACACCTGCTGTGCGGCGAGGCAAGCTTAGGACACGGTTAGCAGGTCTATGCAAAATGTTTTGCCACTCTTCAAGAAGAGCCACTCAAAGGCCTGCAACGGTCTAAGGCTATCTGTCGTGAATGCGTGTCCCTAACATGCCTCATGCACGTTCAATTGGGTTTAGGTCAGGGCTGGGAGGAGGCCAACTTAATCAATGTATCGCCATTTCAGTTAATTGACTACTGACCTGACTAACCTGAACTAACCTGAACTAATGTTTCTTGATTAAAATATTAATATTATTATTATTATTATTATTATCATTATCATTATCATTATTATTATTATTATTATTATTATTATTATCATCATTATCATTATCATCATCATTATTATTATTATTATTATTATCATTATCATTATTATCATCATCATTATTATTATTATCATCATTATTATCATTATTATCATTATTATTATTATTATTATTATTGTTATTATTATTTATTTGTCTGTTTTGATTTTTTTGGTAAATCGCGTCGTTTCGTTTGATCCTTCTACAGAGTGTCCAGAAATCTGGATCAAAGAGCATCTCTCGGTTCCAGCGCTTATAGTCACAAATTAACTTCCACGTTTGGCAAAATTAATACCCAGTAATGATTAAACCGGAAACGCCCACAACCTATCGGAAAAATGACGAAAATCTACATAAAACTAAAACAATTACATGAGATCGAAATTGAATGATATTTAAGTCGTCTGGTCTTTTATGCCCAAGAGCATGCCAAACTGGTCTTGGCCTAAGTGGGAGGAAATCGGTCTGAAACCTCTACACAACTCAGTATCCATCCAACTTTCTTCGATTCAGGCTTGATGAAGGATACGGGTGATATGTATCTATTGATTGATTAAAGTCAACAATTAGTATCTTATTACTTTTCATCGATAAAAAGCTGCTTTACTGAAATTTGTTTTCGCGACAATTTACGTAATGAATTTGAGCCATTGTGTTCTATGCAAATTAGAGGTTGAAACGAAACGAAATAATTTCCGTTCTCATTGCAAAATAATTCTAATTTATCGTGATTAAAAGTTATACGAAACCTAAATGTTTTGAATAGGGGAAGTTCGGGCAATACAGGACAGACATCAAACATTTCAGAAATTACTTACTCGGAGGACGTTTGGGTAAGGGCAACTCCGCCTCTGTAGGTTCCCTCTTCACGTGAGTCTCCTGCTTGTGCTCCTGCAACTGTGCAGACATGTGTGAGAGCTGCGCCACCGGAGGCACTGGAGCAGGCTGCTGCACCTCTCTAGCCTGCTGGACATGTCCGTCGCTCTCCTCCGAGTGTTCCCTTGGAGGCACGCTGGGAGGCAGAGGAGTCGAATCGTCCCCACTCAGCGATGGCGTTTTGTTTTCGAACATGTGCTGGGGCATGTCGCGGATCTTGTGCGTGAGCATGTGCTGTTTCATGTTGCCCTGCAAATAGATTTCGTAGCTGAGGACATTGAAGTAATGGGGTTGATATTTAAAAGCTTGATTTGAATAATTTATTTGCAATTAAGTTGGCGTATGCTAGATGTCGTGGCTTACCGCCAGCTGCATCCAAGTCGAGGCGTATCCGGGGCTCATCGGTAAAGGGAAAACTGGGGGGATGTTGTGAGAGGCATGATTTCTGGATCTAGGCTTAGCGTCCTCCTGGATACGCCTCTGCTTGATGCAGTCACAATTTTCCTGAAATTTACAATGAAAGTCAATTCGATGGTCTCTCTCGCAACGAGCAAGACCGATTATAATCCTTATTTTATTTCAGTGATAATGTTAGTAGCTATACTGTGTGATCACGTGTCCTGTCATTGCTATGTCCATTGGAGGCTAGAAATGAATTTTTAGGGCTAAGTTATTTTATAGGCACAAAGTCTTCGTGCCGAACACTCCTATAGGTGCAGAGGAGTATCTACAATCGAATTCACAAGTTGTTAGTAGCCACTTCTACATTTATCTACGTGTTACTACTGGTTGGTTCGGTTAATACAGTTTGACGTAACAGACCTCGAAAATAGCTGGGAGAGGTCAGACAGGAACTCTTGAGTTCGGACTACATGCTTATAGTATTTGAAAAACACTGCAACTTTCGATATCACCGAATCAACGAAGACACCTAAAGACTAACCGAGCCACTGTTCCCTTACTAGATATTCTCATATTTTCTTCGATTCTCACTTCTTTCTCAATCTCGATTATTTTAATTCGGCGTCTCAGCGTATCCTGCTCATACAGGGTGTCTTAAAAAAAAAGGGTGAATCTGCGACTCAGCTATCTAAACGCGGATTTTGATGAAATGAGGACCCAATAGAATGATATTACTCAGATTACTGAGTAACGTCGAAGTCGATCAAGCTCTTCAGCTTCAGGTGCCAAGCTCAAATAGAGCTCCATATATATATATATATATATTTTTTAATATTTTACGATAGGATTCTTCTCCGAATTTAACGATGTATGACAATTTAACGTTAAATTAAGCTTTAACTGGAAAATTTTGAATCATTTGAACAATATGCAGCTTTCTGCATCCTAAATTTGGATATTACGAGTTATATGAGCATCTGCATCGTCATGGAGCGATCTGTGATCATGCGCATTTCATTCCATCTCGTCCTTTTTTATCATCTTGTACAAAGACGCCTGGGGCCATGCGATGTCCGGCGAGAAGGGACAAGGTAAAGCCGCTCTTAACCATTTGAACCGTATCATTTTTCTTCAAAAATTTTCTGTAAGCGGTTACGTTGTAAGTCTAGCAATTTGACTCTTACAAATATGTCACATACAGAGTTAGCCAGACAACACATTCATAGGAAAATTTTTCACTTTTTACTATTGTAGGTCGATGAAATTTGGTTGTAACGTGTACTCTGCTGCTGTAAACTCTCATGAAGAACTTGTAAGGCGAATAAGAAATCTGACTCGTAAAATAACTGCTCAGAACGTGAGAGATGTTTGGCGGGCCTTATGGCGGCGTTTGAATTTCTGTGTAGAACCTAATGAAGATCATTTCGATAAGTTTCTGTTATACCAATTAATTCAAATTAATTTACATTGATTTGTTATTGAATGAATTGCCGCTGTTCGATTTGTTCTGCATTACATCTCTTGTCTACTATTATTTTTCATATCTTTCGACTTTACTCTTAGATCGTCAACAATTACTTACTCCGGTTCACGCCGCAGTAATGTGTCAAAAAACATCATGTCAGTAATGTCAGTAATGTGTCAAAAAACATAATGTCACTAATATCAGTAATTGTCAAAAAACATAATGTCACTAATGTCAATAATGTCAGAAATGTCAAGAACCAATCAACCCTGCTTGATAAAAATTCTATCATGCATTACTTCGCCATTTTACAAATAATCGAAAATCGGTGACCGATACTGAAATGGCCAACGCACATACGTTTCTAAATTGAACAGGCAATTTAATTTCTGAAATTAAATACTATGCGGCGCAATCACAAAACAGTTTTGGGAGATAAAATACATTCACAACCCTAAAAAATATCATTCTGTAGATTTTCAAGACGATCTAGTATTATCTAACCATGTAGGCCCTGAAGAGTAACTTATATTCAAAATTTGAGCTAAATATCTCAGAAATTTTAGGAGCTCTAAAATATAAATTGAAAAAGTAAATGAAACTTCAACACCCCGTATTTCCTTAAAAACACATCCGGCCAAAAGTCCGGTCTTTAATTTAAGATGCCATGGATGAGTTTCGGCCATTTTGTCGTGATTTTTGACGTTTCGCATTTTCAAAAATTCAACTCAAGGCGTAGGTGAGAAAACCGAAAATTATAAGAAAAAAAATGAAATTTTGCAACTCCGCACGTTGGAAGTGGTGCGTTTTTGGCCGTGGGTCCGAAGGCATTTTACAAATTGTTTTACGGAGTACCGTCGACCCTTGAAATATCTTCGTGATGATATATCACGCCCTGTATAGCACGTATTTGCTGTATGATCACGCAACTGAAAAAGGCGCAATTTGAATTTTTCGCAAAATTTCAGAAATGTGCGCTAATTTTCGGTGCGATGGTTTATTGTTTGCGTTTATTAATTATTTATATAGGGCGTTTCTAAACGGATGGTAAAAAATTTAACGGGTGAATGCTTCGGCTTCGATCTGTAGGGCATAACGAACGTTTTGGTGTCAAAAAAATTTTTTGACACTTCCAGAAAATCAACTGTCAATAATTGTGACACTTGACAGTAAACAAATGAGGCAAAAAATCATGGCCAACTTCACTAAGCGTTACATTATTATTTAAATTGATCGATGTGAACTCTTCTGACTATTATTGCGAATGTTGCCCCAACCATCGATTTGAGCGAAATTTTGCAAGAGTCTGAGAAGAGAGAACACTCAATGCGGATAATTTATAAAACATTAACAGAAAAAAAAGGGTAAATTTAAGCTTAAAACCCCTCGAATCCGCATTACTCCGTGCGTGAAATCAAAGTCCGAAAATTTCCAATTGGACCAAACACTCGGTACAAATTTTCGGTGAGTTTCTAAAAAAAACAAAAAAACGAAAAAGGTGTTTTTCACCGCGATATAGATGAAAGCCAAAGCATTTTTGGACATCTACGAACTTTCCGCCTTTTGAATCCGTCAGGATTTCAGTTTTTTACTATCCATTGAGAAACACCCTGTATATCGTGCCCTGAATCGTCCTCCGAAACAAAAAAAATGTAATATCCTGCGCGCGCCGCTTGAGGCCAAAAACTCCTGGTATTTAGGAGAAAGGCTGCGAGAACCTTGGGAATATCTGGTGTTGCCGTACACGTGTGATATAGTAACTTTTACTGCAACCACTCCTGGAACCTTGGAGACACTCTGTATGTGCGAGTCACGTGCGGATCTTGTACCGGAAGGGTCAGTTGTACATCGCAGGCCGAGAGCTGCATAAGCTAAGTTGGAGGTTTCACCCGAGGCCAAATTGCGAAACTCCTGTTAACGTCAGCAGAAGAGTAATTTCCACGAATCGAACGTGAGGGTCCTCGGTGACTGTTACGCCGGCGCGACAAACGTGCTTAAGGTCGCCGCTCTGGAATCTGTGGATCGAAGTCCGGCCCTGGGAACGACTTACCGGAAAAAGGTATGCAAGAAAACATTGTTTATCGTTGAAGGCGTACAGTCTATATACAAGTACGTGCACCTGAAAAGCTTGTTATGAATCTGATTTGTAATTATTGCGGCAGAGAAGAACGCCGTTAATGCGCTCTAGACTATTTCTGTGCATCGGGATGAATAATAACGCGTTTAAAAATAGGCCCAAAGTTCAAGAAAGCGTCTAGAAGAATGTGCCATTTACATAGCGGTTTTTAATCGAAAACGAATATACCAGAGCAATAAGTATTGAATAATTGCTCACGAAAATAAACCGCACCAGTTACCGAATGCTGAAGAATCCGTCTGCATTTTTCACGGCAATCACTTCAGATCTTAATGACGACAAGTTAAAAAGTGCATTTTGACATAAAAATAAGATTCTCCATCAAAAATAGACCACTTAGACATGCGACATAACTTATTCTTGGCCCACTGCCAGCGGTTAATTTGAGATATCTCCAAGTCTATTGTGTTAGAATAACATTTCAATCATTTTTATAACACAAATTCCGGGATATATCGTTTGACAGTCACATCCAAAGATTAACAATTCATCGACTTAATTTAAACTAATTCGGCTCAGACTCACCTTCGTGGAAAACCCCCTGTCGCACACGGTGCACTTGAACGGGCGCTCCTTGGTGTGGCTCCTGTAGTGAATTTCGAGGGCCGAATGGCAGGCGAAAGTCTTGAAGCACAAGTTGCAAGTTGTATTCCCTCGACCTGTGAATTAATCCGAAAATGAATACTCAAGTAACCGCATCGGCTAAGCAAACGTACCTAAAGTGGCGCCAGGGCCTACGGCCAGCCTGAGCGGGCTAAAAGACGTTGAGGTCAGCACCGAAGAAGTCAGCGAGGACAACGCGGAGGTCATCAGCGGCGTCGAGGACTGAGATCCTTGAGGCAGGAGCCCGAAGGCGGAAAACAGCGAAGGCGGTCCTGGACTGGGCCCCGGGCTTGGGATTGGCGGATTTTGATTCGGTTTCGGAGTCAAGTCCAAAGCTCCCATGGAGTTACATTCTGAGGGAGTGGGGCTTGTTGCCTGCTGCGAGGAGGGTGGCCTGGGTATCTAGAAGGCACGTTCTAACATGAGGTGACAACTCGTTTTTGATTGAAGGAAGCGCACGGCAATCATGCTACTTCACCCGAATGCTCAATATCGAGATGAGCCAAGTTCGGACTAGTCGACTTCCGCGCGCACGAGACAGCGCGTGCGAAATCAAAACAACAGCGTGCAGTATGCCTTTGTAACACACTATTATTTCAACCGGGTACCTAGAGGTGGCGTAAAATTTTTGGAGTTCTAAGATCGCGCACCAAAGAACCACCACCACAATATATCTTCCATGAATTTTCGCCAAGGAGCCGCGGCCCCGCTATACGCCATTTATGTGACAGTTGTCTCATGAGCACATTTTATAAGGGAAATTGAGGAAAGCCTGAGCTTATCACCAAAATTTTAATTAAGATTGAAACGGATGTGGTTTTCACACATTCCATTAGTAAACGTGCGCCACTGGCCGGACGAACTTGAATTGAACTCCCTGAAGTTGAAACTCCCTACCAGCGCTACTTAAAATTTGCGCCCCGCTCAAATTGCTTCAACCAAAAAGCGAAAATGGCGATCACGTGACAGCGTTTTGCCAAACGGCCATTTTGCCGGCTTGAGCTTTGCGCACGGCAGTTACGTCACGCACCGAACAGCCATAGCGCTGTCAAATCGGTATATGTGTACAGGGTGATTCAAAATCGAGGAGAAAGAATTTAAGAGCACGTTTTTGACGTCAAAATAAGTCTTTTTTCCCTCGAAACGTGGATCCGCACACGCTTGGCTTTCGATATACAGGGCGTTCAAGTATTGTCGTTAAGAAAATTCATGGCGGGCTGCCTAGTTTAATGTTCCCAAGCGTTTTCGGTAAAATTCGTTGAAGTCTTAGATTCCTTAAAGCGATCAGGGTAAAAAACAGATTATTACTAAAAAAATAAATAAAATCATACTTAAATTTATTGAAACTTAACAGGGAAGTGATGGAAAGAACTTTAAAATTTAAAAAACTAAAAAATAAGATACATTTTGCCATTTTTTCCGTTGCTAACAGAGAACGTATTGTCCAATTTATACATAGTGTTGGTTCAGTAGATTTTTCTCGAAAAAGGATCGAGATATGGAAAGGAAACAGCAATGCATAATTAATGGAAAAACTATTGCTCTTTCAGACTTAAATTGCATTTGATGTCAGACATACCGAGTGACCAGTTAATAACTATAAATTCTACAAATTGACCGTGAGTGGCGCCCTCTATTAGCAATGCGGAAATTGCAAAACGCATCTTACTCGTCACCTAAAAAACATAACTTTACAATTTTCCAAGTGTCTAATTTAGATATTTTAAACATAATGGCAAAAAATAAAACAAATTTTTACTTTCGACGCCCTGTATATATCCGAAACTATCACCTTTCGAAAAGAGAAACTTTCTCCAATCGTCCCCATATGACCAATAGTAATCCCAGCTTTCAGTTGTCCCCTTGTTAATGAACCACCCTGTGTAATGTAAAACTCTTGAAAAACACCTTGTGGAGTCGCAGATTTGTATTGTTGGCCTTAACGGTTGCCGAACTTTAGGGTGTTTTAACGGCCGCCGTCCATTAAAGACCGTTTATCATGTTTATTTTAGATACCTTGAATGCAACTAACAGTGTAACGGAAAATTGTTAACTTTAACGCTTAACTTTATTAACTTAACTTTACGCCCTCCTGTTTCAACTCACCTGGACGGGTGTGGTAGTCATTCGATGGTGAGGAGACTGTATCTCAGCACTCTCCCTGCTGGTGACTGATCGACTAGGAGATTTCTCCCCATTCTGAATGCTTGTAGCCTGCGGAGACATGGGTTTATTGCAGCTCAAGTCTTCAGTGGAACAATTCAAATCACTCGAAACATTTATATGGTGATTCCCACCTGAGGGTGACGAGGAAAATGGGGCCATATTTTGATTATCAGTGTTCGTGCTCATGTTATCATCATCTTCGTCTTCGTCATCCATGCTCTCATGTTCGGACCTTCCATCTTTTTCGAACTTAAGGTGAAAGGGTAAGCCAGGAGTCCCCAAGGGTGATAGTCCGGGTAGGGGGAAGCCCTGGCTTAGGAAGGGATGCATCGAGTTGGGGAGGCTGGGAAATGCTCCTGGAGAGGGAAAGTCCTTGACTTCAGCAGCCTGAATTTGCTCTGGAGTGAGATCAGTAGGTTCGCCCGTATGGAGGCGGATATGTTGCTGCAGTACTAAAGCATTGGTAAATTTTTTGTGACAAACTGGACATTGATGCAGCACCCTCATCGGGGGCTTCGCGCGGTGCACACCCATGTGAGTCTTCAAATTCCCTTTAGTAGTAAAGGCCCTTCCGCAGATTTTACACTTGAAGGGCCTCTCCCCCGTGTGCGTCCTATAGTGCATTTGAAGAGCACTTTTGCAAGACAAAACTCTATGGCAAATCACACATTGATTTGGGTCTGAGAGCTTATGCTCAATGTTATCTACTAATTGCTGCAATTTACTGGTTTCAGAGGTTTTCGTCACTTCAATGAGACTTTCCCAGGAATTGTCGTTGCTGCCAGGCCTCGGTAGCAAGTTGGTGTAAATCGCAGGATCCTTGGTGATATCGTGGAGAGGATTTGTGGGAAAGTGACCAAGGCTTCCAGAGGAGGTGCTGCTTGGGGGTGAGCTTTGATGTCCGAATGAAAAGTTGGCAGGCAGTCTCTGTCCTGTGGCAATGCTAAGAGGGGTTGACATAATGTTTGATCTGCTGCTCGATAAATTTTCAGGCTCGTCCTGCATGTCAGGAGAGTGATCATCTGGACTCCTCTGCTCGCCCTCATTAGAATATCTGCTCTCATTGCTGCACTCTTCAAACACATTTGGTGTCCCTGGGGCGTACCTGTCACACTCTCCCTCGAGCTCCTGATCATTGAGCTCTTGTTTAGGAGTAACCTCAGACATTTCCTCTTTCTCACTGTTTTGCTTCCGATCCTCTCTGTCACTTTCAGATTTGCATATCGGTGAAGGACTTCTCTGAGGTTTCCTTAAGTCTGCCGGAGCTTCCTGCTCCTCACGTTTAATAAATAAAGGCTGGGGTGGGAATAATCTAAGGGGTGGGGTGTGAGGTGAGGGTTGAAGCCTACTGCTAATCAGTTCTGGGGGTGGGGGAATTGGGGGTCGATAGAGAGGTAAGGATGTTGGGGGGAATGGGTGATGAGCGCCAGGAAACCCTAGATGAGGAGGGTGTGGAGGGCCTCCAGGCGAGAGAGATGGTTGCTGGCCTAGTTGGGCTAGTAAAGGAGGGTGATATTTGTCTAGGTGTTCAGGAACTGGGTTAGGATTCATTTTGATATGTGGGAACTTAGCACTGTGTCTTTGGAAATGCACTTTCAAGTTGCCTTTTGTGGTAAACCTGCTACCGCACACGTTGCACTTATATGGACGTTCTCCGGTATGAGAACGAATATGGATCTGAAGCGCTGAATCAGATCCGAATACTTTTCCGCAATATCTACAGCGATGTTTAAAAAAAGGCTCATTACGCCCTTTGGAATCGTAAGGGGACATGGAACCTTTATTCTTTCGAAAGGCCAGCTCATCTGCCAAGTTAGTAGCCAACAATCCCTGACTGGCATTGTCTAAGACTTCCTGGGCTCTCTTCTGGAGCATTTCCAGAGTATTTGGTTCTTCTAGCAAGGGCGGTTCGTTGCTGTGAGTGATTATAGTAGAGGCTAATGACGATGATATGGAACACATGGGAGGCTGCATCTGCAGAGGTAGATTGCTGATTTCCGGCTGCAATGGCGGAGGCGTGCTCTGTGGAGGAGTCTCATCGACTATCGAGGGAGGTATGGGTGTGGGAGTTGTCTCTCGTGATTCTGTTTTAACCGGAAAACCTGGGGGTTGGTCCAGTGGAGAACGTTCAGAATCGGAGGGAGCGGGAGAGCCGCACTGCTCGTCCTCTTTAGTCATGTCGATCTGAAGCTGATGCTGGAGTTGGTTGATGAGCTGCAGCTGTAGCACTTGCTGATGTTGTAAGGTAAAAATGGTCGATTGCAGTACTGCCAGTTCTTGCAGCGCAGCTTGGTTGTCTGTACTGTTTGCCATGGCTGCAGCTGCGAATTGGGCCACAGCGACTTTGGTGTTTTGCAGCGCTTCCAAAGTGACGTGTCCTGCGGCTGCGGGGGGTGCCGTCGGTAGGGGAAAATTCATCGCGTTTTCATCCGGTGAACTTTCTTCTACGCTGTTGTTGTTGGCGGCATCTTGCCGATGGCGTCGCATGCGCTCGAGACGCTTTCCCCCTGGTTCGTCTTCGTCCTCGTCATCCTCGGACACCACCATGTCTTCGGGATCGGAATGCGCGGGGTCGTCATGTTTGATCGCCTTCTTGTCGCACTCGTCTTTGTGCGATAAGTACTCTTGCAATTCCGTGAACTGTTCTTGGCATCGTTGACACATAAGCACCTCGGGCAAGGCTTCGTTGGCGGCGAGGCCATCTGAAAACAAAACGCCGGAATAAAGAAAACGCGCAAACAAACGCTGAAGGAGCAGACACGTCTGCTCATTCCCGTGCATCACGCGGTTCTATACGTCGGGGTGGGAGCCCGGATTAACATAGGCCGAGATATTATTAAATGAGATATGAAAGTGGCGGGGCAAATATGAAGGGGGCGCCTCGGAGCAGGCGCAGAATATGATAAACGACCTGGCCGAGGACCAGCCAGAAGACCGGTTATGACAGCTGGGCGGTCCTGTTGCGTTCATAAATAAAATTCACTTGTTGCTCTCCCATAATCCACGCCCATCAAATACGCCCAGAAATTTCATATCTATAAAGCATAACAGAACAGTCGCAGTTAGGGCCTGCCGCCGTTAGGGTAAACGCATTGGGCCCTTAGGGCTGAATTGAAACGATTTCACGCTAGAGCGACGCCGGCGACGAACTTCGGTTCTGATTTCATCGATCGTTCTTAGCCTTTGGCCTGTTTTCGCATTCATTGTAAATACCCTTTGATATTGTGACTCTGTTATAAAATTTAATGCCGGGACAATCATAAAAGATCTAAGAAACTGCCATTTGATATATGACGCTTTTACTACGGCCACCATTGTGACTGAACAGTCTTTAGCAGCTTGTTGGAATTTAGTGCACACATTGTTGCTAAAATTGTGCCAGATTTGTACAGTGGATCCAGCACATTTAATTCGACCTGTGCGGGCAAAATATAAAAGGTTAGAGCGAAGTAGAGGCGGATTTACGACCACCGGCCAAAAATAGAAATTCTGTTTATAAATATTTATCTTTCTCTCTGTGGATTCGAAAATATTACCACAGGCTTTACTTTTGGTTTTCGTTAGGTATATCCAACTATAATTAATTTGGAGCTATAAATGGGCGAACTATTGTCCATTAACACGTGCTTTTACGGGGACGTTGGGGGAGCATCAAAGAGGCCGCGGGCTGCTGGAGTTTTTCAAAATTTTCGGTACTTCTAACCAGCAAAGCAGTGCTCCCTCGTCTACGCAAGCGAGTGTCCGCTACGCGGACGGGCCCCGGACACTCTAACACCAATTATTTTCCGACATGCGTTAATGACACCAAGCGAATTCCCGCGTAGATCATTTGTTTTGGCTTCGCCCTGTATGGTACGCGCCCGGTGCAACGTTCGCAAATTGAGCAAAATTCATTCAGACGAACTCGCTTACTTCCTTTTATACGAGACGTTACTCGAGCATCTGGTTAAGCCTCAAGGGACGATCCCCTGAGCGATACTAAAGCGAAAAGTTTATGTAAAAAGTGGTCTGGTAGCGCTTGGTTCCTAACCAAGGGCGGCAATCTTCTTTTCTTTGTTTTTTTAATTGTTTTTTTGTGAAAATTTTAGCAGCCCTCTAGCCGATTTTGTTGGAATTTGGCACTTGCTTAGTGCTAAATGTTCTTTCATTAAAAAAAAACAAAAAAAAAACAAAAAAAAACAAAAAAAAACAAAAAAAACAAAAAAAAAAACAACAAAAAAAAGTGCGTACTGTTCGTTTCAGTGTAATTTTAATAAATCGTTTTCTTGCTCGATTTTTCTTGAATTTCCGGTGCTACCCTGCCCTAGCAGAAGGAGATAAACAAGTTCTAGTTTAAAAGGCTTCTTTGCACTACCTGAAAACCCGCCACCAAGTTTGAGCCTCACACTAGTTCGCGCCCTCTCGTTATTTGGTAGTTTTTTCGATATACACGGTGTCTCTAAAAAGTTCGTACAGCATTCCTCAATGGCCCTCTGAGGAGGAAACACACCGACTTGACTCGGTTCACCTTGGTCGAGGAGGGGGGTTTTGCAAATACAGGAAGACGAAGCGAAAACCGAGAAGATTTTAAAATTAAGAAATCGAAGAAACGCAATATTTCCTCGTTTGCAATTGCACCGTCTAATCAAAATGGCGCATCGAGGGGCTTTCAGGGGCGAGAATCCATTCACATCTCCCATGTACACTTTGATAGGCGCCCTCAGAGCTAAGTCAACTTTGTTTAAAGGGGCATAACTTCTTTAACGTCGGGCATAAAATTTATTTATGACTAAATATGTTTTCCTGCATGTTTTATGAGCGGAAAGTTTCTTGCTACAAGTCCCTACGGGCGTTCGATCTTGAGATAGTTGAAGTTTAGGGTTCACTGCATGTCGTGAAAAATAACTCTAAAATACATCCGAACAGTGCGGTAAAATGACCAATAAGAGATGGGCATTGTCAAATAAAAGCACAAGTGTTTTTTTTTAAATAATAAAAATTGAAAGTTTATCGAATATTTTGATTTTTCATTGCATCTGTTCAAATTAAAGTTCTTTTTCGAGACGTGCGACAAACTTTAAAACTCAAAAAGATGCGTTCTTAGGGCCTCATACCTCATGCGTCTTTTTCTGTGGAACGTGCAGAAAAATGCAAATTTAGAATGTAAATAAATTTGATACCGGACGACAAGAAAAGTTATGCCCGTTTAAAGAGGGCTCATCTAGCGCCGGCAGCGCCCTCTGCAATGAACATCGAAAAAATAAACGGTTTCTGATTTCTCGTTCCTAAAAACACCTCTTGAGGCGATATTTGGTTCATACACTGCCACTATGAACAAAATAAGACATTTTTAATAATTTTTTTTAAATTTCTACTTTGACCTATTTTTTGAGAATCGCCCATTTTTGAACGAAAGTAAATTGGGCTGAAACGTCATTTTTTTGCCTCAGCAATATGAGGTGGAATTTGGTACAGACCCTTTAGAGACGCCCTGTGTAGTGATAAAAAACTGTGATCTCGAAAACGAAGCATCACTAGACCTATGCTTGTATGAGCTTTTCGCCTTAAAATCGCCGCATTTCCCCTCGAAATTTCGTCACATGTCTAACAAAACTTTGCATAGGAAAGAAGACATCAACGATGGGTTAAGCCGGCATGGAGAGCTGGCGTGCGAGGAAAGTTGGCCTGAAGGGTGCAAAGGGGGCGATTAGGTCTTCTAGAAAATACATACGAAGTCTTGCACCACATTTTTGTCGGGTTTTCTTTTAATTTCCTGTTTCCCTTAATGCGAGAATAAATACTAAAATTGGCGAGAGCATTCGTAGTTTCCAGACCAACCTGGAAACTAACCAACGCCCTGTTTATATACCATCCACTCTATGTATATGAAAATCACCATCTGTGTAATGTTACATAAATAGAATTTGGTTTCCCGATATACGTACACACACACACAGCCTGAGTAAAGTAAATCTAGCGAATTATTATAACTTGCCGCAGTCCAATCGTACCTTCACGGGGCGTGAATGCGTTTTCTTTTTCAAGTTTGGTCAAAGCACAGATCGCAAACAAATAAGGCTTTCCTAAGCGAATACTATGCAGTATGTGTAAATGGAAATGGTTATTAACCAACTAGTGCGGAAAGCGATAGTTTATCGCACGCCGATTGCAGTCGAATGAACGGTGCGAAGCAAGCAATGGGGCACGGAAAGGCACTTTTGCGCATGTTAAGCTTCGTACAGACCTGAATGTTTGGCTGTACAACGGACAGTACAACTAACCCAACGCCGAATAACATACTAATTTCCACGGGGAGAGATACACGTTTGCAAACAGGTTTGAAAGTCGTGCGAGTTTGTTGCTCTGTCCAGATCAGTGTTCAATAATATATTACAAAATTACTACGAACAATAATAAGATACATGAAAAATTTGTAAACTACGTAAACATCAATAACGTCAGATTTGACAACTGCCGTATCCTAGCAACGGAACAATTGAAGATCTGCTGGAGCATGACCGTTTGGTCTTTGCGCATTAATTTCCTACTTTTCCCTCTTTTAGATATTAATTTCTTTTTTTTCGGAATTGTTCAGTTTTGACACCAAATTACAATAAGAAAATCTTCGATAATGAACGATTTCTCGCAGAATGCACGAGAGTGCGACAAGATCTAAAGTTAAATTCATTATCATGTTGTTGAATCTTAGTCGTTAACTAAATTAGGGTTCAAAAAATGTGTTTAATTTTAAGGGTGACTCACCCCTAAACCGCCCCTTATGGAGCTTTCAGCAGCTTAAAATTTGACAAAGACGTTAACAAATCAAAATTATTTTGCAAATTTGGTTGTTCCAGATTAAAGCTTTCTGGAAATACACGATTTTTTTAAATTCATCTTCTGAACCCAATACCTCAGCACCTCTAGGCATCAGAAAAAGATTTCTCGTGAAAAATCGACATGTTTTGACGTCCTCTACACGCATGTGTTCTCCGTGGGTTACGACGTGACTCACCCCGTACAATATAACAAACAGGATGGTCCAAATTAGTGTTTTATTCGGTGTTCGGTTCGTTTCGCGGTGAACTGTTCGGGTCTGTACGGCGTTTCACTTATACAAACTTTGCTATTTTCCATATCCCGCTAAGCGCTATCACGAATCATTCTTGAGACTGATCATGCTGGTTTGTTTCCCGTGCGCGTGCGACACTTTCTTTAAACTGCTCTCGTGCGAAAAGTGCAATATTCAACTCGTACGGTAAAGAAATCGCACGCTATTGCAACTCACGAAATTTACAAACTAGGCCTGCGAAGGGTGAAGTTTTTCACCACACGAGAGCGGTAGTAAAGAGTGCCGCACATACTTCGTCAACAACCACTTTGTGTCCAACCACACCAATTTCGAATATAAAACGGCATAAAATAAAATGACGTTGTTGCATTCGAACAAGCACGTAACATGCTACTTACCATACAGTTTTAGGTATTAGAAATAATGTTACTCAATAGGTACGCATCATTCAATCTCAGGAAGTTATGTCAATATTTTGTAAAATACGTAAGAATGTATTGAAACGACTGAAATCGGAAAATCGACCACCACCGAGGAAATGGACATTCACTCAGGACACCGATCAGCACATGCGCTTTACGCTCTCATAAACATGCGCAAAACGCAATTTTCACACGCTAATCTCACAAGCATACTGTTTTTGCGGGGAAGTTAGCTTCCTGACTTCCAAGTTTAAATTCGGGTGGAAGTAATGTCGAAAGATAATTCCTGCCCTACATCGGAGAAGACAGAGGGATTTTTTAGTGGGTATTCTGGAGCGAGCCCCACACTCCTCGAGTCGATACGAACAGCGAAAGCTCGGGGGTGGTGCGTAAATGCATTTTTTGCCCTCAAAAAAAAAAAGAAGAAAAAAAGAAAAAAAAAGAAAAAAAAAGAAAAAAAAAGAAAAAAAAAGAAAAAAAAAGAAAAAAAATAGAAAAAAGTTTTTTAGTTCCTTGTTTAAAAAGAGCTGACTTTTCTAAATTTCCTTGAATGTTGAACGAGTTTAGAGACAGATATAGAGACGCTCTTGTTCGCATTTCGCTTTTCGATCGCGTCGTTTCACCACCTAAAAATTTACATTTAAAAGAAATCACTCTATGAGATTGATAAAAATGAATGAAGCAACGGTAAAGAGTTATTGCAGGCGGGACTTAATACTAAAAACACGAATAGAAATTGGGATGAGCAACGTAATTGTGAAGGAAATACTATAGAAATGTATGTGCGCTGTACGAGAAGAGTACTATTTATATTGCCGAGGTCATAATAATATATTGTTAAGGAATTTTATAACGAATTTTCAGCCTTTTTTTTTCTTTTTCTTTTTTCTTTTTTTCTTTTTTTTCTTTTTTTTCTTTTTTTTCTTTTTTTTCTTGTTTTTTTCTTTTTTTTTCTTGTTTTTTTCCTTTTTTAATTACTTGTAGAGATACAATCTGTCACAATAAAGGTAAAAATAAATTGGACTTTCAATATCTATGCTGGGAATTACAAATAATAGTACTAAATGGTGTAGTAAAAGGACCAACATTTCAGTCCCTTACTTGGTTGAATCTATGTGGCAAATCTAGAGGGTTGAACCTCTTCAACCTGGTTGTATATGTCGCTGTGTCCAGTAAGTTTGTGGCTAAGTGATTTGGGTGGCGATCTGATCTTCGCACGTAGTTATTTGATTAGCTCACTATTTCTTCTCGGACTGTTTTGATCGAGAGGTCGGAGTGAATTGTATTGTTGCTAACATACCATGGTGCGTTAACAAGCATCCGTAACGTCTTAGATTGAAAACGTTGTAAAATTTCGATATTAGAGTTGCTGGCGGTTCCCCATAGCTGGATACCATGGGTCCACACGGGCTTGATGATGGTTTTCTAAATTAGCACTTTGTGCTCTAGTGCTACCCGAGAGCGGTAGCCCAGTAGCCAGGTAAGTTTCTTTCTTTTGAGATTCAGTTGAGTTCTTCTGGTCTTGATGTGCTCCTTCCAGGTTAGCCTCATATCGAGGTGCATTTCTAGGTATTTCACTGATTCATCCTGGGGAATTTCCACGTTGTTTATCTTCACTGGAGGGCAGGTATTTCTTCTTAAGCCGAAGGTGATTCATTAATCTTTGTCTTCCACCTAGCTAGCCAGGATTCTAGTTGTGAAAGATAGTCTTGTGTGAGGTCAGCGGCAGTTTGCGGGTCAGGACTGCTAACCAGAAACGCAGTATCGTCTGCAAATGTCGATCACATACCATGTTGGCTGTGTACTGTGTCTGCTGTATGTAGGGAGTACAGGAACGGACCCAGGACTGAACCTTGGGGAACCCCCGCGTGTAGGTCATGTAAGGTCGACCAGGGGTCTTCGACTTGGACGTAAAATTTGCGATTATTCAAGTTGGAGTTAAGTATGTTGGTATGGATTTCTTGATCTTGTATACCAGGCCCTTGCCACACTCATCAGTGCCCATTGCCACACTTCATCATCATATCTAAAAAGACACCTGAGCAATATTCCTTATTTCGAAGGGCCTCGCAAATTTTGTGCGTCACTCTACGGACTTGTTCTACGGTGTCTCAGCCTTTAACGTCCAGCAATTCTCGAACGCGTTGGTATAAAGTCTGCGGGGTGATATTTCGACATCCCCCATCTAGGCTCTTCCTACATCCCATCCCCCACGGATCGCCCTGCACCCCCCTGCATATCTCGCAAACGATACCATGGGACTCCGAGAGGCTTCCAAACGGGCACCCTGTATATCTCCGAAGCTTAATCCCCAATAAAGCTCGTCCGCTACTTGGACGTTACGTTATATCGATGTTTTCTCATCTGTGTCTGACCTAGTGAATCTCGCGCCGGGAGCGCGCTCCCAAATTCGATCTATTCCCCTAGTGGCCCCCTTTCTACCGTTCACAAGAGGGTCGTCTGGCCATTACAGACACTCGAATAATGGATCATATAAGGTTATGTGACAGTTGCGCGACTGACCGGCTATTAACTGCATTACACCCCCGCAATTTAGTGATTTATTGGAATTAACGACGTCGGCGTGTGCTTCCTCCCTCTATGCTCCAACATGCTGGTACGTCAATATTTCCAATGGAATAATTCTAGGTTTGAAAGGAGCAGCTGCCGTCCACATTCTCCCGTGACAAACCTAATGCCTTTTTGATGATAATGTTTCGGATAAGGTCAATGACGGAATTAATATTAATGCGAGCGACAATTGATACGTTTACGTTAGAAGTTCAAAATGGGGCCGGGCCGGGCTGACAAATGGGATCCGCAACGAGATGCGAGCGCAAAAGCACAAAAGATCCCGATGTGGCCGAAAATAAAAATCCAGCGACGTTGCTAATTAATTAGCTGACAAAACTTTTGAAAAGCCCCGAACAAGCGGAATAAACACAATAATTTGTAATATATTAGGTGCAAATAAATCTGAGATGTGTTCCACATGTTGCGACGCTTAAGACCGCCTTTGTATTGCGTTTAATACCCCATAATTTATGTGCCGCTTAGAAAGTTATTTCGAAAAACCTGCTAAGCAAAAGGTCGAAGAGGACCGTGGGGACCTAACGCAAAAATACGTATTCTTGAATATATGGGGCCGTTAAAATAAAACAAAAGCATAAGTACGGCGACAACGACTGCTGCAACAAGAAGAAGAAGGACCGCGGGAAAGGACGAGGAGGACGAGGAGATATGGCCATTGTTTAAAAAACCACTAATTACGCGGTCCGGAGATTTATTTTTCTTGAATATTGAAAGGTCCGGTCCGTTGTCGCTGTCCAGTTGCCTTCGGCCGCGTCGGACGCATCCGACCCGGAGCCTTCTTCAGATTTAAAAATTCACAGATTGACCAGTCCTCGCGCAATCCGAGTAAATTGACACGCACGTTTCGGCTACTTGCTAGTGATTGCGATTCACACGTTTTTGTCCCCCGCGCCCGCGTGATTTTCACACGAAACGAGGACGGCGTCCCGTTTAGGTGGCGGGCGCATGCGCCGCACCACGGGGCCGGCGCATTAGCAGGGCCTTTCACCTTTCTAGTGCTTTGTTGTCACCTCAGTCCCGCTCCCTCCCCTCTTCGCGCCTCTTGTCCGCGCTTCATCGTCCCAATAGAAAGCGAATGCTGGACGGAAGAGCCGAACGGGACGAATTCCATGTCTGCACATCGCCAAATGCGCGGAAAAAATTCGCGAAATGGGGAACTTCAGGTGCCGGAATCGCATCTTGCGACGTGAAAATTCCACCCGTGAATTTCCTCCCCTTCGAGTGACGTCGCGCAATCCCCCCATTTTTAAATTGGAGCTCGAGCCCCAGCTTTATTGCAAGAAATAACAGAAAAAGATTAACGCGCCTAATTCATAAATTTCTTCGTTAGCAACTTGAAATTTAATGACTAATGTCATTGTGCCCAAACCGAGCACCCTCGGCTTTCCATTTAGGTGCTCAAAGGGCACCTCTCCAACCTCTTGGCAGCATCCCGATGGTGAATAAAAACCCCTTCTACTATCAATTCGCGTTTAACCGTGAGCGACAGTCTTCGTTTCAAGTCGACTAAATCGCGCGGTTTACTTTTGCCCTCCGCGCTCTTCACATACCTCCATAAGGAAAGTTCTGACGGAGCCAAGTCGGGCGGTCGGGGAGGCCGTTCTGGCAATTCCCGCTCCGTTATCCATCGATTTGGAAAAGTTAAGTCGAGGCACGTTGAGATTGATTTGTTTCGTTATTTCGTTCCATTATCGGTAATGAAGTGGCATTAGGTACTAAGCCTTCGGTTTGTTGCAGGGAATTTCGTCAATTATCCGAATTGATTTACTTTTATTATTCTTTCAAAGGAAGATTAGAACCGCAGGATTTTTGAACGGAGAACGAAAAGGCCTTTCAAATGCGGCAAGTCCACACGTCCAATTTGAAAATTTGAGACTTGCAGTTGTCACGCAGTGGGGGTTGAACTTGGAGATGAGATTTTTGTGCTACAGGACGCAACTTCAGGATGCAAAATTGGCCTGTTTCGCTGTTCCCTTCACGTGTGCATGTGGAAACACGTAGGTGTTAAATTTAATCGATTTGGCCGTTCCGGATTGTACACATCAGAATTTGGAAGCTTTCAAGTTCTCCTCCAAGCTTTCTCCGAAACAGAGCATTGGCTGCGATTTTTCGTAAATTGAGAGATAATTCGTCGGTGCGGCAAATGCCGGAAGCCGGGATCGAAGCCGCGTCGAATGTGAGCAGATTATGCCCAAACCATTACTGGTCGCACATTCTCTTTTCAGAACAGCATGAGCGCGCAACTCACATTCTCGAGGAGATGTGCCCTTTTTACGTCACACGATTGTACACGTCGTAATACGTTTGTTTCGAATTACTATCGAGTCCTGGCACCACGCAGACACGGCCTCGAGTCGCTGGGCCCCCGGGCGGGGAGGGTCGGAAAATGTGGAAAACTGCGAGCGATAGGAGGAACCTGGAAATATGGACTTAAGACTGAAACGCTGCAAGCCTTAGAGGAAACACACTACGCCGAGGGCAGAATTATCGTAGTTTTTCTCGGAAGTGCACAAGTGTCTGGTGAAATTAGCCACAGACGCGGTTCCATGAAGATGCCATTACGCTGTTCCATGAAAATGCCATTACGCTGTTCCATGAAGATGCCATTACGCTGTTCCATGAAGATGCCATTACGCTGTTCCATGAAGATGCCATTACGCTGTTCCATGAAGATGCCATTACGCTGTTCCATGAAGATGCCATTACGCTGTTCCATGAAGATGCCATTACGTTGTTCCATGAAGATGCCATTACGCTGTTCCATGAAGATGCCATTACGCTGTTCCATGAAGATGCCATTACGCGGTTCCATGAAGATGCCATTTCGCGTTCGGATACAATAAATGAAATTTCGAGAAGTGGCAATGGGCCAAGGAAATCGAAAATATGATATATTTATCGAGGATGTTTTCCCATTGGAATTATCACGAAGCGCCGATGGGAGAACCTGGAACACGTAGGTGTTCGGCGAAACGAGGACGCAACAACATCAACGTTTCACTTCACGCTAACCGAATTACGTGATGCGCTACGCGCGGATGACGTAACATACGAACGCTCACGCCTACGGGCGTAGCGTCGTCTGGATCTCCGTTCTACGACGTCTACGGGGCGTTCGGTGAAGAGGCGCCTTTGCTCATGTAATTAGTTTCATCGAGAATGCCGCATTATATTTAGAAAACCTTTTATAGACCGGAATTACTGGATCCAATAAAATAATTCCTATGTGTGTAATCAACAGGATGGCACCGCATATTCTTATGAATCAAAACCAGTTTAAGCATATGCACGTTTTTAGATAAAAAAAACCTCGGAGAGGCACGTTTAAAACACAAATATAAATGAAAGATTATAAATAAAACTCGTCCTTACCCAATATATTATAGGCCGGGCCCCACCGCATTTTGGGACTCGTGTGTTTATTTTAATGAGGGGACATGTTTCGTTTATTTCCCTCAATCTTCCGTTTTAGAGTTTTATAACCCCAAAGAAGCAGCGACTGGTTTTCAAGGACGCGAAGCGTCTGGGATGAAATTAAAATGTTATTATTATGTATAAAAGATATTTCGGGGCTTCGGTTATGCCTCTCTTTGTCCCCAAAGCGACTCCGCAGGAATGCGTCAAAGAAGAAATCCCATTCGACTCGTTATCATCTCGCCAAATCTTTTGTCATAAGCCTTAACACCTTTATTAACCCGACGACGTGGAAGTCTAAATTTAACCCAGGCCCACTCCCTCCCCCTGCCCATTCGAGGGATGAAAGACAAATGGGGATGAGTCCGCCGGCACGAGCCCGACGCTTCCGTTTCCACAAAGCTGGAAACAGCCTGTTGTCATGTGCGACTTCTGGATTCCACTAAGTTAAATACGCGCTTCCGCACTAAAAAATGATGATTATTGTTTTTGAGGGGAGCTTTTCTCCCTCGCATATACCCGTCACGCACTCTCACGTTGTCGGCCAAATTAGGGGTTTTTTCTGTTTACCGTTTATATCCGCAGAGGGTGGATTCGGGGTCGTAGGTATCAAATATGCATATGCGGCCGGGCGTCACGACGAAATGCCTCCGAGATATTGGATTTCTCTATGTCTAGATAGAGCGGGGGCCCGTCGATTGACGTGTTTTGAATCTGCCGTGTAGCTCTATTGTACGTCGAAACTGCAATTTTAATTCGTTCATTTGAAAGTCCTTGTGGAACACGTGGAACGTTAACGCACGGCGGAAAGTGAATCGGGTGAATCACTCAAGGTAAAAGCTTCGTATAAAGGCGTGCGTTAAAACGCCTCCATTTCGATGCGCAGGGCGCTGAGGTCGCCTTGTTCCTTCGATTCTCATTAATTCATCTGCTATTGGTGTTGGTGACTGCCTCAAAATTGGCAGTAACCGTCGTGTCGGCGTCACGAACAAGCTCAAACCGCAAAGACTTAAAACACCTTACAGGGAGTTTTCCCAACACTTTACATCAACATAGTTTTTGAGATATTTTTAGATTTCATTCGGCGACTTACTTTAATCCCTCAAGCATTTTACCAGTTTTCCTGCCTCTTAAATTTTTTATTAGGAACCACAGCTTAAGGGGCGCCTGCAGAAACTTAAGCAACCATTAGAGTACTAGGTTCCGCCCTTCGTCTCGTGGACCGCCGTGCCCTACGAAAAATCCAAGGGCATTTTCACAAGTTTGACATTTACAATTCGATTCCTCAGCTCTTCTGCAACGTTCGCTGGTGTAGAATATGCTAAAGCTCTCAAATGTCCCCGAGCGAAAGAATTTATTTAGGTCAGGTGTCCGAGGAGACCAAGATCGGGGACCACCTCCTAATTGCGGCACTCACTACCTTGCCGTTTTATCACGTCCTTAGGTCAGCCGAGGCGAACATAGTTTTTGTAAATATCTCGTAAACTATCGTGCTTAACAGAAAACAATGACGAGGGCAGAAGGGCGACCGGAGACTTCGAGGATTAAATGAAGTTGGTGAGTGCGAATGTCACCAAGAACGTTCTGATGTAAAATATTGAGAGCGACCCCGAAAAGAGCAATGCCCTGAGTACTTTAAGTAGTCGTCGTGAGAGTTCGTTCGCAATGCTAAAATGGTTGTTACGAGCAATTTTGATTTCACGAATAACAGAGAAATATGCGAAAATCGAAAAAGAATTAAACTGCAACACCCTGTAGGTCAAAGTCGGAGCCACTTAGGACGCGCTGGTTAATGGAGTTTTGTCCCGAAATAAGCTCATAATTCACCTATTTAATTTTTGACTATCAGGATCAAGGAACCCTGTAGAGAGCGTTTCGTTCTGAGGGCTCATGGATAAAGGCTCTAAAACGTTGAAGTTTTGCGCCCTTTACACGAAAATAGTCCCGGACGAGCTCTACCTAACACTTAAGGATTTTTTAAAAATTATTTTACATTATTTCTCTCCATAGTCAATTTTGACTATGACTCCCTTTTCCTAGCGATTTTCCATGGCACGTATACTCGGTTTAGAGTAGAATGCTTCTAATGTTTTAAAGTACGCATCAATCTCGGTTTCCACCTCTTCATTGTTGGCAAATCTCTTTCCACCAAGACACTTTTTCAATTTTGAAAATAAAGAATAATCCGAAGGGGCTAAGTCTGTCGAGTAGGGGGGTGGGAGAAAAGTTCGAAACCAAGTTGATTGATCTTGTCCATGGCCATGACGGACGTGTGGACCGGTGCGATGTCTTGATGAACAAGACCTTCTTCTTCGCCAAATGCTTTTCCTAGTTCGCTCAAACGCTACAATGAATATTCTCCGTTCGTTGTTTTTCTTTCAGTGAGATGAAATTATCCCACGTGCATCCCAAAAAACTGACGTCATCACCTTCCCTGCAGATGGAACGGTTTTCGCCTTGTTCGGAGACGATTCTCCCCTCTGGGTCCATTGTTTTGAATTCGCGCTTTCGTCCCAGGTGTAAACTTGTTCATCCAACATGTTCCATCCATGGTTATGAATCGACGCAAAAACTCGGCTTTATCGCTGGGAAACTTTGCCAAACACTCCATTTAAACATCTTGACGATGCTCATTTTGCGCACACCTTTCTCATGTCCAAATCGTTTGGTCAAAACGCGACGTACAGTACTTTTCGAAATGCCTACCTTCCAGTACAACTCAATGAATTTTCATCACAATATCTGGAGTGATCTAATCTGACGTGATCAAATCTGGAGTGATCAAATCTGGAGTGATCAAATCTGGAGTGATCAAATCTGAAGTGATCAAATCTGGAGTGTCGTGAGGTCGACATCTTCGGACTTCGTCTTGGCAGCTTGTACGACCGGGTTTAAATTCTGCCATCCAACGTTTTACAGTTGTTAATGGAGGATCAGATTCCCCCAGAATAGAATTTAACTCCGCTTTGATGTTGAATGACTTTGGAAGGTCTTCAAAGTGAAAGTATTGAATCGCATCTTGTTTACAAAATCTTCGAAAGCGTTCGCTAGAAATGGCTCCAAAACGAACATAAATCAACATCGCAACCTCAAACTCAAGATATGAGCTTTTTAGGGTTAGTTCAGGCAAATTTTTAATTAAAAAATCGCCACTGCACACAAAGTCGGTTAGTTCTGAGACCATCCGTGTATCTACCGAAGTTGAATTGCGAAAATGCTCAAACGTAGTCAATATGTGACCGATTGACCCTGTTCAATATAAAAAAGCTTGGAGGGAAACTGAAATTGTTTTGAAAGTTTCATTTTCAAAATTCCACTTTGAGTTACATATTACGATCACCGCAATGGGCCTGGAGTCTTCTCGAAAACATCCCGTTCGACGCATTTGTATGAATCTACATGAAAATTCCATAACTGAATGGTATTTCTAAAGGTTCAACAAAGTTGCAACTTTTGGAGTTTCTCAAATCGCTCAGTTCGCTATTCTCAATCGACTGGTTCGGTGTGAGCATCGCCCACAGTTTTCTTTCTTAGACTCAGACGAGGAAGCAGAGAAGGTTGCTAGGAAAAAGAGAAATCAACAATCGTTCAGGGCTGCTTTATTAGCTATCTACTTTGGTTTCCGTTCCTTTTCATTTTCTACTTTTGTTTTCAGTTTATGGAAAATAATTAATCAACGATTTAGTTCCAGTTGCGTACCGAAAAATCCTGTTAAATAAATTCGAATCAATTTCAGCTGAACCGCAGTCGCGCGAAAAAATACCCACGTCCCAGATAATCGAAAACAGAGTGGAAAACATTCAGATCAATTTTACTTACTGCATACATCATCTAAACCTTAACGAGACGTGGCAACGCAGCCTCGATAACGCAACTGTCAAGTCAATTGTCAAAGTCTGACATATATTTCAGAAATGAAGTTCTAGCTAGTCAACTGAATTTCAATTTAGTCCCAGGTATTGGATGACGTGTTGAAAATCTAAGTGAAAAATTACAAATATACAGGGTTATCCACTGACAAAATTGATGGTTTTGGACATATACAGGGCATTTCAAATTCGGCCCTTATCGTTGGGATCTCGGAAACTAGAAGAAACAAGACGAAGTTTAAAAAGGGTCAAATTTGCGTAATTTAGTGCTTGAGCAAATGCTGTTTTTAAATTTAGAATTTTCCGAGTACTTCCAAAAATACCCTAAAAAAATTAAAAATTGGAGATTTCATTTCTTTTTAACGTTATTTGCGAAGGAAGCTCAAAACCACGAGCGCATTTTCAGTGCCATTTATTCTCAGCGATACGATGATGTTTTCAGGTTCGCCATCAACGTTTCGTCTCTCTGCTACCATCATCAAGTTTATTTTATCTTGCGAGCGCTACATTGGATTTTTCGACAATAAAAAATCTGACGGCAAATTCGAAAACGTTGTCACGTACCTGAGAAAAAGTGACAACGAAAATGCGCTTGCGGCTTCGGACTTCTTTGTCAAATAACGCTAAAAGAATTAGAGATGAAACCACCAATTTTTAGTTTTTTTCGGCTATTTTCGGAAGAACCTTCAAATGCCGAAAAGGGCACTTGGTCAAGCGTTAAATCACTCAATTTAGCGCTTGAACGTTCGAACTTTTTCGTATCTCCTCTAGTCTCGGACCTCCCAGTTTGTATGGGGTGTTTACATAATTATTTTCCATTATTCAGAAAATATCTAGATTACTTTCAATCACTATTACTGATGAAATTTGTATGTGTTCTAGAAAATGAAAATACACTTGGTTTGTTGGGCTTTTAACTCCCCGTATTAGCAAACTTTAACACACTGTTCGTTAAACAGATTGTTCTCGAAAGCGGATCGAAATGTCGACATGAAATGAAAATACGGAATTAATGAAAAAATTATTGATCTTTCAGATTTTCTATTAAATTTCGTTTTGGATATGCAGGAAAAAGTCGTTATGTCAACTGTCAATTCTGCAAAATGACTGTCAGCAGTACTTTCTATTAGCAACGCGGAAATTGCAAAATGTATTTTATTCACCACCTAAAAAAATATTACTTTACAAATTTTCAAGTGTGCAACTTCAATCTCATCAAAATAATGGCAAAAAATTAATTAAAATTTTCACTTTCAACGTCCCGTATATCCGAAACCATCGCCATTTAGATCGCAGATATTTTCTCCAAAAGCCATCGTTTAACATGTAGTATCTCCAGCTTTGGGTTATTATTAGTGAATCAACCTGTACGTGTGCCTTCCTGTCAAAACTTGACGCAGCTGTCAAAACTTGACGCGGCTGTCAAAACTTGACGCGGCTGTCAAAACTTGACGCACCTGTCAAGAACAAACGTCGAGCGCTGCGTTGCCATATCTGAAGAGTGGTCAAATCACTTCGTATATGTAGTTTGTCTTTTCCTAAGTCAATCGGCGCTCCGATAAGCTGACTCGGCAGAGTGAAATTTTTAAAAACCCGAAGTCTAGTCCCATCCGTTAGTTCGGGTTGTAAGAATTTTCATTCACTGGTCGTTCTCATCCATGTTCGGCAATTCTAAGTTCCAAAATAGCCCATTATTAAGCGATTATAGGTTGAAAACTGTCCCCAAAGCAACCGTTTGAGCGTATGAAAGAATGAAAAACACACCGAGCAATAACCGGAGTATTTCCTTTCCTCTTTTAGTCGAACACCGAAACAAATTGTTCGGGGACAATCCAGATATGAGCCCCGGTAACCCGATATATTTATATGCGGTCAGGTAGGACGGGCACATTGTAAAACGCTCAACCAACATATAAACTCATGACGAAGACAAATAGCACCATATTTATGTCATTGTCAACGTTGCATCCTTTTGTCCTAAAATTTGCAGGGGATTACGCCAGGTAGAGGACGCCTTACCGAAAATTGTGCAGATGCTCGGAAAGGAGATTAGAAGACATTGTGAACGGAGATATTGCCCATCTTTGATTATCTCTTGTAAAGGCAAAACATTTAGAACTTTCAGCCATGCATCAGGGGGCTTTAGCTCCAAAATAAAAAGAGTAATGAAGCCCCAGCAAACGAATTCCTATTTATTTTAGATGTCTGCATTATACGGATTATGTTTTACTCTCCAGTTTACGTGTGTTCACGGAAAACGAAAGCGGAGCTTATTTTTAGAGACCGAATTTTACATTGTGCCCGATGCTGCGTCAGCTGAATTTGTTAGTGTCAAGGTAATTTTACCAGTCCTCATAAATAGATATACGGCTAGGCACGTGTATTTACTTTCGAAAACGGAACCATAACAAAACATCCAAACCAGCTGTTGACAGGGATAAACCTGGAAACGGGACCTCTTTAATTTAGATCGAACAGTTTTCCAGACGTAAATATCAGCCACTGAAGTAACAATGAAATTCGACAGATTAGTCGGAGGGACAGGCCGGTTTCAGCACAAGCGATCACCTGTTAACTATGAAAATCCCAATGCAGCGAGCCGACGAACCCCACTGCCCAAACAGGGTGTTCAAGTAAGCGAGGACACGTCGGCTGTATCTGCGAAACCATTCTGGAATCATGAGAAAAAGTGATTGTCGCCAAATCGGCCAATAGAAAATACCTCCAAGTTCGTAGCTGTGCCGCTAGGAGGCGCTTTCACGTCACTAATCAATAATAATGGCATTTTCAGTCAGATTTACCCGGAAAACGTACGTTTTCAATACAAAATATGAACTTTCAAGGCAACCTGCCGCAACTCTTGCAGGAAGAGTTTTTTCGAGTTTTTGAAACGAAAAAATCCTCGTTAGAAAAGTCTTCTCGCGCGCTACGGCGCGGCGTTTCGCGTAAGTGCGGCGTCGAAACCGCTGGGTGGCGCTCTTCGAAAACCGCGGCCGTTTTTCACGTCATTTTAGCAAATTTAGCCGCAAGTGTGCAATTTTCGTTACACCATTCGAAAGAGCATCGAATCCTGCGCGGTCCAGTCAAGCCCCGGTCCAAATGCCTTCACTTAGTAACAAATTACGGCAATTTAAAAAATGACTTTCAAGCACGAAACGAACCAGCTTCGCTTATGAATCAAGTGCGCCGCGAGCGTATCTCGGCTGCGTCGCAAATTTGAAACAAATGAACGGGCATTTCGGTTAACGCCATTTTTACCTGTAAAGTTATTTTATTGATGTTTTATTGATGATTGATGTTTATGTCCATTTTATTATGTTCATTTTATTATGTTCATTTCCGTGGCCGGCGAGATCGCCAGATCCGACGCGTTCGGACTTTTTTAGGGGGTAGATGAAAAGACGTAGTTTTTCAGAGTGGGGCGACTGCAAAAGAAATATCAGATTCGAGGTGTCACAGCATCAACTTAGGCGGGAGAAATTCAAACTGTACTCCTTTCCACGCAGGAGCGACTCCGTTCGTGCGCCAAAAACGATGAGAAACAGTTTGAGTACGTCAAAAACAATTAATGGTCATTTGCGTTGTAACGTTCTTCTTCAAGATGTTACTTGTTCTTTGAAGTTGTTAACGCTAAGTTATTAGCGTTCCCGGTCCTCACATACGAAGGCCAGAAACTTAGAGAGTAAAACATTTATTAAGTAACAGAAGCGCAAACATCAATCGAAAGACAAATGTTAGAGAGAAGGAAAAACGAGTGGATAAGAAACGAAATGAAATTAAGGGACGTTAGAGGAGAGGTAGGAAAGCCAAAATGGAAATTCGCCGGTCACAATATCAGACAAGGAGACGACCAATTGATCAAAAGTGCGATAGCTGGAGGTCTTGGTAATAGGTAGAGGAAAACTCCAAATGACACGATCTGAACAGGCATTGCGGAACCAGACGGAGGAACATGGCGACAGAGAAGAGTGGAAGAGAATGGGGAAGATCTACGTCCGTAGATGGACTGAAGAAGGCTAAATAGGTAGATAGGTAATTTTCCAGACGGGAAATTCCCAGAAGCAAAGTGTATTGTCCGTTAATTCCTGGCAACTTCAACATTTTTCCCCCTGTCCATTGAAGAAACAATGCTGAGCGCAGCATCAAAACGCATTTCTGAAATTGTGACAATCAAGCAAAACCGGATTGTAATGGCGCACTACCTGCGGAGATAGATGAGGGGTCAACTAACTCGGTTCAAAAAGATACTAAATTGCACAAGAAGCAAGAATGTGGTCGAGAATTAGGGACTAATAATGGTCGAGAATAAGGAAACTCGAGAGAATGTATTACATGAAAGGCCTTTCACGGTGGAGATCGTTACAAACAGCAACAAATTGCACAAGCGAGATATGTATTTAGAGACAACCCGGTATGGTCGAGAATTAGCAGGGAAGCGGGGGAAAGAGAGGCGGATTGTAAAAATAGAGGAGGATTGTCGAAAATGAGAGATTGATGACCAAAAATAGAGATAAAACGAATAGAAATGTAGGGATTTAAGAAAGGAATTGAGGATGGAAAAAGTGAATTTTGCTTTTTCAGAGCATCGAGCGGACACCCTGAATCAATGTGCAATAGGCCAAAACAGAACGAAAACTGCTTTTCCAGATCCAAATATTCGACGAAGAGGAAAATTTATTAGACAAACAAAAGAATTATACAGTAAAAAATCTTTTAAACAGAAATTACGCCCATCTGTGCCCCATGGAAAACGCTCTTGAAGTGTACACCAATTCATGCTCTTGTTTCTTTACGTCTGGTTTCAACCGAAGCTTTCTCATTGGAGGATCTCCATACAGTCAGCAAAGTTACTGTGACTGTGTGTGTGTGTGTGTGTTTACTTAGAGAGTTCAAGTTTATTTGCGAAATTTCCTAATTCTTCACTGCACCCATTTGATCCTTTTCAGTCAACCGAATGGGAATTTTGATTCATGAAAAGGTTGCTGTGATCAAGCGTACTTGAGCAATTTGACTTGACTTGAGGTTGTTCGAGTACACTTAATTTCTATAGTCAAGGAGCTTGAAAACGAAGCCGAGCCGTCGAGAGTTTTAGCCCTGTTTAAATTTCCAAATAACACACTTTCCATTACTTAAACCAAGCGACTGCCATGATGACCTTTTCCCTGGATAGTGCCACAAGTGCCCGACCCGACTCACAAATGCCGTTTTTTGCTAAAAAGCTGTGTACATGACAAAGACATAACCTTATAAAAGCTCAAGTCGGAGGTTTGGGGCTGCCGCGTTCATTCGTGTTCGTTTTGGAGCGTTTTCAGTGAACGATCTTAGATGCATCGTGAACGTTTTAACGGTAATTCCATTCAACATCAAAACCGAGCTGGATTTCACTCTGGGAAATCTGATTTTTGGTTAAATAACTGTAAAATATTGGGCGGCAGATTTTAAGCGTTGTTGGACGAGCTGCCAAGAAAAACTCCGCAGTGGTCGACCTAGCGACACTCCAGATTTGACCTCTCCAGAAATAGAGGTGAAAATCCACAAAACTGTGCTGGAAAATAGGCGTTTCGCAAGGTACTGAACGATTGAATATAACGAAGCTGCGCGCGATTTTTCACAAATGAACAAAAACTGTGATGAGAGGATCCACCAAGGGAGTGTTCGGCCAAGTCTCCCAGTGATAAAGCCGAGTTTTCGCGTCGATTCATAGTCATGGATGGAACATGTTGGATGAACAAGGTTACACCTGGGACGAAAGCGCGAATTCAAAACAACGGACCCAGAGGGGAGAATCGTCTCCGAACAAGGCGAAAACCGTTCCATATGCAGGAAAGGTGATGACGTCAGTTTTTTGGAAAATTTCATCTCACTGAAAGAGAAACAACGAACGGAGAATATTCATTGCAGCGTTTGAGCGAACTAGGAAAAGCATTTGGCGAAGAAGAAGGTCTTGTTCATCAAGACGATGGACACTCACCGCGACGGCCAAAATCAATCAACTCGGTTTCAAACTTGCTCCTCGTCCGCCCTAATTGCCAAATTCAACCCCCTTCGACTGTTTTCCGTTTCTGAGGTTCGAAAGCGATTCGCTTCAAACGAAGAGGTGGGCCCGAGACCGATGCCCATTTTGAGACACTCCAAGCTTCTCGGTGCAACCAGGGCAGAGGGGCCATGGAGCACCGCCGGGAGAACTGTGTCGATCTCAAAGAAGACTACGTTGAGAGACAATGCAGTATTTCCCAAATCTGTTTTTTTGAGTGCACACCCTCGTGACTCACCCTCAAAGAAAAAAAACGTTTCCTTCGCCGCGCCATTCCACGCAAACGCCATAAGGCCCAATTCCAAACCGGCGATGTAATCTCGGCTCGTATCTTCACATAACTTATTGCGTGATTTCCTGGTTTTTATAATATACAAAATTCTCCGGTGCGAATACAGATCTGTATTTAATTTAAATACAACAATAAATTGCTTATAACAAAGCAATGTTCGCGTGTAAATATAAACGTAACACCCGAGCAACAATAGGGTGCGCTTGGAGCTTCCAAATACGGAATTTAAATCAGATTGAACCGGTCACGATGGCGTCTAAGCCTTTTTGCTTAAAATTCTCAAAAATGGTCAAATTCAAGACTCTTTAATCAGTCCCCGAGGAATAAAAGTCATGCAGAAAAAAAACAAGCAGCATGACGATAGTGGTCAGAGCAACAAGGAAACCAATATGTTGCATAGAAGTTATGGTACGTGTACGTCGTAACTCGAGACGTAGCCAGACGACACAAGACGATGCGGTGGTCAGGATCGCATATCGGTACCATTGCACCTCCGTATTTTAATTTTAATTAAACAGAATTGATCATTAACTCGGGTTCGTTGGCGAGTGCAAACGTATTGATCAGGTTATGGGATCGCCTTGAACCGAGACCGGTGCCACCCATTCCAAGGTCGAAATCACTATCTGAATTGCTTGTACTTGCGTTAAGAATTCTGTTCCAACGAAAGGTTTATATGCGTGTCGTCCGCGTATACCGCATAAATATAATTCCTCCAACAAAAGCACCCGATGGCGATTAAATTGAAAGTTAGATGGTGCTTTACCGGGCCTGTAAGCCGGCACCCAAGACTCCGAGGGAGAACCCGCGGGGGAGCACGGAGGGCGCCGCATTGCTCCGAAGTGCCGTCCGAGCGTTCGAGGGGCAATTTTAAACGCGCAAATTTCCCCATCCGCTTCTATGGAAGCTGCATCTTGACCTTCCACTCCGGCTCGTCCTTTGTGTAAATTTGGTTTCGGGCCTGCCTCCCGCGAACCGGAGATTTTAACCGATAATCGATCACGATTGGCCCAACGAAACTCAGCAAACTTTAAAACTGGAATCTAGCCATCCAACTAAGTAAATTTAGCTAAAGAACTCCTCTTGAGGAAGCTTCAGGAAGAGACTCAGCTTCACGATATCATCCGGAGGGTTCGGAATTTCCGGGCGGGAAAGGCCGTTTTTGACATCTTCGAGCTGAAATTTTGGACCGAAGAGGTTCGCCGACCGAACCTGACGTCACGACGAGGGGACCTTTGGTCATGTTGAAATTCTGCGAGACAGAAGCAGGCACGGCGGGCGCAAAGAAGGCGCCAAAACTGCAAAACGATCGTTTTGCAGTTTTGGCGCAATTGATCGTTACGGGCACATAGAGAATGAAATTGAGAATAGATCGCCGCGAAAACATGAAGAAATCGGGCAAAAATGAGATGTAGCTTTGAGACGTGAGTCAAAGCTTAACAAATGGGTTTTCATAAGCGACCACGAAACGAAGAAGATAATTCGAGAAGTGGAGGAAAAGGACACGTCCATCTGCTTCGTTTCCGTGGCTCTTTATGCTTAATTTCATTATCTATATATCCGCAATAATCAATTGCAATCAACGGAATAACCGCAATGCAGATGTGCTTGCAAATTTCCGAGTAGCAATTTTATTACTTAGTTCATGTGCATTGTTCCCACTTCTGCTTAAATGCTAAAAATTCCAAACTTAAACTATTTATAGCAGAAATTAAATTCAATCAAGCCATTTGAAAAGGCTGAAATCAAGTCGCACCTCTCTGTATAAAAGGCTAATCAACCGATCATTGTTCAAGTACGTACTTGACGCGGTGAGTTTCTAAGAAGGACTTGAGTCGAGAATACATTATCGATTGCTCAGTTTCTGTTTTGAATCTTAATTGAATCTACTAACGAAATTGTTAATAATTATTTATCCGGCCAATTATCGCGATAATTGCTACTTAGTCGATGGAAAGGCATCCGCCTCCGGTGGACAAAGGAAAAATATTGAAGAACTGCAGATTAACATCAGAACGAGGCGAATCACGATTTCATGAGTCGTGGACTAATATCCAGAAATGGATAACGGAGCAGGTTCTTGGAGCAGTAGAGATGAGGGGAAAGTGCGAGGTTCCCGATTGTTTTTGCATAAAACTTGTCTCTTCCAGTATTCACAGAACGGGACAATCTCTCTCTGAAAACGCAGAGTTCGGACAAACCTGTCGGGACAAGCTTGCACGAGCGTTTCAAAAGTAATTAGACAACGGGCAACGGTCGTTTCTCGCCACTGAAGCGTTGAGATCAAGCGCAATTGTCGCACGTCCCAAGTTAACATCGGCAAAGATACAGAGTGTTAAATTTTCAATTTTATTTTTTATTTTATTTCGTAGCTTTGTCGGCCGCGTCCCGAAGCCCCCGTATATCAACTTTCAACACCGTCGATCCAAAGGCTCTGAAGATGTGAAATAAAATTGAAAATGAGATTGAAACTTGAGCACTCTGCATAACTGCAAATATCAACTTCTTGGGGTGCAACAACGGTGGCGGATTTTGATATTTTCCCGGGGAGAATCTGCCCCTGCCCTTTGTCCAATTGCGTTTGGGCCACCCTATATGCGCGGCGTGGCTTAAAGGCAAAAACTGGAGTGGGGGAATGATGAGCTTATTTTAACATAAACAATTCTCACAAAGGAACGTCCTAAACTGTTCTGATTTACCGATTTATCACATCCTCAGACACGTCGCGGTCAACACGGTCAGACATTCTTGGAAATACCTCTTTTTCCTGATGAAAAACCTGAAAGGGCGGAAAAGTTAGCAGCAGTAGTTGAACTTAATAAATGTCACGTAAAAGTGCCATAAAAATGTCCTGTTTGAAAATATTAAGGGCGACCACGAAAAAAGTTACACCCTGTAGGGTGTTTTAACTGATTGTTATTTCAGTTTGTTCGCAATGCTAAAATGATTGTTGCTCCAATTTTTGGTTAGTTATCTTTGCAAGCGACCGTGAAATCAATGGAAATTGGAAAAAAATTAAACTTCAACCCCCCGTAAATCGGAAGGGAAGCGGTTTCGCCCTTTGCACGGGCTTTTTGTCCCAAAATAAGCTCTCGATCCGCCCATTTCATTTTTTGGCATTTTTGAAGAAACATCCCGCGGAAAGTCAGTAGGATTTTGCTCATGCGAGAATCCATTGGCGAAACTGGACGTCTTGAGAGAAATCCTCAAGAGCGAAATCCTCAAGAGCGAAATCCTCAAGAGTGAAATCCTCAAGAGCGAAATCCTCAAACGACTTTAGTGAAATTCAACGCATTGTTGCTTCACAAGTTGTCGACGCATCGGATAAAAGTTCGGAAACTTTTAAAACCTCCATTTGCAAATTTTTCAGAAAATTTTACTACTTAATCGGCTTAAAGTTCGATCAAATTCAAAATTTCCATTATTTCAATTGCGCGACGTGCCGGAACCGCCCCGAGGTTTCCGGCCTGGCTCGGGGCATTTGAGGCTCGTTCCAACCCGAGTCTCTTCGCCGCCCAGCAAGTCCCCGATTCTTCTCCGAGGAGTTCTCTCATTTGGCGATGTTCTCAGAACTCTCGATTTTTTTTTGTTTTTTTTGTTTCTTTTTGTTTCTTTTTGTTTTTTTTTTGTTTTTTTTGTTTTTTTGTTTTTTTTTTAAATTTTTTTTTTGTTTTTGTTTTCCGTTTCTGTGAGTCTTCTGAGCGGAAGTTTCGCCCGCATAATTAGACTTCGAACGACAAATTTTTCACGCGAACAAAGGTTTTCGAATCATTAAATTTTCAAGTAAAGAAATCATGTTGCAAAGGCCAATCCGGGCTTGGAATCTGCGCGCGTGCATAAAATCAGCCTCTCGACGTTTAAATCGACTCGTTACCTTCGTTTTCCGTTTACAGCTTATATGTATGTATATTACTTGACACAGGTAGTTTATGCGAGTGGTCAAAGAGGAATTCGAGTCCCCATTGGCCGAGTCGACGAGTTATGATGAAGTTAGATTGGCTCTACCTCGTTCGAGTCCCGCCTCTGTCTACCTTCGTTTGTCTCCTTCATAAGCTGCTTTATTACCTTACCTTTCAAGTTATGTGCTACAGAAGCTGATGGTAATATCCCATTGCGGTCCCCGGTGTGTGCTACGGGTTCTTAATAAATACATACCATTAGATTTAGATCTGCTACGGCGGCTTTTGGTAATGCAATCGCCATGGGTCTTAGGCGGATAGCTATGCTCTTATTTAGAAGCGAAACCAGTTTTTTGATGGGCGAACGTGGTCGTGGACAAGAGGACAAGCGGTTTAATACCGGTATTGTACGAGAAGTGATAGCGGACTTAAGAGCAATAAGAGCGTTGTGAGCGTGATTACAAATCGATGCTGCTGAGGGTTCGAGAGTCGTCTCTCCCGATTGGCTCTTTAAGACTTTGTCGTCGACCATTCATTTGGAATTCGATCCACCTGAAGTAATTCACTTAACATCAGTTGAAAGGGCGATCTGGAGTGGCCCGTGAAGGTTTTTCGATGTGGAGAGGTTTTGCTGAAAACCTCAAAATACTGAGGTTGCCCTACGCCACTCTTCTTCTGGAAGGTTAAAGACCTCGTCGGAAGACGTCGGCAAGCTGACGAACTTGGAAGATTTCGATCCACTTAAAATCCGCGTGGAAAAATTCCAGTTCTTAGGGAACGGACACAAATTTATTTAGATTTGCTAAACTATTGAGAATTAGCTAAATCTTATTCAAGTCTCGTCCGATTTACTCCCCTGAAAGCGTGAAAACCTTTTGAGTTCCCAAATCAAAAACTTCCGCAGAGTTCTAAAATTTTTAATTGCGTTAAAGAAGTTCTTGCAGTAAAAACGGAAAAATATGATCAGTGTCCTGGCACCATCGAAGATCCGAAAATGACCTTTGACCCGGCGAATACCCCGAAAAACTCTTTAGGTTTCGTGACATGCCCATGGCAGCTACAGAACTTTTTTCAATGGTTTTTTCTGCTTAAAGGTACTCAAATTGCATGGAGAAAAATGGAAGTTGTTGAACTGAACTCATCATTTTGAATATTGTATGCATGGGGGATCAAGAGGTCTTCATAAATTGCTTAAAAAATTGAGGGAAATATTTTCAAGGAAAACGCGAGAACGCACAAATATTGCTCTTTGTTGCGCATTTCTTGACGTCACAGACACGTGCATACAGGGTTACGCGTGTAGTAGATACACGTACTCTCTCATTTTTTCCCACGAAACCCCGTGTACATTACAAAGTTTTTTAACTGTATAGAAAATTCTGAACACATTTCATGTAACGTACCCATGTCCAAATTCGACAGTTACTGAAATATTTGTGCAATATGGCAATTAGGCGGGCTTGCTAGATCGCTGACCTCACCCCTATAGACTTTTTATGGGGTTATCTGAACATGGGGTCAGTTTAAGTGGGCCCAACCATGTAGAACGGTTTAAAAATGAAATTACTCAAGAGTGCTTGTGCAGCTAGAAGCTGCATAAATTCATTCGTAAATGATTAAAAATCTCTTGAGAAATTTGAATTACGGCTCGCTTCCTGTCAGAAAGTCAAAAGGGCACAGGTCGAACATTTAATAAATTAAATTATAATAATAGTTTATATTGCTATTTTTTAAGTATTAACAGTTTTTTTTATTTTATTTTTTGTAATTTTTTCGAAATTGGTGAATTTAGACATAGACACGTTGTATGAAATATATTCAGAATTTCCCAAAGAACTGAAAAATGACATAATATACATGGGGTTCCATGAGAAAAAAACGAAAAGGTGTATTTTTCTACTACTCGGGTAGCTTTGTATACATGCCCGTTTCATCGAAAAATGCACAACTAAAAGTGATATTTGAAGTGTCCCAGGATTTTCAAATAAAATTTTTCTTAAATTTTTTTTTCGAATTTTTGCAGAACTTTCAGTCCTCTACGCATGTTCCGAGGCAGGCCAGCAGAACCCGCCCGAGAATTTTTCTGACAGAAAACACTAGGAGGCGATCCTAAAATTCTCAGTTTTCAAATGACTTTTTCCCCTTAGAGTGAGTTAAAACCACAATCCTTCCTGCAGTTCCGAAAGTTTTTGGTATAAAATCTTTCTGAGCAGTTAAAAGACGTCGATTTGAGGACCAAACAAGAGATGTGGGCCATGCCCGATGATATACCCCGACAGTTTAGTTGTGCATCAACTACTGGACAATTACGTTGGATGGAAAGAACAAAGCTGCATGTACGGCCTCCAAAATCACCCGATTTGAACACTTCGGACTATAAGTATACCTAATCCGTGTTAACGTGAACTTTTCTCTCGAAATTTTTCAATTGTTCACCCTCAAACTTAATTAACACACTATTGTGGAATCACGCAGAAACCTAATACCATGGAATTACGTCATTACGATCAAGCCTTCCCATTATGCAAATGCACGAGTTAAGATATTTTCCTTCCTACAGTCCTGGCATTTGTCCAGCCAATGACTTCGAGATTCGAGCAAAACCTCTTTTGACAACGCTTCAGACCTGCGAATGCCTTTAAGCTGGTCGAAACCGGCAAGAGTCCCTGGGAGGTCCGAAACCTCAGGTTTTGATTGAATATTACCATTGAAGTGGTATGAAATGAGAATCGACAGAAGAATGAAAGTTAAGGTAGATGACATGGCACTCCTCTGCTACGTTGCTGAGGCACGTACACGCCATATACGTCCGATTGATTCGGGGTTGATTGTAGTTGTCGAAACGAGAAGATCGGAGCGATATGTCGAGCTGACCGTAACAGTTTTCTGCAAGCTCCCAAAAACCAAAAGCTCAACAGCACCCCGGAACCCAAAGGAGACCAGGTTGGTTGTTATTTGCTGCAGTGTCTCCGGAACATATCTGCATTCCCGGACTCGTTTTGGAGCGGCAGTAATATTGCCGCTCTGCACATTTACTCAAGAGTTCTCGAAGCAGTGGATGATCCACATCGTAGCTGAAACATACGAGGCAGTCGGGGGGTTTAATAAGAGCAATTCTTTATCCGGAAGTCAAAGTTTCGTCCAAGCAGTTGTCAAAACGTCATTGAAATGCTGCCCGCGCTCTCCGCCTTTCCCCAGCTCTAACGTGGAGTTGCCGCGCCTGCGCGCAGCCCGTGCCGGCATCGTACTCCTTGGCGCCAAACGCAAGCGAAAACGACTCCGAACTTCTTCATTTCACTTAAATGACTCGATTTGAGAAATTCTTATCGGAGTTTGAACGCCGTCTATAAAATGTCGCTTAACTACAACCGAAACATTAGCTAATTAACATTAGTTAACATCGCTTGATTATGTTAGATTAATGATAAAACCGTGTATAATAAGTCGAATCCGGTAAATTATACGTTTAGCGACGACGTACGTTGATTTACCCGATAAAATTAAAAGAAATGAGAAAATATTTGTTTAATTTATTTTTTTTTCTTTTTTTTTTTGCTCGAACCGACCTACGACGTAGCGTTAATTAAGGATTTCGCCACTTTCTCGAACAAAGGGGGTATCCTGATGATAATCAAAAGAGTTGCAAGAACTGGCAAGATTGACTACTGCTCCGCCAGTTGAAATCGGGCAATTACCATATAAATTGTCAATTAAAATCCAATCAGGCTACTTGGCGATCTAAAGCGTTCAAACACTTATTGATTAGGTTTTTATTGGATTTAGCATAATGAAGTAAGCGACACACTTGACCATGGAGGAAGCGTGGGCCGCGACACCGCGACCATATTCACGATTCAGCAATAATGTTGATGTAGAATCGGTATCGTATCGATGGAACCGCGCTGGATAACGATTCTCCGCATTGTAATGTCCGCATTTAACAAGTCTCGATAGCGTTCAATACTATGGAGCACACACGGACCCATCCGACTGATAAATAAATCCCCATTGGTGGAATAGTTCGCGATAACGCTATAACATCATCTATTTGTAGCCGAGGATGCCGCGAATACAACTAAAGTTAAAAGCTACCACAATTACATGAGATGCCCATTACTGATCTCTTATCGCAAAAATTTTATTGGCTATTGCTGTTCAGGTTTTTTGTTTCAGTCCGTGTGATCGGTTTTATGCTCGTTTATTGCAGTTTGAGGTATGATTTCTTCCTTAAAACTTTCGAGAACACGTTTCTGTTCTTCTTTATCGGCAGCGAAGAACGAAGATGCAGATAAGGGACTCGCGGAATATCACGTCGAACGGGGCGGGAGTCTGCGCGGACGCGTCCGAAATCGGCCGCCGCCGGCTCGGAAACCGGACGAGGCGCCGACTTCGGGCCTGGAAACTCCGCGGAGTTACGTAAACGGAGGCTCGACACTGACTTATCTCAATTTCCTGAACTTTGATTTATCTCGCGCAGGTCCCCGGGAGGTGCTCCGAATGAAGCTGCCTCCAGCCGCATTTCCAACGCTCGCGGCCGTTAAACGGGGTACTATGTACAGGGTCATCCAAACTCGACGTCGCACCCATTTTACACGAAAATAGATGGGCTCAGCACGGCAATTTTTCACCGCATTAAATAAGAGGGCGTAAGCTGAAATAAATGTTAAGAACATTGGAATAAGGAGAGCCGGGCCCGGCGTCGCGACGCCAACGCTATGTTTTTCGAAGAGACATACTTTCTTTTTTGAAAAATGCAAACGTCGATACGTTCCCAACTCATTTCGCGCAAAAAGTTTCCTCTGAAAATTCTAGGCATGTAAAAGCCACAGGAGGAACAAGTATCGACGTGTTAGGTACCTAATAACGAAACCATGTCAGTACACAGGTAAATAAACGCTTTTTATGCACTACTTGTTTAGGACGCGTCAATGCTGGCAGTGTTGGGAAGAGGTGTGTTTCCGAAACACGGCGTCAGCGTCGCGACGCCGAGGGCCGCTTCATATTTTAATGTTCCCATAATCTATCTCAGCTTGCGTCCTCTTATTTAATGGGATGAAAAAACTACTTTGCCAAGCCCATCTGTTCTCTATAGAATGGGTTGGCCGGTGAGTTTGAATGGTCCTGCACAGGGTGGTTCACAGAAAACGGGCCACCACCTTATCTCAAAAACCGTAAAGTTCAGAATGAAAGTTTAGTATCGAAGTTAACTAGTTTTTCATGCGTTTTCATACCTAAATATTTTTGCACTTACAGGGTGGTCCGGAAAACTGGGGCGTGACAAGGAAAGATAAAAAAAATACCCTCCGTTTTGTTACGGATATTTGTTCTGCTCGTAACTGTAGGTGTTATTGTTGTTGCAAAATGTGAGAAATTTTTAGCAGTTTTTGGACTAATTCAACTTGAGATGAAGATCGAAGGAAAAATGACCTTTTTAAAATTCTTAATAAACTCACATAGCATCGATTGAATCGTTCGAAAATTTCCTCCAGTAAAAAAAAGAGTCGTTTTATTCAACTCTATATTTAATATTCGAGAAATTTTATACAGGTTGCGAAAAATATATCAAAACTTTTCACCTGCTTCAAACTTAAGTATTTTAAATGGGACATCCTGTATTTTTTTCCAAACAAACTCTTCTTTCAATTCATTTGCACACAATATATATATGTTATATGTCTAAATTGAGCAGATTTTACATAGCTGATTAATATTACTTCACCACCACCAATCAACGTTTTTTCTATATAAACTACTAATTACCTATTGCCGGGTAAATAACATTTCTGTCTAACTCATTAGGTAATACATGAGTCCAGAATGTATATATTTGTAAGTTAATTTAACGGCAAATTAGTGATTCAAATAGAAAAAATGATGATTGATATTGATCAGCTAAGTATATAAGAACCTTATGGTTTAGATATATAACTTTTATGTGCATTTATATAACTCGAAGGTGATTTAAAATGAGAATTCGTCAAAAAAAACAGGGTGTCCTACTAAAAAAAATCGAGTTCGAGGCACTTAAATATTTTTATACACCCTGTATAAAATTTCTCGAAAATTAAAAGTATAGTCGAGTAAGATGATCCTTTGTTCTTAGCCCGACAAGTTGATAACCGATTAATTTAAATGCTATTAGAACCTATCGAAGATTTGAAAAAAGCGATTTTTCTTTCGACCTTTACTTTGAATTGAATTAACTCAACAATCGTTGACAATTTTCCATAACAAAAAATGCTTGCAATTACAAACAAAGTTGGTGTCCGTAACCATATACACGGTGTTCCATTTAGAATAATGCATTTTGTCACGTCACGGTTGTGCACCATCCAGAATTTTCGAAAATATTAAAAATTAAACATCCCCGAAAAACCGAATAATTTTTATATTAATCTTTTCAAGGTTAAGGCAGTAGACAGTCTTCCGTGGATCACCTTGTATATAGTGCATGCGCGCGTAAGATCCCGATCAAGCGGCGATTTGAGTTTGGAGCTGAACGTGCTCGAAAAGCATTTTCAAACGTTAAAAAAGTTTTATTCAACTTTTCAATGGAAGAAAGCACTCGGGCAATCGATGCAATTTCCAATTATTCATTTTTCAATGCAGCCCTAAACTTGTTGTATTTTATGGCACAATTTTGGCACCTGCGCCTCAGCCAGTTGCAGCAGACCCTCTTGGTACTTCAAATCAATAAATTATTTCTATCAGGTTCGGTTTCTGTTTATCGTTGAATCTGGAAAGTGACATCGTTCTGGATCAACGAATCAGCAGCAGCGATTTTGCTATTTTTGAAGTAATGAGACATGCGTAATTTCTCTCTAACCCTTTTTTAAGGAAATTTAACATTCTCCATTTCTTAAATTAATTCCGAACCCCCTGTGTCTGCTAGAGGAAGCCTTATTGGACGTTGGCCGATAGGCAGCTGACATTATTTCTGGACGTTCAAGATTCAATTAAAGTCATCCAGACTAAAACCGAAACGTCCAGTATATCGTCAAATGCGCTTAACATGATCTTACTTGTGGGTGTGTGTCGGTGTGAACCAGGAACCCTGCGTAACAATTGTTAATAACGTCGCCTTTGGTACCTTGAATTTGGTACCACTCTCACGCTCATACTCGAGAGGTCCATGATCTAAAACCGACTTAATTTAATATCTATCAGGTAGCTGAAACACTCGATTATTTCCCCGGCCCTGCCCTAGCAAATGCCTGAAATACAAGGTGTTAGATGGACTTGAAATACGGCGTGAAATTTCTTTCCCCACAGGCTATTAAAGATGGCGGGACTATCATATGTCGGAACTACGCTTAAAACAACCGCGTTAATTAACAACAGTCATAAATGTATCGTAAAATGTGCCGAGTATTGACGGACAATGCATCGCTTCGTTTATAAAAACCATCTTTTCATTACTAATATTACGAGCAACATTGGCAAGACCATTGAAAACCGCAATCTATATGCTAATGATAGCACGTCATTGACTGTACACTTTTTAAACGGTCCAGTTGGTAACACTTGTAGGGATTTTACCGCCCATCGCCTTCTTCCAGGTGCTCTTTGCTTTGGTTTCGCATTGGCGTGCGCTAGGGCTCAGCGTCTCCGCTCGTGAGACCGACGACGGTTCGGACGGTGACGGAGAGACGCCTCTGAAGTCCGATAATGCGAAAACAATAACTTAAATGAACTGGCTCGTCCGTGCCGAATCGGTTTATGATCAGCAAATTACTTCGGTTTGATGCGAATTGCTACCATGAATAACTTAACTAGGGTTATTATTTCTTTATAACTTCGCCTTTGGCCAGTGTGGTTTGGTGCTGGTCCAGTTTTTGCCTCGTTATGGCGGCAGCTTCAAACCGTCCACCATGGACCGAAGAAACTGGCCGAGGCCCGCTCGTAGGACCGGGATTTGAAGGACGCAAGTTACTCGGTAGATGTCGCAGGCTTGTCATCAATGAAAACACTGTTTTTTTGTGTGAATGTGAGCCCCCCAAAGAGGATTCAGCCATCACGCCACCTTCAACCGACAATCACGGCGATTCATTACCGCCGCGCATTGGCGTTCGTGCTGCAGGGCAACTACCGAGGGTTCGACAAAATTGGGTCCCACACATATTAGACGTGATTTTAGTTTGATATTCATTTAGATTTATCGGATCTCTCGGTGCTGACTGGAAAACACAATGGCTTCAAAAGAGTGGATTGAACGTAATGATTCGATTCTAAAGAAAGCAAAATCCATTCAATGGACTGCGAAGGTGAAGGCATTGATTTTTTGGAGGACGGAGGTGGCGTGAAATATCAGTTCTTCACGTCTTTTAGTCTGAGGCAACGCAACGTTTCGATTATTTATTTTATCACGGCGAGACTTGATTGTTTCACTAGTGAATTAAAGAATTGCGCTCGTCAAACATTTTGACTCGGACAGGGGTTCATATTTCCTATACGGAGCACTCGACAAACGTTTCTGGATTGGGCCTGGAGGCCGCAGGAGCCTCAAGTCAGTTTTCGAATCATTTTTCCACATTTTTTGAACGTTGAGCAAGTTCTATGTGATTCGCAGGCGCTGCCGAGAGGTCTAAAATAGAGACGGTGAATTCGTTAGCTCTTCTAGAGGTGTCGCTGGTTTTGGAGGTCAAATCGAGTTTCCCATATTTCTTCAAATGATGAGTAGCTTTTAGTTCGCAGTTAGGCTCTTTGGCGACGTAGCGAGAAGCTGAGAAGCTTGACCGTCTCTTACGTTCCTGGACGATTGATTCAGTTAGAAATTACGGTTTGCTGGAACTCTGGATAGAATTGACTCCGCGATCCGTTGATTAGAAATTCTTTGACCTCCCACTATCGTGACGCAAAGAAATTTGGTTCGAGGCTAGAATCGACCATTTCGGACTCAACTAAAATATTTCGAAAATGGCGGCACCTCCTATTATGCCGGAAGTAGGCACCAACTTTACTATTTTAGACAATTTTTTTATTATTTTCGGATGTTTCCAAAAAATTTAAAAACCGCTTTACACAAGGAGCCTTACGTTACATTTACGGTTTCCGAGCTACGGTGGAATATTCAAAAATTTTGACAGGTGCACAATCCCACGGGAATCGGCACTGCGAGCTAATCGCTGCCAGTCTCGAAATCGACGTTCTGGGGCTCGAAGAGGCTCTAATGAGCCACGTTTTAACATACTCCAATTTGATTTAAAAAAAAAAACTTGTCACACACCTTCGAAGTTAAATCACCTCGAACCTCAGTAACCTGCCAATATCAAACGGGACACCCCGTACTTTAAAGTATTTTCAAGTCTGGAATTTGGTTCTGCATCAAATGTTGTTAAGATTCCTGCGACCGATTCTGGACAGGGTGTCCCATTTCGAATAAGCAAGCTATTGAGATTTGTAGCCTCGCGACTTCGGGGGCACGTTTAGAGAGTTGTTGAAGACTCTTTTTGTATAACTGAAATGCGTTAAAACGTAGCTTGTTTGGCCCTCCTTGAGCCCCACAACGCCGGTTGGCAACTTCGCGCCGATTGCCACAAAATGGCGATTTTCGTGGAATCTTGCCGCTGTCAAAATTTCCGAGAGAATTCGGAGACTGACTGGACAGTCTGGTCTCGAAAGTGCATTGAGAAATCCGAAAATAACAAAAAAATTTGGCGGTTTCACTTAAAACAACGAGGTTGATAGGTACCTCCGGGGCGACCGCAAATGCGGCCATTTTGGAAATACTCTATTCGGATTCAAAATGGCCGACCTGAAACCGAGTTTCATTAGGCTACGATGGTGGGAAGTTAAACGATTTCCAATGAACGGATGGCGTGGCTAACCCTGTATAAAAGTATTTTCGGATGAATCGCGCATTGCTGGATTTCTGGAAGTACACGAAGACCTTTTTTTTGAAGAAGAAACTTCCAATTCCGACGATATTCGGCGGTCCGAAGGGACCTCTGAGTTATTTTAAGTTACTGCGACGATTTTTCTTCTTGCGTCACCTCAGCGTGTAAACTTCGCTGACGACTTCAAGGGGTCTTGTTCAGCAACAAAGAAGTCGCATTGGTAACATCTTCGCGAAGGTGGTTGCGCACCACATAGAGCTAGTTCTTCAGTAGTAAGATAATAGGCTCTCCAGTGGCGCACGAGTCACTAGTTTCCGAAAATGAAATTATCGGCTGGTGTTGTGCTCGTCCGGTTATTTCGATCTTCCGTAATTTCCGAAGTTTGTCGGCAAAATTACTCTCACACCAGCTGGAAAGACGAACGAAGTAGGGCGCACGTTGGAAAACGCGAAAATTTTCTCGATTTTCTCGCGGGTCTTCTGAAATTCCAACGAGGGTCCGCAGCTCGGACCTGAATCAGCCGCAGCCTATTTAGGTACGTAACGCATCCACAATCGCCCCCACGGCAATCCGATGCTTTTCGAAGGGCACGAAATGGTAGAGCTTAAGGGTGGAAACACCCCTTAATGAAGCTGTCATTATAATTAATAATTTGGCTGAATCGGTGTGACAGCGCGACCCTCTTCGTGGATGGGGTCAGCTTCCGTACACAGAAAATTATTATCCGTAACTAAAATCTCTTCTATTGTTGGTAAAGCGGGGGTGGAATCGGGATTATTATTATGGACACGTGCTCATTTGAGCGCCGCTTGACCGTCTAGGTAGACTGCCGGACACATGTCAAGCAGCTGCGTTTTCTTTTGTCGCCTACGCGCGTGCTTCCAAAACTGCCCAATTTACGTTCGTTTCGACGCACTTCCCCAGACATTTCGCACATCTGGAAATGGTATTTTCGTCCGAATGGGGCCGCGATCAAACCAGAAATTTGTAAAACCATTCGGGTCCCACCTCATTATGTGTCTACCTGTCCTGCCAGTGCTCCGATTTAATCTAGCCAGACACCCCGGTCATAAAAAGGATATCGGAAAAGGGCGAGGTCCGGTTATTTTATAGCTCATATAGTCGCGATGCACACAATGGGAAGAGACCCACCAATCGCTAATAAGACCATAACTTTCGTGATATCATAATACGCCAGCCCAGCCCTGGAGTCTCACATTAATTAAAACATATATCAGCTGAGGCCCTGGCTATTTTATGTATTTATGGCCCTTTTACGTTCCATACCTTGTCAAATCAAGATTTATGCCGCTGTGGTGTTATTAACTCGAAAATGGCTTTACTAGCTTAGGTCATAAACGAGAGATGTACCTGGAGGAGTTCCATTCCCAATCGAAATATCTGTTCAATTTTAAAGCATGCTCAGTACTCTCAGTACTTTATTGAGGAATGACCGAACAGATCGTTAGGACGGTTAAACGTCGTATTAGATGGGACACAGAGCTATTAAAACATTAATGGCTCGTACTATAATTGCAGTGACATGAGTAGCTTAAGAATGCAATTTCTCGGCGTTTTGGCACCAGATCTGGACGATTAAATATCAACTATTATTTTAAATATAGTCAGTTACTCATCCGTCAAGCACATTAAAATAAATTTAACTCGGACGAAAATTTGTCTTCGTGTCATAAGCTCATAATGAGAATCATCACCGGACAGCTGCGGCGAAAGCACCGTGACAAAATGAGAAAATTCCTAATCACCCTTTCGCGTTGGTTTCAGTACACGCTGCAACGGATTGGCCCAACGTGGTACCACTTCAACCTCCCACTAGGTGCAATTGCCAACATGGAGGTAAAAACAGCCATTTAATTTAATATTATTCAAAGGCTTATAGCATTATTTTATCCGACGTGTTCTCATGTTCTGTAAAAGGGATCGTCTGAATCAATGAGGATCATTTACAATTACAAACTTTTAATCTGTTACAAATAAGGCAGCACAGAGGAACGAGCGGATAATAAGATCTGCAATTCTCGGTACGGATTTTTCTAGCACGGTACTACTTAGCGAAGCAAGTCTTAGTTAATTAGTGAAGCGCTGAGATTAAGGTCCAACTGGTTCAAATAAATTTGCTTCCTATTATCGGGTACCGTGGTGCAGGCACGATGTCTCCGCTGATGCTCCGCCATTTGGTCGTTATCAAAGGATTTCGTTTCTGTCAGCGCCGGGGAGGGAAATTTCTTGAGATGACCAACGACGAGCCCCAGTACTTTTCAACAGTCGATTTGATGGCAGCAACTGCAGCGCCAAATCTCGGCTATTTTTAAGTTACTAAATATCGCCGGACAGCCTTGACCACACGTCGGATCAACCATGCAGTTCATAGATCTCCATATGTTTATAAACAAGGAGAATGACCACTGCGTTCATTGTGCGTCACTAAAACGAAGAATTCGATTCGATGGATGGGTCCAAAGGATCGATGCTCAATTAACACGCAATAAAAAAGTGATTTTTTAAATTAGACGTTAACACGTTACACCGAGCATCCTTGGTATGATACACGGTGACCGACCCGAAATACGCAACGTTCATCCTTTTTTATTTGAATTTATCAGAGAATTTCATTCTCGGTTGAAGTTTGTGCATTCTTCCGAGCTCAAAATGCAGTTTCCAAAATTCGCAAGCTCTATTTCATATGGGGAGATCCAAAAATTAGAAAAACGGCTCACAAGTATCTCCATTTTTACTATTGGACGAAACGGATGTTACGGAAACTTGTTTGGAATTCGGAGGTAAGCCCGACCATGAAACCCCAACAACTCTTCAAAAAAACTATTTCTAAAATTAAAGATGAGCTGCGTTACTCACGAGCCGTTTTTGTGTAATTTTCGAACGTCCCCTGTATGAAGTGAGAACCGCGAGCTTTGGAAGCTGCGTTTTGAGTTTACAAGAGTGCGCACGTTTTCACCACCAGAATCTTCCGGTAAATTCAAATTTTCTGAAAATTCCACGTAGGGCGTGCTTTCCGCCGCTCACCGTCGCCGTCCGCAACATGATATACAAGATGTTTCGAAAATGTGGGCCGCTGCTTCAGGAGCGCTTTCCACCCGCTGATAAGAGAGAGACGAAATGCGTTTTTTTCTAAATAGTTTGTTAAGGAAGTTATGACGATTTTAACGTGGAATCGGTAAACTTGCTTCCTTAGCGCTGCTTGGGAGGTCGCGAAGTGTTGGTAGCGATGAAGCTGGAAGATTTTTCAAAAAGAACGTTTTTAAATAGTCAATAGCAAAAAGGCGAAGGGGGGGGGGTGCACCCAGTTGTTTTTTGTAACGCGAAAGTTGGGGTGCGATTCTCGAAAAGCTACTTTTCAGAAAAACAGGGAGTTTTAGCAATTTTGAGAAAGAGCGCATTTTCATCGTGAAAAAGGCCGCTTTCGCGACCACGAAGTTTTCGTCTCAAAACTTTCCTCGTTGAGGCTTTTCGAATTTTCTATCGGTTTCTCGAGGAATTTCCATCGTTCTTCACGGTTCTCCAAATTTCTCGATTGGCGAGTCTGCGCAATTTTACTTTCGGGAACCCAGAGATCGGCACGGTACCGGACGCAAAGGTCGGACTGCATCGAGACGATATCGTTTCGTACCCGAAAATATCAAAAACTATCGTACAACCAGAAGAGGCCCATTGGGCGTTGAGCCTTGCCGCAATTCGAAATGGTCTCGAATCATGCCAAAACGACAACCAAGTCGGGGTGGTCGAGCGGTCTTGCTAACAGCGCCTCATTCCCAAGATTTTTTTTATATTCATCTTCTGTAATCAATCACAACCCCGTACTGGTAATCATCCAGCGGGTTCCTTCAGGTGGGCTCCGTTCAAACGGAATTTGAGCCAAAAGATGAGATTGGCTTCGCATCGGATCAGTTTTGATTTATGGACACGTGATATGGTACTAGAACCAGCAACGCGAATTCCCCGGGACATTTTCGGCATTTAAGCAGCACCTGGATGTCTCAAGCAAACTTTCACGATACAACTTTACACGAGACTCTCGGCGAATTTGAGGTGAGAAGTTGGATCTTTCGCGATGATGCAGCTGCAGCTGCGGCGCTGAGAAGCTCGACGATTATTTCGATGCCTCGGCGATTATAAATTTTGAATATATAATCAGTAGAAAAGCAGATTTCACGGTTATGGAAGGAGCCCCGTAATTAGCAATTGCCGCAAATTACCTAAAAAAACATCCAATTAGCGTCTTATTTACTGTCCATTGTAGAAAGCTTCGCTGAAACCACAATTACGGCTGCAGGCCGTTTTTTAGTCGGGCCCTGCCCGCAAAATATTTACCAACAATTCTGCAGTTTGATCAAAATATTGCAAATTAACGCTGAGATCCCACGGTGTCCGATGCGGCGGAGCCGGGGCCCGTCCATCGTCAGCGCTCCTCATACCATTAAGGCGCGTTCTTGAACTGCCACAAAAGCAGTTCGAGTCATTTGAAATGCCCCCGAAACGATTTCAGGCTATTAAAAGACTTTAGCTGCATTTAGTGCCGTATCCTTGAGGAATCAATATAAAAGTGTTAAAAATACAAACGGAATTTCTGGAAGCACAGTGGTGCGCAACACGAAACACCATCGTTCCGCTCCATTTTTGTGAAAACCCTTAGAACGGTTGACATGGCAGATTTACGACCAACCCTTTGCTAATGAAAAAAGAGCGTTTCAGTGTCATCTTTCTACAATTTAGGGGCATTCTTTTACGTCCAACAATATCAAACGTGCTGGTGCCATAAAGCTTGGGTTTAGGGCCGTAAACAGGTGCAAAAACTCGGTAAATAATGGGAGCAGTGCAGTTTTATACATTTTCTTGGATTTCACTTTTGAATCTCGAATGTGTTAAAATATGGTCCTGTTACGACCTCTCCGAGGGTGGATCCGAAGGTTTTTTCCACGTGCGCGTCCCTGCCATAAACCACCGAACTGGTCGGACGTAGGCGTTGTGAACTTTACACCAAGACAACCACATTCGCGACGGTCAAGCCACGCTTTATACGGGAATATTCCGAAAAAAGCCTTAATTGCACCTTAATCGACAGGTTACAGTACTTTACATGTAATCATCCCGTAATTGCAACGACAATGTTATGCGTTATTTTTATAATTGGTATAAGAACTTATTACAATACGCCTTTAAATTGATATATTATTGACGTGAGAAACATAAAAAATTGCAAAGTTTTATTGTTACCACCAAGGTCTTTTATAAATTATGTTACCTCGTGTATAAAATTACATTAATTTATTGTTAATTCGGGAAAATTAAAAATTGGAATTTTCCTCTACCAGTTAGCTGAAACTTGATGGTTATTGCTCGGCAATTCCACACGGAGTAACACAGTAGCGTAATGCATCAAGAATGGGTTTTTAACATAACTCAGACACGACATTAAGGCATACTATAAAGCACACAAGATCACAATCTAAAAGCCATAGTTTAAACATTATTTTTACTCTGCCAAGTAATATTTAGATTTTTATGGATGTTTCAGTTTTAACGGCGTTTATATTTTGCTGTAGTTGTGTAAACGCCACACGCAATTGCTGTACCGCAAACAAATTATGGATTTTTACTGCTCTTTTATGGATTTTTTGCGCGGTTTCGGTCGCATTTTGAGCTTTAGTGCGGACAGCGTGGAAGCGATTCGATATTTCGATATCGAAACGAACGACGGGGCAACCCAGTCGAAATAAGGATTCTTCGTTACCTTCACCAGAGAGGGCCGCCGGCCGGTTTGGGCTCCCGCCGCGCGCAGACGTACGTCGGAGGATGCGCTTACCTGAAAATAAATACGAGCTGTAAATAAAGTAAATTAAAACTCGTTAGGTAATTTGCAATTATTTTCCTGCACACGTGAAGTGAGCATTGTTGCAAGAGCGACGGCCCGTTCCGCCGTTTCACACAAAAATATCGTTGATCTGAGACACCAATTAGCCGACTTAAAAATGATCACTTTGGGGGTAAAGGCTTTCTGAAGATCGACTTGAACTAGCTCAGGCTAAGGCGAAATTCACAACGGGACTTTCCCACCTCCGAAGAATTTTGGTATTTTAGAATTTTGCAGGTTTCAACATTGAAGTCGAATTTTTTTCTTTAAGGCAGTTGGGATTTTCTCTTAAGGCAGTTGGGATTTCCTCTTAAGGCAGTTGGGATTTCCTCTTGAGGCAGTTAGGATTTGCTCTTAAGGCAGTTGGGATTTCCTCTTAAGGCAGTTGGGATTTGCTCTTGAGGCAGTTGGGATTTCCTCTTAAGGCAGTTGGGATTTCCTCTTGAGGCAGTTGGGATTTCCTCTTGAGGCAGTTGGGATTTCCTCTTGAGGCAGTTGGGATTTCCTCTTGAGGCAGTTGGGATTTCCTCTTAAGGCAGTTGGGATTGGGCCAGATGAGGACAAAAAGGTGAGAGTGCAATTGGGCAAGTCTTCAGAAGACATTTGGAAAACCCCGATTGTCGGAACGTCCAGAAGAGACGGCCCGGGTTAACAGCGGCATTTAAAAAAGAATTTAACGGGCTTGGAAGGGAAATTGGTTACGTCTCAAGAAACATCTTGGTGTGCGCACGTGTTTAGAGCTTGATTCGGCTTCGTTCAGATTGACACAGAATTTGAAATTGGAATGTGGCTACTTAGTAGTCCGAACCAACCCCCAAGAAGACGCAACGCGTTACTGGCGATGGGGTTGGACCTGGGACTCTTGGAAGTAGAAGTTTACGGGGAATAGCGTCGAACTGACATTCAGCCAAAACGTCCCTGCAATACGTAGGGCGAGTCGCGAGAATCGTGCCAGACGTGGGAAGCCTATTGTACACAAAAAATAAACGTAAAAAAATACAAATTTCGTTTGTTTGTTTACAAATTTTACAAAAAAAATTGTAAACTTCATAAATTAACATTTCGATCGTCATACTGTTGTTCTGGTAAACATGCAAAACAACCGTCATCGACTTCTAAACATCTTCGAGTTCGTTCATGAAGGACACCCGTTGCGGTCCTGATTGTCTTCAATATCAACTTCGGCGTTTACGTTGAATCAGTGCAAATCGAGTGTCCACTTTTACTCTGTACAACCTCGTTTTTAAACGAGTCCACAAACAATAGTCTAATGGTGTGCGGTCTGGAGATCTTGGAGGCCAACTAATAGGACCACCGCGACCAATCCAACGCCTTGGGAACCTTTCGTTTGAACGTTGCTTAATCTGTCGAGCGGAATTTGCATATTCTAAATTTGAATAAATGTTTAGCATTTTGTAACAAATTAATTGATCTCGAAAATAAACGTCAAATCAGTATCGGTATCACTAATAACACAGGTGTTTTTATCGTAAATAGAACGCCAGTTAAAAAAATTATTTACGCTATAACTTGTAAACAAATGAAAATCGGATAACAACATTTGAGTTTTTTTTATATTTATTTTTCACATGGACGGTGAGTCGACGAAATTCTAACGTAACTTAACGAACTACTTCCAAAATTTACTTTCAAATTGAATATGTCACGTGATACCGCTGTGAAATATGCATATTTTAAAAAAAAATTAGGAACCTACAGGGTCGCTCAAAAAGTTGCGGCTTTCAAAAATTGCCATTTTCAAGCGCTCGTTTGGTGGCATCTTTAATTTTTTCAGGAGTTTTATTCATTTTTGAAATTATGAAAGTAAAAGGCTAGGCCAGTGTTTGGCCAGCTAATCATTCGAAATTAAACCCGCAGGATGTCGAGGTGCAAAAATAAAACATAAAAAAAATTTAAAAATCACTGTTTTTAATAGAACACCTTGTACATTTTAAGCTTGTCTAACAGCACTTTGAGAAGTCAAATTTTATTACATACTGTATGTTCATTCGTTCCTGGGCAAAATTCATTGCTACTAATTACGAAATTATATTATTATCATATTAATGATTTATTAAATGACAAGCTGAGAAGTAAAAGGGTTCAAGTACAATGAGCAAATTACCATTTCGACGTACTGAGAGCCATATTTGCTTCATAGTTCCTTTACAAAAATACTATTGTTTCCATAAGCAGTATGTAGAATTAATTGAAATTGAAATGTCTCAAAAACTATTAGGCAAGCTTGAAGTATACAGGGTGCTTCATTAAAAAAGTTACTTTTTTCTATTTAATTGTTTTTATTTTGGCACTTAAATAGTGGACACTTTATGGATTTCATTTTAAATGAACATGGATCTAGTGTTTAATTTTCGTGACTCCAAATGCTATGTCCCCATGAAAACTAAAGACACTATGTGTCACTAAATAAGTGCTTGATAATGATAATTTTTCGAAAAAAGCCTCGATATGGTCTAAACCGCCCTAACCACCTCCCAACCAGGTATATTCAACTCTATATAACGAAGGTTTATGGTTGTGATTAGAAGGCTACTCAAATACAGGGTGTGCCGTGTAACTTTTGAAAATCAGAATTTTTTTAGCGACCCTGTAAGCATCTAAATAGTTTAAAAACATGCACATTCCATAGCCATAATACGTGACGTATTCAGTTTGAAAGTAAATTTTTAATGGAAGTGATTAAGTTGCTTCGTAATCTCATTGACACACTCCATGCAATACGCTCCAGAAATCTGGCACGATCCTCCGAGGTCACCTGGTGCGCGTCACCCGGATGCCATTTCCGGGGAAGTTTCTGGAACTAACCTCTAAAATCTAATCCCCAGTTAAGTTTGATTAAGAATAAATCCAATTTGACTAGAAAGAGTTACCGTAAACTGACTATATCAGAGTTTTAGCGGTGATTTTGAATTTGGAGTTTAGGAACGACCCCAGAAAGGGAATTTCGTAGATTTTCGACATAAAAGACGATAGAACTAGGAAAGCTCTAATCTTTTTAGTGCCCCATCACGATAACCTCATAAGCGGGTTCGAACTCTTCTGAAGCTAGTTTCGATTTCAGTCAGCTGCTGCGCGTAGAAACGGAAGCTGCATCAGACTCGAAAGGAGAAGTTTGAAAGCCTCGCAAAGTGGTCTGTCCCTCTCTTGCTCAGGTCAGGGAGAATTTTCAGAACTCACTTTCCTCATCTCAGTTTAGATGCAGATGGGACCAACGTGCACGACGTAACTCCCACTGCCCCGACCAGCGTAAAGGCCCTTTTCAAGCGGAATTTATTTCCTATTAACGAATCGTTACGTAGTGGAAAAATATCACTCATGAACTTATCAGTTTGATTATTTTTTTGTTTCTTCTGGTGAAGAGGTCTTTGGTCTGCTTGAGCCAACATCATCATGGTTTGACGAGCTGGTTTAATGTGCGTTGAATAACGTGATCAACACGCAAGATCGTCCCGTATGAATTTTCGTAACATGTTATTTAATACACTGCTCATGTTCCACTAAAAAACACCACGTTCCCCACAATTCAGCAGGCTGGTAACCTGACAAGTGCAACTAAAGCTAACGTTTATATCCGTCGTGTTGAATTAATACCATGCAGGTACACACACAGTCACAGAAAAACAATACTACACAATGTATTAAATGAATATTATAATTGTTATTCAAGGCACATTGCTAAGTTATAAGCATCAATTTAATACGGGCTATGGGCTGTCGGCGTGTTGTATTTTTATGAACACCCGGCAGGACCGACTCGGGTATGTCACAAATCAGGCAGAGTCGGTATTTCTGAACGGATCAGGTGCAGGGAGCATTTGCCCACCTCGTTTTAATTAAAAAGATTCAGTGGAAACCGAACCTAATGTTGGCCCGAATCACGTGATTGAAATCTCGAAGACTCCTGCGCTGGTGGAGCGGTCCCGTGACGGCGTGGGCGCGCAGACGCCTGAAGAGCCGGTCCACCTCTGGATTTTAATACGAGAAATCATTATCTATGCCCGTTGCGAACGACACTATACGTCATGCTACAACATGGCGATTCCGTAAAAGTCCTTTTTGTGTGTCAATTGTTCCAAAAGTGTGGGATACGAAGAGTTCAAACACCCCTATTATCATGTGACAAGAACCACTTTTGCACTAACAATTCGCCCTTGATCAATAAAACATGAGGATCAGTTTGTCTTCTGTGCTCCATTCTGTTGACTTCATTAGTGGTTGGAGCGACGTCATTCCACGTCGAGTACCATTTAATGGCCATTAATTTTAACGGAATTAAAACTACAAATCGCCTATTTTACATGCAAGCCTCCATAGTGGTGGGAAATGTCGCTGAGAAGATATAATGCTTTGAGTTTAATCATTGATCACGTCTAATTTGCTGTTTGCACAACAAACAGCAAATTCACGTTCAGGTTCGGTTTCCACGCGCTGCGATTGGTTAAATTCTGGAACTTTTATTGAATACAAGAACGGAAATGGTTGGGAACACTTTGCAGTCATAAGCACGCGATCCGTCGCCTCCGACATGATAAAAGGTTATTAAGAGCATTCCAGAATTTTAATCTACAGAAGTTTATGGAACGTCCCTTTCCGCCCCAATACTAAAAATAATGTCAATCCTACCTCTTCTAAATTTAAATCCGTATCTCATACGTTTAGCACCCTAGGCCGTTAATTTCTCCGAACTTCCAAAATTTTAAACCTCATAAATCCGGAAAAGTAATAATCCGATTTCATCAGGGGGACCTTACGGCACGAGGAAGTAATTTTTCCGTTTTCACCCCTTAAGTAAACGGTGCGCGTGTCACATTTCCAAATATTTCAGGTCTACTCGAGTTTTGTCTCGTGCCTAAACGAACCAAAACAAAGATTTAATATGGTGCCATGTGTTCGACTAACACCCGTCTTAGTTTACCTTACGAAAAGCCCTCGAACGAGACCGTTTACGAGGGGTTGGAGAGATGCTGTTGAAAGCTCTTGTTCGAGTCGGACGCTGAAGGTGGCTGCAGCGGAATTGACCACCGGCCTTTGGTCAGTCTGTCGCAAAGTTTTTTTTGAGATCGAATCATTCAGGATGTTCCATTCTTCCGACACGGAAGATTCTCGGAACGTCTTCGTGAAGTTGCCCGATTTCACTCTACATGTTAGTGTTGAGCTATCTAGCAGCAAGATTTTAGTCGATGAGGCACTCAGCAAGGTGAGGTGACGACCAAATTCTCTAGATAACGCCGTCAAATGACCACACGTTTGGAGAGCTTTCTATGCGACTGCACCATTCATTTTTGCAGAAAACACTGGTCAATCACCATCTCGACGGAAATTCACTATTCAAATTCATAAACGGTTTTAGTTGAAAATTAATCCCAAAATCACCGCTAAATCGTATAGAAAACCGGCTTGAATTGCCCGGCACCAGCCAAGGTTTTTACTCCTATTGAATTTTCACACAAAAACCGCAATATGAGTCTCAAGACAACGCGCCTGAGTTAATCAGCGACTCGACAAACATCTCAATCTGAAATTACCATCAACTAGACAGGATTATTAATGAACATCAGCAATAAATTCTCTAACTCAAAATGAACTCCATCTCTATTAGATTTTTATTCGACTTCGCTATCGAATTTTAAAGCGAATTTCAGTCCAGACTGAGCACCAACTCAACTCAGGTTTTATCCAGATATCAACGCTAAATTCTTTAGAGAACTATGCCTTCAAATTGGATAAGATTTTTGTCCGATTTCATCATTAAGTTTCGCACTTCTAAAACGAGTCTCAACCGGACGAGATCATTAACCACTAAGCCTTTCGGGGAGCTCTGATCCAAAACGAGAATCACCGACTGGATAAGAGTTTCACCATCGATACTCACGATCTGGTGCAGTGAAAAATGGGCATTAACTAAACGGGGTTATTAATAAGCTTCGTCAGTCAATTCTCTAGCTCATGACCAGCAGCAGCTCCACCAGGCTTCCATTCGCCTTCACCATCAAATTTGATTACGTCCAAAATGAGCGCCAACTCGACAAGATCACCACTAAATTTTTTGGAAAATACTGGATCAAGGTAATGATCAACGCGATGAGAATTTCATCATTGGATTTCATGAACTGTTTCAGGGAAAAATTTGCAACTTCATGGGGTTATCAAGAAGCGTCACCGATAAGTTTTCCAGTTCAGAATGAAATGACTTCCACTCCATCAGGTTTATACTCTATTGAATTTTATAGCGAATTTCAACATAAAACAGCATTGCTAGACATCACCATTAAATTTTGTAGTGTTTATCGGGACGTCGGCATTGGGTGGTATGTAGGAGGTACTGGTCCAAATTTGATAAAGTGTGTGAACCAACTTGAGGTAGGTATTGAGGGGTTTCACCAAAAACACTAAATTCCCCCCCAAGCACTAGCTGAAAGCATCCAGCGATTTGACAATGGTTCTTCCTTTTGTGTCATTAAATTCCATCGGCAATTCCATCGACGTTTTAAGAAATCCTTTGCGATCTCAAAATTACCTCTCGACCAATTGGTAGAAACGGCAGCAATTCCGCAATTAATCGTATTTCACCATCAAATCTCATGAAATAGGGCGCTTTTAATTTGAATTTGGACCACGGTGTATTATATTTATAGGAGGAAACGATCTAAGTGATTGGAGAGGGAGTGTGGCTGAGTGAAGCACGGGATTGGTTGATCGAAGGATGTTCACAGGTTCCAAGTCCAAGGAATCACCTTTGTTTTCACCATGCACTAGACGACATTTTTATGGGGCATCAAAGTCTTCCACAGGGAATTTATCGCACACAACCAGCTAATAATTCTGAACGAATAGGAATGATACACCGAATTACTTCACGGAATTACTTCACGTTGGTCCTTCTCCATGGTGCCCACTAAGGTCGCAATTTTCTGGCGATGGTGTACGGGGTGTCCCCGTTACACGTTCCGGGGAAATTGCTAACAGCAAACTTGCAACAATCTCGCGATTTGTTAGAAGTCTCGGGGCGAAGTCGTCTGCAATATTTTCAATGACGTCACAGGTCCGGTTGGGCCAGAAGTGGAACTTTCTTGCCAATTTTAAGTGGACCACTCTATATATTATTGCATGCTCGGATTCTACGTTCAATTTTAATACAGGCTCGTTAATACGTTGGCTTTCTTAGAATTAATAGTTTTCGAGATACATGCAATTCAATGTTGAAAGTGGCAGATGCCTGTAGAATTGCAAATCGTTAACAAACGGAAAGGCATTTTGCGACTCTTTTTTGCCATAATACAGTAGAAGATCCGCTTTTTAGTGTGCTGCCAAGGTTCGGCTAACATTTTCTATAGGGTGTCCGCAAAAATACTGCCGTATTGCGATAGGAGCGAACGTAGCATCCGAAAACACGATAAGACGTAGGGCGTTCCATTTCGAACAGGCAAGGATCGACTTCCGGTGCAATCGGAAGTGTGACGTCATTGGAAATGTCGTCGCCCCAGGGCTCTTGCCAAACCTTTAAATTTTCGTTGCTTTGCTGTTCGTAGTTTTCCCAAAACGTCTAATAGCAGTTCCCGAGGGCACTCCGTCCAATTATTACAAATCAAAGTTCGATCCTGACCGCGTTCTCCTGGTCGCATCCAGGATAGTTGGAAGGAACCAGAGGCCACTGCTACTTGGCCTGTTCGCAAACCAGCGTTGTTCTTTTCTATCGTAGAAACATAGAGACGTTTTCGGATGCTGCGAAATTCCCCGGATGAGGGACTCCGGCCGGGGCGATCGGAAACGGCGGGCGCCAACTGAGCTCAGCGGCAAACGCTCCGCTAATTCGATCAATTTTTTCCGATCATCATTAATATTTCCTCCATTCTATTTTCGACTGCGTTCCTCCATCCATTATTTTTTCGCTAAACGAACATTGTCGATCAACAGCTGTAAAACATCTTTTGCCTTTGACCGGGTCACTGCCTCCTGACCTCCGAACTCGGCCCTTCCCAGCCAGTTCTCCACCGAGCTGGCATCGCCGAAAGGGCCGTCTTCAAGCTGCCTCGCATCTTTATTGATGTGCTTAATGTACCATGCTCCATCCGTTGACAAGAAAAGTTTGAAGAAGAATCTCATGATTAAAAATATCAAACGCAATCATAATCTCAAGAGCCGCTTGCCAAGACGGAACGGCATTAATAAAATTTGAGACGGCATGCGTACGTCAATGCTCAACGAAGTATTGAATATTTATGTGTGTTGTTTTATATCCCGGCTTATGCCTGATGTTTCTCATAAAAACTTTTAGGAAAATAAGATGTCATATGGAACCGATGAGGTATACACTATCAATTTTACACGCTCTGTTTTGCATGATTAGGAGATTTGTTCTGTCATAAAAACCGGAGTAGCGAGGACTTTATTGCGGGGCCCCGATGACGCTCGGATGGGGCTCAACTTTGCGAACTTCCACAGTAGAATGTGCGTAAGCAGTAATTGAACTGTACAGGACATAAAAGCGAGACCTATATCGCCTCGATTTCAGATTATCGGGAAATTCGTGACTAAGATTTTTAAGAAGCGCATGTGAACTCGAGAAAGTTCGTGGCTGACGGGTACGTTTGTCATTCAGATTACATCACCGAAGACAGAAATGTCAATGAATTGATTTATTGATGTCACGACCCAGCCACTTTTATAAATAAAAGATTTCTTTTATAATTGCAAATTGCGAGGCCCCAGGCGACAACGTCGCCTTTACGGACGCTATTGCAAATTTCAGCTACAGCTACTGGAAACGTGCTTAGGTCCGAGGAGGGGGAGGAGGAGGAGGAGGAGGAGGAGGGGGAGAAACGCGTCTAAAAATAAGCCGCATTCGACTGACGAATTCCGCACGTTTCCGTCAAGACGCACACCTCAAAGCATTCGGCCTAACGGCCCCAAAGATAATCTACAGCATTCATATACGGGAATGCCATAGATCAAATTAAAAATAATTTATTGCTCCGGAGGGGATCCGTTGATCATGCTGAAGATTTTACGCTAAGTGCTTAATGATATTATTCACTCCCAGGGATACTTTTTCGGTCGGCGCGTCTACTGAACCGGAAACATTTACTTAAGTGGATTTTTCTGACCGAACGGACTAAATCAGTTTCACCTGTTAGACATTAACAATGGTTACGTAAAATAAACGCCATTTTAACCTAACGCAATAAATACAAAAAAAAATGAATGAACTCCATTGCCTCAGGATGCCATTTAAAATCTAGTTTATTATAATGGCAGTCAGACCTGTTTAAATCATATCAAACCCGATGGTTCGGTTCTACAGAGTGTATTACTTCTTGGCCCTGCTCCAAGACCGATTGTAACGCTTCATATTAAACGTTCTGACATTTATGATTAATTAGCTGGGTGTGGAATGTTAACGTCGACCATTTAGAAAATTGTCCGCGTGCATATTAAATGGGTGTGTTCACGTGACACCCGGTGGGATCGCGAGGCGGGGAGATTTGATTTAAGACTGGTCATCAGTCTACCTTCAAGATGGTTTTGTTCGTTTTCTTTTGATACCGGAGAATATGAGCGGAAACGTATTGAGACGTCACCGTGAGCCCGAAAGAGAGACGCTCCCCAGGAGCTCGGAGCGAGAGCGGAGAGGCGCGTGGAGGGATAGGCCTTGGAGACGCTGCAGGAACAGGGATTGCAGCGGGCAGATCAGGAGCGTACTCGATGTTGCGACTGTACGAGGTGTTTCTTGACGAATTGGCGAAAACGGTCTTTTTGGCGAATCGCGAGCTTATGTCGAGGTGAACAATTCGCAGAAAGACGGGCCCCAAATCGCTCCCGTTTCGGCATGCAAGTCGTGGAAGTTGAATTGTTTCTCCGCGAATTTCCCTTTTATTCGTAAGATTAATTCGCTGAAAATCGGTCGTTTTGCCATTGCGAACGGACCGAAATAACGGCCATTGGAAATACTCTACGGGGCGTTACCGTCTCCGCGTTTGCCCTCCACGTTCCAAAACGGAAAAACAGTTTAAGAGATATTTGCAAACGTCGAAGCTGCCAATTCGGAATATAACCAAAATAATTGCTGAAGGTGCTCCCGCTAAAATACGAGATCCGTCCCTTCCCGTGGATCGCCAGTCTCCATGAAAAAAGTCCAAATGCATTTCCACCAGTTCGACAACCATTTATAGTTCAATTCCTGAGCTCTTCTTGAACGCTCGCCGGTGTGGGATGTACTAAAGCTTTTAAATAATTAAATTTTCAATGCCTTAAGTATTTTCACGTGCAAATCCCGCTTAAGCTGTTGTTCCTAATTAAAAAAACTGAAGAGGCGAAAAGGTGAATCAACGACACGAGGGATGAAACGGAGTTAACGAACAAAATCTGAAAACGTCATACAAACGTCCCGATGTGGTGAAACATGGAGAGCGACCGCGGAAGAACTAATGCCCTGTAGAGTATTTTAAATAGTAATTACTTCGATTTGTTGGTGACGCTGAAACGACCGTTACCGCCAATTTTGAGTTATTTTTGCAAATAGCAGAGAAATTAATTTAAAAAAAAAATGAAACTTCAACATCCCGCAAATCGAAATCGAAGCAATTTCGGACATGCTTTTACACGAAGCTTCTGCCCTAAAACGAGCTTGATATTGCCCCATTACATTTTTTGCCGCTCGTTAAGGAACACCCCGTATAGTTCCTATGGGCCATGGAGCCAATTGAGCGTCGAAGCTGCTAATTATGCGAGGAGGATCATCCAGGACTTCATAAAGTATAAATTTCTTGTCGATAGTAATAACTCTTTTGTATATGACATCTTTATTCTCCTTCTAAACAATAGATAATGAAAACGTGCATAACCGAGTAGAAAAGAATTACATTCAAGAATAATAATCGGTTAACATGGGGACTCGGCCTTTGAGAGCGAGAGAGAGGAACTTATAGCGATCACGTGGAACGAACAAAGCAAGTAAAAAAGAAGGAAATAAATTGAGTATGATCTAGGGACCCTCATGCTCCTTGAACCCGACACATGAGATGAGAGGTCTTCAATTCTTGTTAGTGTTTAATCTAAGAAGAATTTGCAAGTGGATCTGGTGAGGATCTTCTCTTCAATGGGGAGGATTGATGGGGACTGCGCGAGGTTTTACTTAATCAGAGAACAGGAAATCAGCTAAGAACGAGGATAGGGACAGTCGGTTGGTTATAAGTTTGTTAGATTATAGTTTAAGTTATAATTTGTTAGATTGGTTTCTCCCAAAATTTAGATGCACCACACACACAAACGCTGCTCATTTCGAAGCGGGATTTAAGCCTTTTGATGCGAAAGACAGCCCCACATACTAGACCGAACTCCACCTGCACATTTCCGTAGTAGAAGCACTACGATTTGACGGAAAATATGAAAATAGTCAAAAGCCTTTAAATCCTGCACTTCGTGAAATGTTTGTGATGAAAAATCGCTTAAATCGCATGAGTGAAGAATGTTGTACTATTTAAAAAAAATAATAAAAAATTTATCGATCGCGTCTTAATTTTTCTAAGTACGATTCTGGAACTTTTATAGTTTATTTCGGGAGATTTTCCTTCCGAAATCCTAAACGCGACGATTAAACAATTAAACGTCACGGCCTAAAACGATGAATAATTGAGCAGTCCCGGCTTGACTTGCACTATAGTGGGCCAAACAATAATGAGGATGCAAAAAGCGCAAAAGTTTCTGGACTGGTCAAGAAACTCAAATTTTCAGAAAGAAAGGACGAGGGTTTGTTGTAGCAAAAATACGAAGATGTAGATTTTATCAGTCGCTTGATGACGGTGAGAGATTAAAAATTTGACGTGGAGCGTATGTATCTCAAAAACTGTCGGAGTACTACTATATCGAAAACTTTCAAGAATGTCTGAGGTAAATTCAGCTGAATCATGATATTTTTACGGAAACAATACGTGTGTGCTTGGCCTCATGGACCACCTTTCATTCACAATTCTCTATTGATATTTCCCAACCTAACCTGAATATTTGTTTTTCTCTTTCCTTGGCCAGGTTCCAGCAGCTTTTCACTATAGAATGGTTAATTCACAGAACTTGAGGCGTGCTATCAGAATGACAGAAATCGAGATTACTGAAGTGCTTTGGAAATATCCGATGAATTCTCAGATATTTCTAAGAAACGTGCGACTCTCTTAAAATTCAAAGATTAATTAGGAACATCCCTGACTAGGTGCTTTTATGGGGCTGTGGAACATAGTCAAAGTATAATGAAAGAACAAAGAGTGGGAGAAGATAAGGGTTGAGGCAGACAATGTAAATCTAAATGGTTAAATAGCAGTTCAACCATTGTTGAATAGTTCATTAAGTAGGGTGAGGGCACTTGTTACAGCTGCTCCAAGAAACACTTTGGTTAATGGAGTTGTTTTTAGAAGAAAACTTTGAGGTTTTTTGAGTCACAAAAAGTCAGTGGCGTCACGTCTACTTTTAGCAAAAAAACGTTGTTTGAACAATTGCGTTCAAACAAAACCTACTTGCAGCCACATTTTTTGCCTGACGATCGTCACTTTCTCGAATTATCGTCGTACGAATTTTTGATGAAAAACAATGAAAAACTAAAAAAACTGGAAAACTCCTAATGCCAAATAGTAAAGCTGCAATTTTCTTCCCGTTATCACTGCTTCGTTTGCGATCTGTAGCACTATTTTTCATAAACGGCTACAGAAGACACGGGAAAGCAGTTTGCGGCCCTCTAGCATTTTGATGATCGTGAACTAAATAATTGAGGCTCTGGAAGTCCTCGAGCTTTCTTAACTTACGCTGTGCGGAACACTACACAGATGTAGCAGCGATTTTTACTCTTCATACCTTTTATATTACAAAAATAACGATTGTCTAGATGATCTTTGCCGAATAAGCGATATTCCGAATTTGAACGCACTGCTCTTTCCGCTTTTCCATAATCTCAAGTGCTCAATATACGATTTACGAACACAACCAGGAGACGAGGGTTTATCATTCTTATCCAGCGTCAAACCAAAGTGCAGCAAATGGGCATTTTGAACGTGCCCGTTGACAGTTTTTCTGGAATTTTTAAAGACACATTCGCCACATTTGCAAGAAAAGCGGTTTTCATTGTTTAAACAACACCTTTTTCGAACTACTCATAATAATGCCAGAGCTTCGCTCACGGCTGCCACACGGCGAGTTTGCGCAGAACCTGCACGTTAGAGGCAAATAAATAAAAATAAGCAAAAAATAAGTGTCGAAGAAACTGGGGGGGTACAAAAAAAGGGTTCAGGAATTTATAGAGTTTTTGCTGTAAATAAGTTTTATCAGCTACAAAATTTCCGGTAAGAGAGAAAAAGTTAAATTTTGTAAACCAGCGTAATCGGCGGGAATAAAACCTTGAACTGCTTGTTAATGGTATGGATAAAGTTGCTTATGTTACGCCCATTAAACGGAAGCTTGGGTCGCACCTAATGCACCACGCGCGAGTTGACGAGCGAAGGCTCGTTCGCAACTCGGTTAAGAACCTCTTCCTCAAAATGGGCCCTTCTTGCTGGTCTCTCTGCACCAGTATCGTGCTCATTAGGTTCCCTAAGTACCGCTTTCGGTAAGTCGTCGATGAAATGCAATAAACTTCTTGTGCCCAGGACGTTTCCTTGCGGGTCGGCGTTTTTGTTAAAGCCCTGCAGCAGCTTTTGCTCCGCAATTTGTTGCTCCGTATGCCAAAAGCACATCGGCCAGTTCTTGATTGGTGCAGTTTCCGACAAAGGTCTGTTACTTCGCAAACTTTTTAACATTTGCACTGAACAAGTGTAAGTACAGGGTGAGTCGGGAGGATCGTGCCAAGCTTCAGGAGCGTGTTGTACGTGAAAAATAAATGTAAAAAAACTCAAATGTTGTTATCCGATTTTCGTTTGTTTACAAGTTATAGCGTAAATAAAATTAAAACATAAAATTTAAAAAAATTATAAATTTCATAAGAATTCCATAAATTAACGTTTGGATATCATAGTAAATGTTCAGCAATATTGCCATTAACTTCTAAACATTTTCGGCTTCGTCTATGAAGAGCATTCGTTGCGCTCCTGATCGTTTCATGTCTTTCTTTAATGGCAGCTGCAGCATTTCTAACGCGTTGAATTAGTGCATCTTGAGTGTCCACCTTTACTCTGTACACTTCAGTTTTAAACCAACCTCACAAACAATAGTCTAGTGGTGTGAGGTCTGGAGACCTCGGAGGCCAACTAATAGGGCCACCGCGACCAATCCAACGTTTCTTATGAAATTTATAGTTTTTTTTAAATTTTATGTTTTAATTTTATTTACGCTTTAACTTGTAAACAAACGAAAATCGGATAACAACATTTGAGTTTTTTTACATTTATTTTTCATGTCCAACACGCTCCTGAAGTTTGGCACGTTCCTCCCGACTCACCCTGTATATCAAACTAACGGTCAGAGGAATTTGTGTTATCAGTCGTGGCTAAGTAAACAAAAAAAGCACCGACTGGTTTGGCGATGTGTTATTGTGTAGAAATGAATTTGAAAAAATTCATTAAAGCTCGATAAAACGTATTTTTGCGCAGAAGCGTTTGTGAGGTCGTCGCGCCTCAGGGCTTTCTGGACACGGGTCGAATCTCCTCTATTGGAGCACCGAGTTATCCCTGGAAGTTTGATCTCATAGTTCTGAGTCGCCCTGAGGTCGGGCGCATCTGGGACTATCCTCACGTGGAATCCGGCGTGTTTCCACTTCAGTCCTGGCCAGTTGGGAGATTGGACGGTTGTCAGGCCGAACCACGGGGAGGTATTCCGTGATTCCACCAAGGCTTCTGAGTGTGCGCACACGAAGGAATTTTCCGACAACTGCTAGTTCATCTCTTTTACCCTTTCCTCGTGGGAAAATTCCTGATCTCGACCGTTTTTCCGATTGGAGGATTCGGGAGTCGTTGCGAGGCTCGGGACGAGCTCTGCTCGAGTGGAAGCCGTGTTGGAGGGAAACCACCGTTCCTCCCACTGCGTCAATTTGCCTCGGCGAGTTCCACAATAGAGCCCCGAGATTTACGGTCATAACGACTATCACAATCCCCTCGTAAATTCATCACTATCTCTGTATCGCATATAAATATTGCTCTTGCTACTGCTTTTAGACGCCGGATCGAACTTCCTTGTTCTTTAACCATTTTTAAGATGCGATTGTTATCGGACAAAAAGCTATTAAAATACTTTCGCTCGGCTTATTCTAATGCACGGAACAGCAATTTGTTATTTTTTCCCGAATGCAAATCACGAACCATTCGACAGGTGTATTTATATGCGTGTACGGGGACCGTGAGATCTCAGCTCATGCCTCCGATTTCGAAGCTTTTAGAGTTCGCAGCCCTGTAGGTGTTAATTGATGGGATGGTTCCTGGCACAAAATCGATGCGAGGCGCGTGAACAAATGTAGAACAGTTTAAAATAATAGTCTTTTATATTCGTAGACCTATCCATTACCATGGATATGGAAGAGCCTATCTGGCGATACAAATCTGAAAGCTGACTTTAAATATGCCTGCATTTTACTGCTTTCGATATTATCAGGTATTCGGTTCGGCGTGGGTTATTTTTGACGTCCGCATAAATCTTTTCTCTAATTAATGCCCAGATTCTTACTGTTTTTATAATTAGGGCTGGAAAAAAGAGCTTTTGACCCTTCGCACGCGGTTACCTGAGTCTCCGGCCGTCGGGGACGTTCATTCGTGCCCCTAGTAGGCGCAAATCAATTTCCTGTTAACGTAACACCCGAAAAGGTTTCGTCAAGGTACATATAAAACTATACTCATTACAGGGAAGCCCATATAAAATTATGGCTAAAACAGAACGATGCATATTTATAGGGCTTTCCATTAGGAATCGATACGCTATGTGTACAATTAGTAATAAAACTGGTGTGTGTAATAGCGTCGTAACACGAAAATATGTTGTTGGTAAATCACTTTTAAATTCATGCGGCTAATTACCTAATGGAAAAGCTATATCCTGGATGCGCGGCCCTATTAAAAACGGATACATGGAATTTTTATTAAATATTCATAGTCCACCAATGGCGACTGACCGAACAAATCGACGTTTTCCATTATTCCCTAAATTACAAACGATATTTCATTTCATACGGGGTTAAATTCACCGTTATTGTTTAACCCCAAGCGGGTGTAAATGTTAATTTTGTTGTCATGATTTATTACTGAATTAATTTGAAGTTGTAATGCTTTATTCCCGCGTTGACACTAGGCGGTGTTGGAGGCCTGGTTTTATTCCACATTGCCTTGCAATTTCAAGTTTACAGCTTAAGTCGATAAGGGCTAAACTGTGATACGGCTAACGACACCGTCAAGGAGTAAGTGGCCATTTTTGGGGTTAACTTCGTTCTCCTGTTAGCGCGGTTGTTTCCCTTCGCCTTCTTCGCAACGACGCCTCGCCGCCACCATCTGATGAGCGCCGAACGGCACGAAACGGTCTCGTGCGGGACTCAATTTGCGATGGAATGCGAAACATGTCTCGACGTGAGAATTTAATCCTGGAGTAGTTACTGGCTTTGCCTTGCAACTCCACTCCTGTATCTTTTCTTCGCGAGTCCTAGAGCTTACAGTATTCGGAACTTGAGGCGAGCATGACTCTTAAACACGTACGCGGCACGACACCTCATTCGCGGAGGACAGGCTACAGGGCGATGGTGGTTTTGGGGCACAATACTTACGTCAGGAAAGATAAGGGGAAGCCCGATCAAAATCCGAACGCTTACCGGATTTTGATGAAGAACTTGTAGCAGTGTACAAAGAATGGGAACGTAGGAAGCAGCGGAGGGAGGAAACTTCTTCCATGTCCTCAGTTTTTTGCGTCGCTAACGCATCACATATACAGGGCATTTCAAATTCGACCCTCACCGTTGGCGCCCCGGGAACTAGAGGATTTACGAAGAAGTTTAAATGGGGACGAAATTGCGCAATTTAGCGCTTGACCAAATGCGGTTTTCAAAATTGACGTTTCCTGAACACTTTCGAAGATAGTGAAAAAACCTTTAAATTGGAAATTTCGTTTTATTTTTTTAGCGTTATTCCACAAGGAAGTCTAAAGCCAGAGGCACGTTTTCATCGCCCCTCGTTCTTAACTATAGAATGAAGTTCCCAGATTTGCCATCTGACGTTTCGTCGTTCTGCTACCATCATCAAGTTGGTGCCAGCGCCAATGAAAATGTGCTGGTTCTTTTGCGCTTCCTTCGCAAACAACGCCAAAAAATAAATAAATAAAAACGTTTTTTTTTAATGTTTTTTGACGATCTTCGAAAGAATTCGGGAAATTCAAATTTTGAATTTGGCGTTTGGTCGAGCGCTAAATTACGCAATTTCGTCCCCATTGAAATTCCTTCTTATTTCCTCCAGATCGCGAGAGCCCAATGGTGAGGTTTGGGATTGAAGTGCCCCGTCGACTTTAGAACGTTATTTCGGCTTATATTAGGAGCCTGCAAAAAGGGGGAGCAGCAATGAAGCAGAAAAAAACCTTCCAGATTGTACGTTTTCGTCACCTTCATAGATAACGTACCCCAAAAATGTCATGTTCGTGTCGCCATGAACATGAACGTTTGCGAAATTACATATTTATTTTCGACCTGAACTTGAACATCATAGGAGTGAAGTAGAAATATTGTCGACAAACTGAGTGAAAATGTGCCAAATTACCTTGATTTGGGGGATACTTTTGTCCACGTGGGAGACAGCAGTATTTGTAGCTCTTCGCAGAACTGACGATCTAGATCGGGTCAGTTCCTTCAGGCCGACTTTCAACAAATTGGAACGTCGATATCTCGGGAACGAGTGAGGCCAGTACATAAGGGAAATAGTTCGAATGAACCGTCTCGATCTGTGAACTCTATGAGCTTGCAGCCGACGAATTCCAACGTCTATGTCGGGCCCCCAGACACGGGGTCACTTTTATAACCGTTTCGGCGATTTTGAAAGTTTCGAAAATTGGTAAAACTGCATTTTCATGGATCCGCGGTCTCGACAGCTGCGATTTCTAAAAATAGCATTTCCAACACAAATTTGGGCGCGGGCACCTAGTTTCCTGGGACTTAATCTATTAGGAACATTGGCCATCTTCGCTTTAAATCAACCCACCGTGAGCCATAAGCCGAAACCACCTTATGACGAATGTAGGTTATGATTGCAAGCGGAGAGGGACATACCGCTTCGACATAATTCTAAAGAAGAGCGAATTCCTCCTTCGAAAACGAAAGCACCTGAAGCTAGATACTCGACCAACTCCCGGCTTAAATTACCAGAATCAAAGTCGAAAGGATCAAAAAAATCAATGACGGGAAATCATCTCTCCATTTCCCGCAGGTAATGGGTGTTCGTGCAAAACGGAGCGAAAGAAGATGCTGGGAGTAATCGCAACTCATAAATGCACCAAGGAAAAGAAGCGAGAGAAAAAACGGCGGAATAATACGTACGATGAAGAAGAAAAGCCGGAAGCAAAGGTAGAAGAAAAGGGTCTAAAAACGTTTCGAGAATGGATTATCTTCAGACTCTAATGAGATATTTAATAATGCCATGGGTTCATTATTATTCGATGAATAGGTTGGATGTACTTGAAGATGATTGCAGGGTGCCAAAAGTGCCGATCGAAGAGTAACGCGGAACTCATCAATTCTCGAATTTCCCTGTATTATGCGTATTCTCATACGTTATTTTGAACCACTCTCAAACTTTGCGTCTCTCTACCAATCTTCCGATCGGTTTGATCGCGTTCTCTTCGCCGCCGCATCCGGAACTCTCCGCCCACGATGTCCTTCTCTAGCCTCTCGCACACGAGATAAAGGAATTTCTGGAAACATTCATCATCGGTGATCGCGTATCATAAACCAAACCGATTAATAACCTGTTAATCGCCTTGTGAATAAGCCATCAGTCGAGCTTTCAACTTAACACGCCAAGAACCGTGTGCGACCAAACTCAACAACCGGAGATGATAAACTAAGACCGGCTCGGTCGAACATTTTAATAACTCGAGTAAACAAATAGACGATCTACTGAAGGTTTATTGCCTTTTCCGAAAAAAACCGTAAATATTTCGACAATGAACGCGACTAAGGCCCCCGTTGTTCGGTAAACTATAAAATTAATATTATTGTCGTGCCCGGTCTGGAAACACGTAACATATGGTAGCAGCAGTCTAGTCTTTAACGCACTTTGTTTTCTGTCGAAGTCTGTATTGATTCTATTTAATGAAATGGTAAATCAATTGGTCTTTTAACCATTGGCGTGCTCATGCTCATGTGTAATTTATCAATCAAGCAATTTTGTTTTATGGACTGCACATCTGCCCCTGTACCATATGGTGGACAACATTTTAAATTTAAATCGTAACGGGGTTGTCGGAATTCTCGACTACGTCGAAGACAAATTCATATCGACAATGAAATTGGGCTGTCTGGATGGTGTCTGCTGCTAATAGCTCAGAATAGCTAATCGCAGGCAACTGCCACGCAGGTGGGCCCCTATCTTCATCCTTGTCGCCCTGATGCCGCTCCGTTGCATACTAATATTAGGACCGTAACATGTTCTCTTACTTACAGTCATGTCTTGTCAGCGTCTCGCTTATTACGGGACATATTTTTTGGAACGATCACAAAACCATCGGACACCGGCAAAGGTCACTTATTGTGGGCTCAATCAAAATAAAACGAGTCCAGCGCGACCATCGCTTTCCATATCTCGTCGATGGTTTATCTGCGGCCATCACAGATCAAACGATTAAAACGTGGTTAAAATGGAGTCACCATCAGGACCAACGGTCCTTTTTCTCGTTTTGTCAGAATTTATAATACATATTTTTCAGGTATAATCTCTTGAATATGGTCCAATTAGTGCGAGCGTAGGGTTTTACGACTGAAAAATGATAATTCACTGCCGTGAGATGCGTCCACATAAACAAAGAATTTTCATAAACACCGTCCAATCATCTGCCTTCCATTTACAGCCAGATTAAAAGGACATGGATCACGATAAGTTTTCTGCTTTTTAGGAATTATGGTGATTACTTACTTGGAGACGTTCGTTTGAAACGGCTTTGCTTTTGTTGTAATAATGTTTATGGCTTCTTTATGTATTATGATAGGTGATTATTTGTTTGCTAATTCGCATCAATTGTACGGAGTGAGCCCTAAATGGGAGGACATTTAAATTGTCGGAGCGATTGCGAACGGTTGGGTCATACTTTTCGTTACGCAACGCCGCACTTACGCCACACTTTGACTCACCTTCACACGCTCAATGATCGCGATCGCTCTATGAGTACGAGGACATTTCTCACCAATCTCAGCGTAAAGACGTGTTGAAAATTTAACGACGATTGATCGCCGGTGGTGCGCCCAGGAGTGCTCGACCTGACACATAGATGGCGGTTTCTTCTTGTTAAAAACCTGCATGTAGTCCAAAGACATAACCTTCAAAAGCTCAAAAGTTTGAGGCTGCTACGTCGGCTCGTGTTTGGTTCGGAGCCGTTCCTGGCGAAAGCTTTTAGAGACACTGTGATCGATACTGTCGTTTGAAAGATTTTAGACCATCAAAAATCAGAGCCGAGTTAGAAATGGTGGGCGACAGAATTTAAACGGGGTGGTACGTGCTGCCCAGACGAACTCGGCAGTGGTCGGCCCGATCACACTCCAGATCTGACCCTCCCAAATGCTGTGACGAAAATCAACCAAATCGCACTGGAAGCCCGTCTGCTAAAGTTGCGCGAATTAGGAAACGCTTCAAAAAACACTGCAGATTGTGTTCATTGTATTTCGGTAAACCTTGATCGACTGCAAAATTATTGTTTCTTGACATAGAGGCGGAATTTGAAGACGAAGTTAAAAGTTTTTTTCAAATTTTTCTATGGCGCTCGACTCAAGCTATAATCTATTCTTTTCTAATGGGACGCTCTTATATTTCGATCTTTTTCAATAGGAAATGAACAATTTCACACATGTTATATAATTAGTATAACACTTTACATAATTGAACATGTATATAATATTAAAACAACAAATTAGGAGTATTGCTCTATATGAATAACTATATGAAATACATAGACTTACTGGAGAAAGATGTACGGAAATGTTAGTAGGACAACTAGATCATCAAAATGGGGAGCCCCCTCACGGTACAGCTGCAGCTATACGACATTTAAATGATACCAAATTTTGATGGAACAATTAGACATGAAAACGCTGTGCGGAACGTGAACAAAATTAAATCCATGAGGATGTTTCAAGGGAGTGTTCCGCAGCAATAAAACCGGGGTTTTTGTGCAGGTTCTTAGTGTCGAACTTTTTGCTTGTCCACCGTACTCGCCAGATTTAGCCCTCTCGGATTATATCCTAAACTTAAAAAACTGTCTCGGCAGAAAAAGATTTGCCAATAATAAAGAGGTGGAGTTTTTTGAAACATTCGAAGCTTCTTACTGTGAACAGAATGTAGAAGTCACGAAACGTCGTTGGGAAAGGTGTGACAATCTTAAAATAGACTAGCAGAGAAGTTGTTTTGCCGCATCTGTGCGGTAACAGGAACTTACCTAGTAAGTGCGGAAATTGATTCGGCCATGCGTCGGCCTGCCAATTGCATTTATTAGGCGGTCAACAATGTGTGTGTGTGTGTGTGTGTGTGTGTGCCCGTGCTAAGTATAGCATTTTTCTACTATGCGAGCACAAGTGTATTAACTTTGTTGACTTTTACAAGTTCATTTGCATATTAGTACGCGGTTAAATCTTACACGCGCGCGCACTATAAACGGTTTTCTTCGTGCACGTCAAATGACAAATATTTTTGTGACGCTGACACATGCCAACTTCTTTGTAGTGCATTAAAAATTCCGACTCATGCGCAAGGAAAACTGCTAGTTGCATTTCTCAAATTCGTGCGGTAAAGCCGTTTCGACTGGCAATCACAAGATATTTTGACAGTCGTTTTCCAAACTTGTATTCGTGGGTCACGTGCTGCTATCATTTAATGGACCATTACCCCACGCAAAACAGGAGGACGCGTGTTAGCGTAAATCATATTGGCGTGAAACAATAACGCAAGCGGTAAAATTTTTACTGCATGCGTGCGCGTAAAGTTCTTTATTGCACGCTGATATTTACCTAAATTACGGAAGATAAATGAAGGGTGTGGGGAAGAAACGAGGACTGTCACACTTTGTTAGTTTTCACACTGTTGGCGACACCTTACAAGCAACAATCGACGTGATATGCGTGCAAGTTATCGGCGGAAGAAAGGAAGAACGTGCCGAGCTATTACTACAAATTCGAATTGCAAGATGGGAAAAGAACGGGGAATGTCCTAACGTGTGCTTCATCTAGCCTGGTTCGCCCCATGCCCTTCGAACGAAGTAAAATAGACGTGCGCTCGAAGGAAAAATATTGCGCCTACTTAAGACGCGCAAAAGTGTCTTTACCGCACTCTCTTGCCGACTGAACTTCGTTCCAATACTTAATAAGAGGACTCTAGTGACGTAATTTTTATTGGCGTGACAATATATGCCGATTGAGCGCCGCCTCACATAAAACGACAAGTCACGTAAACTTAGCATGCTAAAGAAGGACAAAGATATTTTTGAACGTCAAAACATAACCCTACTTTTTTGCGCGGTTGGCACTTGATTCGGTGACGTTTCGGTTCAATTTGATGTTTGTGCTCTTTACTCGTCAACTTTGGCAGTAAATATTATCGTCAGTATTTGTACTTTTTTGTTCATTTGCACGATTATTTGCTCTGGATCTAACGGTGCCGATGGCGTTGCGACGATACCCGACAAATTCCCGCTGCATATTGGTTTCGACAAGATGAAATACCACTGCTGACTTGAGGCCGGCGACGTGCGTGAAAACTTGCCAGACTTCAACCATAAATGAGTAAGCCTTAACGCAGCCCGTTGCAGCTAACAAATAGCGTCAGTTGCGGTCGCTTACAGTCTTCGCTCCACGAAATTATTTCCAGCACCGAGCTATCAAGACCGCCATCGTCACAACTTTCATTCCCGGAACTCATTCGTGGGGTCCCAAAGGTGAGTCCCAACGTCAATTTGCAGTTGAAATTTCTTCGTCAAATGCCTGGGGGGCACCGCCCGCGGCAACTGCAAGATTGGTGGCACCTCCAGCTGGGCGAGTTGAAGCTCGCCGATTCTCGCGGAGTCGAATACCGAGCGTTCGTAGAGCTTTTGCCTTTTTAGTGGTGTCCTGCAAGCCACCCTGCTTCGCTCTTCAATTCGCCGTTCGCGGTTGAAGCTCTCTTCGTTAGCGTCCTCCTTTAAGAGGTCTGCCCATTAAACCCACCCAATCCGGGCCGATTATAATCCAGAATGTTTGTAATCGCACCCCTGATTCGCGTACACATTCGAGAGTAAAGATTTAGGAGTCGCGTCTTGACTTTGTCACATTCGGTTTACGGACAAAATTACAACTTGAACACTTTAATTTAATGGGCCCGCTGAACCGGAATTCGAGAACTCAGACCACGGTGGTCGGTCTTTTCAGAATTAGTAAACTGAATGGGGCACGCCGAATACTAATTTCGTTTTTTGGCCCTCGGGATGTTGGGAGAATTTCAACAGTCGCGAACAATCAGAATACAGAGAATTGCATTATTTAAAACTTATCGATTCCCTGAAGTGTCTTGAGTCGGTTATCCTCCCTAATGCCCATACACGATACCATTCGCTCTAAATGATCTTATCTCTCGCGCCTAGCGTGTCGGGGAACCATAGTCTAAAAGTAGTATCTATAAATTAAAACTAAATCATTAAAGTGCCGGATATCTAGTTTTAGTTCTTTGTTTTGAGCGGGTTTTGGGTGTTTAGGTCATGGCAATTCTAATAGATTTTTGTTCGGCGAAGTGCGGGACTTATTATTAATGCAGAAGGAATTCGGAATTGGCCACGTGCAGAGTGACAAAACCAATGTCAGCAGATAAATATCATATTCAGAGGAGCTGGCAGGATGCCAGGAAATAATAGACACCACTCAGACAGTGGGTGGCGTCTTCTTAAATTGTCTGCTCACGTTAAAAACCGTTTCAATTAACTGTGTCAAAATTTACTAATTATGTTTGTCACTCGCTCCAGTCTCGTTATTTTTTTTTTAATTCCTGAACGAAACCTTATTCTTCTAGAATAGATATTAAAATATTACGCTGAAATATCAAAGGAAGACTTAAAAGGGCCCCATATAACCTTGCCCCTGATGCAGCCTTACGACCGAGTCCAGCACGTCCAATTAGTATATGTTTAATGCCATCTGGACAAACTTTAAATCTGAAACGTTAACGTCAGTTTCACAAACTTGTGACTGGCTCTTTTCTGGTTTCATGGCTGCTCCTCGACCTGTCCGATTGATTTTGATCTTCCTCAGGTTATTACGCCTTTGTTCCTTCTGTTCGTATGCAAACGACGTTGCGACTGACGACGGACGTTTTCATGGAAGCCGTTTTCGCTAAAATAAAATACACGCTCACGTCAAATAAAATGCCCTTGTTCTGTTTAAACGAGATCAAATAATAACCTTTTGTCGACTATATTGAAATATCTCATGTCCGGCTTAATTGAAAAACGGCACCGTCGCTGGTGTCCTTCTGCAATTAGTGCACGAGGAGCGGTCGTCCACCATGCGCGCCAGCAACTCACGAGGAAGGGCGCTGATTTTGCACAGGAGTTCGGGGGAGAATCAAACGCCATTTGTAGTTTTGTGCAAAATCTACGGGGTGTCCCGAAAATGTATGTTAAAAACGGCATCGTGAGTCGGTCACGCCTTAAGGTTTGGTTGGCGGCTCCTTTAGACGCCGTTGCCCGTCAAAGTTCTCGAAAGAAAAAATATGTTTTTTCGCGCATGCGGAGGATGCTCCGATGGCTTTCGACAGTGCTCGTGGTGCGTCTACTTATTAGTACAAGAATTGTTTTCGTGTAACACTCACTCGCACCGTGCGAGTGATGAGTTCTTAGCCAGCTTCGTGCGAAAATAACCAGAACCTTTCACTAGGTAGCCGCATCGAATCGATTTTTTTCTCTCGATGCATCACTCCTTCCTCCAACTTTTCTATCTTTTGGAAATTTCCCGTGTAAAGTTCACATTTCACGCCGAAAAAGTGATTTTCTTCTCTCATACAAAATCCCAGTTTGCCATCACTCCTAAAGTACGTATTAGAGCTTTGAGCAGCTTTAGAGTCTTCCACCTCAGTAAGCGACAGTGGCGCATCTCGTTTCTCAGATCCGTCGGAAATTTTAAATATTTTGAAACAGAAACTATAAGCTTCGGGTAAGGATTGACTTCAGTTGTGGCCGCTCACAAAACGTTGAGGAACGAAATTTCGAACGTTCCCGAAGGAGCTGCGTTCAAAAGTTAATCTCCTGGATAGGCTTTGCACGTGCGCATAAACCAATCGGCTCGTAATAACTAGCTGAGTTCAGGCTAGTAGTATCTGGGAAGCCTGAACAATTCGATGCTGGTTTTTGAAAATTGGAAAATACGTCAAAATTATTTATTAAAAAATCTTTCGAAGATTTTTAACTGCGTGCGATATCATTATTCAGCCACCTCTCAAGCTCTCCAGGACGATTAACGAAGCGATAGACAGCTCTCTATAGGAGTTAGATGGGGCCATTTCGAGTCTAACCACATTCTACATAAAGTATCATTGTTTTTTTAAGAGAGTATAAATACTAAAAAACTGAACTCGCCTGTATCAACCCAAATATTTCGTACAAAAACCTACGAGGGCCGACATTTCACAAGCGACGAGACTTTGCACAAAGATAAATATCATCAAGATCAAATATCATCATAGATTCAAAACGTCCTTATCAGTCTCTCAGCGAAACCTCCATCGCTCTGCCGAACGCCCGGTATATTTTTTCTTTAATTTGTTAGGAATAACTTTTCGCACGCTAGTAGGGGCGGTTAGAGCCGTGGAAGTGCAGTGTGCTGCATTGTCCGTCAAGGTGTAAGAGAAAGAACGGATGGTCCGCCTCAAACGCATAGAGCGTCGTTTGAATATGCATTGAAACGTTACGACGGACTTTATGAATCTGCTCGCCTGCCTACTTGCTCGTTCGTTAACCAGATTATCAGTGTTTTATATACCAAACTAACTAGATAACATTAGTACAATAGCAGCAGTAGGAATGAAAGGAAACGCTTAATATGAGAGCTGAGTTATATGCGTGCATACACATATGGCTTAGACATTCGTTCACGAAAAGAAGCACTATTCAGCAAGTTACTTGTTTCTTTGTTCTCTATCTTCTCCGTTGTGTTCATCTCTCTAACACACTCTAAATGCGCACAGATAACGCGCATAAATACTCTAGATTAAAGTTTTTTTTTTCTTTTTAATCTTTCACCGTTTATGAGATTTTGACAGGTCTCACAAAAGAGTTCTGCACAGGCACTTCCATCTTCAAATTGAACGAGAGTACTTTCGTAGGTTTTTTTCGTACTTCTTCCCATTTGGAGTTACACGAATCAAGGGCAATAGCAAGTAAAAAAGCTACAAATTCAATTTGTAAGATTAACAAACGAGAATTTCGGTACGTTTCGTTACTTATCCGAGTTAAATTAGCCCGAAGACTGGTTTTTTCATCGTCCGTGATCCCCCAGCCATACGTATGACATCTCCATCCAACTGGTACTGTTACACAATAAGGAGATAATGTAAACAATATGACAAGCGGCTAATATGTCGCAAGGGGCCTTATCCCTCGTTCTACAGCGCGATTTTACGGGCCAGGGCACATGAATAGCCCGAACCGTAATACTTTTTTGTCGGATTTGATAGCGCTAGAGCTAATGCAAACACCGTTTGGAAATTGAATAAATTTTTAATAAAAATGCCTGCAACGTCCTGTATTGAAATGCCACTTTAATGAAGCCCCTCCGTATCGAATGAGGGGGACTTTTAAGGTCTTTATGCGACTTTTTTCAACCATTTTTTCCATTGTCTCCATTGGCATCGAAACATAAGATAAACATGCGGACCTAGGGCCGAGTACGTTCGTTTGCATCTTGAGCCTCCTCTGCCCCTCTCGACAAAGCACCTCCCCACGACGCAGCAGAAGTAGGAAATTGTTCAAACGTTAGATATGAAGTGTGGATAGACAAGGCAAGAACTATTCCAAATAGCCCAGGTATTATCTCCACCATGGATGGTTTCTTATGGGGCTACTTGAAAACTGAAATTTATTACTATGCTAATGCAGACTTGAGCAAGATAAGAGATAAAGTTGAACAGTGTATGCAAAATTTGAATGAGGTAAATTCCGATTTTATTGCGAATGCCACTTTAAAAATAGGTAGACGGAAAAGTCAAGGGGAATTGACTAACCCGAACTACCACCTCTGGTAAAAAACATTTTATTATTAGATTTTCACTTAGGGAACGTTCATTCATGCTAGAGAATCAGGCGAGTGTCATTTCGATTTTTAATGCTTCTGCGATAATTACGCGTTAGAGCGGACGCGCGTTAATTCGCCTTGATTTTGCAATCGTCGGGATTTTGTCTGCACGCATACGCGGCCGAACCGAAAGTCATCGTTTGGGAGAAAGAAGTTTATTAATGAACCGGTATTAACACTGTCACCGTGTCACTTCAACACATTTCCGTTAGTTGCTACGAAAAAGAGAGAGAGGGTGCGATTAAATCTGATGACACATGCCCCAAAGACAAGATATATGATTTGATAAAATCTCTGATGCTCGGCAGCTGGTCGGTCTGCCGCATTGTAGCAAATTTAAACTTACATTAAATATGCCGATATGGATCGTTTATTATGGTTTTATGCCTACGTTTAATGGGCAGGATCTTTTATTTTCTACTACGCTTAAATGAATTATGACAGTAATCCGAATGATGAAAAATGAAGCTGACGGTGTTTTTATAAATTATCCTTGCGCTGTGACTAATTGTCCACACGTCGGAGTCTCGATATGTGTCATTTTTCCATAAAGGCGCGGACTAGGCAAATTTCATGCGAGTTCAGAAGGAAAAAAAGTTTCGGATAACGGTCGAGATCTTCTCGAACATTCCTCGTTACAAACTTTTGACATCCGAAGCTCAGCGCCAAAGCGGCTCAAAGGATTAACACGTGCGGCATAACTTATCCGTAAACAAGGCGTACGTAATATCAAAAATTATTTCCAGAGAGTACCGAGTATAATTAATTACCAGCTGACATAATAAATCGGGGAAGAGGCGAAATTGGTACTTGCCTAAGCAGCACGAGTTGTAAATTGGTCTTTTCGGCTTTAATGAGGCTAAGATGATGGATGGGAGAGGTATTAATTAATAACAGCGACGAAAGAAGCAAATTGAGAAGGAGTTGGTACTAGAGCTGTAAAATGTCCTGTCAAGGAAATATTTTTCCTCGTCCGAATAATTGACTGGTACATTACAAAACAATTGCAATCAGTGCAACAATGTTTTACATTTGCAGGTATTCATCCGATAAATCACCGGTCCAATTCACTTCGTATGTCAAAAGTGTCAGTTGCCACTGTCACTCGAGTCACATATGTCACTCATGTCACTCATCATCTGTCATAATTGAAATTGACGGTCACATCCAAGAATCTCCAGACAAATTCAGTATGACTAATCAGTCTTGGTCCATCGTACCAATCGCATAATTGTCGTCCTATCTTAGTTGCTACTAACCTTCAGGAGGTATGTCTCGGGAGGGCGATAGACGTGACATTTATAATGTTATCAGGAAATTATTATACGGGGAGTTCCAAATAAACTGAGATCAAAGGTGATAATTAATCGAAATTCGGACTTTGAAAAATTCTCGGAAAGCTAATCAGTGGCTTTCGATAACGGAACATTCCCAAATTTTGAGAATTTACTAGTACGGTTTAGGCATAATGTTCAATTTTCGAAACAGATGTGTAAACCTTTTTTACTCAAATTTTGACACATTTTAACCTTTACAAAAGTACCTGAAAGGATAGAAAATTCACATGTTTGGTCCAATTTAAGTCGCCTTGTGTGGTTGCCGTCTCAGAAGCCCTCATGGAAGTCGATTTGTTTGGGATACCCTGTACAGCAGAATTCACAGTGAAATTTGAGGAAAGAAATATCGGTTCGAAGTGACTTTAGAATTAGCGTAAAAATGTTCCGTAAACGTAAAGTTACAAAAACGGAATGCAGTGGCGTCGCATAGAAAAAGAAACTAAACAAATATCGAACGATGGACGTAGGCATACATTAATGGAAGTGTAGAGGAAACGTCACATGGAGAAAATTTTAAAGGCCTAATGGACAACTTAAACCTGAAATAAAATTTTAATGATCTAAAAAGAAGTCAAACGAAGTAGGAGCAGAAAAAAGGAAAAATAGAGACAAGTTTTATTAAATAGAATTATCTGAGCTTAAACAAAGTTATCTGAGTTAATTATACAGGTTTTTAGCTCCAAAATCGACTTCTTCGTGCAGAATTCAGAGAGTTAACAGCATTTAAATTCAAACAATTAGTTGAGATTATTTTAGGCTTAATTGACCGTGTTTATTTATACATCAGAACGTATTTGCTTTTGGCTCACAAGCAGAAGTTCTTCTGAGCAGAAGTGTACCAATTTAATGGCGGAGAAGCCCACTTTTAGCTTTAGCATAAATAGAGAGAACGAAATTCAGTTCTCTCAGCGTGAGCTTAAGCCGAATTATTTATACAACGGAGCGTACTTCGAACGCAAAAAGTTTCTGAGCAAATTTAAAGTCAGTTAACAGCGGTGACCGCTTTAAACTTTAAAAAAATCTAAAAAAAAGCAATAAAACGAGTTTTCTGAACTCAAATTTTGAGTATTCGGGCTGCAGCCTGAATTACTCATACAGCCGAGCATCTTCACTGCCGGCTCAGGCGTGGAAACATTTCTGAGTATAATCATGGTGACCAAGAGAGGTGGAGCTCATCTTCAGAAATATGAAATTCGTTTACTTGAGTTGGATATGTGCTGAGCCGAATTGTACAGCTCCTAAGTTTCAATTATAAACGCAGAAAATAAGTTTTATGTTTCTGAGCGGGTTACATCCTGAGCGAATTACGTAGCTGGAATGTCCCCGTTTCTAGTTCAGACATCGGAGATTTTCTGAGCAAAACACTAGTGACGGATACGTGGATTTTGTCAGTTTTTGCTAGGTCCGGGTTCCCAATCTCCCATCTAGCTCTATCGCGGCATTGTCAACAGAATATGACTTGCTCGGTGGAGTTTTGTCAGCGAGTTCTCTCAGCTCTTATAGCGTAAAATAAAATGTCCGTTAACGCTCTGGAGGATATTCACAGACCGTTATTTAACCAGGACCGGATGACGATAAGTTCCAATCCGAAAGGGGATGCTCAGCTGTGAAGTGAAACTTTACTGCTGCCGACCCGAAATCGCGAGAACCATCTCCCGGCTTTGCGGGAGATTTGACCTCAACGAAGAGCGAGCCCAAGATGACGATCGAAGAAGTTAAAGTGATAGAAAAGTTTCTAATTCCTGACCTCTTTCCTGTAGCTTTTTTTGGCTCGCCGAGGAAGTGAGGAGGACGAAAAGTGAGGCAATTTTACGAAAAAAAACTTCACCGGTTTCAGTCATTTAAGGGTTTGGAGGACCTCGGAGGTCCCGCATATTAACCATTTATTGGTAAAAATTGCAGCAATGAGGCAGTTTAAAGTAAAAATATCGTGAACTCCTCAGCACTCGCCCTCACAACAACGAGGCAATGAATTCGTCGATCGAATTATAGCTCGCTAAAGCACTTTCCGTGCGTCTTCTCCTCCTTGGAAGTTAATAATTTTATGGACGACTGGAGCATATGTTTGCGGTCTCATCGTTCTAATAATAATTAGTTTTTATCGTTTTGGAAACTTCTGTTTGTTTTAACAGCAATAAAATATTTAAATTATGAACTGGCAGCCAATGGCAGCTCGGGCAGTGTATATTTTCGAAATATGCAAAATGAAAATTCGTTTAATTAGTTTTCGGCCCGTTTGTTTGTTTAATATTTTAATTTTAGCCAGGCCGGAATTTGGATTTATTACGTGTCATAGATTTGCTCGGACTGCTTTCCAGCTTGGAAACGCATCCGGTTTTAATTTAATTTAGTAACAAGACACCTTTTTTAATTCCTTATCGGGACCGAGTGAAACAGTATCCGGGGCAAATTGAATTAAAAACCCCTCAAAACGAGAAAATGGAAATTGCAAAGAAATCAAAGAAAATTATATTTCTGTTTGATAAATCCCGATTTCATTTTCCAATAGAAATCGCTCCCTCCTTCGCACAACCGAACACACTTTTCCGGCTCTATGAAATTAAAGCATCCGGATAAATTGATTTGTATTCAAGCAGTTAAAAGCAAACAGTTGAATTAGTGCCAAATTTTAAATTAAAATATTTCGATGTCTTAGAGATGTGTTTACCGAACGAACTGGAACGTCGGACTCGGCGAGGCCCCATCTCTAATTCGATTAGCCCTTATCGAAGGTTCCCATTTCAACGGCACTATGAAATGGTGCTAATAATTTGCATTCCTACTTTTAGCTGTAAATTGCGACCCGATTAAACAGTCATGTATGTACTCGACTATCTGGAACAATTTGCAAACACGATAAATGCATTATATGCGACGAAATTGCATAAACAATTATTGCAATATTATTTTTCCAGCTGAACAAGTCCGCATTTGACCGATCGGCTCGGTGATTTTGTCACACGAGTTGTTTTCTTCTGATCTTTACTGCACTCGAAGACGTTGACCACCTGTCCACTTTAATCAGCTGTAGCACGAGACGTTTGAATACGTACAAAGACACCCCCTCGTTGTTTCCGGGGCTCACACCTGTTCGCTGTTATTGATACCCGAAATTGTAATACATTCCCCGGGGACTGATATTTAAATTTACACGACTCTTCTTTCTTGTTAATTCTAAATTCACGTATAAGCCCAAGCATATGCTCCTCTAATTTATGAGCCGGGCATAAATTATTTCCTGGGCTTTTGCCGAACAGAAGTGTAATTTATTTCTCTGTCAAAAGGATTTTTCCCAGTAAGAGATACGTACAGGGTGTTCCGAAAATGCGCGTCGACAATGGCGTCGTGAAATCGTTCGGGTCGATACGTCAAGATTTAGTTCGAAAAGTGTCTATTGACGGTCAAAGCTCTCGACGAAATAGCGCGTTGTTGCCGCAGTTCTCCGTGCAGAAGTTGCCGGAACTTTCCATTGGGTACTTGCGTTGCGTGGGTTTTTCCCGCCGCGACGCGTTAGTTTTTCTCCGACTTTTCCATCTCTTAGCAGTTTCCCGCACGGTCGACATCCCACGTCAAAAGAAGTTTTCTTTTCTTATGCACGAACGCCAAGTTGCCATCACTTCGATAATTATCGATACTTGGCCGCGTGAGCGCCGCTTATGGAAAATGTCAGGAAAAGGTCCTTCTCGGACCAATTACGGCGTTCTCTAATGCAGAAACGACCGACATGAGCAAACTTACGGGTTTCCGTTGTTTATTTAAATATTTGCTTTCCCCGCTGCAGACTAGGAGCCCTCTCCGGCCGCTCGACTGGAACCAAACCGCCCTCAGATTACCTTGGCAAAAACCCATCATTTCAACCATATTGGTTAGATAACGCCGCTATTGGCTCCAAAGGAAACTTCACAGAATTGGAACTCATTTTTACACTTTCGATAAGCGACATCGACGGCCCCGGCGACGCGTATCGATAATTGCCGAAGAGGCGGCAAATTGGTGCTTTGTGTGAGGAAAGAAAATAATTTCTTTATGCGTAAAACGCAGGAAGTCTCCAAAAGATGGGAAAGTTGGAGGAAGGAGTGATGCGTCGAGAGAAAAAAAATCGATTCGATGCAGGTACCTAGTGAAAGGTCCTGGTTATTTTCGCACGAAGCTGGCTAAGAACTCACCACTCGCACGGTGCGAGTGAGTGTACACGAGTGTTACACGAAAAAAATTCTTGTTCTAATGAGTAGACGCACCACGGGCACCGTCGAAGGCCATCGGAGCATCCTCCGCATGCGCGAAAAAACGTATTTTTTCTTTCGAGAACTTTGACGGGCAACAGCGCCTAAAGGAGCGACCTTTTTTGAATAATTTTTGAACCGAATCTCACTGCGTTCACCCAACAATCTCACGGTGCCACTTTTGACATGCGCACCGGGACCCCCTCCGTGCTTGATAATACTTAGGTTATTGTCTTGTTAAAAATGTCATGCAAACAACGGGGATTAAACTAACGAGGCCTAGCGAAATAAGACGTAAACATATCTCAGCAAAGCCCTAAAACTTAATGACCCTCCAACTCTTTATTCCGAAAACATTTGACCGAAGTCCTTCAAGACACTTTGTAGGTACGGTACAGTGAGCCCCAAAGGACCTGACATAATACGCTCCCGGGTGACACTAATAACTCCAAAATACGGGTTGGATTTCATCCCATTGAGGCTTTATCATTCGAAAATCTAAAATAAATGCCCTTATTATGACGAAAATTTATACACGCCTGAATGGAAAGCTTTTAAAAACTCCGAGCTTTTGTCGTCGCAATGGTATTTGATATTTTGCGACAATGCTGCACGACAATGATACCACAATGTCACATAATAGGTTGGGTTCTTGAAATTTTTAAGGCCATATGGGATAAGACATGCGACAGCGAGTACCATTCTTATACGAATCTTTGGTAAAGTAAAATTTCACGGTCGATGAGGCGCGAATCCACGATGCGGCTCTAAATTATGCCCCCCCCCCGGCCCTGGAACTTTTTTTTTTAATTATTATTTTTCGTGCATTTAACAACGGCCCTGAACAGGACAAGAAACGGTAGGTTTTGACGTTTGTTTATTTTTGAATTCTTGCTCGCTCGTTACTGGTAGAGCAAAATAGCCGATTTTTAAAAAATTGAAACTTGTACGAATCGGCACCTCAAATTAACGGCCCTTCAAAACTACGTTTAATTACTGCGATTCCAAATCTATCGAGCGGTTCTCGAGAAAAATAGGTATAAATTTGGTGAAAAATGCAATAAAAAGTGTGCTAAATGGCACGTAAACAATGAAAAAACTTGTCGATAGGAAATGGGTTTGTTTTCGTTTTGCCGCTTTTCGATTTTTTAACCCAAGACTGCGACCGCTAAATCGAGAACAAACCAATTTCCTAGCAACAAACAAGTTTTTCCACTTTTTTGTATACGATTTAACTCACTTTGCATTGCATTTTTCGCCAAATTTATACCCGTTTTTCTCGAGAACTAATCGACAAGCTTTGAATCGCAATACGCCATTGAACATAATTTTGAAAGACATCGAACTTGAGAGGTCACTTTTTAATTTTTTTTTTTTTTTTTTTTTTTTTTTTTTTTTTTTTTTAATGGGCCATTTGCGCTATCGGCGAGGTGCGCGACATTTAAGAAACGAACGATCATCGAAACATAGTATTTTTCGTGCTTTTTAACGTTGCTTTTAAATTAAAAAAAAAAAAAATACTGAAGAACTGACCCAGGAAGCATCAGTATTTGATCGTTTTACTCGGATAAATTTTTTTAAATCTGAAATCGCGATGGCCTGCTTCTGAAAGCAGAAAATTGCCCCGCAGCTCCTCCGAATGACTCAAAAACTTACACAGCTGAAAACTGGAGACGATTTTAAAAAGGTGAAAAATCCCCTCATCTTTTGACATTTTTGTTTGGAGGAACAAATCCGTTTCGAAGCTTAAGCTGCGCCTTATCCGGACTGAATCTCAAGAACCTCTCCAAGTACAAACTGATATCCTAACTTGAAGACATTGCTTCCGTCAAAAAAACTTAAAATCTCGAAGAACCCGTAAACCCCTTCGAACCCCAAAAGACGCAAAGTCTTTTGAAGTCGGAAATTTCAGCTTTCTTGTTATTAAATTCTTCGAACGTCGATGGGATTCACAACCAGGAAAGTGAATCGTGACTCAGACCATTGTTCACGCATGAGCATTGACTGGTCTCACAGATTCTTACAGTTTCAGGGGGTGCGTTACGTGAAATATGTTTAGAGCTCCTCGATGAACTCAAAAAGTCGTGATATACGTGGGGTTCCGCAAGAAAAAGGTGGAAAAGTGCACTTATGTACTTTAAGCGAGCGACCCTGTCTGCATTACGTCACAAAATGCACAAGTGCACAACGACATTTGTCGCGTTTCAGCATTTTCATGCTGAAAAATGCTTCTTTGAATTTTCAACGAATTCGTGCGAAACTTTTGGTCCTCCAGGTATGTTTGGAACCCAAATGGCAATTTTTAACGTTCAATATTTTTCCAAAAATGTCTTCAATGGACGCGTTCGAGTACGAAGTAAAGGAACCGCGAAAGGCTGAAATTCGTATTGATTTCTCGTAGGAGAATCTGGACTTTCTAGGCGTCTTCCGTCACGTGGGTGAAAAAATAACAGATTTTCGGGCGCCGAAGGAACCGTAACCGAAGCTGGAATGGTTCTTGGGTTTTATAACTGAAATTTCACAATAATATCTGCAAAAGATTAATCATCCGACTCGAAATGCAGGTTTGTTTAATTCCTAAAATTGCTATTTATGCCAAGCGGTGTCTTAAGATCGCTGAAAGGTGTAGGCACTCTGGTAGAATGGTATTTACTTGTGACAAATTAAAAATAATTAAAAATATTAAATAATGTTGCAACCTTTATTGTTCAAGATTAACAAAATGTGTCCGTAAATCCCCTTTTTATGCAAAACGTCGAAAATTCGTCTCGGATTGGTAAAGTGGTGACAAATTTATTACTTATAAGAATATACCCGTCGAACCATGATGGCTTCCTTCGCCCATTTTTTTTATCTCTTCCCAAAAATAACAGACATTCCTCAGGTTGAATGAGTATTTTGAGTTCACGATTAGACACAGAGGAAACAGGTATTTTGTCGAAGTCTATTGTTGTCGTTAGACGACAATATTTCGCAATTTTTTACTTGCGTGCAGGTGCCCAAATTGAATTTATGGTTCACCTTGACTAACTTTTGCACTAGGAACCTTCATCTCTCTTCGCCGAAGCGAGGCTAAATTGTGACGCAGATGGACTTGAACTTCTTGTCATATCACCAACTGCTCATTTTCTCACTTAAATGATATTTGTATAGGCGCATGAGGGAAAAACCTGTTTAAGCAGACGAATCGCTAATGGACACTAGTAAATCTGTCCCCTTGTTCAGATAAGATGCGGGTTTCTGCATCTTTTTTCATGTCTAAGCAGTTTGTAATGCATACGGAATGACCTTGTTCGTTACTTTTAAAGTGGCACAGATTATTTATTTCCCAAAAATGGCGCTTTTGTGACAGTGGCGTAGCTACCGGCGTCCGTTCCTACCTCCCCGCGGCACGTAATTGTGCGGCACTTCTCCAGAGTGCCGTGCCGAAGACTCTCCGCGCGCAATGCCGAGCCTTTGTCCATCGCGTCCCGAACTCGAAAGGCACACGCAAAAACTCCCCCCTTCTCTTCTCCTGCTTTTTGTCCAATATCTCTCAGAGGTGTATTACCATTGGGCGATTGTAATCAATCCAGGCTGCATTTGGATTGTCTCCCTTGTACGGAGTGACAGGAGCAGAATTTTATTTTTTGTCATTATGCACGTCGCACAGTGGCGGCAATTCTCGATTTTGACGGGCAAATTTACGTTAATATGTGATAAATCTTGTGTACTAAAGTTTCTGCGGCGTGCAAAAGACCTGTGCGATCGTTAACGTAACAGAACTGTTGAAGAACTGCGCGATTGTTGGTGGAAAAAAATTATTTCGAGATTGTTGGTTGTTAGACCCACGCACGGTGCCTCGTCCTATAGGCTGCGGACGAAAATCCATAACCAGGGTCTGTTTGGAAAATTACCCTTTTTCAGCTGTGGATTGCGTGTTTGCCTAAACCCGATGCCTTAGATAGGCGGAATTCACCCATCACTCGCTTGATGGCTTCGTTGGTGACCGCTTCGCGAACGAACGTCCAGGCCAGTCGCGTCGGACACTCCTCGGGGAGAGCGGCCCCGCCCGTTTCTCCAGCGGACGTTTAGGAGGAGACTTAGGGTGGCTCGCTCATCGGCAGTCCGTCCTTCGTCCTCTTCCTCCGCTGTTGGTGATGGATTTCCAATTTTTTTTTTTAAGTACCTTTCCTTCCGCCTCACTGTTTTTTTTCTTTATCGCGAAGATTGTGGGCGCTGTCGCCCCCTTCAGTGTTGTTCGCATTGGAAATACCAAAACTGGTCTAAATAATATATTCAGTTTAAAAACTACTTAGATTTCCCATCATTGCCTATCCAAATAATATTTCCGAGCATAAATAAAACATGGGGGCAGATAATTTTCAAGAATATATTTAAAAATGTGGATGGCGCTGCCATGTTTAGAATTAAAATCCATTTATTATGAAAAGTAATGCGATACGAAGCTTTTGATATCGACCGAGTTCAACTAACCCTGACGACGTTTTACGTTACTTCCTTGTGTTATTGCTGACCCATGTTAAAATACACTAAATCAATAATCAAAATAACCGTTATAATCTCGAAGGGTCGGGGGGTTGCAACCCAGCATGTTTCCGATAACATTTTAATTCTTGCAGAGTAAAATACTAATCCTATGACAATGTGGTACGACAGAAATTACCACAATTTATCCGAGAGAGTGAACAAGAATTGGACAATATGAGGTTAATACCCGTGACGAAATTATTGTCAGCTGCCTTGGCTACATGCGGCTAAATATTATAACAATTTTTCACATGACTTTCACCCTTGGGTTTCACAAATTCATCATGATTGCACAACTGCTCTTTGCCCTGAATTTTAATCTAAACCCTCGACTTCCTTTTAAAGGCGTACTTCCTTACAGAAACCAGAACATCCCCATAAAAAATGACTATTATTTTAATAAACACGCTTTAATGGGGTGTGAAATAAACATTGATTTATTTACAACTTCCATAAAGTCGATTCCAGACTCGTCATGCCTATCATCTCTCATCGGTCGTGAATGGGGATATTGTTTCTCGGGTGTGTTACCCCCTAAATATTGTCCAAATGGAGGTTGTAAGTGCTACTTAATGAGTCGTCGTTAAAAAGGCTGCTGAAAGCTCTTTGGCCGAGCTCGGGAAGGGGTAGCGTCGTGTTTTTGTCTAATTTGGAGTCTTACGAAATGATGGAAAAACGCGAACGTGGGAGACTGATTCTCAGGAGGCACACAGGGTGTCCTAAGTTGAGGGTGCAGCTTTTTTATTGTTGTGCTGGTCCCCCCACGTTGGACTGCGCATTTTAAACTCGAATGGAAGTTCTCTAATCAAAGAAAAAACATTTTTTGTTCGACTAATATACAGGGTGTGCAAATCATCATGCGGATATTTCAGCGCAGCAATCGGTAAAATAAGAAGGAAATTCTAATTTGCCCATGGTTAAAAAAACGCAACTTTTGACGCACAGCGTGGCAAAGTTAATTTTTTCCATTTTTTGCCATTTCCCTTCGCATGCCTGAAGATCACCTACAGAAATTCCGCATCCGTGTATTTTTCAAGAGCCTCTACAAGGAAATGTCAAAGTCGCTGGTCACCACATACAAGGTGTTCCTCGATCATGCGCTATTTTTTTATCATTTTTGGAACTCCCTGTGTGAATTCTGATTTCGCTTCGCGTTTTTTTTTCCATTTCTCTAACTTTTTGGTCTCTTGGTTTTTGGTTCGTGCATTATTCTCGTATCTTTCACCGTTTGCGAAATTTTTCAAAAATAGCCACCGACGCACGTTAAGGAAGGAGTAAGTAAAGAAGCAAAAGAACATCTGACGCGTTTCTTAATAATGAATCGTGTGCATTAAACCTGTGAAGTAATAATATAAGTAAGTGAGTCTAAATAAGAACGAAACTACAAGAAAAGCTGATACAAAATGGAAAATAAAAAGTGAAAAAAGTCGAACTTTTTCACTTTTTCAGATCAAAAATGTTGCGCTTTTGACTATGGGCACATTGGTATTTTCTTCTCATTTTACCGAGCACTACCGTCTCTTAAAACATCTGCTTGATCATTTATCGCACCCTGTATGGCTGACCTATGGGATTTATCATCAATTTTGATAACTATCTAATTTTTGAAAATTACGCTTGACGTATGAGCATCGCAGTGTTCTCAATGAAAGTACATATTTGTATCAAGATTGACTAGAACGTGGCGGCATCGGGAGACCTTATTATTGGATACAAGAACAATCAAGTTTCAAAAAAGGAAAACAAGGAAAATTGGGTTTTGATTTCATAAATGAATTCTACTCTGAATTTCGACCGATTTGAATATACATTTGCATGGCTAGTACTTTGTAAGGCTTGGAAGTTTTGCATTTGTATGAACTTTCTCGGTTCGAAGCTTCCAACGTGCCATATCGTATTTTTCAAACGAGACATCTATACCGTGCGGCTCCAAATTGTGAACTCCTTTCTGCTTTGTTAAAAATTATAATTTTTAAAAGCTTCAAAAGCAGCATTAAAAAATATATATACTAACCTTCGATGTTTGTACGTTTTTCTAATTTTGTTTACGTCACTGGAAGTGTAAAATGGCGTTTTTTTTTCTTTTTTTTTATTGAAACGTGGGTCGAGTGACACCTCAAATTAAAGGTCTTTCAAACTTACATTCAACGAGGCATTGCAATTCACGATTTATCTATTAATTTTTGAAAAAAAAACGGTATACGTTTACTAAAAAATGCAATGCAAACACAGTTGTATAGTGTGTAAACAATGGAAAAACTTTTCTGTTGGTAGGGAATTGGTTTTCTTTGGATTTTGCACTCACAGTCTTTGGTTAAGAAGAATAATAACGAAGCAAAAAGATAAATAAAAAATAACAGGACGCTGCGAGCACGAAATCGGGAGCAACGCAATTTCCCATATTAAAACAAGTTTCTCTGGTCGTTTATGTACTATTTAACTGAGTTTGTGTTGCGTTTTTATCAAATTTATACCTGTTTGTCTCAAAAAGCAATCGACAGACCAATGCATTTGGTTTCGATTTTCAATTCAAATTTTCCACTCAACGTTCCAATTTTCAAAAAGCGGCCATTTTGCGCCGCCGGTGACGTAAGCAAGACCTAAAAAATATGCAAACGTCTAGTGATGATAATCTCTATCCCGTTTAATGGTCATTTTGCATGAAAAAATTGATAATAATTAACCTTAAAAAGTTAACAATGAGGGGGGGAGGGGGCACGGCATTATTTAGTATCTGTTCGTTATCACTTTTCTGGGTGTAAATTTCTCACATCAATTCCGAAGAATTTGCTTACTAATTGGTCGATTTTTTCAACATTGCAACCTTAATTTGGTTTAAATTGACTATTGGACGTGACGTTGGGCAACCCAAGGCACAAAAAGCAACGTAATGTTTGCTTGAAAAAAGCATTTCAAGAGTAATTCCTTATTTCATTTGGAAGCAACGCTTTACACAGGGGTCGCCGGAGCCATTTGCTGGAGTCTCACACTACTCTCAACTAAAACTAACTGAGGATGACACTGACCCCTCCCTGAGAGCTTTGAGACAAACCCTTGTCAACGTTTCGGCGACGAACTTGTCGCCGTCTTCAGAACCGGAAAAAAACTATTCAAATGACGAAAACTAACCCAACCATAAGGTATGGGTTGTGAGTATGTGAACTACGCGAAACACTCGGAATAACGGTTTTTGAAACGACTCATGCCACGGCTCGGAAAGATCGTCTTGAGGTAAGTGATTGGTGTTTAATTATCGTACCTAATTTCTTGTGTTGTTTACTTCATTATCTGTGTTGGCGATTACTCTAAATGATGTTTGAAAGAGCTTTCAGTGAAGGTATTACGAGACCAGTAATACAACTTAAAAAAGCGGACGATGGCGAATAAAAATGAAGGTCAGCATCATCAAAATGTTGCATTAAAGATGCTTTTGATGGAAAATATTCAGGCACTTTCGGATTTTTTCGACGCCCGCAACAAAAACGCGTCCGCCAACGTTTCAGCCCTTTCTAACCTGAATTCCACCCATGGCACATCCCGCTTCCCATCCGTGTGGCTAAATTGGCGGATGCACCTCGAAGGAAAAAAAGCCAATTTGTCTCTGAAGATGAAGGGCTGATTTATTACACAAATGACTCGACCGCCCTCACGTAGATGACTGAGCAAACTTATTCCATTAGCATAAACTTCTTGGGGTAATTCGGTAGTTAAGGTGTTTAGATGGGATTTCGCCTGCCTTAAGAGCCGAGACCGGCGTTTTTTGCTGCCCGCCCGAAGGCCTAACGAATCGATTTGTTACGTAACGTATTTCGATGGATCCTCCAAGAAGACGTGGCTATATCTAACAGGGGCGGATCTTAGACCACGGTGCATACCAGATTGTAGAGCGTCATCAATTTCCTCCCGCGACGCAGCGACCACAATCGGCTCAGGACGTGAGAGTCCAACGGCACCTATGAGAGGTCTCGTGCAAACGCGTCCTGAGAAGTGTCCGAAATGACACACAAACTTCGGTCCTGAAAAGTGTCACGACATCGGAAACCGAAACTGGCTTTTTCTCTTTAAAGATGAAAAACGGAACCTTCAAGGTGGGTATATGACTCGGCATCTATTCGTGACTTTAAGAATGAATTTTTAAATTTATGAATGAAATCTGAAACCGCAGATGATATCGGGCGAGTCATTCATCTGTAGTGAAGCGACAAAGCATGGAATATAGCAGGAAAAAAGTAAATAAAGTAGGAGAGTTGATGTCATTTCTGGTAGATTTTGTGCTGGAATGGTTTCTGGTTTGTTCGAATCAGTTGGTTTATTTTGTTAGTTACGGTTTTCGATATTCTTATAGGTTTTTTGGCTGGAAAAAGTGATTTCCATTTGGGAGATCGAGGCTTTCTCTGCTTAGAATAACGATTAGAGGCCGCGCACGCACGCCAAGACGCCTGACTACATTTAATAACCGCCGTTACGTTTACGATCCTTTCAGTCTGGCTTATTAAATGTTTATTAAATTAGTGATGTGCCATTTTCCGGTTTTAAACAATTTCGTCCATAAAGCCTTTTATGATCCCCACCATAAAAAAATATAACCAACAAAGTATGGTGTCCACATACTTTAAATTTTACAGCTTGCATAAAACTAAAATGTTTATAGACTGTCACGGGTCCCGACTACCTCACAGTCACTATAAAACCAATAAAAATCTACTAGAAATACTCAAGTTGAATTCATTCAAATTCACAATAAATGCGAAAACGAGTTTCAGTTTACCGAACTCTGAACAGATTCAAAGACCCAATATTCGCCTGCTGGACATTGGTTCCGACAAGAAGCATTAAAAGTCAAGGACGAAAAGTGGGCACCACCAAGGTACCTGTCCCTCTTATCTTTGTCATATTTAGAGCGAACCTATTATATTTATTGACGTTCTTGGAATGGTAAATTTATCGACCAACTTTCGGGTGAACAAAGTTTCTATTCACTTTTAAAGTGGAAAAAATCACTCAAGGCTGCGGTACTTCTGGTACCCGCTCGTAAAGTTTATTTATTTAGTATTTATGCAACATGTTGTCACATAACATCAAGTGTGTTGTCGACATGAATGTTTAATTATGATATAGCGTTGCAAGTCGTAATAAAATGATATTGGCCTAGTATTCATAATATACAAGTGTGGTGGATTTATGATAGCGTGAATTGTGTCGATGGTATTAAAGACAATGGGTGCATGCGGAATTCCAACCAGATATTAGTTTACTCACAGTTACGTTGAACGGGACGGAATGGGGTATTAATGATGACTATTTTAGCGGCTTAGTGAGGGCAGAGTTTATCATATGAATGTAAATGCTCGTAGAGGAAGCGAATCCGAATCTTTCGCGCTAACCACTCAAGAGAAGAACGAAGTTACCGCCTGGAACTGCTGCGGAATTGAATCGAATACGTTTGACACTATGGAAAACGTTTCTGGGGCGGAACGAAGAGAAAAAACTGATTTGACAAAGCAGTTGCAAAACGATTTACCTCTCATTTTAACGTGCTAACGAACACTAAAAACAATCATCGAAGGAATGACCTTGGCATCGGAATGTGTCCAGGCGGACCCCGGACATAGGAGACTAACGTGGGAAATCGGTTAAAATACTCTGGCGCCTGCCCTGGCTCGGCCCAAAGTGCCCTGGAATTCGAAAATTTTGAAAGTCCCGCGCACCCGTTCGAGGCCATCATTGGTCAGATTGGTCGGAGGTCGCTTCGAGCAATTGCTGTGAACGTTTTTGCAAACGATGGTGAATGTTTTTGTTCTTGTTCACTTACTTGTTTGGTGGCAATTTAACATGTCGATAGTCGTTTAATTTATTTGTTTTCTCTTTTTCTTCGTTGCGTTTAAACCAAAAGTTAAATGTAAAAAGGAAAATTCATTTGACACGGGACTTTTACGCTTGTTTCGTTGGCGATCTTGTGTTTGTTTGCGTCTTTTGACGTTCACTCCGACCAATCGTGGCGCCGAACGGTCGCGCGGGACGTTCAAATTCTTGAAACTCGGAGACTGCAGAACGATGGACGGGCTCAAGCATTACGATCTTCCCGTAAAAGGTTTCAATTGAATAACCCGTGCAGGCGCAAAAAAAACCATTTCCCGTGTTCATCTCCTATGTCCAGGGTTTGCCATTCACCCGGTATAACGTAAGAATAAAGGTGTTTTTTGCCCGCAACAAAAGATTAATTTAAGTATTCAGGAGGAGATTCGAAATTAGCTGACGAATACTGAATTTGAATTAAAGTAATTTTAACACCTTTGAAGAACCTTAACAAATTTTCGCGTTCTGGCAGACAAAAGAGATTATACCGCATTCCTATACAGTGTTCGCCTTTGAAAGCTGACACAATCCGTATATGGAAAATTACGAGTTTAATGTATTTGTGAAGTCTACGTTTTTATTTTGTGAAAAACCTGATATTGCGAAAAAAACAAAAAAAATCGCTTGAAACCAACATTAAGCAACTTGACCGTGCAAAGGTGGGCTGATGTGAATATTACGCAGTATAAAGTAGTTTATAGTTTTCTTAAATTTACGCAAAAGGTATTAATTTTTCACATTTAAGATGTGTATTCTATTGGTTTATCTTCCTTCCACCAAGCTAATGGTGCAAAAATAGTTGCAGAGTGCCATTTGAAAAAATGGCTTGATTGGATTGAAAAATTCTGAATTTCAACACTTTTTTTTCAAAAAACTTTAAAACACTTTTTTAACTCTATAGTTGTTTATGAAAAATTGTCAGTTTTCCAGGAGTAATCTGCAATTAACTCCATCGATTTACGTCAAGCGGTTTTGTAGATATTTGAGTTTTACTAAAACTCTACAGGTAACGTCGAAAAAAAAAAAAAAAAAAAAATCCATGAAAAAAAATTGTCCAAAAATAGTTCAGAAAAACATGAGATTTACATTTATTTTGAATTTTATTTTATTTTTTTTTAACAAAAAACTGCCATGTTTCATTAAAAAAAAAAATGATGTGAGCGTCAGTTTCCGGTTCAACCGGAAGTTGTCGCGGATTGAAAATACTTTTTCAAATGTCAGGTTTTTCCTACAAATTTCAAAAATGCACTAAACTTGTAATTTTCCACACGCGGATTGCTTCAGCTTCCAATCTCTTGTCAAATTACCGTGAAGCTAATCGTTCAAGTATTGCTCAGAAAACTTGAAAAGGGACGTAAGAGGCAGACAATTTTCTTCTGGAATTTGCTCCTTTTTACTCGATCTTCGAAAGGAAACATGCATTCCGTGGCATTTTTTCCGAGCAATTTCAACTGAAAAGTCTCTTCCTTCTCTATTATTTCGGCAATCATGGACGGACACGTAAGGTGCGAAAACAGACGGAAAGATAAACTTATAAAACCAAACAACACCAACACCCCGGAAAAATATACATTTAGTATTCCATCAAACAGGCATATGGACCGACCAGCTAAGTTAACATAATCATAAAACTGCGCGTGTGTGTGTGTTGAAAAATGATCTAGTTAAATAAATGTGCGTTAACTGCCGCATTGGTAGTTTTTCGTTTTTCTGTTTGGTGATGTTCTGCGTGAAGTTATTGTTCTATCGTTTAAATTTATTTTGAGAATCGAATCCGGGAGCTAAATATTGTTTTTACGCGGAGTCCGGCCCTGGCAAGACATGTCTGATTATTATATTATTAAATTAAGTACCGTTCGTCGAGATTCATAACCGTTTAAGTCTAAGGGTAAAAAAAAAACCGTCGACTCGGTAGTCTAATTGATGATGAATGACTGTCGCGCAAGAACAAAGAACCATAATTTGCTGTCAATTTCTGGATATATTGACGTCAATAATTATGCGGCGGCCACTTTGATACCGCCACATTTCGCCTCTTCTTATGCGAGGAATTCCGGAATGCTTTTTATTAAATAATAATTCCTCAATGTTGTCATCCGAGCGGTGGTCTGGAATTGTGCCGCTCTTTTTCTCTTTCAAAGTTATTACAGTCGATATTCCTTTGTCGAATTGAAACACTAACCCTCCAATGAAAGCTAATAATATCTTCTCCCGCCCATTAAGCACGCACATTAAAATTCGCGAGATTCAATTTAAAATTTCGGCTTTAAATGAATCGTGACAAAATTCCCGCTTTACCGAAACAGGGCGAAGGGGGAGCGCACTCCCTATGATCATCAGAAGGCGAATACCAGTAGGAAAAATCAAATTTCAAAGCGCCCCAACCGATTAATTGCCAACCTTATTATTACGCGGGTATGGCATACACATGACCAGCGGCACCGAGAGGGGTATGTCGATTCTTCAACCCCTTTTACCCCCGTTTTAACCCTTGCATCGGTTTTTTACGCTTGGCCTGCCAACATAGACGCCCCGCTTAATGAGATTATTATAGGGCGAAGGGGGGAGAAACACAAAATGGCGACTTTATTAATATCTACGAATTAAAATTCAGACACCATTATTAATTTGTATGCTATATTGGAATTCCTCGAGGGAGAGGTTACAAGGGTTTAAACGATTTGAAATTAAGGAAATAATTAGGGAAAATTGCAGGGAGGAAAGTCTGCCGTTCCGGGTTTCCCGGATTATTTTTTCTCGATTTCGCCCCCGTTCGTGTGTCGGTTAGCGACGATCACTCCCATTCTTCCACACACACACACACACACACACACACGTGCAATGAAGCCTCGTGCGGTTGTCCAACTCTTCGGTGGAAATTCTTCTTGGACGGCAATTGATTTCGAGATAGGAGGCCCACCCCAAAGAGTTGCAAATTTCAGCCTACAACTTGGCTCCGGAAAATGAGCATATGATGAAAACGTGTTTTTTAGTATCTGGAAACAATCGGTAAGGAATAATGCCAAGAAGCAATAAAACAAAACGAAAAAAACCTTTTAAATTTTCGAATGAAAATCGTGCTTGACAAGTTAAAAATTCGAGATGACGAGTTGATCCTAAAGTAACAGGGGCAACTTAATTCGTCGAGGAAGTCTTCAGAAGTGGTGAAACATGACAGCTTTTGCACACTAGAAATCAACTTTAAAACCTGGAAAAGCCATCGATCCCGATGCCTCTTAATTCCAAGAAAGAAAATTCAGTTTGAAAAACTGCAAATTTCTTCACAATCTTTTTCTTGAAATACGAGGATTAGCATGCCGCCCTTGGAAAGTATCAAACCCCATACTAAGTAGTATGAACACTCTGAGACACAGAAATTAATTTTAAATCCTCGAAATCTCTATATTTCGATTCCTGGCTGGAAACTTGCAAGTTCAATAAGCCTTGAGATGTGAGAATTTGCTTTTCTCAGATCTTCAAAATTGCCAGAAAAACGGGAACTTTCGGCATACTAGAGACGAGCTTTAAAACCCATAAACGTGGCAGATTTGGCACGACTTTGAAGTTGGGCCTTGAAGTGATAAAATTTCGCGTGAGAAATTATACAATTTACAAAATGCTGATCTGGGAAGGTGGAAATTAATTATTTTCCAAAAAGTGCAAAAACGGAGAAAAAAGGGTTTTTGGCGTAATAGAAATGGGTTTGAAAGTGTGGAAATGTGAGCGATTTGACGTAGGCTGAAAAAAAATTAGAGCGACAAAAAACATAAAAAAAAAATAAATAAATAAATAAAGAATTGTTATTGCGAAGACGATGACGGAGAGGTAGAAAAACTTCGGGGTTGAAACTAGAGCGCAGCCGAGTTTTAGCTAAACCCAAGTAGGTTATTGATACATGTATACGAACCGTTCAACATTTTTTTGTTACACCACACCTATCGTTAAAAAAGTTCTAGTAGATCACACAAACACACCTTCAATCTAACTGCTTAGGTGGAAGGTGTGCGTGTGTGTGAAGAATTTTGATAAATAGGGCAAGACGTACTTACGTACTTACTTATATTTTTCGAAATCAACTAACACTCGTATTTCAATGCTGTACGAGGTCCGTTAAATAACATGAAGAGTTTTGGAATTTCCAAAGGGAGTACTAGAAGAGCCATCGTCGAATCAATTTAGATTACGTACGTAATGATTCCATATAAATATAGTTTAACAGTAAATACCCTGATAAACAACTCAACTTTAACAATGTTAACGGCTATCGACCGCCGTCCGTTAAGAGCCGTTTATTATGCCTATTTGAAGGTATACGCAATGTAAATAATAGGATGGTCCAACGCAAACAACGGTACCGCCCTATTAGGCCCTTTGAGATGGCATTATTGAAACCCAAATCATGGCTTGATTTGGAGAAAATACATCGTTGTGGTGTGCTGCCAGCGCCCTTTCCCTCTTCAAGATTGAGGTTCGCACGACTTTCTTCTCTTCAAATTAACATTGAACAAATTGACCGATGTCTGAATTATTAATCTACTCGGAGTTACGTCGATCCCCAAATGCGCAGAAGCAAACAAAAACACAACCAAAAGCTCGAACTAACCCGGTTCACCTCATCGTGCAAGCTTTAGTGGTTAATTTATGCATTAGCAAAAAAAGGCATTATTAACGGTGGGTCAGAGATAATAATTGATAGTTACATGCAACGGTGAAGTATTTGTTTTATTCGCGTCGGCAATGTTGAATTTATAATGGCTCATCGCCAACCTTCTCGCGATCCTCATCCCCATCTGCATCGTTCATCCCCAAAATTTACGATTTGTCGCCCAAATTGGCAACCCGGGTTTCCGCTTAAACTTGTTAAACATGGCATTTATAGATATTTACTATCAGTGGCGCCATCCGTGTGTCGAGAGGTAAATCAGCGTCCGATTTCCACACAGCGAGGTGTCCGGTCTAACGCAAAATGTGTACAACATTAAAAATATTTACAGTAAACAGACGGTTCAAAGTCGTCGTTGGTACATGACAACCAACATTTTTAAGTTAAAACGACTTTATTTACGACTGCTGAAAATCATTTATTTACTGTAAATATTTTACTCATTTTGTTTTAAAATTCCGTTATACGCTACTACGTTTAGCATGCACGCACGACGTCTGCCTACACTTTTCTCTTCGTGTTAGAGGCTCAGTTTCTTGAAAATGAATATACGGGATGGTTCAATTGCCTCGGTTCGCTACTGCCATCTCTTAAACCGTTAAAGTTGGTTAAACGAGCCAAAATTTGCTTTTCAAAATTAAGATTCGAAAACGGTGTTGCCACGTTTCACTTGGTTTACTGAACACTGGGTAAAAATGAGCAATTTGTCAAAATCGTTTGTTCAAAATGAATCCAAGCCCTTCGAGAAAGATTGAGTACAAAGTATTTTTGATTTTATCGTGCCCTATATAGTGCAGTTAATACGTTTCCTTTTTAATGTTTACTTCGTGAGAACTTGACCTTAACCCGACTTTTTCGTTGTAGTCTGCCAGTAGCTTCTATCTCCAATTCATTGATCCATCTATCACACGATCGCGTGTGACGACTTTTCATTTGGAAAAAAACCCTAATAGGGCTGTTTTATGAAAAAATTGTGATTCAGTTTCCTAGGGTTTGACTTTCTGATAATTGGTCGTGTTTGATGCCTCCCAAGTTTACACTTTCGAAAATTCGATGAAACGCAGGCTAAGAGTTTTCGCAAAAAGGCCTGATGATAGATTTTTTTAATGAATCGTCCGAACATGCACGGAACATCACGTAATATATTCTTGAATTGAAAGAAGTGCTTCCCAAACATATCTCAGTCGTAATTTAAATAATTGAACACGTGCTTGTTTCCTGGACAGCAAACAGTACAACGGAAATCAGAGGAATATTACTGTGATTATGAAAAATTAATAAAATATTTATTATTTAAATTATTTTTTTTATGTATCTTAATTAATTTTCTTTTTCATTAGGAACTGATTAGGTTTAATCCGGGAGAGTGTGGATTATCAACATCGAGCTACGCCTCTGGTATTGGTACCTGTTGCAGATCATCGTAGAGATTTTTAGTTGAAAATTAACATTGGGGCTACGTGAAACTTGAATTTTCATGCTCGTTTCTCAAAATTCTGGACTATTCCGGACAAACTTCCTCCAAACGGGTCATTTAAAACCGTTTTCAAAATATTATCAATTTAGTTTGTTTTTGACATGTAGAAAAATAAAATTTTTAAAAGATTTAATAAATAAGCTGTTTGAAATGGTAGAAACACGGTCGACGAAATGAAACAAGATGAAATCAGTACAAGGACGCTTTTCCTCTAATTCCTCTGTTTTCGAGATTTGCAAAACGGCAAATTTCTCTTACGAGAGGAGCAATTCGAAATTCGAGAAATGCATGGCAAAAAAATTAGGCAGTAAAATGGGGCCTCGGCTTAACGAACTTTCTCAAATGTAAAAGCTTACGAAGGCCGTATTAACCTGAACTAACCCAAACTAATTACTTAATAGCGCAAATCTCTGAACTACAGTAAAACTCGGCTATAACAAACCTTCGAGAGACTTGAACTGTGGTTCGTTATGTGCAGAGGTTGATTATAGGCGACATAGTAAAAAGCTTGTCGATTTCAAATCTTTGTTTTAACCGAACGCTTAATTACACAAATTTTGTTGTAGGAATTGGGTGGGTTAAACGTGAAAAAAATAACAAAAATCCTTAATAAGACCAAAGTTTGGATAGCAAAGAGGTCCGCAAATTGACTCTCTGTACTTCTCCAATATTTCTTCAGTTACATTGTTTTGCAAAACGTCTGTCGCAGCTAAGAAGGTTTTTATTTTCTGGACGAGTCATCTGTACGCAACATGTTATGGTCTTCAAAGCAGAAGGGAGCTACTGAGCTCTGGTGACCAAAACTTTATCATTTTTGTTAACTTCCTCCTCATCGCTCGCACCAATATCATATTCTACATCGACAGTTCTCTGAACGATATCATTAGGAAATTCCACGTGTTCGTCCACTACATCATATTCCTTCAAGTTAGTTTCCTCAAAATCAGAAATGTGCTGATTTTTGGCCCGCTCACTTGAACCTCCAGCAGCACCTCCCTCGGCTCAAAAAAACAACCCAATATGGGATGTTATTACTAAGTGTTCGTTTCATCCGAGCTTGTTATAACCGAATAAAAATACGTTAGTTGTGTAGGAACTTGGACGAGACTTTTTGTTCGTTCGTTATAATGGAGCGTTCGCTACAACCAGGTTCCACTGGACGTGCATAAAAGTTAGCATGGGTCCACTTTATACCTTCATGCAACGTCTCACTTGAATGCATCATATTTTGCAGGTCTCCTAATCTGAAAATCCATGCAAATCCTAGGCCAATATCATTAAATCCCTGCCTCAACGGTCTACAGTTATGACTCTTATAAACTCCTCCATCCCACACGATTCCACAACCGCACCACTAAAAAGCAATAAAAGAAATAAAAGAAGTAAATTAAACATCAGTGGAGACAATCGTTCCTCTTAATAAACTGAGGGAAAATCTAATGGGCCCAACAAACCATCTAGTGAATGGGCACCATTAACCCGTTGAAGGATCTCTTCACCCAAACGACCGGCCTTTTTGTAGCGCCGTCAACACTATTAATCTGACGACAGATACCATCTCTGATTAAATAATATTCATATTAAGGAAGACGAAGCATAATGCTTAGAATATTTAAAAGAAGAAAAACCCGCCCAGGTGTACGTGAGCGTTATCCGTAGCAGATCGCATATTATGGTCGCTTCGTATTACGTTACATCTGGTTGCTGATAAATCCGAACCTCAATCGTGAGCATGGCTTAAGAGGTTATCGTTAATATTTCCGCAATTGAATATGAAAATTACTTGTGGACTTCGGGATCGACCTGGCAATATCTGATGGCCAATGCTAGATGTGATTCATGGCTTCCTGGAGTTTATTAGTGTCATCTCAGATCACGTTTCGGAGATATTGAGCTCTTCGCGGCGGTAAATCGGCCGATTTTCAGACTGTCCGACGTGAAACTCACCATCTGTGAGTGTTCAGGGTAAATATCTTACCCATATTAAAGGTAATCGTTTGTTGCCGCGGACATAATTGAATAATATGACTTATGTATAATATTCGAGCCACAAACTCGGACTCCGTTTTTGCAGCTCTTAAATTATAAATATTATTGGTCCATAAATTGTGCGTAATTTGTTCTTATTACGGCAATTTCAAGAGTTTATTTGTGTCGCGGACCGCGCGGAATTTGGAAAATTGTCATTCTCTGAACGCGCTCCAACTTCAAACGAACCGTCTCGCACACACGTACGTTCAATGGGATCCTGTTCAAAATCCGCAAATAAAAGCGAAAGCTTTCGAAAACTTTAGGCCTTTAGGCCCTATGGCTTCGATCTATTTTTATTCGGCTAAATGGCCGTTCGACGTATTCCATTAGCGGTGGTCGATGCGCAGGTTTCATAGAAAACATTCTGATGATGGTGCGTTCAATTAATAACGCGATACTCGCGAAAGTTGCTCGCGAAGAGACGCCCCAGAAGAAAAGTTCATTCTTGCGCATCGTCGGAGAAAAATGCGACGCGACGCAACCGCCAACTGTCACTTGACGTCACGTGCGTGCAAGCCACGTCACGTGACACCGTAGGTACGTAGATTATGCCTCGCTCACTTTAGCTCGCATTTTGAACAGAGACAAACTGAAAGAGCTTCGACGACGCGTTCCGCATTGTTGCCAAATTACAATTGTGACCCGAGCCTCAGCAGATAACGTGCACGGTTATCCGCGCGACATTGCAAGGAGCACGGGATTATGCAATTTTATGAAAATTCACTCGCATTTAGCGTTCAATTCCAGGCCAAACGATGATGTGCCCGAGATCAATCCCCGTCGGTGGATGAGATCCGGTAGCCACATTCCGGACTCGAAACACCCAGCAAGTTGGTTCCTGCTAGACGTTCGCAAAACCGGCTAAAAGGAAATTATTCTCCAGCCAGTTGTGCTAGAAAAGTCATTTTATCACCGAGTATCAAAACATATTTGAATTTTGACTAAAAAATACATTATTTAAACGACGATAACGTTCTTGAGTTCGTTTTTTGCATCTACGACAGGGACTCGAGCAGTAAGGCCCATCGGGTCTCATTAAACATCATCATCACTCATTATTTTCTTTTCCCTAGATGCCACCAAAAGATAAGGAGCAACGCATTGGACTAAATAGCAACTTACGCTGCTGTCGAAGCTGTAGCAGAAGGAGCAGTGCGCTCCCAACACGAAGTTGCTCAGCATTTTAGCATACGTAGAAGGACCAGAATGGAGCACCTAAAACCAAATAGCATCGAGAAGAAAATAAGCCGAACCAAGTCCCGAACAAGAAAGGTTAGTGCGACTTGATGATATTAAATTGCCCTTTGCTCCCTTATCAGTTGAACACTCTGCATAGATATTCTGTGACAAAAAATAGCATTGCTCACATATTTAACTCTACCAGAGTAGTTGCTGATAAAGATTGGTCGTACGCTTTTTTAAGACGCAACAAAATTGCAGACTTTTGATGATATGGATTTTCATGACGATCCGTAGACCCTTTTCAATGTCGACAAAAAACTCTCTCGATTACAAATTCATCATCAAGGGAAAGTTACTGAAGCCCAAGGTGCCGAGCGTGTCCACCTATTGGCTCCAGAACAGGCAAAAAATGTGACCGTTGCGGGACTTCGCAATGCTTTGGGGAACGGTATCCCTCTGTAATTATATTTAAGGTGGAAAGGTTCAAACCTAAATTCCAAGATAATTTCCCCCCATGTTCTTTGGTTAAAGTGGCCGATAAAGGAAACATAACCTTTGAACTTTTTGATCAATTTTTTTTAATTCTCAGGAAAGCTCAGCCTAAATGGAGGAGCTTCCAGGCAACAAGCTTATAATTTTACTGCCGTTCCTGAGCCAACTTCCCTTCCACCACCAACAGGACCACCGAACCCTACGCAAGTTGATGAAAATATTAATAGCGTTGTTGATAATCAGTCTGATGGCAACAGCAAAATATCATTAAGAATGATTCAGGCGAGTCTGAAGATAACATTGTTCTCAGTAGGTTAATGCTTGTTCAGAAGAATGTCTTAGATGGGCTGGAAATCTCTTTTGGAACATCTGTTACAACAAGCGAGACGACCTTAACATAATTAGAAGATGCGGAAGAAGACGGAACTCGAGTTTTCAACAAGTTGTTTCAGGTTAGTTCAGGTTAGTCCCAAGTAGCTAGAATCTGAAACGAAAATCACTTAATTGAAAGGTCTTGACGAAGGTTTGTTCACTTCGAATAACGATTTTAATGCGTTGCATGTGATTAAGTTAATTCAAGCATTTTCTCTTCAACGTTTAGCTTAAGATATTAATCGAACTTTGTTTTTTCAAAATGGCTGAAGTTCCATTGTTAATTTTATTTCTACACCGAAGACAATCAATTATCCTGCTTTTTAAGTGTCACTATAAACTGCCCTGGTGTTTCTCGGAAGCGCCATTTTTATGAAATAACATTAGTTTCTTTAGTGGACTTCACTCTCCTGAGGTACCTCGTTGCACGCCCGATATATCGGGTGTTTAGGTGAACCTTGAATATAGGAGATTAACGTGGTAAATAGGTTTTTATTTTTCTGCGCATGCCCGGATCATCTAATTGAAAAACTTTTATATGAAGGTCACAGTGCTCAAGACGGGCCATCACTCTGCGGTCTCCGAATTTCAAGAATTCGAATGTCCCGCGTAACTGTTCGGGGCCGCGATTGGTCAGAGTCAACATCAGAATTAAACAAACAAACACAGAATTGCCAACAAAATAAGCGTAAAAGTCCCATGTCAAATGAATTTTTCGTTTTGTTTCATTTGACCTTTTATTCAAACGCAACGAGGAAAAAGTGAAAACGAATAAATTAAACGACTATCGACATATTAAAGTTCCACCAAACAAGTAAGTGAACAAAAACAAAGAACTTTAACATTGTTTGCAAAAACATTTCCAGCAATCCGACCAATGGCGGCCCCGAACGGTTACGCGGGGCATTCAAATTTTTGAAATTTGGAGCTAAACGGCCGAAACGGCACTAACTAGAAGATCGAAAAAATCGAGAAAATTACTGGTGATCTCGAGTGCTCCGACCTCAACGTTCTGCAATTGAGTAATTCGTGCGGGCGCAAGGGAACAACAACCGATTTCGCATGTTAATCTCCCATGTCCAGCCTTCGCCCAGACACCCGGTATACGTAACTTGACAAAGGACAAAAGCATAACAAGGCGTTGTCATTTTCTTCATTTCATTTTTTCTTAGAAGTAGATAACGCATTTGATGATGAATAAAGACTTCGAATGCCAACAAAGAATTTGAATTTGAGACAACTATCGGAATGTGAAAAATAATCACCACTAAAATTCGATATCGACAAGACATCGACTTTGTGTATCTCGAAATGCGAATCAGAGACATTCCCTCTGTTGATTGATAGCTTAGATATCACAATATTCAACCCATAACCCAAGAATTCATGCAGGTATTCGTATACAAATCTGCATTTGAATACAAGTAAGTATTAGAATGCTGGCTCTAACCGTTTCAAGACTCCTTTCCTTAGACTCGAATTTGTGTAACCCTGTATATTCCTATTAAACCTTCTAATTTACACCGCTGCTCCAATGTCATTCAATCGTATCTGCTCCGCATCATAGATGTCTCTGTTCATTAGGTGAGCTTAGACGGAGACGAAAAGCATTGCTCCTGCTACCCTAACTAGTAAAATGCTTTGGATGCAGTTTACGCGTAAATTATATCTCCTGTCTTTATTTAAGACACGTACCGGGCAAAGATAGCTATCGATACTAAGGAACTTATAGCAGTTTTGAGTCACGGGAGGTTACGAATAATTGCGGCAGCTGATAGTTCGAACGGAAAAATTGGGGATTTTTCTGAAATTTTTAGGTTGTTTTCGAGTAATTCTCGTAGATGGCTTTCAGTTGCTCTAAAGTCGCACACCATTGAAGTTCACGCTCACATCACGGTTCTCTTTTCCAAGGAAAATGCCATGCATATTTTTTGAGAATTCCCTACGAAGCAGTGGCATATCACACGGGTGGCGATTTTGAAAATGCACTTTAACCATCCAAAAATCTACTTCGACTTTTTCGGACATTTCTAAGTTTCCACAAGCTTTAGTGAAAATGAGCGTGTAATGAAAACCCACTACACTTGACACAAACAGTAATGAAAAATATTATAGATACGACATTGTTTCAGCTGCGATCAA